>NC_081408.1:601561422-602282672 GCF_030272615.1 Cryptomeria japonica | reverse complement strand
TCTAAGTCATTGGTGAGGTAGATGAGTTCATGATAATTTATTTTTTTAGATTTAAAAGAAATCACACACCTAATTGCGTAAAAAATCCTCGTACTCCACCCAAAGAGGTATCTTTCTAGATGACAAACTCCTTTTTTAGACCTTACACTTACAAAATTGGTGCAATGGTAAGAGCTTCCTTCAACTATTGGAAGGAAATGTTGTATTTATCAATTTATTTGAACTTTTTCCCTTTTTATTAAAGAGAGGTTATAATTTTGGCTACCTTGGATAATTTTTCTACAAACCTTAAATAATATCTATCCAATCATATAAAAGTTCTTACTTCGACCACATTCTTAGGGAAAGGTCAATATACAATTGTTTGAATTTTGGTTGGGTCCACATCTATTCCTTAGGCTATTATAATATGCCCAAGATAATGTACCTTAGGCTTGAAGAAAGAACACTTGGATAGTTTCCCATACAAATTATCATCTCTTAGACTTTGCAAAATGATTATCATAGATCCAAAAAAACTAACACAAAAGAATCTAGGTAGTCATGGAAGACATGATTTCTAAGGCTCATAAAGGTGGAGGGGGCATTTTTAAGATCAAAAGGCACCACTAATAACTTTAATGGTTATACTTCATTTTAAAGGATAGTTTTGGAATATCCTCTTCCTTAATCCTTAATTAGTTATAACTTGATCTTAAATCGATTTTAAAAAATATAGTATCTCCTTTTGTTTGATCAAACATATTATCAATTTGAGGGAGGTGATATCTATATTGGATGGCCATCTTATTCAACATCTAATAATCTATACACAAACTCAAGGTTCTATCCTTCTTAATGAATAGCACTAGAGCTCCCCATGGAGACACATTAGGGCAAATCAGTTCCTTCTCCATTAGATCCTTAATTGCATCTTGATCTCTTGTAGTTCAGTTGTGTTAATTCTATAGGGAGCCTTTGAAATAGGCTCAACCCTTAGAACTAGATCTATCATGAAATCCATTCTCATTTAAGAGGTAAGACTAACAACTCCTCAAAAAGACATCTTGGAATTCTTGGAGAATTGGAAGATCTTTAATACCAAAAGTTAAGTCTTCACTACCCACCTTTATATCAAATATTAGACATGTTTTCTTCCCTTCCTCACTGCCATCTTAAAAAGCATGGTTGAGATATTTCTCATTACTAATGGTCTCTAGATTCTTTGGAGAACCACCGCTCTCCCATAGTCATCTAAACATTCAATTTCTTATGGTAGCAATCCAACTTGGATTAGTTCTCTTTGAAGTATTCCATTCCTAGGATTAGGTCATAGGATCCTAATTGAGTGACCCATAGGTTTTCTTTAGTCCTTATAATTCATAGGTCAATTTCAACTCTTTGTAGGCATAATTTGACCTTTTGAGTCTTACTTGATCCAAATTCTATCTCCATCTCCTCTCAAATTAAACTTTTATAGTCAATATTGCATTTTTTATCACTAGGAGAAATAAACGTATATGTGGCTCTTAAGTCTTCCAATATAGGAATAGGTTGTCCATGAAGGGTACAATGAAGCTCTATTAGTGAGGCTTGATGTTCATTTTAGCGATTATCCATGGCTACATAAATTCGGCCTAGTGGATGGGTAGTTTTATTCGAGTTCCTTAGGCACTTAATTCTATAGTGATCACCTCCACATGTTCAACATACATCTTTCAGTCCTCTTTTGACTTCCTTTGAACACTCTTCAGGAATCAACTTGCACCACTTGTCTGAATGTATTTTGTCTTTTTTCTTTCTCATCTTTCTAAATTTTTGACCCATAGTTCCCTCTATAGTTTGAACCTTTTAAACTATTAAGAATTATTTCCCTTAGGAAATGCTTCTAAAAAAACCTATATTTTTATTATTCGAGTAGTTGGAGGAATGGGCCTTTTGTTTTTGTTCCTACTTGCTTCTTTTTTTCTTTTCTTTGTCAACTAGGGTCACTTCAACACCTTGGTTTGGTTTGAGTGAGTTTGATTGCATATAAGAAGTTCCAATTAAATCCTAGTATAAACTTGTTCACCAATCCTTCTATTTGTTCATATAATGCATGTGGTGGAGTAGATTCATGAACTTAACCTTGTATTCTTATATCGATGTTCCCCCTTAGCGTAGTGAGTGGAATTTGGTCATATTTTGATTCATGAGATGGAAAAATAGGTATTCCTTGCAAAACCACTTTGTAAGTTCATGTCCTATGTTTGTTTTCTTATGTTGAAGTTTTAAATTTCTATAAGATGGTTCTAGCACAACCATTTTTCTCATTCTAGTCGGTAGATGAGCATTCTTTTTTTGTATTGGCATTTAGTTCTATCAACCTAAAATATTTATTCATACCAATTAGACATGCTTTAGCTACATCTCAACCCTCATCCCATCATAATTAGGTTCTTTCATTTTATTAATTTTTTTAATTAATGTGTCATTGCCCCCACCTCATTTCTACCCTACAAGAGAATGACTTTATATGGTAATTATCAAGTTGATTTTATAATCTTAGTTTGTAAGCTCATCCCTAACTAGCTCCTACATCCCTATGTCGGTGTTATGGTGGGTTCCTTGCTTTTTTTGCCTCATCAATTCCTTTATTTTCTACTCTTGTGATGTTATTTTTGCATGAATGGAATTCAAATTGGCTTGTAACATTTCCAAACTTGTAGAAGGTGGAAATGATCCACCCCTACTTGCACAAAGGATTTAATTGAGGCTAGGGCTTTCTCTCCTTTATATTCTTCCTCATTGTGGTAAGTTTATTTTGTGAGACAAAAGATAGTAATATTTCAATAGACTTTATTAATCCATTTTTCTAATTACTTAAATATTTATTGTTATCTAGTTTAGAAATTATGCAAAAATTCAAAAAGGCAACTTATTATTCACAACATTTATAAATCCATTTTCATGAAATTATGAATACCATCATGACAACATGTGCGTGTGTGTGTGTGTATTCTCACAATTCTAATTAATACAATAGTTTTACATAATCATTATGATGATTATTTAATATTAGATTATTGTCACACAGATAGTTCCATTTACAAGGTAGGAGTTTCCTCCTCGTCGGGGTCTTCCTCATCCAAGGTTCTTGTGGTTACAAACATACTAACATGAGCACAATTATACTCTACAATTTCTTTCTTAGAGAGAGGAGCATTGCATCCATAATCAAAATGAAAGTTTCTCATAGCTAAGGGCTTTGTCTTAGGAGTAGGGTCTGGGAGTTTATTTGGAAGCTCCCAACTCTTTGAAGGTTTTGTCACTCCCTTTCCATTTTAAAATTTGATTTGTTTAAATGTTACTACCAAAGGATTAGTTTCGAACATGGTATCTACTTTAGTTTTAGGTAGTTTTGCAACAATTTCTTTGAATCCATTTGGGTCATTATGTTGGGGGTGTTATTTTATTGAGGCCTTCTTTTATCCCTTTTTTCATGACCCATGACTACCAATACCATGTAGCAATATTAGTGAAAAAAAAAGTCAGAGCACATAGGTCCTAAGGTTGAAATACATGCTCTAATATCAATATGAAAACAACCCCAAGTAAATCTAGAAATACTACACAATTTGGTTTTGAAACATCATTCATTCTAGTATAGTAACAAATGAGTAATGGTGATGGTGGGCTCTCTAACCATAGTAGTGTCACAATATTTAACCATATCAACAACAAGATCTCCACCTTATTCCTATGATGGATATGGAGGATCAGAAGATGGAGACAATGTCATTACAAATGGAGATAGTATCTCAATGGTTGAATGCTTCCTTCCTCATGTTGTTTGGGAACTCAAAGGTGTTGATGAGGAATATGGTTGGGAGCATGAAAGTATTGATGAGGATATTTTTTTTGAGGAGATGGAAACCTTATTGGAGGATTTCTCTCATTATTTCATTAGAAGATTTGTCTTGGGTATTTCTTAGGATGGACATTTTGATAATGGTGTTTCTAAGGAAGAAGTGTGGATGAGCAATTTGGTTGAGGAGGGGGATGACCTTCTTGATATCCTTTTGAAGCTTATAGGAAGGAGTAGGGGAATGAGTTAGTTGGGAAGAATGTGGTGGAGACCTATAATGGTGTTCCGATTTTGGGTCTTTATAAGGTATTTCTTCTCCCTCTATTTGTTTATGACATGTCTTATATTAAGAAGGTTGTTGTTGTTTGTCCTTCTATTCTTGTTTCTTCATATCCTATTATAGAAGTTAATTCTTTAGTTGGTGTAGATTTAGCTCACTTTGAATTTATTTATAAATTTAATAGGGAGCAATCTACTTCCCTTATTGATATTGTTGCTTTTCCTATGGTTTTTTATGAACTTTCTAGGGAAGTAGCTTGCATGTTGCAAGATTCTAGTGCTTCTAGCCTACTGAAACCTTACCTTTGCGAGGAAATTGTTGGGTGTTTCGAAGAGGGTGATTTCCCTAGGTCTTTTAGTAGGATTGAGGTGGAAGGGTAGATCCAAATGGATATCCCTACTTGATAGAACATAATGTTATTAGGGGTCATACCCTTATAACATTTATAAAACATTCTAATATAAGGTTATAAAACCTAATATTTTATATTCTTTGTAAGAATATCCTTTATATGCTTTATAAGAATATCCCATTTGAAATAATTACAATTTAATAACTATTATCTATTATTAATTATTTCTGAATGGGGGTTATTGAAAAGGTGTGACTAGTGAAGTCACCCTTCCTCCTATAGGTTCTCTCTCATTTGAGAGGCATGTGAATTTGGAGCTTTATAGTGAGTTGTATTGCTATGTGTATATGCTGAAAGTGGATAAGAACAACGTTGAAAGACTAAATGGATTCAACCACAAAACCCTAGCCTAACAACAACAAAGATCCACCATAGCATATGAAGATTACCTAAGACAATGCAAATCAAATAAAATCACAAAGATTATACCATCACATGTCCAATATGGTTTGGATCTCCATTATTCCTATCTCCATTGATCTTGCTTAATATATTTGCTCTCAGATTTTATATGTGCACAAGAGCTCAACAAAGAACAAAAATATGGTTGCAAGTCGGCTTAATTGCATATGAAAGTTCGAAAGCGTAGAGTCGTCGGGCTTCAAAGGTCAATTAGGGTTGATAATGAAGGAAGAATCTTCTGATATAGAAGACACTATAAGAAATGGAGGGATAAGATTGAGAGGTGTAAAAGATAAATGGTCGGCTAGGATTAGAAGGTAGGTAGAGAAAATAAGAAAATAATGAGAGGATAGGTAGTGTAGGAATTAAGAGATGAATGACATGTGTCATAGGTGGAAAAGGTTAATGAATTAATTAAATAAATAAAGATTTATTTAATTAATAGAGGAAGTGGGACCAATTAAATAAATAAGTATTTATTTAATTTAGGAAAAGGATAATTTAAATAAACAAAATTATTTATTTAAATGAGAAATAAGGCTAGAAGAGGATAATTGAATTAATTAAATAAATAAAGATTTATTTAATTAATAGAAGAATTAGGCTAAAATAATTAAATAAATAAAAATATTTATTTAATTAAACATGACAATTTAAGGTGTCTACATTTTGCCCCTCTTTGAGATAATGCAGCTTATCGCGTTGTTTCAAATAAGATAATATGAACTGATACAAAGTTGCCCCAAGATGGGAATGATATGCCCCCTTGAGAGATTGGATGAAAATGTCTAAAAAGATCGCAGACAATCTCTTGATAAGAAAGAAACGCTAGAATGGACTGACTAGATGGAGTGATAGAGTCACAGGATAAAGAAGACTGAATAGGGCTAGGGCTAGGGTAGTCTATAAGATAGACTATGAGCGAAAAACATCCTCATTGACATCCACACATCCAAGAGATTAGAGTACAGAGAGAGTAGAGAGCAGCCAGCAGTGATGGCTTTGGTGCATAGATTCGATCGTGTTTGCCGATTTTAGAGGCCAGCAGATGCAGGAGAGCCGGTGAGTACCGCAAAACCTCCTTGTACTTTATTGCATTAAATGTTGTCATAAATGCATGCTAGGTATGTAATAAATGCACTTTAGGTATGTCAAGCTAGGGAAAAAAATGTTAAGGCATGTCTATGTTGGTGTCAGGCACATCTGGGTAGGATAGGTGCATTTATGTTTGTGTCAAGCACGTCTATGAATGCAACAGTGTCTATGTTCAATGCGAGCGTGTCTGTGTTGTGCAGGTGTGTTTATGTAGGACAGGCGTATCTATGCAGAGCAGGGGCGTGTCTATGTGATTCGAGCATGTCTGTGTAGAGCAGGTGCATATGTGCAGTATGTAAGCGTGTTTATGTCTTCAAGGCCAAATCGACAGTTCTGTGACGAACATACGTTGTCGATTGGATAAGCTACTGAGAGGATACACTCAAGAAGGTCCTCTAGGGAAGACTAGAGTAGCAGATAGGGCTAGGATTGACCATTCTGTGATAGAACATACGTTGTCAATCAGGAAACTACTCAAGAGGATACACTCAAGTAGAGGCCCTAGGATAGGATCAAAGCAACACTTTGTGATGAACAGGGAATGCTACTAGGATAAAAAAAAGTAGTACTTTATGATGAACAGGGAGTACTTAAAAAGAGAGCAGCACTTTGTGATGAACAGGGAATGCCAAAACGTAGTACTTTGTGATGAACAGGGAATGCTACTAGGATAGAGAGTAGTACTTTGTGATGAACAGGGAGTACCACTAGGATAGAAAGCAATACTTTGTGATGAACAAGGAGTGCTACTAGGATAGAGAGTAGTACTTTGTGATAAACAGGGAGTACCACTAGGATTGACACAGTTGATTTTCTTAACTACAGGAGGACCTACCTATGCTAGAGTCATGAGAGAGATTCCCGTCGACTCAGAGTTTACGACCAGAGCTGACACTCAAGGATAGAGTAGCGATTCAGGCTATGGGCCTGCGACATACTCTGTATGTGCCTAAGTTCTAGGTGAACATGGGATTGTTGAGTGCACTAACTGAGAGATGGCGCTTAGAGACTTGTACTTTTCATTTTCCGATGGGTGAGATGATAGTCACCTTAGAGGATGTATACAGGATACTGAGGATATTGATCGATGGGGAGTTGGTTCCTTATGATCGAGACAGAGACAGGGATGTACTGAGACAAGTGTTTCAGGATCCGGGACTGGAGATGAGGGTTGGACATGTGGCTTGGGATACCATGACACAGACAGGATTAGCACTACTAGCAATGTTGGCAGGAGTGATTAGTGGATTCCTCTATCCAGATAGGGCGACACGAGGGTTGGCTATGGGATGGGGGAGTACATTGGAGACATTGGTGACTAAGCACACTAGGGTTGCATGGGGAACATGTCTATTAGCACATCTATATTATGAGTTGTATCAATTTGTGTATCATGAGTCAGTAGGATTGGGATGTAGGGTGACATTACTGCAGGTATGGGCATATGAGCATCTGTCGGTTACACGATTGATCCACTTCAGAGGTAGAGGACATGGGCATAGCTATGTACATTTATATGATATGATTATGTCTCAGCCACAAATTGGGAGACTGGAGTATTGGCGCCAAGTAATTGATGAGATAGACAATGTGGTATGGAGGTTGTATTGGGACTGTGAGGAGTGGGAGGATGATGCGCTGGAGCTGCCATATGTGTTCAGGAGCAGGTATCTAATAGGAAGGACACCATATGTTATTGAGTGGTAGTTGGTAGATAGGGTGGGTAGGCAGTTTAGCTGGATACAGTGGATGCCATGGGGGTCAGGGATGTATGTGCAGATAGTGAGAGATGAGATGCACTTGCATCCATTATTGTCTTATGATCAGGTAGTGACATAGCTAGTAGAGATGATTCCCTTGCCTTGGGATATGTGGGTAGATATAGAGGATGTAGGGATGGATGTAGAGTATACCATATATTGGGCAGAGTATCTGTTTCCACGGCTAACGGATCCAGGGGAGCCGATAGATGGAGATGGTGGAGGCAGAGGCTGACGGAGGAGGTGGGGTGCAGTAGTAAAGAGGAGAGTGGATCTCAGGAGAGAGGGTGGAGAGGAGAGGCAAGCTTAGAAGACTCACATAGTGAGGGGTAGAGGTGGATTGCCTTTACAGGTGCCAGCAGCACAAATTCCCAGACAGGTACAGGGATAGGGTCAAGGACAAGGATAGGGTCAGGGGGGAGAGGAGGAGGATGAGTTACTAGCTTTGAGGGAGATCTGCTAGGGATAGGTAGATGAGATCCTTGATTTGGAGAGGGAGACAGCTAGGCTCAAGAGATAGCTAAGGGATACTGAGCGGGAGAGGGATCAGGCTATTCAGCACTATACAGAGGCTAAGACAGCATAGAGGGCAGCGAGGTAGGAAGTAGAGGACACAAGAGCTAGATATTCCTATGTTCTATGGGTAGGGGAGGAGATAGGCTACCAGAGAGACCTATACTATGGAGCGGTGCCACCAGAGTAGTGGGCTAGGAGCTTCCATAGACCATCACAGACTATGACGACCACTAGAGGGAGACATAGGAGACAGAAATCTAGTAGTGGGGTCATGGGTCCTCCACTACCACCAGATAGATGGGATAGGAGAGATGATCCTTGAGCGGGTCCTTCCAGGGCTTAGACTCCATCGGGGTCAGTCAGCTCCAAGGAATAGAGTTCATCATAGCCTTAGAGGACTCCCTATGTATCAGTTTTGTACCATTTTGTATGATTACACCTTCAGGTGATTGTAGCCATATGATTTTGATATCATTGTATCATGACACTTATGATTATATATATATGAGATGATTCATCCTTGCGGCCGCTATATGCATGTGTAACTATGTGATGCTTCTATGTGATGTATGTTTCTATATGATGCTTATGATATGGATGCAAATATGTACATGATGAAATTGCAATATTTTTATTCTTTTATATATTTTTTATGCAAATATGAATGTATGAAATGAAAATGAATATGATAAGGATGTAAAATGTGCTAACATGTGTTGTGTGCAAGATGTGATGCAATTGTGATATCTTTATGTATGTATGAAATGCTAATATGTGATAATGCAAGTGCAACTATATGGAATGCAAATATTTTTGGCATGTCATTATACTCAGTCATGTGATAGCAGGCTACGTGGACTCAGGAAGGACAATGGAGGTCAATCAAGAAGGGGGGATGGAAGATAGAAGATATAAAAGTGAAAGAGTTTATTGTGTGTTATCATCATTGAGCTTTATTATGACAAAATAGGTTATGACAATCCAGATATATGTTCGATCCAGAAAGTCACTGTACCCGTTTGCATAGAGATCAAACAGTCACAAACAAGGAATGCCCCAGTTCACACTAGACTCTCAGTGTCCTCATATCCTTAGACAAGTCATAGCATTACTAAGAAACAATCCACAGAAAGCAAATAAAAACAGGTGACGATACCCCATCCTTGCCTTTCTAGTCAAAGACATCCTGGAGATAAAATCTCTAGTCAGAGACATCCTGGAAAAGCTAAAAGACATGTAACTAGAAAGATAAAATCAAAAGAAAATCAAGACTCAACACCAGCACTCACTGTAGTCCTCAATTTTAGTGTCTCTTGTCACTTGTATAAGTCTATTTGATTGTGGTCACAGTGTTTACTTTCACAAAAGGATAGACAACATTGAACCATAATGTTGTCTGAGTCTGTTGAAAAAGTTGATTTTGATGAAGCCCCTAGTTGATGTTGTGTCTCATCTGAATCTAACTGAATCCATGCAACTGATACTTTATTACAGAGAAGATGGAACTTTGTTACAGTTTAGCGATGCAAATATTGCTTTATTGTGGATTGTGCACGAATTGACTGAAGAAAAGTGGAAGAAATTGCACTCCTCGAAACATGTGATGTGCTCAGTTCCACACCCATTACTAGACTTAGGATTTGCCTTAGCCACAAATAGGAGCTAATTTATTATGGATGGAAAGGGTGAAAAGGGGGTTATTAGGAATGGCTAACCAATCTTGGGTAGATCAATAACAAGCCATGATGGGAATGGGTAAGTTCATTATGGATGAAGAGGTTGTGAGTGTGTGCAAAGTGAAGTGATGAAAGAGAATCCTAAAGGAGGGAGGAGCAATGTCTCTACGCATGGTGCCAGTGACCCATTTTTCACCATGGTACTTGCTCAAGGCACCACCGAAGTGGTTTTCACCATTGGACGAATTTATTTCTCTTTACTTTTTTTATTTTTCAAAAAAATAAAATTGTTTTTTTTTATTTTTTTGTATTTTTGAATTTTTTGATTTTTTGATTTTTTTTTTTTGTGATTTAGGATATTCTGAAGAGCTATGTGTAAAACCTACGAAAGTGCATGTTGTTGATAGGATCCTCCAAAGTTTCACCATCTAGAATTGAGAGCTGATATGTACCGGATCCATAGGCTATTGTAATGATGTAAGGACCAAGCCAATTTGGTTCGAATTTGCCCTTCTCTCTATCTTGCTGATTTTTAGGATTTGCTTTGAGAACTAAGTCACCTACCTCAAATGTTTGAGGCTTGACTTTATGATTGTAACTGCGACTCATTTGTTGTTGATAAGCCTTTAGATGATTAAAAGCAGTTTGTTTTCATTTATCCAATAGTTCTAGTTCCTATAAACGAGAGACCCTGTAGTCTTCATCACTGATAATGTTTTGCAAAGAGACTTGTAAAGAGGGTAACTTGACCTCAATAGGCAAGATAGCTTTAGCACCATAGACAAGTGAATAAGGTGTGGCTCCTATAGGTGTGTGGACACTTATGCAGTAAGCCCAAAGTGCAGGATTAAGTTGGATATGCCAATTGTGGCCAGCGTCATCGACTGTCTTTTTTAGGATTTTAAGAATGGTTTTCTTAGATGCCTCAGCTTGATCATTACCTTGGGGGTAATAAGGTGTGGACAAATGATGGGTAATATGGAAACAATCACAAAGTTCACAAACATCTTGATTTTTGAAGGGATGCCCATTATCGGTGATGATGGAAAGAGGAATATTGTATCGACAAATGATGTACTTGAGAATGAATGTAGCAATCTGTTTTCTAGTGACTTGTGTAAGAGGCATGGGTTCAATCTATTTTGTGAAATACTCTGTGGCAGTGATAATGAATTTATGACCATTGGAGGAAGGAGGGTGAATCTTGCCTATGAGATCGAGTCCCCACTGGCAAAAGGGCCAAGGAGTCGCAATCGGTTGAAGTTCTTATGTTGACGCATGAATGAGGTCTCCATGAATTTGACATTGCTTATATTTCTTGACAAAATTATTTGAGTCTTTTTCCATATTCGGCTAGTAATATCCAGTCCTGATGAGTTTCTTGGCTAAGGTAGGACCACTAGAATGTGGACCACATATCCCTTCATGAACTTTGCATAACACAATATGAGCTTCATCCATTTCTAAACATCGAAGAAGAGTGCCATCTAGACCTTGACGGTATAGGATATCAGCTAAATTGACATATCGAGAAGATTGGCGAATAAAAGTGCGACATTGGTTGTTGGATAAGTCAGGAGGAAGGGTATTATTATGAAGGTATGTGAAAATGGAACCATATAACTAGGAATCAGGACCAATGACACATATCATCTCAGTAAGAATGATCTCATATGAGGGAACCAAAAGGTTAACCACCAAGAACTCATAGCAGGTTTCATTCTATGGTAGATCAATCAATGAAGAAATAGTAGCCATGGCATCTGTGGCTCGATTCTTCTCTCTTGGTATCTACTCAAAGTTTAACTTCATGAAATGTTGCTTCAGATCATCCACCATTTTTGTAAGGCATTAATTTTCATCCTTTGTTTGGTAGTCATCAGTTGCTTGATGAATTACAAGTTGAGAGTCCCCAAAAACATGAAGTTCTTGGATCTTCCACTAAACTGTAATCCGCAATCCAGTTGTTAATGCCTCGTATTCTACTATGTTATTATTGCAAGGAAATGATAAATGGTATGATTTCGGAATGGAATCCCCTTGAGGTGTGATGAAGAGGATGTCTACTCCTTCACCATGTTGTGTGTATGAGCTATCAAAGTATAGTTGCCAAGGCTTTGTGTGTGATACTATCAAGATGGATTCAGTTGGAAATTTTGAAGTTAGAGGAGTATCATCTATCATAGGAGAATCTGCTAATTGATTTGTGATAGCTTGTCCTTTTATTGCTTTTCTATCTACATATTCAATGTCGAATTCACTCAAGAGCATCACCCATTTGGCTAGTTGACTAGTAAGTGTTGATTTATTGAGAAGGTCTTTCAATGGATCGATCCTTGTGACCAACTTAGTTTTATGAGTTAGCATGTAGTGTCATAATTTCTATGTAGCAAAGACCACAGCGAGACATGCATGCTCAATTGGTGTGTAGTTTAGATCATAGCCTACCAAAGTACAATTGATGTAGTAGACTGCCTTTTCTTTGCCCTCAACATCATGTTGTGCTAAGAGTACCCCCAATGTTGTTGAAGTAGCAGATATGTATAATAACAGGGGTTGTTCTGGAATTGGTGGCATCGAGACTGGTGGATTCAGAAGATAATCTTTGAGTATCTGAAAATCCTGTTGACAATTATCATCCCATTTGAATTTGATGTTTTTGTGTAGCAAGTGCTGAAAAGGATGACATTTATCTACAAGTTGTGCTATGAATCTCCATATGGACTAGAGTCTCCCTTGCAAAGATCAAAGTTGACTAATATTTCTTGGTGGTTGCATCTCTAGGATAGCCTTGACTTTTGTTGGATCGGCTTCAATTCCTCTTTTTGAGACAATGAATCCCAAGAGCTTCCCAGAGGTTACTCCAAAGACATTCTTCTTGGGGTTTAATCTTAGTTTATATTTTTTCAACCAATCAAAATGACTAAAAGTATGTCCAAATGTGTATCTCTGTCTATTGATTTTCCCAAGAGGTCATCAACATAATCTTCCACAGTAACATGCATGAGATCATGAAAGATAGTAGTCATGGCTCTTTGATATGTAGTGCCTACATTCTTTAGCTCGAAGGGCATGACATTCCAGCAAAAAGTTCCCCAGGGACAAGTAAATGTTGTTTTGTGCCGATCCTCAGATGTGATTTTTATTTTATTATAGCCAGAGAATCCATCCATCAAATATAACATCGCATGACCTCCTATGAGATCTACGATTAGGTCGATATTTGGCAATGGAAAATCATCCTTAGGAAAAGCTTTGTTGATGTCTCTGAAATCTATGCATATTCCTATGATACGGTCTGGTTTACTGACTGGTGCTAAGTTGGAGATCCATTCAGAATAATCAATTGGGTGTATGAATTTGACATCCAATAATTTTTTAAGCGCTACCTTGACTAATAATGCCACTTGTGGATGCATCTTTCTTAATTTCTATTTTACTGGTTTTGCCCCCAGTTTAACTGTCAAATGATGCATTATTAAATCTGGATCCAATCCAGGTAGATCAGCATATAACCATGCAAAATTGATTTTTCGCTCTATGAAGAAACTTACGAACTTTGGTCTTTCTGTTTCTGTTAGAGATTGTGCCAGGAATATGTTATGTGGAATTTCTTTTGTACCAATGTTTATTTTGATGGTCTCCTATACTAACATGGATGTTTTTTCTTCATACAATGTCAGGAGAATGTCGAGCCTTCCATCTTTGGGTGCCTCAAAGAGGTTTTCGCCCTCAGATACGTCCTTTCTTTTTACTTTTTTGGGGTCAAACAACGCCACAATGTGGTTTTTACCATAAGACCCATGATTTGTTTTTATTTTGATATTTTTGTGACTTGAAGGCCCAACACCCTCACCAAAATATGCCATGTTGTTGAGTTCTATAGTGTATCCTGCCTTATGGTCCCCAAGTGGAAGATCATCTCGTATACCTAGATAGTCGATGAAGGCTTCATCATTTTGGAATGTGTCAAACTGTACAGGTCCTTCATGGTCCCAGTCAATAAGTTGGTGGTGAACAAGGGGAAGGCCTTCAATGATTTCAAAGTCAGCGGGACTAAGGGTGAAGATGCAATTATATTCAAGTATGTCGAGGTAGTTGTTGAGGTCATCATTGGCAGTGTCCTCATCTATCTCAATCATGAACAAGTCCAAATTGTCATCACTAAAAGCGCATTTGGGGATGAGTTTCCTCATCCTTCATGATTTCGACCTAGAACCTAGAGGCAAAGACTGTGTGGGATCCTCAGGGATTGTTTCTTGACCAACTTTGATTTTTTTATAAAATTTCTCTTCTTTTGTGAGCTCACCCGGTTCTCTGAATGTCTTGGTGAGTTCATAGTCACTAGAGGATTTGTCTAAACCCCATTCCCATTTATTAGAGTCAGTGAAATAGCGGTTTTCTCGTTGATCTCTAGAAGCCTTGATTTGTAATGCTTCTTCTATCTTTCAAGTATTTACCTTAGAAGACATGAAACCAAGCCCTTTCGAGGGCTCTTTTTTAAATGTCAATTCTAGTTGCAAAGGTTGAATGATACCTTCCTTTCTTAAGCCAAGAGGACTTTTACCATCATACCCAAACTTTTGTAGGATCTTGAATCCTTTGCCATATTTTTCACATGGTATGTTGATGTGATCTTGTGTACCATTTTTAGGGTCTTTGTAAAGCATTTTCTATAAATCTTCTTCTTCCATTTTACCCCACTTTTGAAAGATAGTAGGATCCCATTTGAGTATAATGATAATACCCATTTAGAAGGATGTGGTCGTCCATATTCTTTTGGTGAACTCATAACTTGTTGTAAGCACATGCTTTGATTCAAAGTGTATTCACCCATGCCTTTGTCCTGATATTTCCCTTTAAGCTCACCTTGTTTTGATGTTGAAGGTTTTAATGATTCAGGGTCAATGTATGCAGAAGAAGGGACAGTTTCTCTATTACTTGGAATGATTGTCTTAGTTTTTGATCTCAAGCTATTGTAGTATATAAATGGATTAGGATCACCATTAATTGTTATTTCAACTCCATTGTGAGGAAACTTAACTCATTGGTGGTATGTAGATGGCATTGCCCTCATCTCATGAATCCAAGGACGTCCTAGCAATATATTGTATGTGAGATCCAGGTCTAGGACTTGAAAAAGCACATCCTTTGTAACTGGCCCAACTCTGAGGGGCAAGGTGACTGTGCCCTTGGATGAATGCTCTTCATCATCATAACTTGATGGTAATTTTGTTTGTAGCATTCACATCTTTATCTGAATATCCCAATTGTATTATTGTGTTCAAAGTACATATATTAAGATCAGCTCCTCCATCTATCAGGACTTGTTTTATTCGATGTTTGTGTAGGAAGGCTTCAATGTGTAAAGGTGCATTATGTGGTTGGCTCATGAAGGCATCATCAGCTTCTATAAATGTATCCCACCATGGCTTGAAACTGGTCCACATTCAGATTAGTGGGGATGGAAGTGTCTCTCAAAGTTTTATCAAGAATGGTTTTATGTGCAAGGGATATGCGTAAAAGCTCAAGGATTGATATAAGCGTGGGTGTCTTCCCTAACTATTCTACAAGGTCATACTCAGGTTTGGTTGAGGAAGCGATGTCTTTAGCTGGAGCACCTTGCAAAGTGAACTTACCTCGATGAGTTGTAACATTACATTCAAAGGTATGTTCAGAAGAAGATCCAATGCCTTTTAGGACAATTTTGGGTCTTTGGGTCGAATTCTCAGGCATTTTGTCCTTGATGATAATGGTAGAGATGTAATTGTCCATCAAAATGTGATTGACAGTTGAATCATAGTTATAGGATGCTCTGGTATAGTTGGTTTCCTCATCTGTGGCTTTAGCTTTTCCCTTGTCATGTTTTGGGAATGGTTCCTTAAACATCTCATGTTCTTGATTGGATGAATGTCCTTCAATCTCAATGTCACCTCTATCAATGACATCTTGTATGATGTTCTTCAGCTAATGACAATTTCCTATTTTATGTCCCTTAATCTTATGAAATTCACAATACTCATCATCATTCCACCATTTTGGTTTAACCTTTGGCTCATATGGAGGCAGATCTAGGATTGTTATTATTTTGTTTGCCACTAGCTTTTTGAAAACTGACTCTAGTGGTTCTCCCAATGGGGTGTACTTCCTTCATGATTTTGAAGTTGTTTGAGTATTCACTTGATTGTTTATAGAGATTGATCCAGAAAAAATGATTTTGGGTCACACTATATTGGCATCAACAACACCATCATTGACTATGTTCTTGTTTTTATTCCAAAATCTTAGTTTGTCTTTTCCTTTAAAGTCCTCTTTATTTTCTTTGAATATTTTGACGATGCCTTGCTCAATTAGGACCTTCTCTATTACTAAGCCCTTTTCAACGACGTCCTTGAAGGTGGACAAACAATCTTTTCTTAGATCATAAGCAATGTCTTTGTTAACATTTTGGGTGAACATCTCTACCATTTGTTTTTGTGGAATTTCACAAGAGCATCTGCTGGCTAGATTCCTCCATCATTGCAAGAATGATGAAAAAGACTCCCCATCCTTTTGTTTGGTGTTGCATAGAGTGGTGACTGATATGTTTGTCTCTATGTTGTATGAGAAATGTTGGATAAAAGCGTCTGCTAAGTCACCCCATGACTTAATTCCAGGTGGAAGTTGGGAGAACCATTCCATAGCTTGATCACCTAAGCTCTGTGGGAATAATCTCATCAAATATGTCTTTTCTGCTGCTACCTCAATGCAAGCTATGAAAAACTATCTTATATGTGCCTTAGGGTCTCCTTTTCCTCTGTACTTATCAAACTTAGGTGTCACAAAGTGTGTAGGAAATGAAGACATTGGAATGCTTTTGTCAAATGGATAGTGACATATGTCTCTCATTGTGTAAGTTGGCTTTGGTGTATTTATGTTCTCCATTTTCTTTTGTAAGTCCTTGATTTGCTGTTCCAAATTGTTCTTAGGTGGAGATCAACTTCTAAGACTATATCCCATGCTTGAGCCACCGGGTGGAGGAGGAGCATGTTG
This sequence comes from Cryptomeria japonica, assembly GCF_030272615.1. NCBI lineage: Eukaryota > Viridiplantae > Streptophyta > Pinopsida > Cupressales > Cupressaceae > Cryptomeria > Cryptomeria japonica. The sequence continues at coordinate 602,265,673 of NC_081408.1, read as the reverse complement.
CATATAATATGGAGGAGGTCTATAGTGATGTTGTGTATATGGACAACTTGGTATAGAGTCATGATGAGAAATGGAATATCTATTTTGTCCATGTATACAATACTCTATAGGCATGTCATGAGTTTGTTCTAATGTGTGGCCCCCAAATTTGATGCGGGGTTTCCTTGTGTCCAAATTTTGATCATGCCTTTAGATATTCAATTGCTTTGGTGGTTGGTCCTTAGCATTGGTATGTGATTGAGTATATTTTTCTACATAAGACTTCCATAATGGTCTGCGAAGGTGAGTATCATATTCCTGACCATGTGTATATGGGACCTCAGGTTTTTGAAACAAAGATGATGGTGATTCAAGAACCATATGTGGTCCTCTACTGTCTCCACCATTAGGCCTCCTTTGATCCATGTTGAAGTGAGGTTGTTCCAAAGGTCGATTTTCCATTATTTGGGACATGTCAAAATCATGAGGGATCTTGGCTCCACTTTGTGCCATCACTTGTAAGAAATGTTGTCTATCTCTCCTCATTATTTCCTCAACCAATCGATTGAAACGGGGATCCATAATGGAGTCTTCCACTTCTGCTGAATGTACGGAAAAGTTGTCCATATTGTCATTGTGTGTATCATTGTTGTTTGTAGTGTCCATGTTCTCAACATTTAGAATGTTTCTATAGGCATCCATGTCAAGTAATGTGGTATGATCAGAATTGAAAAAGACATCATTGTCATACTCATAGATACTCATGTTTTCAGACTCTTGATCCTCTTTAGCTTCTCTCCTAGATTTTTGGGAACGGGTTTCAACCATGAACTAGGTATTGATCAAGATGTGTGAGACTAGATGAAAATGGAAAAGAGTATGAAAGACCAAGAGTTGGATGGAATGTAAATAAATATGAGGTGTTCTTGCAATGTCCAAAGTGTAAGACCAAGTATGTATGTAGTAGAGTAGGTGTGGCTTCCAAAGAGATGATATTTTCTCTTGATGAGGTAAGTTGACCTTAACTCTAAGTAAGACCAAATGAGACCCAAAGGTGATAGACCTTGATGAGGGACCACTTAGAAAAATGTTGTTGTATGTAGTGTGTTGACAAAGTAAGATGAGGACAAGCAAGTGACCTTTTAACTCAAGTTTAGACAAATGTGAATGTAATGCAAGATGTAAAGAAATGATGGACTTTGTGAGACCCAGAGATAGGTTGAATGCTAGATGAAAACCTAGAGAACTAACCTAGGAAGCTCAAGAATTCTGAAACTGATTGCTCTTGTTTGTTGGATTGTGAGTTTTTCCAATTGTGTAACACAGACGTGCCTATATACTTCACAGACGTGGTTAAATGACATAGGTGTGGTTGACCACTGCATAGACGCGTTTCTGAGATTTTGTGAATGTAATTTTTTTTAAGAGAACACAGACGTGTTTCTTCCCTTCACAGATGCGGTTAAATGACACAAACGCAATTCTATCAGACACAGACGCATTTCTGGAATTTAGTGCAATTTTTCCAATTTGTGAAGTTGCTTGTTGTGACCAAATCTGAATTTTTGACTGTTTTTCATGACAAGAGGACACAATGTTGATGAAGACTCAATGTTTGCAAGTGTCTAGACTCAAAATGACTCAAAGAAAAGTGTGTTGTTTGATGTAAAATTCCTTTGCATGCACTTGAAGACACAATAGACACAATGTTATGGTGTTTGGTCTTGAATGTTTGAATGTTCAAAATAAGACAAGCACAATTCTTATGGTTGGCCAGGACAATAGTTGTTGATTCCACATGGGGTTTCCCCCCGAGGCTACACTATTCAGAGAGTATACTTAGATGCTTGACCCCACTAGCTCCACCCTTGGCACTCAGTTCTCTGGGGTAGCCAAGCACCAGTCCCCATGAAAACTCCCCATGGCAAACTTTGTATCTCTACTAAGAACCGTATGTGTGTGGGTTGCTCCAGACGTTCGACCTCCTAACCCAACAACTAGAAGGATTTTGGCTTTCTAAAACAAAAAGATGCTAGTAAGGGCATCCACTTGTGTGGCCATACATGCGGCACTTGCAGCTCTGTAAATATAGAAGGCTCCCAGCCGATAGGGGTTACACCCTAAAAATGATCAAATAAATTTGATCAAACGGGTTTATGGGGAAACATAGTGTCAGTATGAACTAATCAGCACATGTTACCCATGGTTTTCACCATGGATACAGTTGTTTATAGTGGTTTGGAAGAGGTGGGTTTTCCTCGCTACCACTTGGGTCATCCTCTCCTCACTAGTAGTCCTAATGACCACACGGGGAGACAAGCCCTCTAGAGATTAAACAAAAAGAGCCTATTTCTCAAGACACAAAAGACACTAGTTCAATTTTAGTGCACCAATTGAAGTGTTTGTTATTCTATGAAAACAAGGCACACAATAAAGATCAAAAGAAAACCCTTGTCAAGGTCCTGCAACAAAGATTTGTTAGTAATTTGGATTGTTTCAAATGATCACCCCTTTCTACAAGCACACAAGTTAGGTAAATTTTAGCTCCAAAAAGACTCTGTGAAAAAGGGTCCTTCGACAAAACGATTTGCTTTCAAGACAAGTTGCACCAATTTTGTTAGCTAGATCACAATATGTTAGCTTGAAATAAACTAGATTTGAAATCCAAATGACGAAATAAAGCCTCAAAACTGGATCAAAAACAAAAATGCAAAATCTGAGACACAAATGTTGTTAAAACTAACAAAGATGTGACAGAAAACCACAAACACGCCTAAATCCATCACAAACGTGACTTCTGAACACAAATGCAACTCCTGAACATAGACGCGTTCAAAAGTTGCACACAGGTGATTTGCCAACAGAGATGCAACCCTGCAATCGGCAAAATAGGATAAAATAATAGCAAACATAGATGCGATTACAAAGGTCACAAATGAGGTAGAAAAGCAAAAACGTGGTTCCAGGATGTGCAAACGCGGAAATACCAAAATTTTGTTGGAAATGTCAGATCTGCAACTTCAAAAACACAAAATCTACAACAAAAGATGTTAAATTCAAAAGGGACAAGAGTCCCACCGGACGTGCCAAAATGTATATGGTGAAAGTGGATAAGAACAATGTTGAAAGACTAAATGGATTCAACCACAAAACCCTAGCCTAACAACAACAAAGATCCACCATAAAATATGAAGATTACCTAAGACAATGCAAATCAAATGAAATCACAAAGATTATACCATCACATGTCCAATAGGATTTGGATCTCCATTCTTCCTATCTCCATTAATCTTGCTTGATATATTTGCTCCCAGATTTTATATGTGCACAAGAGCTCAACAAAGAACAAAAATGTGGTTGCAAGTTGGCTTAATAACATATGAAGATTACCTAAGACAATGCAAATCAAATGAAATCGCAAAGATTATACCATCACATGTCCAATAGGGTTTGGATCTCCATTCTTCCTATCTCCATTGATCTTGCTTGATATATTTTCTCTCAGAGTTTATGTGTCCACAAGAGCTCAACAAAGAACGGAAATGTGGTTGCAAGTAGACTTGATAGTATGCGAAAATTTGAAAGTGTAGTTGGGGTTGATTAGGTGATTAGGATGATTAGTTAGGGTTGATAATGAAGGAAGCATTTCCTTATATAAAAGACACTATAAGAAATGGAGAGATAAGATTAAGAGGTGTAAAAGATAAATGGTCAGCTAGGATTAGAGGGTAGGTAGAGGAAATAAGAAAATAATGAGAGGGTAGGTAGTGTAGGAATTAAGAGATGAATGACATGTGTCATGGGTAGAAAAGGCTAATGAATTAATTAAATAAATAAAGATTTCATTAATTAATAGAAGAAGTGGGATCAATTAAATAAATAAGATATTTATTTAATTTAGGAAAAGGGGAATTTAAATAAATAAAGGTATTTATTTAAATGAGAAATAAGGCTAGAAGAGGATAAATGAATTAATTAAATAAATAAAGATTTATTTAATTAATAGAAGAATTAGGCTAAAATAATTAAATAAATAAATATATTTATTTAATTAGATAGGACAATTTTAGGTGTCTACACTATGCACAAGAGGTATTATTGGCCATGTGGAAGTATGTGGAGGACTATCCCTAGGTTCAAATCTTTTTTTGTTATAGACTACATTTTGTAAGTGTTTTAATAAAATGATTCTTTATGGGGTTTTTTACCCGAAAGGGTTTTCCCCATGTATATCTTGTGTAATGTGTACATTTATGCATTTATGCATTTATGATTCTCATCTTATTTATTTATATCTTGTCTATAATGATTAGTATCCTAAGATCCTAATTTATAACATGGTATCAGAGTGGGTTAGGCTATACTAATCATTTATACAAATTATACTAATATATATATATATATAACATGATGGAAAATATTTATGGTGAATCAACATATGTGCAAGATCAGTTGAGCTATGTATCTAGTGTGCCTTCTTTATTGTTTCAAAAACAATTTCTCAAGAACAAGTAAAGAAATTTAACTAATTTCATTTTTTTTCTAAAATATTTACAATGCATAGGATTGTGATTGGCAACTATGTTATTAATAGGTGATTATGATGTTTAAGTATTAAATTTCATAATCTAATCAACCAAATAATTATTCTATTATAAAAGAACTATATTATCAAACAAACAAAAAATTATGCTTCTTTTAATAGATTATTATCCCTTGTTAATGTCAAAAGATGGGCTTTTTAAAAGTCTTATGTCATGAATTTGTTGTTAAAAATATGTCTTTATCTTGTCATTGATGTCAACCCCTTTGATCCATGAGTAGACTGGAAGCTGGACATAGACCGGAAGTGGAGTTTTTGGTCCAGAAGTTGTGTTTTGGTCCAGAGCATTCATGTTTTAATCTGGAAGAGTTTTGGTGTATAGATGTTTCCATTGGAGTTTACCAGAACACTCGTTCATTTATTGGTCTATGATCTAGATGTTTCTTTTTGGTCTGAAGTTTCTTAGTTGGTTTTGTTTTTGATCCGGGTTAAGATCCATATATTTCATATTTTGGGTTTGGTTGTATATTTTGGGTTAGAGGTGTACATAGATGTTACAATCTCTTTTGTGGTCGTCTTGGTGAAAACATTTGTTTCAGATTGGTATATATGTACAGATACAGGTTAGATATAATATATGTGTATGTGTGAAAGTAGAATACAACAGTGATTGAGTGTGTGACTTAATGTAAGGATGGCAATGTAAGTAATGTAGAGATATCAGTTTGTATAAGGCCAATGATCTGAAGACTTGGTGGTCTAGATATTTTGTCAAGCCTACATTTGTGCTCCTATCGGAACTATGATCAACATACAGAGATGCTTTTGTTCATGTAGTTCTTTTTCTATAATTTGTAAAACTGTGTCCCTTTTTGTATCTTTCCCAAGAGCAGTTAGCCTTGGTCAGCAAGTCTAGAGCAATGAGCTCCCATCTATAATCATTTCTATATAGTGGATTAATTTTGTAAGTTCACACTCACCATGGTTTTTCCCAGTTTGGGTTTTCCACGTATAAAATTTTAGCATTCTTGTGTGAATGTTTTATGATGTCCTCATTTATTTCTCCTTGATGTGCATATCTTGAATGAACTGGTTAACGCAAGATTGAATTCTGGTATTTTGGTTTATGCTGATTCACCCCCCCTCTCAGCATCTAGTGTGTGTTCAACATTTTGTTGCCCTCCTCTCACATGAATTGGGTATGTTGTCAACATCTATACATTAAAAATCTTCAACAATACATTCTAATTATCATTCAACTTAGATTATTTAAAAAATATATAATATTAGATCAATTTAATTAGAATATATTTATCAGTTATGACCATTGATATCATTTGTGAACCTTCCCTTCTATCCAATATCTAGCTTTAAATTTAGTGTTATATTTTTTAATTTAATTCATATAATCTTGAAAAATACTATTAAAGCTATAAATAAAATTCATCAAATTGTGACTATGAACTTATGCAATGATGTTTGAAAGTAGTGAAAGCTCACATAGTTCCCTCGTTTTAAAGAGAAACAAATAGTGAAAGATTACAAGCATAGGCATTCAAAAATCAAACATGTATAATAAGTTGTAGTTGTTTATACAATGCTCATATGGTATTTGAATTTGTGCTTAATCAGACTATACTACAATGACAATTTATTGAGCGAATATTTTTCTCATAATTGGGCATTGAGTGTAATGTAGCTCATAAATAACTATTTTCTATTAAATAACTAAAAGTTAAAGCTACAAAAAAATAGTGGGTAAAAGCAAGTCACACCCAACTATTTTGACTAGAATAAATAGGTGGATATGTTAGGCCCAATATAGAAAGCTAATGTACTGAGAGGGGAGGGGTGAATCAGTACTCCAAAATTTCTTTTGTAATAACCTTACTATTATGCATAAACAGAATAGTGCAGTAACATAAAATAAAACTATAATCAACAGATAACAATCATACATGATTCACTCCATAACACATATATTTTGGTCACGCAGAAACTCTTGGTTAGAGAGAAAAACTGCGGTGGGGATGGCACCCACAACTTCGCTACTGCAATAATAAAGAATGCTCGGTTAGAGCTACATTTAACTATTTCTGATAGCTTATCCTGTTAGGAGTATTAAGATCAGTTAGATCTACCTTACTAAAGGATTTTTACAGCACTATATAAGTGTAGCACCTGGTTAAAGGATTTACAATTTATAGACTTGGTTAGAGTCTTTTACCCTGTTAAAGGTTTCTCTTACAACTTCAAAATATTACAATATATTCATTACAACTATCTGCAACTTTACATCTGAAATGTTAAAGCAGATTCTATGTGTTCTAAATAAGATTACCTAGCTTGTAGCATACCTCGGTAACCCATAATGAAACTCGGTAAACCCTTCTATTTACTCTGTTCTTTGACTGTTCACTGATAACCTTCTCGGTGACCTCTCTTTGTCTCTATAATAGTCTTCCTTCATGCATACACACTGCTATCTCATTGCATCTCTTATCACATCATATCATGTCGTATATCTAACCCTAGAATCATGTTGTATATATAGATCTCTTATAGAAGTGATCTGATTCATTGCTTCGATCTTACAAAAAGATTCTTCGAATGAATAACTAAACAAAATATCTCATAGGTTAGATTGGCATTGTAATCATACATAATCTCATAGTGCAATTTCCAATGCAAAAATGGTTAGATGTGCCTTGATCTTGTAACATGTTTTCATATGCATGTCCAGGTTCAATGTATCTAGTAAAACATTTCACTTGGTGAATATCAACTCGGTGAGTTAACTTTACCACTCGGTAGCCATGAACCTTTACTCAATAAACAGCTAGGTGAATACTATGTTCTATGATTGCTTTCTTCAATAACCAACTAGACTGTTCATATCAACTTCTCTATGTGTACCGACTGCATGATTCGGTAATACTAACTGACTAGAATATAGTATGACTTTGGATATGAAACTAATGGCAATTTGATAAGTAGTAACAATCTCCCCTTTTGACATTAGTTGAGATGTTTGACAAAAACTACTTACAAAGTCATAACTCAAAAAACTATATACTTGACAAAATGACTATACTTGACAATATGTACAATAGTCAATAGTATATGCAGATATACTCCCCTTATCATTATCCTATAAATAACTCTGAATTTTGCATGTTTGGTTTAGTTTTGTACTGTACTTATGTGCTCTGAATGCTCTATATATTCTACTTGGTATACTCCCCTTGTATACAATACTCAAAATTGTGTTATCAAAACTGTACTACTCTCTAAGTGTAGAATTACTCCCCCTTTACTGGGCTTTCCTATGTGTAGTAACATAATATTACTCCCCCTTTTTGACAAACATTAAAAACTTAATTTGCATCCGAAGGTGGTAACTGATCAAAAATAGTCTTATACTTGGTCTGGGCATCAGTGAGGGCGACTGAGAGTGAGTCCTTGAGACTTTCCATTAATGAGTTTTGTGCTTGAATATCAGATAAGAGTGATATCAAGCCATCAAGAGTGCTTCCCTCTTGGGTAGTTGATAAGCTTGTAGCTCGGTTAAGCTGTTCTTGGATTGATAAGAGATGACGAAGGAATAATGTTTGAAGGGTCATTATATCCATCCTAATTTTATGCTCTTCATTCCTCAGTTCTAACTATTGAGCCATGAGCTGTTGTAGCTTTTTGTAAAAAGTCTGAACTAAATTAGGCTCAGTGGTCAACTTGGATGAGAGATCGGTGATCTCTTTCTCAATTGCATCAATTTTATTTTTGATATCTTTAATAAATAAAGAAAATGTACACAATTTCTGGAATAAATAAAGAATGTGCTTGAGTTGAGGGGTCAACTCAACAAGGAATTTGACAAGTTTTACCTTGCCAACAACAATTGATTTTTGAACTTCCTCTATCATTTTTGTTGTGAGCTCTTTATCCTTGAGCTTGCTTAGGTATTCGGATGCATCAACTCCAGATGTTTCAATCTGATTAAGGAGTTCATCCAACTGAATATGGATGGCTGCATTGGTTGACACTGTTGTTGATGGTAGCATTTATGTGAGCAGTGTCCTAACCTTTTGAAGTACCTTGTTCTTTTTCTGTATTGCCAATTGTTTCTCTTGTTCGGCCTTTGCTTGGCGTAGTTCACCAAATTCAGTGAGTGCTTGCCCTTTTAATTTGGAGATGTCGACATTGGGCAACACAATCAGTTTAGATAAGTCAAATTTAAAACCATGCTTTCTCACCTTTTTCTCTTTTCCTTTTGTCTGGGGCACTAAGACAAGTGCTTGTGAGGCTTGTTGTCCCTTGGTAGGTTGCTCGGTAGATGAAACACTTTGCACTGTTCCTGTAGTAGTTGCAATGTCATTGGATGGCTCGGTGCTAGGGGTCTCTGCTATAATATTTGTTGTGCTTGTTTGTCCCTGAGATGATTGATCTTTTGTTGTGTCTGTTGTAGCTTTAGACTTGTTACCTTCGGTAATTTGTTCGGTGTCCTTGGGGGCTTCGGTTGGTACTGTTGGCTTCACCGACAAATAAGGCTGAACTTGTTCTAAGATCAATTCACTAGACACAAATTTTGCATAAGTGGTGCCTTCAATCATTTCTTGCTCCGGTGCGGCTTCATCCATTACATCTTCATCAATTTGTATTGTGTCAATCGGGTCTAGACCTTGCTCGGTGACATCTGGATCTTGCTCGGTGACATCAACAATTTCAATTTGAGATTGTTCACTGACATCCTTTTGTTTGAAGATCTCCTACCACTTGGCCTTAGTCTCATTCTCCACATCAATATATAGCCCATTCATCAATTTCAAGGCTCTCTATTTCACAAGAGATTTTGAATTGTATGTGGACAAATGCTCCTTGATTTCAGCTATGGACATGTTAGGAAATAAGTGGACAAGACTTCTTTCTCTTATTTGTCTCTCTGAATCCATTGCATATTTCCCTCTGTTATCAATATGTGAGTAGAGTTCACTTGGAAGTGACTTTGCTAGTTCCAATGGTGCTAACCGAAACTTCAGAAGTGTACATATGACAGCTTCTTCAATCTGTCGTTTCTCATCATTGTTCCTAGACTCATACTTAACATATCTGAATCCTCCAAATCCACCGTATTCCTTAAGATTGGCACAAAAGTTTTCAACACTGTGAATGTTTGCCTTTTTGCTCTTCACAATCTAAAATTTGTTAGCATCGTCAGACTCTGTATCACTCGACTCTTTTGCCAAAATGAGTCCCCGAGTAGATTTCTTGTAAGTCTTTGTTACCTTAGGAATAGCAATAGCCTTTTGTTTCTTGCTCGGTGATGCAGCTGATGCTCTGGTGTTGGGTCTCTTTGTTGGTGGAGTCGGCAAGGCCTTTGTGATGTCCTGTTTCTTTCTTTTTAGAACTTTTCCCTTTGGCAACTCTATGCTCAATGTTATTGTAGCCTCCTGTGCTTTTGATTCTTCCTCGGTAATGGCAAGATTGCCTTTGATAGGTATAGATGAGGATTCTTCTCCAAATTTCTCAGATAAAGCTTTTATCATCTTTGTAGCTTTCCTTGTAGCCTTAGGAACTACAATGCTCATTTTTACTTTCTCCTTTACCTCTTCATAGGTTCCATACCTTAGTTTAGTTGCATGCCTTGGCAATGATAGGTAGGCATCAATTTGTTGATGTGTGATATCATAATCAATTTCATAGCCCATTGTTTGCAATGACTGAATCCTCGGTTCAACAGCATTTATATAGCAATAGTCAGTGTCGACTTCAAAACAAATATTGTCCTTGTATTTTTCAACCAGCTGTGGTGGGATCCTATACCTGTTGTGCATTTTCTCTTGGAATTTGTTAAAGTAATCATCCATGACATCATTAAAGTTATCTCCTAACTTCTTGATGTAATCATTGATTTGATGGGTGATAGGTCAATGTAGCTTCCATACTACTTTACTGACTGAGGGAAAGAACTTTTCAAAATTAAAAAACATACAGACAAGTAGTGAACCAAACTTGAGTGTGTTTGCCAAGTTGTTCTTCTTCAACTTCCTTATTGTGTTCAGGTTCTCGAATAAGTTCTTTAGTAGTACTTCACACAAGTCTACTTTCACTCCCTTCTTTACTATTTTGTAGGCCAGGTCTACTACAGCACATGGTACACTGTTTTCCCTTGCAGATTGGAAGAAACAGTAACCAATGACTTTGATTGCAAATTTCAGTTTAGCATCAGTGACATTATTCAATTTCAGTCCTCGGTAATCAGATTCTACTCCGGTTAGACTAATTAGCTCCTTTTGTGATATCATTTTTTGTGCACGAGCATGATCGTAGATGGGATATCTAGTGACCAGGTGAATGACTTCCTTCATGATCTTGAACGGTTGCTCTTGTAGCCACATGAAATCGTCATGTACTCTGCTCAATACAAACTTAACCCATTGGGGTTTGAACACACAAGGATAGACTAGGGCTTCAGTTAATCCCTTGATTCTGATATGTTCAAATTTACTATCCAGTTTGACGTCAATGCACAGTTCATCATATGTGTCACTAATCTCTACATGACCGAGTTCCTCAACACGACACTTGGTAAAGAATCTGACATCTTCTACCAATAAGACTCAATCTGGGATGAGTGAAAATGTAGTTTTATCATCCAGTTCTGAGGTGACTTTAGGAGTTAGGGAATACTTCAGAGATGGCTTCTCCACATTTTGGACAACTACAAGGTCTTGGATTTTGGGCGCCATGGTAGATCTCAAGTAAAAATTTGATAGGTCATCCTTAGGGTTTACAACTAGCTTACTCTTCACACTCGGTAGACACTAGCAATTTGACTAGATCAGAAACTAGCTAAACAGTGTGAATAGATTGATGTAAATACCTTGAAAAATCACTTTGAATGAAGTTTGGTCGCTTTGATTCGCTCTGCTCTGCTTCTTGAAAACTTGGGTGAATGAAAATGATCGAGAAAACACTTTTAAGTACTCAAAAATACTTTATCAGGCTCCGTGCAAGTTAGCTCATGATATTAAATGCATTCAGTTCACCTTTTACCGATTTACTTCATTTTCTATTTTCACCAAGTATCCAACTTTTCTTTGTTAACTGACTTGATAGGTTTCCTGTATACACCGACTTGACAGGTTTCCTGTATAGTATGCAAACTTTTCTACTTGCATCTTAACTATGCAAATTTTTGAATTCTATTCATAATAAAATAGGAACTGTTATGATTTAACTTTTAAAGAATGCAGTCCCTTCATACCTTTTCTTGATTAATTTGAAATTTAGGTGCACCTAACTCGGTAGGTAAGGTTCTTTCTTCATCAGACATAATTTCTTTCTTTTTCCAAATCATCTTGAATTTTTCTTTTATCTCCTCAGTGTCTCTTCTCGGTTGATCTCTGCAATCTCCAGCTAAATGTCCAGCTTTGTGACAATGAAAACATGTCATACCAGGATTTCTCCATGATCTCTGGTTGTTCATTCCAAACCTTATAAAATAGTTGGCATTTATATGTCCATATCTTCCACAACATTCACACCATATCCTTGTATTGTAATCCCATGGTACTATTGCATATTGTCAATAAGAATTTGTGTGAGTTCGGTAACCTCCAGTGTTTGCTCGGTGTGGATACTTCATGTAGTTCTTTTGCTTAAACCAGCATCTCTTTGTACTATGTCCATATCTATTGCATTTTTTACAAAACCCTTTGAATTTTGCCTTCTGATGGTTGTTAACAGACTTTGTCCTACAATGATTAGGTATGTGACCATATTTTTTGCAATTATAACAATATCCATTGGACTTAGAGATATTTAGTTGCTTACCTTTTCTGATCTGGCATATGTTGGCAATGTGACCTTGATTTCCACAGTAGTAGCAAATAGGCTTCTTCCTTTTGATGTTATTTCTTTTTTTAGCTTGTTTTGATGATTCTCCTCTCTCGGTAGTATTAATTCCTTTCTCAGTAGAGTCTTTTCCTTTGTAACCGAGTCCTCCATCTTTGTAGAGTCTTCTTGTATTCAGTTTCTCATCCAACATCTTTGATGCTTCATAACTTTTCTCCAATGATTCTTTGGATTTCTTTTCTATTTCAAGTTCACCAATCAACCTTGATACTTCAAGTTTCAATGATTGATTTTCATCATTCTTTAGAATTGCTTCATGATGAGCATAACCTAGTTGATCTATCATATTTTGTTGAATACCAGTTAACCTTATGATTTCATCATCCTTATCAGATACTAGAGCTTCAAGTTGTTGTTTCTCTCTTTATAGATCTCTTGCTTTATCCTCAGCTCTCCTTAATGCATCTATATTTTCAGTCATTTGTGTACTAAAATGTTCATGTTCTCTTTTCATTGCTTTTAGTTGATCAGCCAATTCTTTGTTCTTTTCTTTCAACATTCCAATCATTTCTCTAGTTTCTTCAGATATACTGTTCTCAGATGATGTCTCGACTTGTTCCACTAGCTCTTGAGAATCCTGCAAGTCATCAGATAATCTTCTCCTTACTTTCAGAGATTTTTGCATTTGCCTCTGCATGTTTGCAATCACTTGATTTGCATTATCTAGCTCTTCTTGAAGATGCACAATCCTCTGAGATTGTTTGTAGCCTTCCATTGCTAAGATCTTTCTCTTTAGGTGGTTAAACCCTTTTCCAAGATTCAAGATTTGATACCAATTGTTAGGCCCAATATAGAAAGCTAATGTACTGAGAGGGGAGGGGTGAATCAGTACTCCAAAAAAAAAATTTGTAATAACCTTACTATTATGCATAAACAGAATAGTGCAATAACATAAAATAAAACTATAATCAACAGATAACAATCATACATGATTCACTCCATAACACATATTTTTTGGTCACGCAGAAACTCTTGGTTAGAGAGAAAAACTATGGTGGGGATGGCACCCACAACTTCACTATTGCAATAATAAAGAATGCTCGGTTAGAGCTACATTTAGCTATTTCTGATAGCTTACCCTATTAGGAGTATTAAGATCAGTTAGATCTACCTTACTAAAGGATTTTTACAACACTATATAAGTGTAGCACCTAGTTAAAGGATTTACAATTTATAGACTTGGTTAGAGTCTTTTACCCTGTTAAAGGTTTCTCTTACAACTTCAAAATATTACAATATATTCATTACAAATATCTACAACTTTACATCTAAAATGTTAAAGCAGATTCTATGTGCTTTGAATAAGATTACCTAGCTTGTAGCATACCTCGGTAACCCATAATGAAACTCGATAAACCCTTCTATTTACTCTGTTCTTTGACTACTCACTGATAACCTTCTCGGTGACCTCTCTTTGTCTCTGTAACAGTTTTCCTTCATTCATACACACTACTATCTCATTGCATCTCTTATCACATCATATCATGTCATATATCTAACCCTAGAATCATGTTGTATATATAGATCTCTTATAGAAGTGATCTGATTCATTGCTTCAATCTTACAAAAAGATTCTTCGAATGAATAACTAAACAAAATATCTCATTGGTTAGATTGGCCTTGTAATCATACATAATCTCATAGTGCAATTTTCAATGCAAAAACAGTTAGATGTGCCTTGATCTTGTAACACATTTTCATGTGCGTGTCCAAGTTCAATGTATCTAGTAAAACGTTTCACTCGGTGAATATCAACTCGGTGAGTTAACTTTACCACTCGGTAGCCATGAACCTTTACTCGATAAACAGCTCAGTGAATACTGTGTTCTGTGACTACTTTCTTCAGTAACCGACTAGACTGTTCATACTGACTTCTCTGTGTGTACCGACTGCATGATTCGGTAATACTAACCGACTAGAATATAGTATGACTTTGGATATGAAACTAATGGCAATTTGATAAGTAGTAACACGATATCAATATTTATTTTCTACCCTATGAAGAAATTCATCCTTCATTTTAGATATAGTTTTGATTAATTAAAAAAATAGGTTTTCAAGACCCGAAACCTTTAACAAAGGAGATTAAGATAAGACACCAAAAAGCCCAGTGCTTAAGAACCACTTACAAAATAACTAGCAAAAAAACCAGCAAACCAAAAAGACAACAAAGAAAAACAACAGCAAAGAAACAAGGAAGGCGCTACACAGCTATATTTTTAGTATGAGGTATCTAAAACAAAAATCTTAGAGGATGAAACAATTATTTAATGGATATAATGGCTAGTAAATTTCCCTAGGATAAGGGGCTAGGTGTCTGGCTTAATTGGTGAGAGCTTCCAGTGGTAAAGAACGAGGTCATGAAGTCTAGTCTCCCCCTAGCTCATGTGGTACTAAAGGATGTGTCATGCTAGTGTTACCGATCACATTAAAAATTTTACCAGGCACACCGTAGTTTATAAGGTGTGCCATAACTGATCCCTACAATCTAAAAAAACAAAAAGAAATCCCTAAGGGAAGTGTTGTGGGAAATGTCACATTTCTTTAAGTCCTTTATGAAGTGTTTTGTGTGATATTAGATTTGAAAATTGCACACTAATAGATCCATAGAGTTACTAATATATCTATCTTACCCTAAAATTGATGTGGGCCTTATAGACTCTTCTCTATTAACTTACCTTGAATATTATTTTGATTTTGTGTAAATGTCATTCCTTCTAGTTTTATCTTACTTTGTGGAAATATAACACTTCGATAGGAAACATATAAGGAGCAATTTTTTGTGACAAATGATCATATTGAGGAATATTTTTTCCTACTTCAACTATTAAGGATGAAAATGGTATGAAATGTTATAGACAGATACCTAAATTATATTGAAGCATGAAAATAAATTACTATCCAATATGGTGATAATTCAATATCACAAATTTATTCTTTCAATTATTTAATAGTATTAATGAGTACACATAGACTTCAACGACAAATGAAACCTATGAAATTTGTGTTATTGGTTCTACAAGTAACTTTCCATATTGATGACAAATGATGGAGAGCGTGTGAGGTGGGAGAGGGTGAGGTAGTATTTCAACAGTTGAGTACTCGAACAATAGAGAAGAGGATGACGATGCAGATGTTGTGGATGAAGGCCTTTCCTAGGGCTCTTTTCACTACTCCAATCCACATTATGGGTTGGGGGCTTTGCAAGGTTTGGCTGATGCAGGGGAGGAGGTTGACCCGAAAAAAAAAAATTTATGGCTTCCTTCAGTGATGGCGCGATTTGCCAATAGTGCTAGTCTCTAGATTCGATGGATCTGGCATTCTCTTCTTTTTGTGAGGGGAGTTTTCCTGCTCGTTCCTCTCTCTGTCTTTTGGAGGTTTTTTGGAGGCTTCTAGTTTGAGAGGCGGTGTGGGATTTTTTCTCTCCCCTTTGGCCTCTATCTTGGTTCATCATGTGGCTCAGCTCTCAGAGGGTTCAAATCTTTCATGGGGGTCTGATTTTTTAGGTTGTTTTCCTTCGGCTCCTCTTTGGCTTCTTCTTTAATGCTATATTGGGTGTCCTCTTGAAGGTTGTGTGTGCTTCTTTTCTCCTATTTTTCTCAAGAGGAACGCTAGGACCCTTGTTTATAATGCCTTTCATATGATCTCTCTATGGTGGTTTGGAAGGCTTGTGGCTCTGTTACTTCCTAGGCAGGTTTTAGCTATTGTTTCTTGGGTGAAGGTCTCCTGGCTTCTCTAGCTCTCACTTGGTTATCCTATTGGGGTGTTTTTTCCTATGAGTTTGGTTTATGTTGTGAACTAGTGCTCAAGATTGTGGATCTCCCTAGTTTTATTGCCTATCTTTTGCTAGAGTGTTTTCCTTAGGGTTGTTTTTTTGTATCAGTGTATTAGGTCTTCTTTGGTGGTGACATCTTCGATAGTGGTGGAGATGGTTTTTCTTGAAGAAGATGAATGGTGTTTTTGGGTGGAGTTAAATGGTGTTTGGAAGGATCGGTAGGAGGTTTGTTTCCCCTCAGTTCCTATTGAGGTGGGTCTCCTTCATATTGAGGTTGTTTGGAGTCTTGTTGGGAGGATGTTGACTTCTTGCTGGTATTTATTTGTTGGATTCAACTTGGTTTTGGGAGCCAAGTCAAAACCCAATATGAAGGTTAGGGAGCCTTTCAAAACCCTTTGGTTCAAGATTGTTCTTTTATGTTTCTCATTAAGACTGTAGATATTATGCTTGTGAGATTATTGCTCAATCTTAATGTTCTGGTTATGGGTGCCTGGAAAACCCCTTGGTATTTGATAAAGGTTAAGGGAGCCTTGATAAAACCCTTGTGCTTTCTTGTTTTGAATTGTGTTGATTGAGTTTTTGTGAAGGATTGCTTTGTCCTCCTTTGTTTAGCCAGGCCTCAATGATGTTTTTTTTAGGACGTGTGTGGGTTGCATGTAATCTCTGCCCATTCTTCTTGAAACATTCTTTTGTGGGTTCTGGATCCATATAAAATTTGGGGGTTTCAAGTCCCTTTAAAACCTGTTGTAAGGGGTTTTGGGTCCCCTCAAAACCTATTTTTTCCTTAATCAAAAACTTTACATATTGATGACAAAAAAATTTAACATAGACATTAAGTATGTCATCAAACCATAGAATATTGATTTTATTTTCTAAATTATATATGGTTTTATTTATGGGAACTATTTTTAAGAATGTCCCAATCTTATTGTCTCATGAAGTATTGAAACATTGTCATTTTGTCATCCTTTAGTCTTCCCTGAAAATATATTGCCAAATTTAATTTTTTTAAGCTAGAAAAGGAAATAAAGTTTTTTATGATACCCTTTTTTTATTGTCCTCTTTATTCTACATCTTATTGATAGATAGAGTCAAATTATGCTTCATAGCTCCCTTACAAGGCATCAATTTGAACAAATTGAATTATAAAGGTTTCTATATTTATTCTTGGGTGATTTTCATTACTTCTTGCAAGTCGCATGAAGAATGTTATTGTTCTTTATTAATATTGGCTTTTGAATATAAACATCACTATGATTCTTGAACCTTTACATTAATGGAACAATGACATAGTTGTGATCCATGAATTTTTTTCCCTTTCCTATGTATGGCATATAATTAATCATATGTGATGAAATTACTAAGAAAATACACATATTTTTAGTCATAACTTTATGGCTAAGTGTTGGAATGCCAAGTTACCATATCAAATAATTCATGATATTGATATAATCATGCTTCATTCATGAAAGAGAGATAAAAGGTTAAGTTATATCATATCAAGTTTGATATATTTAGATCTTAATGATTTCCCATATATATGTCTAAAAATAAAATCACTATATTACCTTTTATTTTTTCTAAAATCATTGGATATAAAGGGCCTTCTTATAAGGGGTGGCTATCAACCTAATAATTTATTTTGGGAGCATGCCTTGAAAGGATAGACCACTTGTTGCTTAAATTTTTTATGGGTTATTACTATATATCATAGCATGTATACTTTTCATTTAAGCAAGACAACTAGTTATTCATGTTTATGCTCCTGAATATATATGTTGATCTTGCTTTTCCACTAATCTTTGGAATATGTTCTACTTTTATGAGGAATAACATATGGTGAAAGAAAAATTCGTAATATCATGGTTTTTATCTCTTTGCACCAAAAATAAAGTTTAATTGATTACGAAGCTACTAACTATATTGATGCTTCTTTTGTGAGAGTATGCCTTCAAAACATATGGTGCAAGTGCTATTACATGGATAGTGCAATACTTTAATAAAAATGATATCTTCTATGTGTCTTTGAATGAAAAGGGTGAAATATGAAAGTAGCTCTTGAAGAATCAAGATGGCTTTGAATATTTATGGAAAAGTTCCAGTTGGATACATGTAAGTACCTTCTTTTACTTTATGATATCTCTCTTTTCAAAGAATTCATTTATAAAGATCAAAATAAACATTAAAGATCATGGGCACCTCACTCAAGTGAAAGTATTCCATAATAAAGGCACTTTGAAGATCATAGGCACCTCACTCAAGTGAAACCATTCCATAATAAAGACACTTTGAATATCATGGGCACATGTTATATATTAGAATTTTAGCCATCACTTACTAAAACCTTTGTGTAACGATTGAATTTTAGGTGATGTCATTTAGGGGGAGTGTACATGATACCACCCAATGGCTAAATCTTATATGTAAGACCTAATAGGCATAATACCTTTAGGCATTATATGCTCTAAATTCAAATCAATTCTTGGCCTTATGTGATGCTATTGAGGGGGAGTGTGCATGTCATGTCAAGGACACCACCTAGTGGATAAATCCTAGTTTTAAATCCTATGGATAGGAAAAATTAAGCCCTAATAGGTATAAAATAAAACCTATATAGGTATTAGTAAGTCATTTAAGCCTGCAAATAGGCATATGTAATTCCTCTTTGTTTTAAATATTGTAGGTAGGAATTAGTAAGTCCTATAGGCACATTTGTGCTAAAATCCTATAGGCATATTATAAATTGTTCTCCTTGTAAATATTCCACGTGTAAAATCATTGTATTAAATTCTACCAACACATTTGTATTAAGTCCTACGAGCACTATGTAATGAACCTAGCAAGAGGTTAATTTGAGGAGACCGTGTCTCCAATATAATTTTTTATAAGACCTCACAACATCATTTTTAAAACACTGGAATTATAAATTATGACAAGATGACTTTCATGTAATCCAGAATGTGTGATCTTCATGTTGGCATATATTAGTGTCCCTATTTATCATTGTCAAAGAAGACCTGTGTTACTGGGGCACTTCATTTTTTATAATAGAAATTGACATGTGATGCCCCCTATTAACATTAAGGGGGAGTGTTAGAACATAATGTTATTAAGGGTCATACCCTTATAACATTTATATAATATTCTAATATAAGGCTATAAAACCTTATATATTATATGCTTTATAAGCATATCCCATTCGAAAAAATTATAATCTAATAACCATTAGATTAATAACTACTTGTGAATAGGGGTTATTGAAAAGTTGTGACTAGTGAAGTCACCCTTCCTCCTATATTTAAGGAGGTTCTCACTCATTTGAGAGGCGTGTGAATCTAGAGCTTTATAGTGAGTTGTATAACTATGTACAAGAGGTATTAATGGCCACATGGAAGTATGTGGAGGAGTATCCCTGGGTTCAAGTCAATTTTGTTATAGACTATATTTTATAAATGTTTTAATAAAATGGTGAACATTATGGGGTTTTTTACCTGAAAGGGTTTTTCCCATGTATATCTTGTGTAATGTGTACAGTTATACATGTATGATTCACATCTTATTTATTTATATCTTGTTTATAATGATTAGAATTCAAATATCCTAATTTCTAACACTACTCTTACCAATTGTTGGAAGATTATATAGCAACCATCCCAACAATGATTCTATAAGAAGATGGGTTCTTCGAAGTTGCAAAGTCAAAGGTCAAGTTCAGGTAGCTGTTATGATGAATATTTTTTTCTTCTTATATTTTTCCAATCAGGAAGATTTCTCAAGGATTCTTCTTGGAGATCCTTTGTTTTTAGGGAAGAAAGGTCTTTGTCTTGAAAATTGGTCTTAGAGTTTTAATCTAATGAATGATAATAGTTTCAAGTTTCTTATTTGGGTTAGAATGTCGAGGTTATCATTAGAGTTTTGGATTAAAAAATTTGAAATGACTATTACTAATACTTTTGGGTATTACTGACAAGTTTTCTTTAAAAAAACTAGAACTTATTATTTATAGTAAGTCTAGCTATCCAAATATAGTAAATCAAAACTTATGGATAGACTGGAAAATAAAAAAAAATTGATAATGTGATTAAATCAAATATGAAATTTAATCATCAAAGATATTGTTTTAAATTTAATATTCAATTTTTTGCATGGGTTTTTGGAGGGAATATTTCTAACATTAGAAATTGCCCTTAATTGCATTTTGACAAATTTTGCCAAAATGACAATTTTTTTCTTAAATAGAAGAAGGTGGAGAGAAAGTAGAAAAGTTAGTTACTTATCTTATCTTGCAAGATTCTTCCCTTTATGTCATGCATTTTGGGCACCCAAATTGCTTTTGAAATTATTATGGTGTTTAAGTGTTGTTTTGGCTCTATTTTCATTCATCTTGTCATGTTATTCTAACAAGTTGATGCTTTCTATTTGAAGGCTAGCAAACCCAAGAAGACCAATCTTTAGGGATAATAAACAATGAATATTTGAGGATCAAGGGTAATGGTTTTAGGGGTATCCAAGAGAAATCTTACCTAGAGGTTGCCATTGTGCTTAAGACTTTCCATTTGTAGTGTTTTCCTTAGTAGTTTGCAGGTATTTTGCGGGAGTTTGGAGTGCGTAGTTCATGATTTGTTTTTAGATTATGTTTGAAGGTAATGTACTGGTGAAAAATTAGGGTTTCACCTAATGATGAAGTAAAACCCTTGATTTTTTCTTAGGGACCACAACATTAAAACGGGGTGAATCCAATAGATATAGCCTCAAATTACCAAGGATAGGGTTGATAATTTTGATTAGATTCACTAGTTAAGATTTGTTTCCCTCTTTTAAGTTAAATTGTGAAAATGTTGAAATTAGGGTAAATATGTGTAAATTGAAGTTGATGCTCTGCAAAAAGGATTAGAAAATCTATTTGATGGCAACACACATGAGAGCACAAGAAACAAACGTTAGTGTTAGCAACAAAATATTATCCTAAACAGGCATATCAAGAGAGATATTAAGCATGAAATAGAAAGCATACAAACATAGAATAGATAAACTATACTCCTCCAAATGCTAATCAAGATGCTCATAGTTGCTCCTCCCTTGTTCCTCTCCTCTCCAAGTTCCACATGAGTGTAGCTCTCAGCTTTTAGCACTAGCCATGGATGCCATATGGAGATTCAAGATGGTTGAATATGATAAACAAATGTTATGCAAGTGTGGATAGTGATGCTATAAAAAAGCTCTATGCTAATACCAATATAACAACAATACTCTAATACTTCCTTATTTGCTTGAGGAAAAGGGTTCTATTTATAGAAGAAATGGGGAAATGAAGGGTTAAGATTGAGCAATCTTAACAAGGGTTAGGATTGAAAGATATTCAATCCATGTGAGACTTTCAACCCAATCCCATGTTGAAAAGTGTCACCATGAGGAGTCTTGAGAGGAGAGATAAGGAGCATTAAATGCTTGAGGGGACATGATGGTTACTCTAGGAGGTTGGGTTAGGGTTAGGTTAATGGATATTCCTTTTATCCAAGGGATAAATGAATGTGCAAGGGTTAAATGGTTACCTTAGTCAAAGAAATAAATGCTTTGAAGAGACCCATGAGTCAAAAGGATGGTTAAGTTAGAGGAAAGTCTCTAACCAAAGGTAAAAGGTGAGTTAACCATAAATGACTATGTAAGAACCTTTAATGGTTTGGAAGACTTTAGAGGTTCACCATTTGAAGACATAAGGCCTTTAATGGTTATTGAAGACTTTGGAGGTTTTTGAGAAGTGACTTCCTTTTATTTAGGAATGTGACAATGATTAAGATAGGATTAGGCTAATTAGAAGGAGTTGGAAGAATCTAGAAGGGATTTAGGCATGCAAATGGGTTTTGTAGGAGAATGCAAGTGGGGGTGAATTTTGGAATTTTTAGTTAAAATAAAATCATCTATTTCAATTAAATGGTGTAATTTACATTTGGATAGATATTTAAATAAATATTGATTTATTTAAATGTGAATGTGAATTTTAGATTTTATTTAAATAAATCTTAATATATTTATATGAGGAAAAAGGAAGATAAAGCATTAAATGCTTGAAGACTTTAAGGGAAACCTTTAAAGGCTTAAGAAGACTCTAGAAGGAAGCCATTAAGTTTGAAGACTTTAAGGGAAACCATTAAAGGCTTAAGAAGACTCTAGAAGGAAGTCATTGAGTTTGAAGACTTTAAGGGAAACCATTAAAGGCTTGAGAAGACTCTAGAAGGAAGTCATTAAGTTTCAAGACTATAAGGGAAACCATTAAAAGTTTCAAGTGGGTGAGGATAAATAGGATTTTAAATAAATAATTTATTTATTTATTTAAAATAGTTGTGCAACTTGCATTTGTAGGAAAATACAAGTGGGTGGAGAATAAAGGTGATTTAAATAAATGTTAGTTTATTTAAATGTGAGAGAAGATTTAATTAAACAAATATGATTTATTTATTTAATTAATGGTCTGAATTTGATTAACTGAATTAAATCAAATAAATTGAATAATTTATTTAATTAATAGGAGAAGAGGGTTAAGATGAATTAATTAAATATTAATTTAATTAATTATTGATTGATGGTTAAATAATCAAATAAATACTAAATATTCATTTAATTAAGTGGACAAATTTATGTGACTACATTTGCCCCTCTTTGAGATGGTGCAATTTTATCGCGTCGTTTCAAAGAAAGAAAAATAGGTGTGAAGAAATATGGCCCATAAATGTTAATTTAGTGGGTGGTATGCCCCCTTGAGAGATGGGACGAATTTTTTTGAAAAATCAAGCGATCTCTCGAAAAAGAACAAGAAGTGGAGGGGAGGTAGAATAGAAGAAATTAGCAATAACGATGAAAGAATGGAAGAAAACAAAGTGAATACGGAGAAATGGCAAGCCAGTGAGTACCCATAGGTTATGCAGGAGATACGGTGCAAATGTGGTGTTGTGATTTTGATTGATGTTATAAAATTGATGAAAATGGTTGGACAATCTGATGCAATTGGTTAAATTGCTCTAGTAGAGTCAAAGCATGACAATTGATGTCAGTTGTTCGCTTGGACAGGATAAAGTCTAAGTAAGTGAATCAAAGTGACCTATTGAGACTAAGACAATTGATGTAATTGCCCAATGAAGTCAAGGTATTTGAAGTAAAATACTCGTTGAGACTTTAGACAATTGATCTAATTGTCTGTTATGATTATGTTTGATTGGTTGATCAATTGATAGTGTGTGCGTGTGATGGATGGTTGTGGTGAATCATAGCAGCCCCGTTGAGAATAGGTCATTATGATAAATGCTTGTTGTAGTCTAGGTTTGCCATGATCGATGACCTGTTGAGACCCGAAGATACTTGATCAAAGTATCTGTTGATAGTCTAGGTGTACGTGAGTCGATGTGCCTATGTCGATAGAGTAACTGGCTTGATTGGGTTGATGGGAAATGATGTAGGGTACGTGATGTTGATTATCAAGATGGGGAGGGTGAGGGGGGGTTCGATGTTAGATAGAAGAAATGGAGGACCTATGACTCATTCCTATGGAAGAAAAGGAAAATAGAGTATCCATTGTCATTACTATGTATGAATGATATGTAGCTATTATGAATGTATGGATGGATGGAATGCAATGAAATGAAATTTATATAGATGAGATGGAATGACGATCCATAGTGCTTTATTTTTTTCATCATTGAGCATGATAATATCAATCTTGGATGAGGTAGTAGGAACTAAGTTTGGATCATTGTACTTGCAAACAAGCAGCATAAATAAAGAATAAAGAATATGGATGCTTCGTAATGGTTCATGCTCATATGGTCGAGGTATACGTTGTAGTCAGTAAGTCATAGTGATCCATGACTGTATTTTGCATAGGATCACGTAACTTTGTGAACTTCCCACGTAGACACCATTAGTACATGCCCTAGAACTTCATTGGAATAATTTGTAGAAAACATACAAACAATGCTTAGGAACCATCCCGGACACTCTAATCACTTGTGGATATCCCGAAGTAGTGTAGGAACCTGATATAAATGAATAAATAACTGACCAAACCAACCAAGTATTTGATAGCTTAAACAAAATTTTCTTGTCAAAGAAAAGGTCATCTTGTCTTTGTTTTGGTAACAAAGGATGCATCCTTGCTAAGACAGTTGGCATGTCGATACTAATTGTTTGGTTGATGTGATAAGTGGTCATCATTTGAGTGTTTCACAATGTTTGTTTGGTATCTGCTTGAATGTGTATATACAAGGTGTTGCCATGTTTTTGATTGATTTTTGATGTTTTTGGATTTTGTGAGTGTTTTTTTGAATGTTTTTAGTATTTTGTGAGATAGTTTTTGAATGTTTTTGTATTTTGTGAGTTTTTAAATGGCTATGTAATAACCTTTAATGGTTTGGAAGACTTTAGAGGTTAACCATTTGAAGACATAAAGCCTTTAGTGGTTATTGAAGACTTTGGAGGTTTTTGAGAAGTGACTTCCTTTTATTTAGGAATGTGACAATGATTAGGATAGGATTAGGTTAATTAAAAGGAGTTAGAAGAATCTAGAAGAGATTTAGGCATGCAAGTGGGTTTTGTAGGAGAATGCAAGTTGGGGGAATTTTGGAGTTTTCAATTAAAATAAAATCATCTATTTCAAATAAATGGTGTAATTTGCATTTGGATAGATATTTAAATAAATATTAATTTATTTAAATGTGAATGTGAATTTTGGATTTTATTTAAATAAATCTTAATTTATTTATATGAGGAAAAAGAAAGATAAAGCATTAAATTCTTGAAGACTTTAAGGGAAACCTTTGAAGGCTTAAGAAGACTCTAGAAGGAAGCCATTAAGTTTGAAGACTTTAAGGGAAACCATCAAAGGCTTAAGAAGACTCTAGAAGGAAGCCATTGAGTTTGAAGACTTTAAGGGAAACCATTAAAGGCTTGAGAAGACTCTAGAAGGAAGTCATTAAGTTTGAAGACTTTAAGGGAAACCATTAAAAGTTTCAAGTGGGTGAGGATAAATAGGATTTTAAATAAAAAAATTATTTATTTAAAATAGTTGTGCAACTTGCATTTGTAGGAAAATACAAGTGGGTGGAGGATAAAGGTGATTTAAATAAATGTTAATTTATTTAAATGTGAGAGATGGGATTTTGGAGAATTTAAATAAACATTAATTTATTGAAATGTGAGAGAAGATTTAATTAAACAAATATGATTTATTTATTTAATTAATGGTCTAAATTTGGTTAACTAGATTAAATCAAATAAATTGAATAATTCATTTAATTAATAGGAGAAGAGGGTTAAGATGAATTAATTAAATATTAATTTAATTAATTATTGATTGATGGTTAAATAATCAAATAGATACTAAATATTCAATTAATTAAGTGGACAGATTTATGTGACTACAGAAGCAATCATGCATAAATAGTGAGCTACAATCATCAAATAGAGCCACAAACATGGATCTAAGAAATGTGTAAGTGTTCAGAGATTCTATTCCCAAAAGTTCGTCCTGAATTGTCAAGACTAGAATGCCTATTTCTCTGGTCCTCCACACTTTTCGTCATCCAAAGTGGTGAAGGAACACAAATGGACCACTGAGAGGGGGGGTGAATCAGTGGTTACTTAAAACTTGAATTATCTAACAGAGGTCAAGTAATAATAAGAAAAGATATTAAACCAATCTGCACACACACATAGAAAGCAAGCCCACAACACAAGATATACGAGGAAAACCCAAGATGGGAAAAACCTCGGTGAAAAATGTTGCTAAAGTCTATTGCTCTAATCTAGCTTCATGGTGACAAGGTCTGATTACAAAGTTTATGGGCACCAACCTAAAGGAGCACCAACCCTTGATCTGAGCAACCACTCAAATGATTACAATAAATTAATAATAGCTACATATTGAATACCTCATTAGAAATGATGTTTTGTAACACGTCGTGTTTTCCGCACCTAAAACTGAATATGCTCTTTTCATCTTACAGGCTTTGTCTTCAACTCTTCGATCTCTGCAATATATTTATGCTCTCTTCTTGTCTCTTACTCTGCTCCATACGGTGTGAAACACACACTATGTTTCTTATGCTCTATTTCCTTGCTTCCCTTTCATCCACAACAACACACTTTAGTTTGCATTGAACAACACACACTCAACATTTAGCAATTAATTTGTCTACACATTTCAAATTGATCACAATCCTTTTACTCCTTAGACTTTTGGCCTCCAAAAATGGATTTTCCCTACAAAACATATTTTCCCTCCAAAGGAAAAATTCAAAAATACTTCTCGAGAACTAGAGCTTAATTTGCCTTAATTTTTGCTTTCTAATTTCATTTAGTTAACTCAACATTATGTCATGATCTTTGCATGCAACACTCATTCCCCTAAATGAAACTCCTAGTTGTCATTTCCTCAGCAACCATATCTTGTTAGTAATCTCTAATTGGTCTTGTGCATGCCACGTTTTCCACATCTCCTTTAAAATCATCGGGTCAAACTTGGACAAACGGTGAGTGCACCACTTCTATGTCAAAAATTTGTAGAATACCCATCGTATTCTCAACATCACAAACCATACTTGTGGGATGGTAGGACTATGTGCCTTCTTCATCTTAATTACTACACGAGATTCTTTTTCATTAGTCTTTCTTTCTATGGGTTGATGGGGGGTTGTGTAAAACATGTTGTTTGATCTACTGCACAAGAAGTATCTTTTTTGCCAAGACATCTCATGTGTCATAGCGAAAAGATTCATATCGCTATAACACCATGGGTCAGCAAGAAAAAAATTGCATTTTGTCAAAAAGAAAAGTCACATTGAAATTGAATTCTTTATCGGTGTTTTTGATTAAAGTAAAATCAGGTTTTGAAGGGGCCCCAAAACCATTTACAAAAGGAACTTACAAGATAAAAGCATTAAGAAACCAGGAGGAACAAACTTTAGGAAAACCAGCAAAAAACTAGCTAGACCTGACAAAAAGAACTAATTTATGTTTTTTAGGGCATTAGCCAAGTTACTGCTAATCCCATACAAGTCTTTGATATTATCCCTAAGATTAGGGATATCCTTAGCAAAAGCAGCAGCAACTTTCTTAACACTCGCTCTAGTTCTCTTTGCTGCTCCACCAGGTGTAGCTTCCCCACTTCCAATCTCAATTGCATCTTCATCCATGTCGAGGTCCACCACCATTTTGGGAGAGCTGGAGTTATCGAGGACCTTCAAAAAATCCTCTAGGTTATTTTTAACAGCAGATAAGATATTCAAGATATTACCCAGCAGGTTTTTTCATTGCCACTTTCCCTTCTTCCAGATAGTCAATCTAAGCTGCCATTTTTTAACTTTTTCCTCCATGTCCTGCTTCCATTGCTTCTGATTCCTGTCATCTTCCTTCCTTTTCTCATCCATCTGTTTCCCATTTTTTTCCAAGTTCTTCAATAGTTCATGTGTCCATCTGTCATAACCCAATCTAGCCTCAATGAGTTTTTTAAGGTTATCCAGGAATAACCCTTCTCCAGCACTTTCCTTATCCTCACTCAAACTATCCTTAGCCCTATCCTTCTTGGGTTCCTTGTTCTTCTCCCTCTCAGAATTCAAATCTTTTTCCTCATTATCCTTATCATCCAAATCCACCATAGGTTGTCTGTTGTCGTTGTCTAAGCTAGCACTATGAATTGGGCTATCATTGTCAGACTCGTTCTCACCTTCTTCATCCTCTGGAGCCACATCCTCATCTTTCCAACTGTTCTCACCCTCTAACTTGTCTGTTTCCATTTCATTGCCCTCTTTTGCAGTTTCCTTTGTGTCATTCTTTTCATCATGGGCTTTCATCCCAATGGCACTCTTGCTTTTTTTTCTAGAAGTAGCCTCCTCTTGCTGGGTTCACCTTCCTCCAGCTTTCTCTTGTCTTTCCATGGAGAAGCAGATAACCTCTTGTTTTTCTGCATGGCAAGGGTTTTACAGTGCTCATAAATTAGCAACAGGAGCCCACAATGGAGCACCGGATTCAAGGGATTCTTGTTGTGTTTATTGAGAGACCTAGACAAGGATCTAAAGAGATAGTAGGTCAGGGAGACCCTTTTCTCATGCCTAAAATGGTTTAATAACACAAAGTGATAAGTGTGGGCCCTAGAAAAGAAACCCTCGATAGTTATCGGTGTTACCCAAGGGTGTTGAGGAGACTTGTTGTATTTCTCACCGAAATACAAAGTCACACTAAAATCCTTGGTGATAAACACGATGTGATTTGCAATTACTATTGCACTTCTGTTTGACCAAGAGTGTCAAGGAGACTTGTTGGATCTCTCACCAAAATACAAAGTCACATTGAAATCCTTGGTGATAAACACAATGTGATTTGCAATTACTGTTACACTTTGTCCTCTACTTCTTCTGAGACACTCATCACCCTGCATCTCTATCCCATGCGTTACTTCAATTGTTAACATCAATGACAATCTAATGCCAACAAGTGGAACGTGTTCATCTCTATGAATTATGCCTATCCTAAAAATTACAACTTTGCACTTATCTTGTGCACAATAGAGAAGGGAAAATGGTTGGGAATAGGGGTTTGCCTAAATGAAACCTCAGTTTAGGAATTAACCTTAAATTAATAGTGAAAATGTTGAAATAAACAATGGAAGGATACACCTCATATCTGCAATTGTTGATGATGATTCTTTGATTATTGAGTATAATCACATATGTTGTATGAAATGGCATGGACATGACAAAACCCTAATCACACACATATTCTTGAATATGAATAATGTAATTTTGCTCCTAAATGGTTGAATGAAGAATATGCAACCTTCAAGATCTCTGAAAATGCTTGATGATGAACACTTCACGGATGCAAGAGTACTTGAGGATTGATAGCTTGGAAAGGAAAGATGAAATTAGGTTGATCAAACGTCTTTATATCGGGGTATCTAAGTCATTTACCGATCAGGCCAACCTCCAACAGTCATGTGGAGCCACAAAGTTGAATTCCTACCAAACAGATAGGACCCATCTCCCATTTCAAAATAGGGGCCAACTAAGAGAGACCAAGGCTCTAGGTGCTCTAGTACTAGGACCACAATGATAGCACCCTGATCCTTCTTAGTTAGGGACCTTAATTTAGCCCCAAGGAGAAGGATACCACTACGGGAATAAAACTAATGGGTGCACATGGCATTAGAACTAACTAAATGAACCTAAATAGGAGATGAGGAGGGGACGTGCTAAAGTAGGGGCACAAACATGAGGTGTAAATTGGCTCGGTGACAATTTACGACACTACAAGTAATAACATCATTAATTACTATTCATTTTTTTTGTTTAACATGTCAAGCCTATTGTTAAGTCAATAGTTTAGTTTGGGTGTAATTGGTGAAGTTTAGTGCCAAACAATGTAGCTTGGCATTGCCTACAGGCACTAATTGTTTCCAAAATTTTGAACAAAAGACATTTTATGATAGTAAATAAATGCTATTTCCTTTCTACAATATTGTGAAATCAAGTAATGTCTCTTTGTGTGAAATTGTTTGTTTTTTGGGTGCTTGTTCAATTAATTGATTTAACAATTTCTATGATTTCTAAAATTTTGGTAAGAGATAATTTAAAATTTTTAAAAATAATTTCAGATTTATATATAAATATTAAATGGGATGTTATATTGGTATCAAAGTTGTGATCTTGCTAGCCTAGGGGTTTTCTAGATTGATGCAACCTAGTAACAAAGAAAGAAGAAATTGAAGTAGAAACTCAAAATAAATTTGGAATGGATGATGTTGAGGAATTAAAAAGAAACTCTTCTTGAAATGAAAAAAACTTTATAAATTCTTGAAGAAACTAGAGAATTGATGAGACTACTAATAGAAAACTACAAGGTTCAATGGCTATTCAAGAAATAGGGAGTATTTGAGTAGTTTCTAAAACTTTAAATCAATTCACTCCTAAATATTTAGAGACCATTTTCCTACCTAAAGATGAATTTCCCACACCTAACCCACCTTCCAATCTTATGGAATAAGATATAAGAGATTTGGTTGTTATAAAAGCTACCTATGACAATCTTGATGAAGGATTTGGAAATTCAATCCCATTTTTTACTCAAAAGCGAGGCATATTGGCAAAAAGAGGTCATAAAAATACCAAATTTCAAGTGGGAAAGAGCCTAAGGATGATTTGAAAAAATCTTCAAAAATAAGAGAGCAAGAGGAACAAGTGAGTTCGATTCACAAGACTTCACAGAACAAATCAATGAGGAGTAGGGAGACTATAGCCAAAAAATTGAAGGTAAAATTCCATTGATAGAAGAGCCTAATTTAAGTTCTAATCATGAAGAAGATTATGGGACTATACTTTTGGAGGTTTCAATAGAGAATTTTTCTAATCTTGGAAGTGGAACCAAGGAAGATGTTTGGGACAACCTTGAGTGGGAAGCTTGGGGTCCCAAGAATGAAGGTATCAAGTATATGTTAACCATACCTCTAGTAGATAAGATGGACGAATATGCTTAATGCAACCAAAGGTATAATTTAAATTTCATACCATATATCCACAAGATTTCTATGAATTTTGAAAATGTTCTAAAGAGGAACAAAGGAATAAGGATGTAATTTCCAATTTAAAGCATGAGGGCATATAAATTCCAAGTCAAGATTTAATTGGCATATGGGATCCTGGTGATAGTCTATTCTGGGATATTTCAAATTATTTTTCCATATTTCTCACTTATTCATGTATGTTGGAGTATGTAGCATGGATAGAAAGAGGTTTGAAATTAATTTATGTTAATACTTTCACCTTTGGACACTATAAAGCCTCAAGTTGATTGTATTTCATTGATGATCTTATATTTGAAGAAAAAGTGTTAAAGGGGAGATCAGAAATTTTAGAAATAGATGATGCAATGGATTATTGATATGACTCCAAGGTGACTAATACTCCATACTCAAATCATAACATTAGCACTCTTGATACAAGAGAATACCACACTGAGGACATTTGATGGATCTATGGAGGTAATTAGCTCATGTCTTGTGTTTTACACTTCTAATTTTCCACATCCATGTGTTGAATAGTATAATGTTGTAGAAGTTAAGTGGACAACAATGTTTTTATGATGAAGAGCATGCAAGTTGTGATTTTCACTAATGAGCATCATAGATCTCATTCTATTATTCAGCTACTTCTATATCAACAAAGAAGAGTATCTAGAGATATCCCTCCAAGATCATCTTTGGAGAAGTTATTTCAGCATACCATTGGTTATGAAGACACCATTATAATTTCATAATGTGATTTGACATCCTGTCACTCTCAATTATCAGTTTACAAGGAGCAAAGGAGTACAAACTCTCTCTTTATAGGGTGACTTTCCAATTCATGGTGAATCGAGTGATAAATTTTGATTTCATTAGTGTTGGTGATATGTTGATCCTTAAGAATTTTTGGAAATATGCTTGGGACTTTATGGAAATAGCTATATCAACAAGAAGATTTCTTTTATAAGGTACCTTATTGGGGAAATGACAATACGCTCTTGGGTTTGAATATTGGCACTCAAGAATATGTTTTTTTAGAAATGATATGTAATAGGAATGTTTTATTTCATGAGAAGGTAATTGGTACCATAAGGAAACTATAGGGATATGTTTGGTATGTCATGGTAGTACTACATTATCCTTGTATAATGATTTTTAGAGGGTTGTTGATTTTGAATGCTTGAAATAGTATACAAGTTCTTGTGGAAAGAATATCAATCATTTTATGGTTAATCCAAGCTTTCTTAAAGCCTATACTACTAGTGCATTTCTATTGTATTCAATTTCTATTGTTGATAATAGTGTTTTCCAACCTTGTATGGCTGATTGCAATATTTAAAACTTGTATACAAGATGACATGAGCACTTTCATGAGTATTATAGCTCATACCCTAGTGGAAATTTCAGTCTTGGGAAGGAATTATTTTCAATTTGTGACTACTCATGGACATATTGCATCCCTTACATTGTTCTTCACACATCTTACAAGAGACACATAATGATTATTTCATCATTGATATTGTTTTGAGTATCTATAGATTGTTGCACTTGTAGATTGTTTACTTACATGATGGGGCTAGAAGATCATCAATATTAGTGATAAATTATCATACAACCATATATTTAACTTTGAGGAGACTCTTCATTGAAGGAACTCATATGGAGGAGAATGATGGGCATAGTGGTTTCAAGGATGGGTTTTGGCAAAGGTTTCAAAATAATAGCTACAAAGGGGGAAATGAATTCAATTTCCATATTGATAGGAAGTATTATTTTCCTAAAACCAAGATAAAGAGGAGGCTTTTGTGCGTAGCTCCTAACAATTTGTATACAAAGGGTGTTAAGTATGTGGCAATGGATGAATTTAGTGAGTACATCACTTTCTATCAAAGTTAGTTGTTATCTATAGTCTAGGTACCCAAAGTGTTATGGCCTGAATGTTTATGTTATATATTGCTATTTAATACTCCATTGTTGTTCCTTACCTATTACATATAAGTCCATGAAGTTGGAAATAATCCCTCATAGATTGGGGTAAAGTTTGAGCTTACTATTGTGATTTCAGCTATGTTTGTTTTAACAAATTGGGGCTTACGATAGTTTTTGATTTCAATATGTGTAATTGTTGTTATAAGGATTGTATTGGTTGTTTCATAAGTATCAAGTGCAAGTTTCCTCATGACAATGCAAGTTTCCTCGACAATGCATTACTACTAGAGATCCAAAACAATTTGCAGAATTAAAATTCAAATTTTGAAGGGGTATGTGTTGCTATTGTATGATGTTAATTTCTATTCCTCGACTATATTATTGTTTCTATATGTTGGTATCTAAATTTGCATACAACATCCATCAAGCTAAGGTAAAGTTTGGAACAAACAATGATGTTTCTTGTAGGCAATGCCCCAAAAACTCCAAGATAAAAAGGGCAATTCCTTCCAAATTGTGATTTCATTATTTTGGAGGATGCTTTTGTTATTCTAACAATCCATTGCATTGCATAAACCAAATCTATATCATTAAGAAAGGTTGCAAGGACTTTTTATCTTTCCTAATGATCATACATACATAGTTTTGGAAAAATATTGAAAGGGAGAGAA
Source organism: Cryptomeria japonica (assembly GCF_030272615.1). Lineage (NCBI taxonomy): Eukaryota > Viridiplantae > Streptophyta > Pinopsida > Cupressales > Cupressaceae > Cryptomeria > Cryptomeria japonica. The sequence continues at coordinate 602,232,317 of NC_081408.1, read as the reverse complement.
TATTGATTGAAGAAGATGCTAAGCATGCTGAAAATCCACCATTAATATCGAATTTGATGTTGCACATTAAATATTCTTGTCACAATATTTCACAACATGGGAACATTTTCAAGGATTTTTTAAGATGCTTAAGAGGAAGAAGCAACTTCATGCAAATATAGGATCAAGGTTTGGTATGCAATTTGATATGGCTGATCATTTTGGCTACATGACCTTGGAGCTATATGTTTACAATGCCTTGATTTTTCTTGTCTCCTTTCAAAAAAACACTTACTATTTATAGTAATTTTGGTTATCCAAATATAGTAAATTAGGATTTATGGATCAACCAAAAAATAATATCTTTTTTTGATGATTTGATTAAATCAAATATAATATTTAATCATAAAAGCTATTATTTTTAATTTGATATTAAGTTTTTGGCGTGGATTTTGAGTAGAATATTTATTGCATTAGAAACTCCCCCTAATTTCATTTTGACAACTTTTGTTAAAATGGTGGTTTCTTTTTTAAATTGAAGAAGGTGGAGAAAAAGTGGCGAAAGAAATTATTAATATTGTCTTGCAAGATTGTTCCTTATTTGGCATGTGTTTGGGTGTCCAAATTGTTTTTGAAATTATTTTGGGGAAGTATTGTTTTGGCTCCATTTTTATTCATTCTCTCATGTTGTTCTAACAAGTTGATGCTTTCTCTTTAGAGGTTGGTAAACCTATGAAGAAAAATATTTAGGTATAATAAACCATGGAGATCTAAGGCGCAAGGAAAATGGTTCTAAGGGTCTCCAAAAATAATCTCACCTAGAGGTTGTCATTGTGTTGAAAACTTTCCATTTGCAATGTTTTCCTTAGCAATTTGCAAGTGTTTTGCAGGAGTTTGGATTGCATAGTTCAGGATTTGTTTTCAAATTATGTTATTTGGTAATAACAATATTAATTACTATTCATTTATTGTTACTTAACTTATCAGATATGTTGTTAAGTCGATATTTTAGTTAGGGTGTTTTTGTTGAGCTTTGGTTCTAGACAATATAGCTTGGCATTGCTTGTAGGCACTAGTTGTTTCCAAAATTTTGAATAAAAGTTTGTATGAGCCTATTTTCTATAATGAGACATCTTGTGATAATAAATTTATTTATTTGATGCAATGTTGTGAAATCAAGTATGATCTCTTTGTGTGATGTTGTTTTCTTTATGTGTGCTTGTTTAGTTAGTTTATGTCATTTTTGAAATTTGGGTAAGAACGAATTTAAAGTTCTAAAAGCTACTTTCAGATTTGAAACATTCATCTTAAAAGGGATATTACAAATATTGTGCTATTGAACTAATTACAATGTATAAAAATCATTTGTTGTTTGGAGTTTGGGTGCAACATATTCAATTATTAAAGTCTCTCCCATTATTTGTCATTATTTTTTTTAAGTGGACCATACAATTATAAGTTGTTCGAACAAGAAGAAAAATCATTTATTTTGGAGGAAAAAGGATCATACTCTTGCTTCTATTGAGGAGTCTATTACTTCCTTTGAGGAGGTGTAGAAGGAACACAAAAAAGAGAAAGTTCCTATAAAAAGTATGATGTTGGATTCCTCTTTAAAGCTTCAAGGTTGAAAGAGAATAATGCCAATGGTCTTATGAATTCTTATTGTTCCAAGAAAAGAAGTTAAGAGGAGAAGAATCCTTTAATTGTGATTAAACAAAAATCGATGGAACAATTTTATAAACCACCATGATCTTGGGTTGGTAGTTTGAAAGGTTTTGTAGTGTCTCATCTTTTGTTGTTTCTTTGTTTTTCCTTAGTTATCATTTGTTGTCTTATTGTCTTTATGGTTAAATATTCTCTTGTAATATGCAGTCTATTTTGTAGCAATAAATCCAGTCTATTTTGTAGGGTTTTTATTTATTATGGATGACCCTTAGATATGCATAAATTATGAAACATTATATTGCTACAAAATAGACTGCATTGTTGTTTACTAGTGGTCTAGTTCACCCATTTGTTTTTTATTAAGCAATGATTTTGAAAAGGCAAAACCCTTTTACAAGAGAATATTTAACCATAAAGACAATAAGACAACAAATGATAACTAAGGAAAAACAAAGAAACAACAAAAGATGAGACACTACAAAACCTTTCAAACTACCAACCCAAGATCATGGTGGTTTATAAAATTGTTCCATTGATTTTTGTTTAATCAGAGTTAAAGGATTCTTGTCCTCTTAACTTATTTTCTTGTCCCAAGAAGAATTCATAAGACCATTGGCATTTTTCTCTTTCAATCTTGAAGCTTTAAAAGAGGAATCCAACATCATACTTTTATAGGAACTTTCTCTTTATTGTCTTCCTTCTACACCTCCTCAAAGGAAGTAATAGACTCCTCAATAGAAGCAAGAGTATGATCCTTTTTCCTCCAAAATAAGTCATTTTTCTTCTTGTTTGAACAACTCATAATTGTATGGCCCACTTAAAAAAAATAATGACAAATCATGGGAGAGTCTTTAAATAATTGAATATGGACATAAATTATTTATTCTACCTACAAAACATACCATAAGTGTCATATAGAGGTCACGTGGAATCCCAATCCTTATCTTGCCATGGTTCGCACTACGATACAAGGTGATCCCAATCAAAGTAGATAAAATCTTTGTCCACTCCATCCAAGTGGATTTTGTGGACCTTCAAAAAAGTAGACATTTAGACCAACTTACTATGTATAGGGTCAACTTCCTAATGACCATTTACCCAAAGTGTTACCTACCTCTGATAATCTAAGATACATTTCCCACATTAAGATATGTCAAAAATATGTTATGAGGTTGGCCCAATCTGTTACTACCTATTCTTGATTAGAAACTCTCTTTTTTTTTGCAAACCATCTGATGACTTAAGCATAAAGTATGGCCCATCACTTACATGCTACTAGTCTTAAGCCTCACATGCCATTGGCAAAAACCATCCAACCCTCTAGCTTGTACATTGGACATCCATCACCTACATACTATTGTTGAACCCAAGGTAGGACTAAAAGGGGGGTGAATCAGTCCAAAACAAAAATTAAATGCATCACATAAACAATTAAACTTCAATACACATCCAACACATGAACACCAAGATTTATATATGGAAAACCCAAACAAGGAAAAACCACAATGAGCACCTACCCACAAGAATATATCCACTATGAATAGAAATGATTATAAATAGGAACTCACTGCTCTGGACTTGCACACCAAGGCTAATTGCTCATGGGGCAAGAAATAAGAGAACTTGCAAAAATTGAAGCTAATTGCACTCAAGACAAGATACAAAAAAATGATCTAAAAAGAAGAATCTCCTAATCATGAATTTTCCCTTGAACTCTACATCAAGTGATCAATATCAACACACACAACTCTAATCTCATCTGCCAACACTTTGTCCCAACTCTTTATCATAGTCTCAGCACAACTTGCATATCATTCAAACAAAACTCTTCTTCGGCTCTTCACTCAACCTTTGATCTTCTCTATTCACTACATATACTCTCACTCACATCCCATGCTCATACACTTAATCACACTCATTCTTATATACACGATAGATCATCAAAGCTTAAACCAAATCGGCCTAATATTTTTTGAATAAAAAACACACACATTGATCCACTCCAGGAGAAAGAGGGAACCAAAAGTCATCTTCCAACAATTAATTCACCGATCTACAATCACCGAAACATAACCAATAGCATATCCACACACTACGCAACCATATAAGTAAATACCGATCACAACATACTCTTTAATGCAAAGAAATCAAATCTAGATCTCCACACGCTATGGTGAGACCCATAACATATCAACCACGCTTCCACAAATCATATTCAGACCTAAGGATAGGTCAAACATAGAATCTCATAACCAGCAACGATCAATGCCACAACACCCGAAGAACACAAGGATGTTTTCGGACCACAAAACCATCATAACCATGATATCGAAACAATATTCAATGAAGATAATAGTATACTCAATACCAACAATAGATTCTAGACCCAAGCACTCCTGGAACAACCAACAAAACAACTACACCAATAACATAGTAAGATAACTTTGCACCACAGATATTTCAAACCATTCTGAAACAACACGTTTAACATCAATGACAACCACAACAACATATCAACACATACATCCAACAATATCCCCCTTTGTCATTAATGGCAACACTTGATAGCACTTGATAATACCTGCACCTCAACCTACAACCAAAACTCAAAAAAGAATAATACTGCTCAATATCTTTCTAAAACTCAATCTCTCCCCAAACTTACAACTCAATCTCAAAACCAACAACACGATCTTTAAACCGACAACTCAATCTCTAAATTAACAACCCAATCTCTCCCCCTTTTCCATCAAGGGCAAAGATCACAACAAATACTACACACCACTACTCCCTCCTGAGAGTAGCCACAACATCAATCTGAGGAAAAGAAATAGGCATGAAAACTCCCCTTGGAAAGATGCATCCCCAAAATGCACCTAGCTAGAGGAAGGTGTTAGATACTTAGTTAGTCCCAAAGACACTGAGAAGTGGGGGTGAATCAGTGTCTGACCGGTAGATGAAATATTTAAACTTATTTGCAACTTTACAACCCAAACTAATATACCAGTAAGGAAATAATAATGCAGTAAAAAGAAACAAAAGAATAAGCATCAATGCACACCGTAACATAGATATTTTTGGCGAGGAAACCCGGTAAGGGAAAAACCTCAGTGGGATTTGTAACTGACAATATTTACTCACTGGCCAATATGAATAAATATTACTTAACACAATAGGGGCCTGCACATGTAGAAAGGCCAACTGCCTAGAGCTCACTGCTCAACACAAAAATGGAGTCACACTGACTACACAATTGGATGGTTAAATCCAATAACAATGTACTACTCAAAATAGCATCTAGAATGTTGGATTCAGTACTGGTTTAAGCTATGTCTGATACCTCTACCAAAACCTTGCTTCGCTCTACTCTGCTCCTTATTCACTCTCAAGATAAATACATCAAAATTCATATACAATTATTCTCTCTCATAACCTATCACATATTACCACTTCGTTACATTACATATCATATCATATGTTCAAATTACCTACAAGGTCTCATACATATATGAGTCTTTACAATACATCATGTCGGCTATACAAATATAATATTACATTACAATACATTTCGCACAAACAATATTATTTCCAAGTCGGCTTGGACTGTCGGTACAATCTGTTGCCGGTGTAACTGGATGTCGGTGTGAATAACCCTTGTAGTGACTATCGGTGCTGGTAGGTGAAGTCTGTTGCCGGTAGAACCTTTGGACCCTGTTACCAGTCGGTTGCCATCAATGACAACATCAACCATTCTCATCTGAGTGTATAATGCCAACAATCTCCCCCTTTGGCATTGATGACAACACTCTGAGAAAAAAAAATATCCAAAATTTGAAGTCCAAAAACTAAGAGTGCTCCCCCTGAGCAAATGATCTCCTTCTGTATATTTTTCTCATTACATAACTCCCCCTTTGACATCAATGACAAAGGATGTCAAAAGTATGAAAAATTCAAAATTTGCCTAGAAACTTGTAGTTGGTTATGTACAATTTGAAAAATGTTTGCCAAAACCAAGTTAAGACCTTGCAAAAACTTTGTACTATCAGAAATTACACTCTGTCTACCGGATTATCCTAGTGAGATAATGCATTTGTTGCTCCGGTGATCTTTCCCCTTGAATAGTTGCCTTAGATAGCTCATCCTAGTGTGTTAACAAATTATCCAATCTAGGACCAAGTTTGTTCTTTAACTCTCGGGTTTTCATCTTCAACCTTGCTTTCTCCCTTTCCAATTTCTCAATCTTCCCTTCATAAATAGCCATCTCTTGATCCAAAACTGATGTGAGTTCCGAAGAACCAATCATATTGTTAGTAATATCACCAATTTGTTTCTGTGTTTTCTTTATTTGCTCATCAATATTTTTTGTTAGATGGTGAGGTTTGCATGCTTTTCTCTACAATTCCTTGTATTCCATAATGGTGGAATTCAATGTCAGTAACAATGAATCAATTTGTCGTGTACAATCCTTTATTGTTTTAACAAAGAATTAATCCTTCTCCTTATTAACTATTTCCTTAATGGTATCCTCATTTATCTTATCTACAGTTTGTGTCTACTCGAACAATAATAATAATAACTCTAATTGAAGTCTCAACCCGAAGTTTGGACATTCATCTAGTAAAGTTACTATTTTCATGGCTAGTGCTCATTTAGTTATCAACCCAGGGACGTAATACTTGAAATGGGTTTGCACTATATATGCAATAAGTTCCTTCAATGGTTATTTTGCATTACTGCAACAACTAACATTATGCGAAAAGGAAAGGCAAGAATGGAAATTATGGAAAGGATACAGGAAAAACTTCTACATAGTATTCATAAAAATAGTGCTGAAAAGATCATGAATAACAGAAATTACTTTGTTCTGGCTTGGCTGTAGGAATAGTCAGTGGATCTGTTTCCAGTGGCTACAGGAACAGTCAAAGTAAGAACTTCTACTACAACTAAAAGGAAAAAAAAACTAATTTCAACAAACACACATAGGATCACTCACCAAGTGGGCCCCCTTGGATGAGTGATATCAAGCTTCCAGAAAACTACTTTTAACAGATCATAACAACATAATTTTTATTCATTGCTTGCTAAAAGTGATTATATATTTTGAAAAGAAACTCAAGAATGCTTATCAAAAATCCTCTTCTCTATTCCCTTCTATTTTGTCTAACCTCCAAGAAAAAGGAAGAGCTTATTATAAAAGAGAGGATCATCTACAATAGACAACACAAATCATGCCTAGAAGGAGAGGCAGATGATTAACCGATAAGGAAGATAACTAGAGCTTGGCTGCAGAAAACGTCGATCTAATCCAAACCACAGTCTTTGCATGTCATGGCGGTGTTTGCAAATTCAATGCCCACTAAAGTTAGACTTCAATAGTATCGCTTGGCTACTCTACCTATGTCGTACCTTATGCTTGCTCAACTCCTCTTCAGTTTGATCTTCAGTTATCTCTTGCGTGATCTTTCCTTCCTTAGGCGCGAAAGGAGAATATCCACCACGACATTATTTATTTTTTGCACTACAACAAAAACAACATACAAGGACATACATATGCATTTTATTTAATTAACACATCTATTAATTCACATATTATATTACCCTAAATAATCCACATAGCAACAGGAACAAATCACATGGCTGCAAGAATTGACCGGAAAAATTCAAGCATGATTTCATAAGTTTAGATTTAACACATGGAATACATATAGTCAATTTACAATACATCACTACTATTATGCAAACCAAAAGATGTCAAAAACTTGAGAGTTCTAATGATAAAAACATAACAAAGTCTCAACTTATCATGCCCCCCAACTTTAAGAGCTTGTTGATCCTACATCAAAAGGAAAATTTCTGACTCTTGTTGTAACTCTCAAATCACCAATGGTACCCTGACCTATCCCCCCTGAAGCCAGGTTCCAATAAAATCCTTTCATTTTTTCCAGCTTGGACCATCTGGCTGACTCTTCTGTGACTGCATCATAATTTTGTTCCATAGGCTGACATGCCAAAGAGGCCACATGAGGATTGGGGGCTGAAAGATCAATGGTAGCCAATTGTTGGCTTTCTCCCTGCCCAACTGTATATATCTGGGGGCTCTTTGCATGGCTGCCTGAAAATTGTGTAGTGAATAAGGTTCTGCTTGCTTTAATTGTTCTCGTAAATTGTTCCAGCGCTAAGTTAACCCTTCTATTGCAGTTGTCCTGTCAGTCTAAACCAAATGGTCATATGTCTGATAGATTTCTTCTCTCATTGGATGCACTAATTTCTTAACATCATCTCTTACTAGTAATTTTTGCCACTCATAATAAAGAACTCTTGGTGCTTTTGATTCTCTCCTTAATGGCAATGGACAGTCAAACTCTAGTTTTTCATATTCCTTGGCTTGTGCCCCCATGATGATTTCATTTTGGATCCATGACATTAAAGCTTTGATATGGATATCCCCAATATACAATAAGGGGTTCCACTCACTGTCTGAGAGTACAGCATAGTTATGTAAATACAATTCACATAGAAAATTCTTCATAGCTGGTGGAGAGGTTTGGTAAGCATAAAAGAATTCTTCAAGTGTTTCTAAGGAAGGGCTAAGGTCCCTAATAATATGATTCAGTTTAAAGTTCAAATATCGCTCCTTCAAGTGCACTGCATAAACCCTTGGAGGTGACCTACACTGCATCAACTTAGGAACCATACCAGCAATTATTTCCATCTTAGCCTCTAATTCCTCAATTCTGTTATCTCTCTTTCAATTTATTTTTGTTGTTTATCAATAATCCCTTGCAACCTATCCCTCTCTATTTCTCATTGTCTATAAAATGTTAAAGAAATAGATAAACTACTTAGGGATGAAGGAGGTCTAATAGGTGTTACCTTAGGCCGTGGAATTTTCTCAATAAACTCCTTAATCTGTGCTGGCATCTCTCCAACATTTTCCTCAGGCTACTATAGAGTGTCTCCAATAGTATCTTCAAATTGCTCAGAAATCTCTCCAACAATTTCTTCAGACTACTTAGGAATCTCCCCAACAACTTCTTCAGACTGTTTTGAAATATCTCCAATAGTCTCTTCAAGTTGTTGTGCCATAGAAGCAAGATTTGCTAGTCTATCCTCATTAACTTCTAATTGGATTTCATCATCTGCAGGGCTTCCTTCTTCTGAAGTTTCCACTATAATTACCTATGCAGGGTCACCTGCAGGATGAGCCTTATGTGTCTTACTATGTGTTCTCCTCACATAAACCTTTGGAATGGCTGCAGGAGTTGCTTCAGTTGCTGCAAGAGTTTTTTTTTTTGTCCTACGCCTCTTGGCTGTAGGAGGAATCTAAGGTACCTACAGCTGGGCCATAGGTTCTTCATCTATTTCATCCCTTTCCAACTCCTTCCCTTTTCTTCGAGGAATTGGTAAATCTCTTTGAAGAGAAGTAGAGGGTTGTTCCACATTTGCCTCCGCCGTCTCTTCCTCCATAATAATTGTGGCTCCTTTAGCAACAAGCAAATCCTCTTCTGCAACAACTACGGGGGAAGAGGGTTCTGCAACATTTTCTTCTTCAACCGATGGATTCTTTGCAACAGGGTCATCTTCAACCCTAAACTGCAATATATCCTCAAATACTCCCCATTCCATTTGTGAAACATCTCTCAGGGACCATTGTACAAGTAGCTTAACCAATCCATGATGGCTAATGGAGCAATTTCCATTTTTCCTTGTCCCCTTAGCACTTGTAGAAATGAGGTGGTATAGGAAATTAGGAACATTCACTTGTCGGCCATGCCATAAATGACTAAGTAATTTAAAATGAGGTGAATGCAGATTTGAATATCGCCCCTCACATGTAATGTATTTCATAACATACAAAGCTACCTGAGGCCACTCTGCTGGCAGGGAAACCCTTCTAGTTCCTTGTTTGTCCACTGTTAGGGATCCATGCGTGGGAATTGTGAACTTTGCCCTGGCGCTCCTTGCATCTTTTGATTCTGGAAATAGTTCTCCTTCCTGCGGCAACCTCGTTACTTCTACTATTCGCTACTCCATAGCAATAACCCTCAAGTCTTTAACTATAGCTTCTCCTTCATTAAAGGAATGCATAAATTCTGTAACAATTTCTTCGTTATAATCCCTAATTTTCAAGAAGTAATCCAGCCAACCGTGGTGTCTAAAATAATGCTCACAAAGAGCATCCTACAACAACACTTCATGAACTATTGGTTCATGGTGAATTAGATCACCACCCATCTCTTACTCTGCTATTTTTTACTCTGCAGCTTGAGAAACAGAAGACCAGAATATCCGACAGACTTGCTAAATTGAAATTCTCATACATATCTCAATTCTAGTGGCAGAATCATGAAATAATATCATGATAAGCAATGATGGCAAGAAATCAATTCAAAGTACCAAAAAGGATGGATACTCAATAACTTTGGAAACCGAACCAAAAAGCATCCACCCCAACTTAACCTAGCACGTGTTCACACAAGTTGATGATATTTCGGGGAATGGAGCGGATTTACAAAGGATATAATCATAATGAACTAATAAATGCATAATTAAAATAAAACACAATATATACATACCTACAATCGTACAAAAAATGACTGTGAAATGACAGGTAAGAACATGGGATGGAATGACGTGGATGGAATTTTATTTATGGAGAAGAATATTCTCATAAGATATGGAAATATTTTATTATGAAGTGGCAAACATGTTCACTGCAAAGGCTGTAGGAACTTTACATTTATTACCTTGCTCAACTACAGTAGGAAGCTGATGAGTTGTTGCAGGATCATTGTCAGTTGCCACAGGAACCTTGTCAGTTGCTGCATGAACCTTTGTTTCACCCTGTTGAGCAAATTGCTGCAGGAACTCCTCTTTAGTGGTCGTCTTATGATATAGACACATTCGGTGACCATTTACTAAGAGTTTGAATCGAACAGGATCTATTGTGGACAAATGAACAACTCCATTCTAGAAAACTTCTTCTATCTCATACGGACCTAACCACCTAGTTTGCAGTTTCCCCATAGCATCTTTATATCTGGAATCATACAGTAGTGCCCAGTCACCAGCTTTGAATTTCTTTTCCTTGATATATTTATCATGCCATTTTGCTCTTTGATTTTGAATGAGTTTTGTCTGTTGAACAACTATTTTCTTCCATTCATTTAGAACAATTAATTGTTGAATGCATTCTTTCTATGCTTCAGATAATGTCATATTTAATTGCAAAGTTGTCCTCAAAGTTTTATGCTCAAATTCAATAGGCATCATTATTGTTTTGCCATAAACCATCTCAAAAGGTGTAAAACCAATTGGTGTTTTCCATGTTGTCCTGTATGCCCAAATTGCTTCTGAAAACCGATGAGACCAGTCTTTTTTATGAACATATACTATTTTTGTAAGAATAGTCTCAAGCTCTCTATTTGTAACTTCTACTTGTCCATTAGCTTGTGGGTGATATGGAGTAGATTTTCTATGCCTTATATTGTATTCATTGACCAAAGTTGTTATCAATGTTGAAATAAATTGAGGTCTCGTGTCTGAGACAATTTCCCTTGGTACTCCATATCTTGTAAATATCTCTTCATAAAGGAACTCAGCTACCTTATTATCTCTTGCATGTGTTATGGCACGAGCTTCCACCCATTTTTTTACATAGTCTGTACATACCAAAATATAGGATCTGTCATTAGAAGGTGGGTCATTTGGGCCAACAAAATCTAATCCCCACTTATCAAATGGTGCAACTGATATTTGTGGATATAGTGGCATCTCATCATATTTTGTAGGTCTTCCCATTCGCTGGCATCTGTCACATTTCCGTATGTACTGTGTTGCATCCTTATGTAATGTGGGCCAATAGTATCTTGTATTGAGTATTTTCAGTGTTGTTCTTTTGGCAGAAAAATGGCCTCCACATGGCTCATCATGACATACATGCAGGATGTCATATGTTTCATCTTCTCTGACACATCTTCTCATGACTTGGTAAGGTCTAGTGTAGAACAAACAATAAGCAATCCATGAGAAGTTAAAACTTTTTTCAACTAGCAACCTTCTTTCTTTAGGAGAGAAATAAATTGGCATCTTAACAGCAGCTAAATAGTTGGTAATATCAGCATACCAAGGAGTGTGAGCTTGAATAAGAAACAAGTGTTCATCTGGAAAAGCATCATCTATCACTGTAGAATCTTCTTGTAATTGAAGTCTTGAAAGATAATCTGCAACCACATTAGACTTCCCTAGTTTATCAATAATTGTGATATCAAATTCTTGCATCAACAATAACCAACGAGCTAATCTACCAGTAATTGATGGCTTATTCATGAGACATTTGATTGTAGTATGATCTATATGCACAAATATGGGATATCCCGTAATATAGTGCCTAAATTTGTTAAGTGCATATACAACAGCTAGCATTTCATTTTCAGTGACTGTGTAATTCAACTCAAGTCCCTACAAGTTCTTGCTAATATAATATATTGCATTTTCCAATTTGTCAATTTTCTGTCCTAACACTACTCCTATTGCATAATCAGATGCATCTATATGGATTTGGAATGGTAGAGACCAATTTGGGCCTTTAAGAACTGGTGCTTGAGTCAAAGCATGCTTAAGCTTTAAGAAAGCTTCATTGCATGTTGGGGTCCATTTAAATTCTATATCTTTGGTAAGCAATGAATATAAGGGACTTGCAATTTTACTAAAATCTTTGATAAACCGTTTGTAGTATCCAGCATGACCAAAAAAACTTCTTACATCTTTTTGCTTTACAGGGTCATTGATATGCTGAATGACCTCAATTTTTGTTGGATCCACCTAGATGCCTTCTATAGAGATATGATGACCAAGGACCATTCCTTCTTGCATCATGATGAAACATTTCTCACTATTTAAGGACAAATTGTAGTCTTCACATCGCTGCAAAATTTTCTTCAGATTACCCAATGCTTGCTCAAATTTAGAACCATAAGTTGTAAAGTCATCCATATAAATTTCCATAATATCTTGAGAAATATCAAAAAAAATACTAATCACCACTCTTTAAAAAGTGGTTGGAGCATTACACAACCCAAAAGGAAGAAGAGAATATGCATACATGCCCCATGGACAAGTAAATGTTGTCTTCTCTTGATCCTCCGGGGCTATCTTGATCTGATTGTAACCACTGAATCCATCAAGGAATGAAAAATATCTTTTACCAGCTAGAGAATCCAATACCTGATCCACAAATGGTAATGGAAAATGATCTTTTCTTGTTGCTAAGTTCAGGGTTCTATAATCAACACATACCCTCCATTTTCCTCCTTTCTTAGGGATTATGACTAGAGGTGATACCCATTGGTTGTCAAAGATAGGATAGATAAACCCAGCTTTTAACAACTTCTGCAATTCTTCTTTAACTATCTCTTTCAAGGCAGGATCGATTCTTCTTTGAGGTTGTCTGAGTGGGCAACACTCTTCCTTTATATAAATACGATGGGTGCAAACTGTTGGATCTATCCCATGCATATCCTTGTAATCCTATGCAAAAGCATTTTTATGAAGTTTCAGCAAGTCCACCAGGGCCTCCTTTTGAGTATCTGATAGATCTATATTGATATTTAAACATTTATTCAACTCCACTTCTATCTTAATAATAAGATCAATCTGGTTCATATCAAAAAAATGAGAAGAAGATAATTAATGTGGCAACAGAGTATGCAATATATCAGTGGTTGCAGGAAAGTCCAAACCTGCAATATTCGAAACCAATTCTTGCAATTCTTGCTCTTCTATTAATTCATTTATCAGAATTTTATAAAGAATTGATTCCCCATCATATAATTGCATGAATGGCCCTCGATTAATCATCATAAGGTGATTAATAGATTCAACTTCCTCAGATTCTTCTCCCAAAATAGGTCAAACAGCTTGTTGTTGTTCAAGCTGGGGTTGTGTTGGAGAATACACGGCTAATGTTTTTGTAGAACTCTCATCTAAAATAGTCATATCCCCTGATCTACATCCAATATATGCATCAACAGTGGCAAGCCAAGGTCTACCCAAAATGACTGGATATCCTCCCAATGTTGCTTTTGGAGATAAAATCATAAAGTCTACAGGATATTCCTAGGAATCCAAAATAACTACTACATCCTCTATGATACCATCAGATCTCACTATAGAGCTATCAGCAAGCTATAGAACTGTGGGTGTAGGCCTTAAACTATTGATCTCAAGTTGTTTCATTACTTCCCTTGTCATTACATTAATGGCTGCCCCTAAATCAATCAAAACATTTTTTATTTGACTGCCATTAATGACTATACTCATAACAGGATTACCTGGATCAGAATACTTTGGAATGGCAATCTTGCCTAATATAATATCTGCCAGTTGACCCATAACATGCACTGTTTGTGGATCATTTTTCTTCCTACCAGGTTTTTTTAGACATGCTTCTCTCAATGCCTTACCATATATGGGAACATCTTTTATTGCTTGCAACAATGGAATTTTAACACAAATATGCTTCAGTTGATCAATAATATCAAAGTTTTGTTTTTGTTATGTGGGAACTTCATTTTCTTGCATGTGTGGGGGAATGGTGGCAATGTTTGCTTCTAAGGGATTGTATCTATTGGATTAGAGATTTCTTGCTCCTCTTGTACCTCAGTGATAACTGGATGAGAGGGATTAGGTAGAGTTGTCCCAGATTGGAGGTGAATGTCATTTAGAGATAAGGAATAGGTTGGGTATTGATTAACATCACCTAAATAAGCTTGTGGTTGTTGCTGAGACTTAATATTAGTATTTGGCAATGACTGAGTAGGCAACTGTGTTGGTTTAGGTGGTACAGCAGTGGCTGCAGAAGGAGGCATTAGCGCAGGAGGTTGTGGCTGTTGGATAAGCGGCTGATAACCAGAAGATTGGGCATTCCATGGTTGGCTTCCCCTCCATTGAGAAGTAGGTTGCCAATTCCCTTGAAACTAGTTTCCTTGGCCCTGGGGTGGGTACCAGTTCCCTTGTGGATGTTGCCACTGTAGCATTTGATTACCAAAATGTTTCCCTTAGCCTTGAGAACCATACCAATTTTGATAATTACCAAAATTTTGAGGATATAGTGATTTCCATTGGTTATTTGGTACATAAGAATTTCCACTATAACCAAAAAAAGAAAGTGGATCTGGAGGCATACCTTGTCTTTGGAAATTTGGTCTTCTTTGAGCAACATAGAAGACTTGCTCATCCTTACATTGAATTGGCTTGAAGTCAGGTACCTCCACATTTGCAACCATTTTACATCTACAATCCTTCTTTCGCTATTTACAATGAGGATAGAATTCTACAAGAAATGCATCAGCTTCTTCATGCTTCTTCTTAGCTGCAAGTGTATCCAACTGGGTAGCCATATTGTTTATAATGTCCTCCTTGAAGTCTTTTAACAGATGACTAAGTTCCAATCTAAAAACTCTAGTTCCAGATGTTGATGATGGTGCTCCTAATTTAAAACGCATGTTCTTTTTAGAAGAAGATCTGGAATACTTCTTGCAAATTTGTCCTATTTCAGCCCAAGTGGACTGTGTAATGTCACCTCCTCCCATAAGATCCAAAGAATCAGTGCATTCATCACTGATTCCCCTCAAAAATATCAACTTGAAGTAATCTTCATTGAGAGTACTATGCTTGGACTTTTTGACACTAAACAGGAACCTTTCCAAATAATCTTCAAGACTCTCATCTTCAGTTTGTGTCGTTCTAAAGATATCATCCCCATGACGATCAGTACCTCTACAATAATCTTTGTATTTTGCAAGAAAAAACTATTTCATCTCATCCCATGTATTGATTGTGCTACTACCCAAGCTCATAAACCATCTCAAGGATGACTCCTTCAAAGTGGCAAGAAAATCTTTGAGTCTATGGGCATCTGTAGCATAGTCAAAACTCCTACAGAGAACATCAAACTCAAACAGAAATGTGTCTCGATCCTTGGTCACCAATCCATAGAATTTAGGGAGTGAAGATGCTAGAATGTTCTTGAGATTAGCATTATCATGTTGATCAGATATGGGAAACTCAAATGTTGGACCTGGTGTTGGTGGATTATTCCCACCAGGAGGTGGGTTCCCTTGCAATGGACTTGTGGGGGTCATTACTATAGGAAATTCTTCTTCTTGAAGACCAAAGAGGAACTGAAGACTACCTTCCAGAAATTCAGATTCAGGGTGGTTCAAATTATGTGGGGCTTGGTAAAGTTCAACAAAAGGATTTATATCTGGGGAATTATCTTCTGCATGATTAGAATGAGTGGGCGGAAATCTACCTTTGGGGTCTCTTCTTCTTCTATGCATGCAAATTAATGAAATTTTTCAAACGATCAGGTATACCCAAAAACAATTAACTGAAAAATTGAAAAGAATAATAACCATAAGAGGTTCTTAGTTTGACACCATCCCCGACAATGGCGCCAAAAATGTCTACTCCAACAATAATAATAATAACTCTAATTGAAGTCTCAACCCGAAGTTTGGATGTTCATCTAGTAAAGTTACTATTTTCATGGCTAGTGCTCATTTAGTTATCAACCCAGGGACATAATACTTGAAATGGGTTTGCACTATATATGCACTAAGTTCCTTCAATGGTTATTCTGCATTACTGCAGCAACTAACATTATGCGAAAAGGAAAGGCAAGAATGGAAATTATGGAAAGGCTACAGGAAAAACTTCTACATAGTATTCATAAAAATAATGCTGGAAAGATCATGAATAACATAAATTACTCTGTTCTGGCTTGGTTGCAGGAATAGTCAGTGGATCTGTTTCCAATGGCTACAGGAACAGTCAAAGCAAGAACTTCTACTGCAACTAAAAGGAAAAAAAACTAATTTCAACGAACACACATAGGATCACTCACCAAGTGGGCCCCCTTGGATGAGTGATATCAAGCTTCCAAAAAACTACTTTTAACAGATCATAACAACATAATTTTTATTCATTGCTTCCTAAAAGTGATTACATATTTTGAAAAGAAACTCAAGAATGCTTATCAAAAATCCTCTGCTCTATTTCCTTCTATTTTGTCTAACCTCCAAGAAAAAGGAAGAGCTATTATAAAAGAGAGGATCAACTACAATAGACAACACAAATCACGCCCAGAAGGAGAGGCAGATGATTGACCAATAAAGAAGATAACTAGAGCTTGGCTGTAGAAAATGTGGATCTAATCTGAACCATAGTCTTTGCATGCCGTGGTGGTGTTTTCAAATTCAATGCCCACTAAAGTTAGACTTCAGTAGTATCGCTTGGCTACTCCACCTATGTCATACCTTGTGCTTGCTCAGCTCCTCTTCAGTTTGATCTTTAGGTTTTCTCTTGGGTGATCTTTCCTTCCTCAGGCGCGAAAGGAGAATATCCACTGCAGCATCATTTATTTCCTGCACTACAACATACAAGGACATACATACACATTTTATTTAATTAACATGTCTATTAATTCACATATGATATTACCCTAAATAATCCGCATGGCAACAGGAACAAATCACATGGTTATAGGAATAAATGGCATGGCTGCAAGAATTGACCGGCAAAATTCAAACACAATTTCATAAGTTCAGGTTTAACACATGGAATACATATAGTCAATTTACAATACATCACTACTATTATGCAAACCAAAAGATGTCAAAAACTTGAGAGTTCTGATGATAAAAACATGACAAAGTCTCAACTTATCAGTTTGAATGTTAGAAGAAATGAATCTGGACAATTTGTCCAATTTATTTATAGACCCAACAATGTGATCCACCTTGCACGTCGGTGCAATCATCTGCAAAATTGGTAAAGAATCATCAATAGCCTTATAGACCCAACAATGTGATCCACCTTGCACGTCGGTGCAATCATCTGCAAAATTGGTAAAGAATCATCAATAGCCTTAAATGTTAAGGCATTGCATTCCATTATCTTCTTTATGGAATCTAATAATACATCAGTTACATTTATCAGTCTGTAATCTACAGTAGAAGTACTGGGAGGAGTGCTAGGTTCTACAATAACTTTCTTTTCTTCTCCAGATACTTGTTCAGTTACCTTAACCTCTTCCTTATCCACTTTCTCTTCCTTATTTTCACTCTTATTCTCATTTTTATTCTCTATCAGTTATGATTGTGTCTGTTCAGGTTATTTTTCTACTTCAACCGGTATCTCAGTATTCTACTGAGTGTCAACAGTCTTAACTGGTGATTCACGTTTCTCAACATTTATAGCTTCAAATTTCTTCTCCTCTGCAATTTCCTTGTCCAATACAATATTGATGTCCTGAGTGTCACCATTCATTGTGAATAGAATGTCTGACTCGAAATCAACATTATCTATTTTCACTTCCTCTGATATCTTTTCAGGCTCATTTTCTATTTCTGTCGGTGCCCCTAATACTATTGGTGGGGTGTCTTGTGCTGGTGGTGGTAAGTTATCCTTAACTGTGATGTCAGGTTCACTGCCAACCTTACTCTTACCTTTATCCATTTTCTGATATACTTTAGTAAATGATTTATCAATTTTCTGTCTATCTTTCTCTTCTCTCTTCTCCTTCTCAACAAAGAATATATCTAATTTATCAGTTGTTTCATCTGCAATCTCTTTTACTCTGTCGGCCATAAGACTAACTTGTCGGTGACTACTCAAAAAAATAGTCATGTTAGCTTCAGATATTAAGTCATCTATTTCTTGCTTAGAATTAATAGGATGAACCGCTAACAGTGCCAATCTTTAATTTCTTATCTAACTCCATAACGGACATTCTCTTTGCTTCAAGTCTCAAGTATAGATCATTAGGAAGAACATCTACAACCTCAATAAGAACCTTCTTATATATGTCCAGATACAAAATAATACTCTCCTCAATGGTATCCTTACCTGAATCAATAAAAGAATGATAGAACTTACTAACATTACTAAGATTTTCTTCTTGAGTTATTTCATTTATCAGTTTTGTCGGTGAAAGAGTATCTGGTTCCTTTTGTTCCAGTTGTTTCTTTAGTGTGACTTTCTTCTTCTGACCATTGGGCTCTCTCATAGCCTATTGTTTCTTTCTAAGTGTTCTAGATTTCTTCGATGATGGAGCAAGTGTCGATGAGGGTTTTCTCTTCTTTTTGTCCACCCTTTTGAATTCAGCAACCTTATCATTGTCAGAGTCAGATGAGGTACCCACAAGATAAATATGTGTTATCGGTTGTTGTTCTGTTTTTCTTTCTTGTTCAACAACACCTTTCATCGGATCAAGTTTCAACAAGCCCTTCTTAACAACTTCAACAAACTTTGAAGCATCTTTTACTACTTTTTCTCTTTTCTTCCTCTGCTTTTGCATAGTAACATCACTCTCTATAGTTTCATCTTACCAAAGATCTTCTTTGTTAGTTTCGGTGGAGCATATAGGAGTATTTTGGCATAAGATTCCAAGGTGTGAGTCCACTTCATAACCCATCTCTGTTATCCAAACAGTTCTAGGTCAAACTGCCTTCATCCATAATTCATCTCTTTTCACAACAAAGCATATATGTTTGTCATATGTGTCTACAATGCTCTAAGGGATTCTTTCCCTTTGCCTCATTTTATCTTGAAAGTCCTTGAAATGGTCTTTTACTTGTTTGTCACCATCAGAACCTATGCTGGTAATTGCCTCCTTAATCTATTTTCCAATAGAAATATCATAGATAAAGTCCTTGTGTCCAATATCGGGAATCTCCTTTGAGAAATATAGCATTAAGCATAAAATCAAATTCCTAAACTTGAAAGTTCCATTCTTGTCACATTTGATCTTGCTCAAATTTTCTAACAGTTCATCTTTCAGCCATTCACAGATGTCAATTTTAGCATTATTCATAATTCAGCCTATTAGTATGAGCAATTTTCTATCCAATAACCATACTAGCATATTTGACATTGTTGTCAGTTATATCACTAACCCTAAGTGATCTGTTGTCAAATGTAGCGTCGGTTAAGTTCATAACCTCTTTGTTTGGAATTTTATTTTTCTTATCAAGCCTAGTGCCAGTAGAAGGTAAACCAGTAACGGTCTTAATTGCTTCCTTAGTGATTTTGAAAACTGAATCTAACCACAAAAATTCACCGTGAACTCTACTAAGAACATAACGGACAATCTCATCTAAACATTCAGGCATGTGAAGGATGTTGGTGAACCCTAAATCTTCAACAAACCAGTGTTCCAGTTTGACTACACCTTGTTTGTCAATGATAACATTCATGAACATGTTCTTTAAATCCTCGAACCCTAAATTTTTTATGTTACAATGAATGTATGCCCTAGGGTCTTCAGAAAATGCAACTCCCTTCGGAATTTTTGAAAATGTACCAATGGAGTCATCCAACTTTGCTATCTTAGGGATTATCTTAAAGACTGGTCTAGGACACTTGACATTTTCCACAATAGTAGGGTTTGCAATGAATTCAGGAATGGAGGATGAAGAAGCCATTTCGTAAGATAAATACCTTTGACTGTCAAGTGCAAGTGGAAACCTTGGATGCTCTGAAAAACCTTTGTTGCTTCGCTTCTTGAATGTTGGTGCTCAACTCCTGCACTCCTTGAATGCTTGAATGCTTTGGTAAGTCAAATGAGAAATTCAAGTGCTTTATAACCAAAAAGTTTAACTTACAACCGCATTAAATGCTTCGCCGGTGAAGTGAATACTCAACATGTGTGCCGGTAAAGAATAATTGTGACTTCTTACCACCAACTGGGGGTAAATGCATGATCTTCAATTAGTTGCCTTACCCCTAAGGATTATTCCTTAGTTAGATGAAGAATCTCCTACCGGTGCAGGATTTCTCTATTCTGTCGATGCAGAGACAGATTCATCATTCCTCTGATCTCTCTTCCTGATCCATTGTTTAGTGAATTCTTGCTTGATTTCATTCACCTTTTCTTTGCCTTTGTCATTAGATCCTCTGTTGTTTGTCGGTACATTCTTTCTTCTACAGAATTTTTCAACATGCCCAATCTTGTTGCATGCATAACAGGTTACATTGTTTCTTTGAATAGCTTTTCCATAACCTTGACTGGTTTGAGTTCTGCATTGATTATATAGATATCCAAATCTACCACAAACATATCAGTTTACATTCATTCTATAATTGTCTAAGTTATGACTTTTTTTATTGCATTTGGAACATTGACTGGTGGATGAGTTTGTATTCTGATTATTCCTAAATCTGCATTGATTTGCTTTATGACCAAATTTGTTGCAATTAAAACATCTACCATTGAATTTATAAGCATTAGGTTGCCTTATCGGTTTGCTGTGATCATGATTGTTTGCAGTTCCAGAACTTTCTCCATGTTCAAATCCAAGTCCAACTGTTTCTCCATCAGGTTTTTGACTTTTCAGCATATCATCAAGTTTATCTGAACTTTTTTTGAATTTGTCTTTGTATTCATTTGCAGCGATCAACTCACTTTCCAAAGTACTAACTTGTCTCATAAGTTCCTCTTTGTCATGTTGCATGTGAATCAAATATGTTTTAAGCATATCATTTTCATAACTAAGCCTTAGAGATTCATTTGATCTATCATTAAGTCTTCTGGCCAAATCTTCCTCATTTCTCTTTCTATCTTCAATATCCTTACATAGTCTCATAGTTAAATCTTGCATCTCATTCTTCATCATCTTGGTTTTGTAGTTGCACATGTAATTCTTTTCTCTTATTCTTTGTTATAACCGGGTTATCTTGAAGTGCTTTGATGAATTCCCAAGCAGATTTGAGTTCATCTTCTAGTTTGATATTCTTCAATTTTTTTGCATCAAAATCTTCAAGAGCTCCTTCCAACTGTTGTCTCAAACTTTCCATCGGTACCGGTTTCAGAATCTTCCTCAAGCTATTAGGCTTCTGCAAATAGAGGACTAGGCTCTGATACCAATTGTTAAATACTTGGTTAGTTCCAAAGACACTAAGAGGGAAGGGTGAATCAGTGTCTGACTGGTAGATGAAAGATTTAAACTTATTTGCAACATTACAACCCCAACTAATATACCGGTAAGCAAATAATAATGTAGTAAAGAGAAACAAAATAATAAGCATCAATGCACACCATAACACAGATATTTTTGGCAAGGAAACCCGATAAGGGAAAAACCTCGATGGGATTTGTGACCCACAATATTTACTCACTGGCCAATATGAATAAATATTACTTAGCACAATAGGGGCCTGCACATGCAGGAAGGCCAACTGCCTAGAGCTTACTATTCAACACAAAAATGGAGTCACATTGACTACACAATTGGATGGTTAAATCCAATAACAATGTACTGCTCAAAATAGCATCTGCAATGCTGGATTTAGTACCGGTTTAAGCTTTGTCTGATACCTCTGCCAAAACCTTACTTCGCTCTGCTCTGCTCCTTATTCTCTCTCAAGATAAATACATTAAAATTCATATACAATTATTCGCTATCATAACCTATCACATATTACCACTTCCTTACATTACATATCATATCATATGTTCAAATGACCTACAAGATCTCATACAAATATGAGTCTTTACAATACATCATGTTGGCTATACAAATATAATATTACATTACAATACATTTCGCATAAACAATATTATTTCCAAGTCAGCTTGGACTGTCGGTATAATCTGTTGCCGGTGTAACTAGATACCGGTGTGAATAACTCTTGTAGTGACTGTCGGTGCCGGTAGCTGAAGTATGTTGCCGGTAGAACCTTTGAACTCTGTTACTAGTTGGTTGCCATCAATGACAACATCAACCATTCTCATCTAAGTGTATAATGCCAACAAAAGGAGTGGCAATGACCCCAAGCTTCTCCCGAAGAAACTCAAATGTGTTATACATTCCCTAGATTCTTTTGGGCTAGTTATTGTCTTGGTAGAATTATCCAACACCCCCAAGAAGGTAGTCACAAATAATCAACCAACACAAGTCCTAGAAGATAAGAGTTGCAACTCACCACTATGAATCGTGAGATCTCTTAATTCACAACTTGGTGGTGAGGAATTATAACAATCTTGGACAATCCTTTCATCTCCAAGTTGGTCATGCTTTTATAGCTCCTTGACTCGCTTGAGCATATTGGTTTAGTGGACTTTAATAAGCTTCTTTTTATTTTGCAAGATTAACTTATGATTTATATGTTGTTATCAATCTTGATTCTTAATGCTACTATTCTTGATAGGTGAGATTTATTGAGACCCTTGAAGGCATGTATGTTGACTCTAGAGTTGGTAAGAATTCCTTTGATTCTACTTCCATTTTATTATTTAGATTACTCAAAACATAATAGTTAACTAAATTAATATATCCTTAAAACACAACAATTAATTTAAATCATATATCACCACAATGGTTCACATTACCTCAAAATCATCATATTCCTTTGGGCACGTAATAGGTTAGTGTTGGTTAGATTCCATTAAATCATTATTTGAGTTATGTTTGGTTGTTGTTGCAATCAACTAATTGTGTGTGGTATTTTCTACGTAGCCTTAGAATAAGGTGAGAGTAAGAGGGTGAGGTAGGAAGTCGTAGTAGACTTAACCTATCTATACATATAAGAATTTTTCTAGTTATTAAGCCCATAATCAGCATAAATTCATCCAACACCCATCTATTTTTTATGATAAATCCCTTCCTCTCCCCACCTTAAAAATAGTATTGTTCAATTGAGGTATTATTACATTTCACAAATCCACCATCTCATGACACAAATAACCTTTTAATCAAATATAGTTGACTTAGCAATCGATTCACACAAACAAAAGTACATTTTGTTCATGGAAAACTTCATCATAATGTTAATTTTAACAAACTAATAATTTTATTTTGTGTGCTACATAATACAAGATTGATTTTTATATTAGAAGCAGCCAAAAAAGGGGGTTGACCTGTAGGAACAATAAAGAGAACAGTGGAAGAACCACTGTCTGCATATAATCAGCAGAGTTACAGCCTTTACCTCTATCAAAAACAATTATCATTCTACGAGAGTTTAGCAAGAATAAAGCAGTAATAAGCAGAGTTTTAGACATATGCCACGTAGGGCAATAAACATAGAAAATTAAACAAAAACATAGGCTAACGCTATCTGTCCGCAGACTACTAAACGTAAACAAAAAACTAGCTTTTTGTCACATTCAGGGAGCTACTTCTTTTTCCCATGGCTCATCTTGGGGAGGAGCTTTCTTGCCCATTCCTTGGTGAGGAATTTAAACAGAGCCTACATAATACAAGATTGTTATGGTTTATATTAATGTTTGATTCCTCTCAATCTAGCTTGGTATCTTAGTCCCATCCCAAAAGAATTTTAAAGCCTAGCAAGGTGTGGAAAGAGGATAGAAGAGGGGTAAGAGTATACAAGGGAGATAAGAGGATAGAAGGGGAGGCAAGGTGAGGTATGACTATGATCATGTTGTAGCATTCAATTTCTGCCCTCTTCCTAGTCGCCATACTCAACATTTTTTGTTTTCACATTTTTTTTTCTTCCTTTTTTCTTTTATTTTTGTTATTTCTCTTCCATAGATTGATTGGTATAAGGATGTAGTATTTTTAATTTATTTTCTCTCTCTAATGAAATTACTTAAATTGTGTCTCCTTTCAAAAAGAATATTTTATCTATTTATGTTTCATTTTCTTCTTATCTGTGCCCTTTTACCTTCTTTTTAGTTTATTTATTGGTTTATTTCATTTAACTGCAAGCATCCATGGCTTAAGATGAAGTGTTTTATTCATCTATGACCAATACTTTTTTGTGTCTCAATACATTTATGTATACATGTTTTTAATTTAATAATATTTTTATCTAGTAAATTTATTATTATTATCATTCCATACTTAAAGTAAACCAAACTTCAATCATGGTTGCTAGTGGCACATGGTTCTTAAGACATGATAAAAAATGATTAAACAAATAAATTAAATAGGTATTTGGGTTCTTCAGGTTAGGTATACAAACTAACATGAGTCTCATTAAACACCATTAACTACTTAAATAATTATTAAATACCACACTATTTAGTCTAACTTGATCATGCAAATCTACATTTGGTAGTGTTAATGAAAAGTTATTTAAATAATTATTAAGTATCACAATGTTTAGTTTGACTTGATCATGCAAATCTAGGTTTGACAATGTTAATGAAAGGTCTTAACACAAGGTTGGCATTTTGATACATCTAACTCTCTTCACAAAACCACAAAACCCACCTCACCTAGCGGAGTTATCCAATCAACCATATTTCTAGCACAAGTCTATCAGCTAATTTTTACCCTTAATAACATTGCATTTGAGTTATATTCTCCTGCGATGGAAAGTTTGAATCAACCTGCACATGACTCTCCCGCTTGTTCTCTTGCTGGCCCCTCGTTCGCGCTTGACTCACCCGCCTGTTCCCCTACAGGCCCCCCTGCTAGTGATCGCCCTGCTGGTTTGGATAGGGATGCCGGTCCCTCATGGGCGTCTGTGGCTGTTGGGGGCCCTCGCCATGGTGTTGAACATTATTCTTCTAGGGTTCCTTCTTCAGGCAGAGGGGTTGGGAGAGGGTTTATCCCTGTCTCCTGTGTTGCTTCTGTTAACGTGAATAAGGAGTTTGAACAGGAAATTGTGAACAACGTGAAGGTCTTCACAGAGCATAGTGTTATCTATAGATTCAAGGGTATCTAACCAAGCCTCCCGAAGCTGCACAAGTGGATTTCCCAGCACTGGGATCCCCTCATTTCTAGTACAGTTCACATTTTCCATATGGCTAAAGGTTTCTTTGTCGCTAAATTTGAGGATGCTAATGACAAAAGAAAAATCTTGTGTGAAAGTTTTTCTATGAGAAAGATAATATGTCGTTGTTGGTCAAACCTTGGTACTCTGATTTTAACCCCTTTTCAGAGACATTCAACAAAATTCCGATCTGGGTTAAGCTTCCTTACCTTCCTCTACACTTGTGGGTTGATTCTCTCTTTGAGGATATTGGTGATGCTATCAGGAGCTTCATTATGGTGGATAATGAATCCTACAGGCTTTATCATACTACGTTTGCTCGCATTCTAGTTGAGCTAGATGTTTCTAAGGGTTTGCTAGCAAAATTTGTTATTAACTCCTCTTTTGGCAACTGGGTCCAGACCTTGGATTATGAGAGTATTCCGTTCCGGTGTCGTAGATGTTTCAAAACTAGTCATGCGGCAAGGAATTGTGGGATTGAGAAGAAAAATTCTTCAGCTTCTTGGTGGTCAGGGGCCTCTCACCAGCATTATACAGTTAGGAAATCTCCTATTGATGTTGGGGTTTCTACTTTAGCTGGTTCGGGCTCGTTAGTGACTATGAAAGATTCTTTGGTTGCCACTAATGTTGTTGTGATACCGAATGTTGTTGTCCCGTCTACTAAAAACAGATTGCTACCTCTTACCTCATTGGTTTCTTCGTACATTGATACAACTTTTGTCCCTCCTGTTAGTGGTGATTCTAAGTCCGTGACAGTGGTACCTCTTACCTCGCCGACTGCTTCAAAGGGTCTTGGCACAAGTTATGCTAGTTGTGCCTCTATGCCCACGATGATGGTTGCTCCCTCTTCTAGCACCCTTTTTTCCACTCCAAAAAGATCGATTCTAGGCCCTTCGGAATGGTCTGTTGCGACAGTTAAAGTTGAAGATGGTTGGATTACTATTAAGGGAAAGCATTCAAAGACGTCCAAGCCCTCTTTTGATATGACTCTTCATTCCCACAAGGTCAAATGAGGGCCTTTGTAGTTGGTTGATTGGACTAGTTTTATTGGCCCTGTTGTCTTTTGGAGCAATCCCTGTCTTTGTTTTCGATTGATCTATCTAGTTGGGCTTTCAAGCTTTATCTTTCTTTTAATCTGATGTAAAGGATTTCGGGGCCCCTTCAAAACCTGTTTTCATTTAATCAAAAACATTGTATTTGAGTTTATCAATCACTCATAAATAATATAAAACAATTAAAAATATAAATTTACACCTTGATATCTTTTATTAGCACAAAATGCACATCAAGAAATATTTAACGCTACAATAGAGTATAACAAAACTTCTCTCAAACTATTATAAATGAGAAGGGTTTACTCAGATCCTAACCATATGACAAATCATTGAGATAAACCCACAAAACCACCTTTATACTTTCCTCGTGAATAATCAAAGAGTTTTGAAAAGACACAAGTAGAATAACACTTAAGGCACCCCCTCAAAGCTCTCTCAAATGAAATGGGATTTTTCCCTTTTTGCAGCACTAAAACCCATAATAGCGCCTAAAATAAACCCTCAAAAAGATTGCATCATAAAATTTGTTACCAATAATATAATACAAAATCAATAACATAATCACCCCAAATGAATATATGGGTGGGTATATTCAACGTAAGATTTTATATCTTTCTCCAAGATCACTGTAATATTCTCCAACGCTTCAGACATTATCACTGAAATAAATTTCTCTCGACTAGTAAGCACCTCTC
The DNA here is from genome assembly GCF_030272615.1 of Cryptomeria japonica. Classification (NCBI taxonomy): domain Eukaryota; kingdom Viridiplantae; phylum Streptophyta; class Pinopsida; order Cupressales; family Cupressaceae; genus Cryptomeria; species Cryptomeria japonica. The sequence continues at coordinate 602,205,178 of NC_081408.1, read as the reverse complement.
CTAAGAACCCCAAGTCCAATATAATGTTCAACAGAAAAGAGATTAAATCCCTCCCATTCTTCCCTTACCTAGTAGTCTAGGACACAATCCATGGAATTTAAAGAGACTCAAAGGATAGCGAAGTGATGTGATTGTATTATGGAGGACAATCTGATACCTCAACAAGACTAGTGTTTTTAACACACGGCTCAACAAACTTCGAAAAATGGAATATAATCTGAAAACCAGACTTAGCAAAGGAAGCAAAGGAAAAAACAAAGAACTAAAGGAAAACCATCGAATAGCAAGGCAACCCACACACATTTATAGAATAATTCAATTAAACTGTTGCGCTATACATGGCTTAAGAGCCTACCAAAAATATATATATATATATATAACACTAATTCTTAGTCTTAGAGTCCAATGCATATGAAATTTTGCACTCCTACATTCTGAGATTTTTCTTTTTTGTCCCTGCTAGTGGTTGAAGACTTTAATTCTTCGTCTTTAGAGTCCAATGCATATAAACTTTTGCACTCTTAGATTCTGAGATTTTTCTTTTTGTCCCTGCTAGTCGTTGAAGACTTTGTATTTTGCATGGGATATATTGTTATGGTAGTTTTGTTTATTAAATACCTCTTATCATCTGAACTCAATTGCTGTTTTAAAGCTGAAAGGTGTAAAGTAATGATTTTTAACCTTTTTGGAGGAAGTATGAAAACACACCCAACACCCCACAAAAATCCCTGTATGCGAACCATAACTGGGTATTTAGCCTAAAACTTGTTGCTTCAGCTTGGCAAGCTCTCTTTTGTTATGCTGCACATGGACTTTAAAATACTCATCATTCTAGAGCTTTAATCATCCCTCCATCAATTGTGGTGGATAGTTCTACCTTTGAGGAAATGGCTATTCAACTTCTAAAGATGTATAGGATGTACCAATGCATAAATTATCCTCCTACACCATAATTTATGGATAGCCCTTTCCTACTTTGAGAGCCAGAATCATATAACTCTGATTACAAGGGTTTTGCGAAAGTTGGTGTTTTATTGAATACCACGACTAAAATATAAATTAACAATTTGGAACGGTTTCATTTTATCCACGTACTGCCAAGGACAAAATAAAATCCTACCTTGCAACTAGTCATCTTCTCTTTAATTCATCTGGGCTCTATGTTCCTGCAGCTAAGTTGCAAATAAAACTCTATAATCAGTTTTGTGATACTTACAACAAACCCAGACTCTTTATAGTTACCAAAAGTGCTCAACTTTGATAGACAAATCAATAACCAAATTGGTTGCAATTCAGGAAAATCTACATATATCTAGATACACCTATGAAAGTGTTCAAAAAAGCGAGAAATCAATAGCAATCATGAGCAATTACCATAAGAATCATTCCCGGTCTTTTACTATACTCCCATATGGGCTGGAAGCTTCAAGATGTTAAACAAATTCCCTTTTTAGTGCAGAAACAATAAATTTCCCCCTCCTAGAGACATTGTAAGACAAAATTGAGCTTTTAGTTCTACCAAAAATGCAAACAATAAAAGGAAACGCTTAAAAAGACTACATATAATTAACCTGATCTCGAAGTTAAACTGGATTTCATTTGGTAAATGCTCAAAAGAGCTTGATCAAGCCATATTCATCTCTAAGGAATCACAATCTACAGCTATTCTCCATGGATGTTCTGATTTTCTATACAAACTTCCTACAATGTCCATAAGTTGCTTCACCGTTCACTGTGCCAGCTACTTTCAAAGTTCGTGCTAATGCTTATACAATTCTAATTGTCACTTATACCAAAAAACAATGTCCTGCCATTATTTTGTGAGACATTTAAACCCCACAGTTATCAGAATGATATTACTAAATCCTTATATCTGCAATAAAGATGTGATTGGTTGTATGCATGCCAACAAAAAAGGTGAACTGCAAAAGGGCACCTCTTTCAAGACAATCCCTGGATAGGGATAGTTTGGAATGAACATTCTGTAATTTGGATAGCCTCAAGCAAAAATTAAGAAGAAAACCTGGTCCATTATATTCTGAGTCTCATTATTTGAACATAGTTTTTTTTGGCTGAAGTTGATACCAGAGCAAAATATTTCACAAAATTCACTTAAGATTTAAATTCATATTCTACGAGTATGAGTATAATGATTTCTATAAATAATCTGTAACATCTATAAGGCTGTATCTTTTCTACCAATTTTAGGCACATAGAGTTGATCACTGAAAATTTTAGCCATCACCACAGACAACCAATTTTGAAGAGATAAAAACTTATTAAATAATATAATAAATGATCCATCCAAGGCAAATACAAGAAAGCTTAATTATTATGCTTGCTGAATTGGTTAAATTTTCCACTCCTCATGCTTGTGGATTTATATTTCAAATGCCTGTGTTATACCTTCCACATCATAAAACAAAGATAAATAACCTTGAGTTTTTAAGATAAAGAGGTGAACCCTGCAGCATGAGGAGACATCTACATATCTTTAGAATTGAAGCGTAGCAGTTGACATCCTTTTGAGAACGTGACAATTTGAATAAATGCAGAATTAAAGCAGCTAGATGTTATATTTGAAAAGATGGCTATTACATTTAAGCATGGCATAAGATATCTTTTTGAGAAGAGAAGATAGTGATTTCAACTGAACCAAAATTACATGGTATTTTTAGAATATTACAAATTGAGCTTACAGAGATTTTTTAAGAAGATGGTGATGTGAACTGAAGCATAAGCAATAATTTTGAGAAGATGGCGATCTGCAGAAAAAATGACATTTATAATGATTGAAGAAAAGAGATTTCTAATGGCGATGTGAACTGAAGCAGAGTAGATGGCATTCATGATGGTAGAAGGAAATGAATTTCCTAATTCCATCTCCTCTGAATCAAGAAATGCCAAGAATCCCCATTGCAAAAGGAAATTCATCTCGTATTCATTAATCATCGTGGATGTCATTTTTTCCCAAAAATACCCCTGACAATGGAAAAAACACAATGAAAATATGAGTTTTGTAATATAACCCTCCAAAAAAAATTTCCATAAAGAATTCAAAATATCATTCACATACCTCAAAATTTCAAAAAATGAATACTCCTATACCCAATAGATCTTCCCAACTCCTTTTTGCACGATCCAATGACATTCTCCTCAATCCAGCCCTTTTGATTAAACCAATACCACAGCAAAACTGAGAAAAGGTGGGATCAAACAAATGCCTAAACCCCCTATGACATTCTCCTCAATCCAGCTCTTTTAATTAAAGAAGAACCACAGAAAAACTGAGAAAAAGTGGGATCAAACAAATGCCTAAATCCCCTAAAATGGACATTCTCCTCAATACAGCCCTTTTTGATTTAACAAATACAACAGAAAAACTTAGAAAATTTGAGATCAAACAAATGCCTAAATACCCTAAAAGAGCTAAGCATACCTTATATGTAGATTTGTGAATGCCCTTTACTATCTTGACCAAATCAGGGTCATTCTCAACCCAAAATATCGATATATCTCCTGCCATCTTAACCAAAGCGCCCCTTCCTTCTTCTCAGACTTGAAATTTGAAGAAAACCGACTCAGATTCAACAATTTATTCTTGTATTTTTCGTTGTTTTTCTTCCATGGTATCCTTTTGAGGCGCCAGACGATTATACCATGAGAGCTCTGGCAGGATTCTTATCAACAAGCATAGGATTCCATTATGAGATACATAATGTTGCCATTTTCATATATTACAATAATCAAAGAAGTGCAGGCCCTCTTGTCACAGATCGCCCGGCTTTCACATGAATCCAACGACGCATATCAATAGCCGTCTAGAAACGGCATCTTTTAAAGCTAGTGGGTCCCAACTCCCATGTGATGTGGTTTGTTTGCAGTGATCCGAATTTATCTCTTTGTTTTTATTATTATTATTTTAATAATGATTTTCAGTTTAAAATTATCAGGCTGTGTGTATTCTGGTTCCAAAACGGACAATTGAAATCTTTCCCTATTTTAGTGGAAGAAATAGTACCAATAATTTTATTTAAAAAATGATTTAAGAAGATTGCATAAAAATAAGCAACCATTTTACTATCCATGGGGCCGCCTGCTACGTAAAAGTTTATAGATATTTTTAATTTTGTAAGTATTTGATTGAAGCTTATAATAATTTTGTTTAGATTATATTATTGGGAGATCTATTGGGTTATGAAAATTTTATGATGTTTTAAGAAAAAAATTAATTGTCAAAAAGTATTTAAATTATGAACAATTGTATATAAAATCTTTTATTATTAAATATTTTTATTAATTTTATGGGCAAAAAGAAGGAAGAGAATGTGACTATTTGCTACTAAATTGCCCCTTTACACAATATTGTTGGAACTTTCACATGAATGAGCTAGGTTGGCAATGCCCACATCTACAAAAATTAAAGGATAAATGTTGCCAAGTAGGAGAGATTGGGAAAAAGTATCTTTACCGATTGGAATGATGAAATGACCAAAAACTTTGCTGGATTATCCCCGCCTCCCCTTAATGGGGTTGGGTGGGTTAATCCTCCTCAAAACTCAGGACTTGGAAACCCACCTCAAAACTCAGTGTTTGGAGTTAAATATGAGGCACCAAAGATAGATAGGATAAAAGTTAACTTTGACAGAGCATCAAAATGAAACTCTGGAGGAGTGGGGTTGGATGTGTAGTATGAGATCATAATGAAATGTGTTGATAGAGAAGGCAAACTACTTGGGTGAAGTCACAAATAACAAAACTAAATTTTGTGTGGCTTTACTTGCTTTGAACAGAGGGCTTGAACTAAAGGCAAAAAAAATACATCTAGAAGGAGATTTACTACTCACTATTAATGATATAAGAGAGAAATTTATGTCGTTTTGAATGCTAAGGAAATGTTTGAAGTCAATTTGGGAGATGGTTGGTCATTCTGATGAATTCAAAATAACACATGTTTACTAGCAAGGGTAATGAGTTGGTCGATTCATTAGACAACTCATTTATTCAATAAGTCACCCATGATGATGAGGTGGGAAGGATGGATGCATCATCTCTCAAAATGCAGTTATCAAGGATATTATTACTTGAGAGTGGCAACAAAGGTGATTAGATAGGGCATTTATAGAATCTCATGCTTGTTCACAAAGTGTCGAGAAGCATTTGTGTGAGGAGTTTGGATTTCCAGTTGTGATTTATTAAATAGAGGTTAGTAAAGATGAGATAAGTTGTTAATTTTAGTCTAGCAAGAGTTGTTTTTTGTGCAAGAGCTATGGATACCCCACTAATCTGAGAGAGTCTTGGGTGGAGGCCAGTCCAGAATTGCCTAAATCTTCTCCTGGTGAACTTGTACCCCCTGGGCGCTAATGACGTGACCCAAGTACAAGACCTCGGTCATTCCAAACTCACATTTGGACCTTTTGGCATATAATGATTGCGATTTCATAACCCCAATAGCTCATCCAAATGTCCCAAATGTTCTTCTCAGGTCTTGCAGTTCCTTGAAGTTAAGTTCTAGGTCCTTTCCGTCAAAACAATCTATAAGCCTCTCCGTGAATTCGGCATATGAAGTTATTTGATCATGGTCGAGGGTGACCATTCCATGATGCCACCATTCGTGAGTGACCCCTTCCAGGTGAAGTGTTGCAAATTTGATAGCTTCATCTTCAGGTATCAAGTTAAGTTGGAATTAGGTATCTGCTTTTTGTACCCAAGCTCGTGTCGAGGTTGCTCCAATCCCATCAAAGGATGACAAAATAATCTTACCAACCTTCTATTTGATATCATAGTTGTAGTAGCCACGACTTCTACCGCCCAATTATTTCATCTGGAGTTCAACATAATCCTTGAAGGATATGTCTCCCTCGAGATTTGCATCCTTCCAATCTTGATTAAGTTGTTCTTGCAAATCCTGGAAAGTGGCATCTTTCTCCCCACAGGGTGCTTCTATTCTTTGGGGAAATGTCGGCATCAATGGTCAGAAATTTCAGTTGTTCTTGCAAATCCTGGAAAGTGGCCTCTTGCTCCCCATGGGGTGCTTCTGTACTCTAGGGAAATGTCTGCATCAGTGGCCTGAAATGGGAGTGTTGTGGGTTTGACCTTCTAGTGACTGAATTATCGCCATGATCTCCATTTGTTTTACCTATGGCCAATTGTTGCAATGTATCCTCCATGATTTTTTGTCATTGTTCCCCTCTGATCATTGTTTCATTGAGCTAAACTTGGTTTTTGGTTAGCTCCCTTAGCAATGCGATAACTTGCTTGGTAGGATCATGTGGTTCCCCCATTCTATCGGCAAAACACTACTTTCTTCTGGTGTACACCTGCATCCACTACCCGACAGACTGGCAAGTTCACCAGCTCTAATAATGTTCTTGGACCGTACTGGTGAGGGTGGCAAGGTCGTACGATTGTGTGAGGCAAGGTCATACGAATGTCAAGCAAAGGTTATATAGTGGTGTCAGGCAAGGTCGTATGGGTGTCAAGTAGAGGCGTACAGTGGTGTCAAGAAGCAGGGTCATACAGTGGTGTCAAGATAGGTCGTACGGTGGTCTCTATTGGTATTATGGATGTGTTGCATTGGTTTTATCATTGATGTCAACACTTGTCAACACTTGAGAAGCACTTGGAGATCTTTGGTTATGTTCACCGGCATGATCAGTGACTTATGCACATTCACTGGTATCTGGTTCACCGGCACTTGGAATGACTTGGAGATTACTTGGTTATGTCGAAGACATTATTTGGACACTTGCTTTTCGTGATTTGTTCATTGGTCTAATCGGGTTTGCATATTTGTTGTTACCAGAAAATAGGTCTAGGATATGCACTGGCAAGCATATCTATTCTAGATCAGCACGACATGTCATGAAGATGATTCATTATTATTGTAAATGCATTGAGCCGACATGATGCATCACATATTGATTCATTTATAATTGATTTTATTGTAATATCTTTTAGTGAGCCGACCTACTCATTTGGTCTTCGGTTTGGGTATAAATATAAGATCTCACTTGTGAGATTGTAATAAGGATAGTGGAAGAGGAATATAATAAGGTATATGCGAATATAAGCAGAGTTATACACACAAACATCATTCAAGATTGAAGGAAGGTTTGAAGAAGGTAAATCAGAGCTTAGCCGGTACTAAATCCAGCATATGAAGATGTTATTTTGAGTAGTACATTATCATTGAATTTAACCATCCAATTGTAGTCAGTGTGACCCCCTTTTTGTGGTTGAGCAGTGAGCTCTAGGCAGTTGGCCTTTCTGCATGTGCAGACTCCATATTGTACACACATACTATTTACAGTAGTATTGAATCTGATTGTGGGTAAGGTTTCCCATCGTGGTTTTTCCCCTTACAGGGTTTCCACGTACAAATAACTGTGTTATGTGTTGTGTATGATATTTGTCTTTCTATTTCATGCATTAAACTTTACCGATATTGCAATTAACTGTTAAACTGTCTACCGGCATTAAAGTTTGGTTTACCAGTACTATGCACTAAGTTTGGTTAAGTTAGTTTTGGTTTGAAATTAATAGACAACTGATTCACACCCCCCCCCCCCTCTCACTTGCCTCTGGGACCTAATAATTGGTATCAGAGCTTAGTCCTCTTTTTGCAAAAGTTTAACAGCTTGAGGAGATCCAATGTCTTCTAACTATTTCAGGGAGGACATTTTGAAACTTGATGGAACTAACTATGGCATATGGAAGATCAGGATGGAAAAACATTTGAATTGCATTGGGAAGGACATATGGGATGTTACAAAGAATGGCTATGTTGTTCCTACTCAAGGTCAACCTATTCCACCAACATTGGCTAAAGATGAGGAAAATGATTGCAAAGCAAGGGAAGCACTTTTGAGCGCATTGTCAGATCAGCAAATCATGGGATTATCAGATAGATCTACTACTAAAGCTATTTGGGACAAGTTGGAAACATTGACTGAAGGTGATACCACAGTCAAAATTGCAAAACTGGAATGCTTCTGGGTCAGGTATGAAAATCTGAAAATGGAAGAACATGAAAGGATTTCTGCTTTTATGGAAAGAGTAAATGAAATTGTTTTGGGCATACAATGTTGTGGAGGAACCTTAAGTGAAGATGAAATTATTTCTAAAGTTTTAAGAGCTTTGCCACCGGCATATAAAATGAAAGTTACTGCTATAAATGATTTGAGAACAATGCCTAATACATCAATATCTAGAGACACTTTGGTTGGAAAACTTTCAGCTTTTGAACTTGAGGAATTTGGTCATGTTGCTACTATTAAGACAGATTTAACTTTCAAGGCATCATCATCATTTGCATCATCATCATCATTTGAGAAATTTGATTGGAAAGCCTTTTATGCAAGAGAACTTGAAGAAATTAGAAAGGAGAATGAAGAACTGGAAGAGCTTGAAGCACTATTTGCAAGGAAAATGCCTAAAGGTCCAGTTGGAAGTAAGTATGAAGGTAAAGTAGCATTTAAATGTTTTAACTGCAATAAGATTGGCCATATGGCATCTAGGTGTCCTGATTGACATGCAAGATTGAAAGAAGAAGCTAAAAGAACATACAAGCCTAACCCTGAATATCAAAGGTACAGATTTAAGAAGAATAGAGACAAATCATGTTACTATGATGATGAAGGAGTTACTGATGATTCTGATGAGGAACCAATAGACAATGGATGGACTTTTGTTGCTATAACAGAAGATCAACTGACACCTACTGTTCAACCGGTAAAGAAGGCCCTGGCAACTAAAATTGAAGACAAGGATGAATGGATTATTGATTCTGTATGTTCACATCATATGACTGGTGATAAAAGTAAATTCTTAACCTTTCACGAATACAATGGAGGTCTAGTAAGATTTGGAGATGACAAAGCTTGTTTGATCAGAGGAAAAGGCACTATATCTTTTGATGGTAAGCACAATACTAATAATGTTTACTATGTTGAAGGTTTGAAGTACAATCTTTTGAGTGTTGGTCAATTAGTTGAAAAATGTTTTCAATTACAATTCAAGAATGGTAAATGCAAAATCATGAATAGAACTGGTTTATAAATTGCAACCGGTAATCAAACTAGAGGTAATATCTTTCATTTGAATAACAGTGAGAAGGCATGCTTAATTGCACATTTTGATGAAAGTTGGTTATGGCATAAGAGACTTTGTCATGTAAATTTTGATTGCATTGTGAATATCAGTACGACTAAGGCAGTAAGAGATTTACCTAAGATTGTTAAACCTCACAATCCGGTATATAAGGAATGTCAATTTGGAAATCAAGTTAGAGCAACTTTCAAGAGTATTCCAGAAAAATCCAATAATGTCCTTGACTTAATTCATACTAATTTATGTGTTCCAGCAAGAAATAGAAGTTTACAAGGAGGTAGATATTTTATGCTAATCATTGATGACTATTCTAGAATGTGTTGGGTTACTTTTCTCAGGGAGAAATCAGAAGCTTTTGGGAAATTCAAACTATTGAAGATTATGATAGAGAATGAAACCAGTAAGAAAATCAAATGTTTGAGATCAGATCAAGGAGGTGAATTCACATCTAAGGAATTTAATACATTTTGTGAAGTGAATGGAATTAAAAGATAATTATCAGCACCTCGGACACCCCAATAGAATGGAATTGTGGAAAGAAAGAACAGTACTATTTTGGATGCGGCTAGAAGTATGTTATCTAAAGCAAATCTACCTCATGTGTTGGAGAGAAGTAGTCAATATAGTTGTTTACACATTCAACAAAGTTCACATCAAAGGTGAAACCGGTAAGACCCCTCATGAACTATGGTTTGGTAATACTCCTACTCTTAAATATTTCAAAATATTTGGAAGCAAATATTATATTAGGAGAGATGATTATATTGGAAAATTTGATCCTAGAAGTGATGAAGGAATATTTCTTGGTTATTCATCAAAGAGAAAGGCATATAGATGTTTTAATAAGAGATTGTAGAAAATCATTGAAAGTGCAAATGTGAAGATCGATGAACAATTTAGAGATAATTCAAGGTACATGGACTCTGAACCGACAATAGAGATAATATCAAATGAACCTACAATGATTACACCGGTACAAAATGTTGATCCAGTCACACCAGCATCATCTGAGAATTCCACAGTGACTGAGGAACAACAAGTAAAAACACCCCGGTATGTAAGATTGAATCACTCTGAAAATCAGATAATTGGGAACAAGTATCAAGGAGTTATGACTAGAGTAAGACTGACAAATGAAGAGGTATGTCTTATTTCTCAAATTGAACCAGCATCAGTTAATGAGGCATGTGAACATAAACACTAGATTAAAGCTATGGAAGATGAATTGAAACAAATTGAAAAGAATAACACATGGACATTAGTTCCCTGGCCTAAAGACAAAAATGTAATTGGAACTAAATGGGTATTCAGAAATAAACTTAATAAAGATGGTAAGGTAATCGAAAATAAAGAAATATTAGTGTGTAAGAGATATTCACAGAAAGAAGGAATTGATTCTAATGAAACCTTTGCACCGGTAGCTAAAATCAAGGCAGTCAGATTATTCTTGGCTTTTGCAGCACACAAGAACTATAAAGTATATCAAATGGATGGTAAATGTGCATTTCTGAATGGAGATCTTGAAGAAGAAGTTTACATTGAACAACTTGATGGATTTTCTTTGACAAATGACAAAGATATGGTTTGCAAGTTAAGGAAAGCTTTATATGGACTAAAGCAAGCTCCTAGAGCTTGGTATGCTAGATTGGACAAATATCTTTTGAAGCTTGGTTACACTAAAGGTAATGCTGACAATAACTTATATTACAAAGTGACTAATTATGACATCTTGGTTATTGAAGTTTTTGTTGATGATATAATCTTTGAAAGATAAGATGGATTGTGTAAAGACTTTTCTAATAAGATGCAGGAAGAATTTGAAATGTCTATGATTGGAGAGATAAAATTCTTTTTAGGATTGCACATTTCATAGATTGATAAAGGTATATTCATAAATCAATCAAAGTACTTGAAGGAATTACTAAATAAATTTGGCATGGAAAACTCTAAACCGGTAAGCATACCTATGACTACAATTGATAAACTATCATTAAAGGATGAATCAACACCTATTAATCCGACTAGGTACAAGTCTATGATAAGAGATTTACTATATTTGACACAAACAAGACCTGATATTATGAATGCAATATGTATTGTTTCAAGATTTCAGAGTAATCCTAAGGAAAATCATGAATCGATAGTGAAAAGGATTTTAAAATATCTACAAGGAACTACAAATCTTGGTTTATGGTATACTAGAGATGAAAACTTTGATTTGTGTGCTTACACCGATGTAAATTGGGCAGGAGATGTAGATGACAGAGAAAAGCACCACCGATGAAGCATTTTTTCTTGGCAGCAGACTAATTTCATGGTTGAGCAAGAAACAAAGTTGTACATCCTTATCAACAACAAAATCAGAATATGTTGCAACAACAACTAATTGTACACAGGTATTATGGATCAAGCAAATGTTGAAGGACATAAAGGTAAAATGCAAGGAACCTATAATCATTTACTGTGATAATATGACAGCAATTGATATATCTAAGAATCCGATATTTCACTCAAAAACTAAAAATGTTTCTATCAAATACAATTTTCTAAAAGAGAATGTTGAAGCAAAACAAGTGAAATTGGTTTATGTGAATACGAAAGAGCAAACTGCAAATATCTTTACTAAACCTTTGCCTAAAGAAACTTTTGAATATCTTAGAGAGCATCTTGGAGTTATACCCCCACCAGTAGAGACTTAGATAGTTGATGATTGTCATCAACTGACAGAATTAACAAATAAATCTTTTTTTGGCTTTGATGAGGAGAGTTACTTCTCAAGAGGAGTAGTTGGATAAATTGATAAGTTGGTATTTTGTGATAAGTTCTTTGAAATCTAGTTTTTGTATTGCTTTGGCATTTGATGTCAAAGGGGGAGAGATATTTATGGAAAAACACATTATCTTTTGGGGAGAGATTATTCATTGGGGGAGAGATTGTTACTCTCTGTATCTGTATTTTGATGATCTCTTTGGGAGATTGTTGGTTTTTGGTTTTTGGCATTTCTACTTTGGCACTTAGATGGTTTTTCCATCTTGTGTTGCCATTAATGCCAAAGGGGGAGATTGTTGGTATTATGGATGTGTTGCATTGGTTTTGTCATTGATGTCAACACTTGTCAACACTTGAGAAGCACTTGGAGATCTTTGGTTATGTTCACCGGCATGATTAGTGACTTATGTACAGTCATCGGTATCTGGTTCACCAGCACTTGGAATGACTTGGAGATTACTTGGTTATGTCGAAGACATTGTTTGGACACTTGGGTTTGGTGATTTTTTCATTGGTCTAATCGGGTTTGCATATTTGTTGTTACTGGCAAATAGGTCTAGGATATGCATCGACAAACATATCTATTCCAGATCAGCACGACATGTCATGAAGATGATTCATTATTATTGTAAATGCATTGAGCCGACATGATGCATCACATATTGATTCATTTGTAATTGATTTTATTGTAATATCTTTTAGTGAGCTGACCTACTCATTTGGTCTTAGGTTTTGGTATAAATGTAAGATCTCATTTGTGAGATTGTAATAAGGATAGTGGAAGAGGAATATAATAAGGTATATGTGAATATAAGTAGAGCTATACACACAGACATCATTCAAGATTGAAGGAAGGTTTGAAGAAGGCAAATCAGAGCTTAACTGGTACTGAATCCAACATATGAAGATGTTATTTTGAGCAATACATTATCATTGGGTTTAACCATCCAATTGTAGTCAGTGTGACCCCCTTTTTATGATTGAGCAGTGAGCTCTAGGCAGTTGGCCTTTCTGCATGTGCAAAATCCATATTGTACACACATAATATTTGCAGTAGTATCATCTAATTGTGGGTAAGGTTTGCCATCGTGTTTTTTCCCCTTACAAGGTTTCCACGTACAAATAACTGTGTTATGTGTTGTGTCTGTTATTTGTCTTTATGTTTCATGCATTAAACTTTACCGATATTGCAATTAACTGTTAAACTATCTACCGGCATTAAAGTTTGGTTTACTGATATTATGCACTAAGTTTGGTTAAGTTAGTTTTGGTTTGAAATTAATAGACAACTGATTCACCCCCCCCCCCTCTCTTAGTTGCCTCCAGGACCTAACAGTCTCAAAGAAGCAGGTCATATGGTGGTGAGAAGAGAGTGTGACCATACGGTGAAGAGGTGTGTACGGTGGACTTCAACCTGTGTGCGGTGAAGGGGTTGGTCTTCTGCAAGCATATCAAGTAATGAACTTTGAATATTAGGAATCCTTGGACTTAGTTGACATGCATGTATACCAGATTATCAGACATGCAACTAGAAGTAAAATTTCATTCAACAATGATGTGGTTCCAGATTTGCTAGATCTGGAACAAGTACACAGAGCATAATAGGGTGAGGGATGAATCTCACCAAAACTGCGGATACCAAGTAGGCAGGATCTTCCACCTCCGAAATAACTGACAACCGAACTCCAACTGGAATTCCCACAAACAAAGAGAAATACCAAATTTGCATACCTACAACAATGACTAAATCGACCATATATATGGGCTCCAGGAAGTTTCCTGAAGGGTTACAAACGGGCCGACACCAAAAAGTTTTTAACTAACTAATTAATAAAAGGGGCCTAAAATATATTATTAAGTACGGGGCCATACAATAAATTATTTAAATTGACTATTTAATTATATTGGGGACATTACATTTTTGCGCAAGAGCTATGGATACTCCACTAAGGTTGGTGAGCAAGAAGAGACAAATGTCTTTTCTAGGTGAAGTTAGTGAGAAAAGATTAAAATGTATCTTTAGAATAGACCACAACTTGATCATTCACGCTATGAAAGTGGTGTTAGGGAACGAATTTATCAATTTGATCATCACTACAATGTTAACAACAATGTTGTGACAAGGTTTCTGGCCACACTTCTTGATGTTGGGGAGCAAAGGAAATGGCCAAGGTTATCTACAAGAGATTCATTTGGAGCACTTTTATGGGAGAACAAAAATGGTTTTTTTTTTTTTTGCTCTTTTGAATCATTAATCTTTCTTTTCACAATTGACCATGTTTTGTAATTATAACAAATATATTGTTAAGAATTTTAAGTTGAAGTAAATTAATTATCTATTGCATTTACTATAGCATTTATTTGTATTTTTTAGAGAATAACTTATATCATATTTGGATACTTTTTATAAATAAAGTTGTAAATTAATTCTGTGTTGCATTTACTATAGTATTTATTTATATTTTTTTAGAGAATAATTTATATCATAATTGGATACTTTTATAAATAAAGTAGTGGGGTGATTTGTTGAGACTTGCTCAATTTTTGGAGGAGTTGGTGTTTAGTTTGGGCCTTCATGATGGTTTTTATTTATTTGATGCCTATTAGGTCTTGGGCCTTGCTAGGAAACTTGAACCTTTGGTTTTAGGTCTTCTTTCCTTCTCATGCCCCACTGTAACAAATCTTTCTTTGGTACCTAGTAGGCCCCACTGTCTGATAGAAACCTAAAATCAAAATGTTCTAGTTCTTTATTCCCTCATTCCAAGAGAGAGAGAGAGAGAGAGAGAGAGAGAGAGAGAGAGAGAGAGAGAGAGAGAGAGATAAGAAGATAGCGATAGAGGGGGAAGTGCGAGAATGAAAGAAGGTGATAGATTCAAGTAATAGAGAGAGGTTTAGAGAGAGAGTGAGGGAAATATAGAAAGAAAGAGATAAAGATGGAGAGGGAGAAATATGGTGTGTGTGTGTGTGTGTGTGTGTGTGTGTGTGTGTGTGAGAGAGAGAGAGAGAGAGAGAGAGAGAGAGAGAGAGAGATGGGGAGGGATGCCTGAATAGAAAAGAGAGATAGAATATATATAACTTGTGAAATATAGAGGGGGTGAGAGAGAGAGATGGAGAGCTAGAAGGGGAGTGACAGAGGGAGAGGGAGAAATACAGATAGAAAAAGGGAGACAATTAGAGAGTGGGGGATAGAGAGATAAATATATACTAAGTAATATAGAGAGAGAGAATTATAGAGGGGTATATAGAGAGAGATAGTAGGAGGGATGAAGGGAGAGGAGTGGATAAGAGAGAGATAGAGATAGAGACACAGAGGGAGAAATAGAGAGTATATATATATATATATATATATATATATATATATATATATATATATATATATATATATATATATATATATATATATATATATATATATATATATATATCGAGAGATGCCACCCTAAGAATCACTCCCCAATGACGCATGCTATCCTTAAATTATTGATATGAAACAAGTAATCAAAAGTTAGTTTCTCCCACACTCTCTTGCTCTAAACTTTTAATTTAAGATTTATGTTTAAATTTATTTTATTATATAGATTAAAATATAAATATAAATATAATTATTCTTAAAAAATAAAATTTTAATAAGACAAATCATAAATCGGATTAATTCTAATATCTTTTAATTATTATTTGTAATTCCATAAGAAAAACTAAAAAATTAAAATAAAATTTTAACTTAATGAAAGTTGTTCCTTAAAAGAAGAAGAAGAATTAGAATAAATTAAATAACAAAGTAAAATATTCTAATAAAAGAAGATAATATTAAAAACTTTTATATCAAAACAAATAGTAATAAAAGATAAAAATTTTATTCAAAATACAATTATTCTACAATAATTTAAATTTAAATAAGACATAATTATAAATTAATTAATTCTAATCTTTTGATTATTATTTGTATTTTCATAAAAGATATAAATAATTAAAATTTAAAATTAAAGATTTAAAAAAGCTAATTCATTTTTTAAATTTTATTTTTATTTTGAAACTTCGAAACAAGATAGAATATCTTACTAAAAAATAATAATATTAAAAGATATTCTTATCAAAAGAATATACTAATAAAAGAATTGTTTTATGAACATTTTTTCCTAACTATATATATATATATATATATATAATGATTTTTTAAAAAATTAATATAAATGTAACCATATGCTTGAGATTAATTTTGTGGTGTTGCATCCTTCTATTCAATTTTGAACTATTGATTTCAAAAAGTAGTTGGTCTATTTCATATAAAAAATATCTTCGCTAGAATCAAATACCAATTTGTCCTCCACCACATCACTTTTCTCCTTCCAGCACAACTTTAAATCTGCTCCCTACATTCAATTTTCTCTCTACATATAAAAGGAGAGGACTCAATAATTGAGTGTGTTCCAATACTTTGATAGCACTTTTTCGATTTAATGTCCATTACACCAATAGTTGTGACTGTAATGTTGTTATTGTTGATGATGACTACCTGTAATTGAACGAAATGTATTCCTTAGATCTAAAAAGCAATAAATAATGTCATGTCATGTCATGTCAGTGCACAAATTAAGACATGACTTAATGCATAATGTGCTATCCCTTTATGTAATGGCATTGTCCTCTCTTATTCTTCTCCTATGCCAGTTGCTCCTTTTTATATTGAAAATGCTTTACATATTTTCATATGAAAGTCCCCCTTCTCTCTACTTTGTCGCCATGCTTACATATACTCCCCTGCTTAACAATTCTTTTTTTTTTGCAAATTCTCATGTGCTCCTATGCATTCTTCTCTTCAGCGCTCTCATTTTTTAATTGAGGCAAATGAAATATTAAAATTGTAGGCAATATATGTTAATTTTAGGATCAGACTGATAAATTAGGATCACACAGATGACAAGAATGACATAAAATCAAAATACTGAACACTAGGAACACCAAACTACCCTGGGAAAACCTCCCTCTTGGAGGTGAAAAACCTAGCTATAAATCTCAGATCTTATCATGCAATAATTAGTCAGTATCTTTACGATGAGCTTCAACACTTTAAGCAATCAACAAGCTATGCATAGTAGTATAATGTCTTCAACCTAGGGCAAATATACAAAGATAAACTTATCTGCAATAGATATGATATTCGTTGTCACAAGAAGGGATGCAGACTCTGAGATGAAGTTCACTCTACCTTCAATGATATATCACGGCCTTAGGATGATGTTCGCTGCCTGTAAGAACAGTTTGCAGTCACAAAAGTATGATTCGTTGCCTTCAAGATCAGTTTGTTGCCTTAGGATGATGTTCGTTGCTTGTAAGAACAGTTCGCAGTCACAAAAGTATGATTTGTTGCCTTCAAGATCAGTTTGCTAACTTAGGATGATTCAATGTCTTCCAAAAGATAGTTGGCTGATCATTGTTGTTGATTATAGAATATATTTGTTGTGTGTATATTGTTCGTTGAATTGTATGTTGATACAATGATTCACACTTTGTATATATATGAGACTTAGCCTCCCAATTCATCATAGGTTGACTTACAACAAGGAGCAATATAATGCTTTAGATTAGGTGCCCAATATAGGGTTAGCCCTACACACTACAAGTTACCTCAGTACAAGTTACATTCAATATAGGACTTGACCTATCCACAAGTTACATTATAGGTCATGCCCAATTTTCATATTTGCAAGTTACATACACCGCCCAAATAGGGCCAAACCTAAACAAAAATTTATGTAATAAAATGTGATAGAAAACATGGCTAAGGCCGACAGGGCCATACACATGCTAAGTGTGCTAGGTCGGTCCTAGAAGGGATCCGACCTAGCTACAAATATCAACATCTTTAATGGTTACAAGTTACATAATGTGTTTGGGTCCAGCCCAATACAAGTAATACTTATATTTGATCCGAACTAGCTATTATTTCAACACTCCCTCTTAGCTAGAGAGGATTCTAGCCAAAGAACAAATCATCATGGACCTTTATCCATCTTGCATTGCCCACAAAGGATGGATCCAAAAACTTTATTATGCACACCTGCAAGAAATGAATACACACAAATATATAAATACACATCATGAACTTCTTTCATGATATCCATCTTGCATTGCCTGTTCGGATTCCCAAAGATATTGAGAGAGGGGGTGAATCAGTATCTAACCAGTATATCAAATTACTTGATTTAAAACATGAAAAGCATATTAAACCTAAGTACCAGTAAACCAAAAATAATGCAGTAAATAAGAACAATAACAACAACATGAGAAGCACACCATAACACAGTATTTTCACGAGGAAACCCAGTGTTGGAAAAACCTCGGTGGGATTTGTGACCCACAATATTCGCTTACTGGCCAATAAGGGAATATTACTCTTACAATAGGGGCCTGCACATGCAGGAAGGCCAAGTGCCTAGAGCTCACTGCTTAATTACAAAAGAAGTCACACTGACTTACAAAAATGGATTATACTAATCCAATGTCTTGTACTGCTTCAGATTATCATCTGCTATGCCAGATTCAGTACCGGTTTAAGCTCTGCTACAACATAAACCTTTAACCATCAATTCACGTATTAGGTCTGCTATTACTTTTCATTCTTCACATCCTATCACTTGTCTTCAAAATGATCTATAATGATCTCATACATATATGAGTCATATTACAATCCGCCATGTCAGCTTACAAAAGATTTTACAATTAATTACAAAATATATTAATACTAAATTGTTGTCAGCTAGGATGCTGGTATTCTTTCTTTTCGTTGCCGGTGTTCTGTGCCGATGTAAAGTCTGCCGATGTCGGTGCCTATCAGTATCACATGATTGCAAGGTTGTCATCAATGACAATACCTTCAATCACCTACAATTTCTCATTGGAGTGTGCATTTGCCAACAATCTCCCCCTTTGGCATTGATGGCAACACTGATGAGAAAAATTCAAGAATGCATCCGAAAACTAAAGTCCAAAAAAACTTTGCCAAAAAACTGTGTGTCCAAAAATGTGTGCTCCCCCTGAGCAGATAATCTCTACTTCCTTCTGACCATTTTTCACATCACACTACTCCCCCTTTGACATCAATGACAAAGGTTGTCATTCGCTGTCAGTAGAGTCCTGCTTGGATTCTTGTAACCGGTGGGTTACAATCTGAAAGATATCTGTCAAAATCAAATTTATACCATTACTGAATGTTTTGTTGTCTTTTATTGCCTCTTGTGTTCTCTGCACTGTACCGATGTCTTTAGTCCGGGAACCAGAGCCTCAGATATTTCTTTTCTCAAAGAAATGAGGTATTCTAGTCTTGGACCAAGTCTGCATTTCAAGTCCTTTGCTTTATCCTTTATTCTCTATTTGTCATTCTCTAACTTCTTGATTTTTTCTTCTAGCTCTACAATCTTCTTTTCTATCTCCAAAAATGAATCCGATGATCCTATCAGATTGTCAGCAATATTGTTAATCTTATCTTGTGCTTTGTTGATTTCCTTGTCAAGGTCTTCTGTTAAGATATTTGTCTTACAAGTGTCCCTGTACAGTTTCTTGAAGTCAAAAATTATTTCTCCAAGTTCCAGTAATAGGGTATCCATTTTCTCCTTGTTCTTCTTCACAATTTCTTCAAAGAATTTCTCTTTTTCTTTAATCATTCTTTCCTTAAATGTATCCTCATTTATTTGATCAACAGTCAATATGTTGCCAGTGATGAACTTAGACAATGTGTCTAGTTGACCTAAAGAATCCTTATTATCAACAATGCACTTTGGTGCTATCAATTTAAGAATTGGAATTGTATCATCAATAGCCTTATAGGCTTGTCCATTACATTCTGTGATCTTCTCTATTGAATCCAATAAGACCTCTGTTATATTTGTAGGTCTGAATTGTGCCATAGAAGTACCAAATGTTTGTCCAATAGTCTTTACAATAGCCATGCTACCAATTGTGATAATCACCTTACTTGATTCGACCTCTGGTAGGTCAATTTGTGTTTGCATTTCTACAAATAGAGGTTTTTGCTTTTCAGTTTGGGTCGGTGGCACTGTCTCTGTCTGAACCTGTGCTTCAGCCTGTACACATTTTGGTTTCTCTATATGTATCTCAAAGGGTTTCTCTGAGCTTTCAATTGTCGGTTTCTCAGATGTAGTCTCAGTTTGTACCTCTGAACTCCCTTTTGCCGGTTCTTCAGATGGGTTTTCGGTTGTTTCTACCGGTTTCTCAGTGGTATCCTTAGCTAGTTGTTCTGCCTGTGTAGGTTTTTCTATGCTTATCTTAACCTCTACAGCCGGTGACTCAGTAGTCACATCTTCCTCCTTATCTTCAGTGGTTTCTCTGTCAACCACAACATTTACTTCATGGGTGTCTACATTCACAGTATACAAAATTTCAGACTCTGGATTTGTATCCTCTAGTGGAGTCTTCATACTCTTTGTGGTCGGTTGACTATCAGTAGTATCTACTAGTGGAGTATCTGAAAGAGGTGGGGGCACATTGTCAGTTATTTTAAGGCTTGGAGGTCCACCTACCTTACCTTTCCCCTTATCTCTGTCCTTTTCATATACTTTCATAGTCTTTGGTCTGAGTAATTCTTCCTGTTTTTCTTTTTCCACAAAGAATATATCTCATGCATCTGTTGTTTTTCCTCAGAGACTTCTTTTACTCTACTTCCATCAATACTACATGTCGATGAGCATTGGAGAATACTGTCCGGTTTGCTTCACTGATTAGTTTATCTATTTCATCAGTTGAGTTGATTGGATGTACTGCAAGTAGTTTTTCAATCTTAATTTTCTTGTCCAGCTCAACAATGGCTAACCTTCTAGCTTCTAGTCTCCTATATAGATCATTTGTAATTTCATCAACAACTTCCATCAAAGATTTCTTGTATATAGCTAAGTGTAAAATTACACTGTTCTCTATGCTTTCCTTATCATCAGCTGATAGTGTATTGTATATTTTGTTGATGTTCTTCAGCTTACCATCCTTTATAATTTCACTAAGAAGTTTGTCTATTGGAGCAATGTCTTGTTTTACCTTCTTCTTCTTAGGAGTCATTTTCTTTGCTGGAGGCCTTACTGCCTGTTGTTTTTGTCTGGTTCTTTTTGGTGTAGGAGAGGGTACCGGTGTGGGTTTTCTTTTCCTTTCTACCCTTTTAAATACTGTTGATATATCACTCTCAGGAGAAGTTCCAACCGGTGAAAGATGAGTTTCTGGTTGAGGTGCTTCCAACTCACTTTCACTTATACCAGTTTGTCTCAAAAGATCTTCCTTGATTGCTTTAGCCTATCGGGTTCCTTTCCTTATGGTTGCTTCAACCTTTTTAACCCTTTTCCTTGATTGAATGCCACTTTCTATTGTTTCAGCATTTCCAAAAACTTCCTCAATAGGTTCCTTGGGTGCTTCAAGGAGGGCTTTTGCATAAGTTTCAATGATATTGTCATTTGTTTCATAGCCCATTTCAGTTACCGAGATAGTTTTAGGAACAACTGCCTCCATCCAGATTTCATCTTTCTTGATCACAAAACAAATTTCCTTCTAATATTTATCCGCAATAGCTTGTGACAGTCTTACTCTAGTTTTCATTCGAGTCTTCAATGCTTGAAAATGTTCATTTAGGTTTTTTTCTCGATTTTCTCCCATATTGTTCAATAGATCCAACAGTTGTTTTCCTACTGGAATGTCAAAACCAAAATCTCTTGGACCAATATCGGATACTTGTTTTGTTATGTTCAGCATTAGACAAACAAGTAAATTTCCAAATCTGAATGTTCCTTTCTTATCTCTTTTAATCTTTCCCAGATTGTCTATCAACTCATCTTTGAGCCATTCACATACATCTATCCTTGCATTATCATTAACCTTATCATAGGCACTTTTGATACATAGGCTAGAAACTAAGTTCAACCTATTTGCATGTGTAGTCTTATAACCTAAGATCATACTGATAAATCTAATATTTATGTCTTTTACATCGTTCACCCTTAGAGACCTTTTATCAAATGTTGCATCGGTTAGGTTTATCACTATGTCATTTAAGACCTTCTTTGTTTTGTTAGGTCTGTTACCGATGGAAGGTAACCCTATTACAGCTTTTACCACTTCTTTTGTGATTTTATGAATTGAATCTAACCAGAAAAATTCACCATGTACTCTGCTTAGCACAATCCTTATGATATCCTTGGGAAAATCTGGGATACTAAGGATTTCAGTAAAACCTAGGGTTTCCACTACTTTGTGTTCCGGCTTGATATTTCCAGACTCATCACAAATCACAGTCTTATACATATTATTGATCTCATCATTACCTAATTCCTCAATATGACAATATATATACATCCTAGTGTCTTCAACATATACTACTCCCTTAGGAATTTGAGAAAATGCACCTATGCTATCATCTTTCTTTGCAATTTCGGGAACCAGTTGGAATACGGGTCTAGGGTGCCTAACAACTTCAACAACAGTAGGGTTTGCAATAAATTCAGGAGTGGATGAAGATGCCATAGCTATAAATACCTCAATTTGCCTTAAGGATGAATGCTTTGATGGATTGCTTCACTTCTTCGCTTAGAATGCCTTCACTCAGGAATTTCCGCACTCTCGAAGATTTGAATGCTTGGTGAATGAATAAAGAACCAAAACATTTCCTTTATAATGTTATTTTCTCCAACTACCACATTTAATGTTCGTCGGTTAAGTCACAACTTAACTCATCTGCTGGTATAGAAATAATTTCAACTTCTCACCATCAACCGAGGGAATGATAGCATGTTTTTCATTTTGTTGCTAAACCCCCAAAAGATTTTCCTCCAGTTAGATGAAGAGTCTCCTGCTGGTGAAGTGTTACTCTGTTCTGTTGGTGGAGGGGTATTCCCTTCAACATTCTGATCTGACTTTCTGATCCATTGTTTTGAGAATTTTCACTTTACCTCTTCAACTTTTTCTTTACCTTTCAAACTAGGACCTTTGGTATTCGCCGGTGATGCCTTACTTCTACAAAATTTTGCAATATCTCTAGTTTTGTTATAGGCATAACAAGTCACATTGTTCTTCTGAATAGCTTTCCCATATCCTATGCCGGTATGTGTTTTTCATTCATTAGATAAGTGTCCAAATCTTCCACAAATATAACATCTTACATTCATTCTATAATTTTCTGAATTATGACCAACTTTGTTGCATTTAGAACATTGACCGATGGGTGTATTAGTATTCTGATGATTTCTAGATCTACACTGATTTTCTCTATGACCATACTTGTTACAGTTAAAACATTTGCCATTAAATTTGTAAGCAGTAGGTTGTCTTACCGGTTTGCTATGATCATGATTGTTTGCAGTACTGGAGCTTTCACCAACTTCAAAGCCAAGGCCATTGTATCACCATTAAGTTTCTGATTCTTTAGCATGTCACCAAGTTCTTCTGAACTTTTCTTGAATTTCTCCTTGTGTTGATTTGCAGCAGTTAGTTCATTCTCCAAGATTCATTTCTATCTCATGAGTTCAGTTCTGTCATTTTGTGTGTACATTAGATCTGTTTTCAACATATCATTTTCATGACCGAGTCTTGTGTTTTCATTTCCAGCATCATTTAGTCTTCTAACCAAGTCTTCTTCATTCTTCTTTCTATCTTCAATTTCTTTAAAGAATCTCATAGTCATATCCTGAATCTCATTCTTCTTTGTACTGATTTCTTGTCTTATCTTGTTTACCAAATCATTAAGAGTTTCCTTTTCATTTTCCTCATTCTGCATCTTTTCACAAAGTTCTCTCCTCTTGTTCCTTGCAATAGTAAAATTCTCTTGAAGTGCTTGAATAATATCCTGAGCTGCCTTCAGATCATCCTCAAGTTTGATATTCTTCACTTTTTCTGCATCATTGTCTGTAAGAGTTGTTTCCAATTGCTTTCTCAAGTTTTCCATCTCTACCGGTGACAAGATCTTTCTCAAGTTGTTAGGCTTTTGAAAATAGAGGATCACACTCTGATACCAATTGTTAGGATTCCCAAAGATACTGAGAGGAGGGGGGTGGGGAGAGGAGGGGGGAGGGGTTAATCAGTATCTAACTGGTATATCAAATTACTTAATTTAAAACATGAAAAACATAATAAACCTCAGTACCAGTAAACCAGAAATAATGCAATAAATAAGAACAATAACAACAACATGAGAAGCACATCGTAACACAGTATTTAACGAGGAAACCCGATGTGGGAAAAACCTCGGTGGGATTTGTGACCCACAATATTTGCTTACTGGCCAATAAAGGAATATTACTCTTACAATAGGGGCCTGCACATGCAAGAAGGCCAAGTGCCTAGAGCTCACTGCTCAATTACAAAAGAAGTCACACTGACTTACAAAAATGGATTATACTAATCCAATGTCTTGTATTGCTTCATATTAGCATCTGCTATGCCAGATTCAATACCGGTTTAAGCTCTGCTACAACATAAACCTTTAACCAATAATTCACATATTGCATCTGCTATTACTTTTCATACTTCGCATCCTATCACTTGTCTTCAAAATGATCTACAATGATCTCATACATATATGAGTCATATTACAATCCGCCATGTCGGCTTACAAAAGATTTTACAATTAATTACAAAATATATTAATACTAAATTGTTGTCGGCCAGGATGCCGGTATTCTTCCTTTTCGCTGTCGGTATTCTGTGTTGGTGTAGAGTCTCCCAGTACCGGTGCCTGTCTGTATCACATGATTGCAAGGTTGCCATCAATGACAATACCTTCAATCACCTACAATTTCTCATTGGAGTGTGCATTTGCCAACATTGCCCACAGAGGATGGATCCACCTTGCATTGCCTGTAGAGGGTGAGAAGAGGTCTTACACCTCAAAACTTCTCTACTGAAATGAATACCCTGACACCTTGCTTTTCGCAGAGGGTGGTTCCACCTTTCATTGCCCGCAGAGGGTGGAGGTGGTCTTTCACCTCAACCTTCTCCCAGAGAAGGATCTAATGTCACCTCGCATTGCCCACAGAGGGTGACTCCACCTTGCATTTCCCGCAGAGGGTGGAAGATGCAACTTAATGCATCACTAGAACTGAAACTCCCTCTCAGTCAAAGCTATGTTCTCCACAATTTCCAAGTCTCTTTCTGAAGCACACAAACTTCACTCGAACACAAGGCTTGGTGAAACAACTGCAATCTGCTCATCGATGTTGACATATTCAGCTGAATGGCACCTTTCTATACCATATCATGAACATAGTGATAATGAGTTTTCACATGTTTTGGCCTGTCATGAAACACAGGATTAACAAACATCTCAATACAATTCTGATTGTTACAATTAATGACTGGGGGTTCCCAAGGTTGCCCAAACAACCTAGCAAGAAGTTTTGTGAAGCCACACTGCTTCACAATGTACTCAGCTTTAGCAGTGCTCAATGCAACTCATGA
The DNA here is from genome assembly GCF_030272615.1 of Cryptomeria japonica. Classification (NCBI taxonomy): domain Eukaryota; kingdom Viridiplantae; phylum Streptophyta; class Pinopsida; order Cupressales; family Cupressaceae; genus Cryptomeria; species Cryptomeria japonica. Next base: position 602,179,855 of record NC_081408.1, on the reverse strand, counting down.
CTGATTCTTGTTGACCTAAGAGATTAGAGCAGAACTCAAGTTGAAGCAAATCCCCGAAGTGTTCTAACACTTCCTACCCAATCAAAATCTAAGTAGCCTTCTAGGGTGATGACAATGTTGATTGGATACTTCAGCTCGTAGCCAACTGTTTCTCGCAAATGTCTCAAGATATCCTTGGTTGCAACAAGATGAACATGCTTAGGTTTGTTCATGAACTGCCTGAAAGGCACTCACAATATAACAAATCTTATGTCTAGTGTTAACTAGATGCATTGAGGATCCAATCAACTACCTGTACTCTGATGGATCTGCAAAATTAGAGATAGCTGCAAATAAACTCAATTTCCCTAGGAGTAGACATATATTTACAATCCATCGTATCAATGATGTATATTTTTCTTGACTAAGGATAAGATCTTTGCCATATTTCTAGTCCTAGATAGTAATGCATTAGGCCTAGATCCTTCATTCCAAATTTAGTGGCTAATTCTTTCTTACATCTAATGACGAGACTATCTCCAACAGTTATAAATAAATCATCCACATATATATAAGAAACATAATTAGTAGTTCACTATTGAATACTTTTAAAGTAAAGGTTAGAATCAACATCATTCTTGCAAGATCCTAAACTAATCAAATACTTGTCAATCTTCTCATACCAAGCTCAAGAAGCTTGCTTGAGGTCGTAAATAGTTTTTTAATCTATACACATGAGATTCACTATTTTGATTCTCATAACCTTCTAGTTATTCAATATAGACAACATTAAGAAAACAATCTTTATATCCAACTTCCAACCTACAACATTAGCTATGATGGTTCTAATATTAGTATATCTAGTAGCAAGAGCAAATGTTTCCTTCTAACTATGAGCTACACATCTAGCTTCATATTTTCTCAAAAACTTCCTAGTCTCATGAAAATTGCATAATATAATAATCAAATGAGGCATCCAACATAAGTTACCATAAATCAAAGATGAGAAATGCCAATATTTTCCTTACTTCACTTTTACGAAATGGACCCATAGCACAAATCATTATGATCATGGCATACCTTGAAGTGAAGAAACCAAGCTCCCTCTTAAGCTTGAAGGCATGGTAATTCAAGAATATCTTGAAGAGAAACATCAACATGATTAATATCTCTTTATTGACTAGACTTCCACCATTGCCAACATATGCCAAGATTGTTCAAAATGATATTGTCGATCTATGATCAACTTCAATCACAGTGTAAAGTTACACAACATTCTTTAAATGTAAAAAAAATTTCCGTAGTTGAATAACAGAGAGTTAGCTGTGCCTGATCACATCAGAAAACTAAGGCAAGTGTATGACTTCAGAAAACTTTGACAATCTAACATTTTACAAAATCCATAAGCAAGGTATATAAGCCAAATTTTCTTTCCAGCCAATGCGTAAAATCAGATATGAGTATCAACCACTCAAAAAGATACACATTGTAGTTGAGCACAAGCGTATAGTTAAAAGACAGCTTCAACAAGTTAGATACCTCATTCATCTTAGGTTTCATCATCAAGAGAATACTTACTTCAAAAAAATGTAATAGGTAGTATGCTCAAATTAAAGAGATAATATTACAATGAATATTATGTGAGGATAGTGAAAGTCATGACAAAAAATGCGTTAGAGCTAAAGACAATCCTCTACACAAGAAGACCAGAGCAAGGTTATAATAAATGCATAACAAAGAACATGAGAGCCTTTTATGAAGAGCTGAAGAGAACCAAGTGTTACACAATCCTCGTCCTACATGCCAACCTTATTATAGAACAGAGAATATAGTCTTTATGATGTTAGGAGACACGCCAACAAGACTATTAAATATTTCAAAATTTAGATAGAATATGATGCATCTGAACTATGCAGCATCATCAGAAGAAGATAATAAAGTCATCATTGGGCATAGATACTAAATAGGATGACTAAGACATCTTACCTTTACATTCCTACCACACCAATGATTAGAGGACACTATATGTTTTGAACTAAGGTTCCATGTTTCTGAATCTCCTATAATTTTATTCAGCTTTCAATCTTCCTATTTGTGCTTGCTGTTATATCCATCATAATACTCCTAGTTTTATATCTAAATACACATGCTGAAATCTTAAGTGCTAAGGATGTATTTAGATCAATGCATCAATTCAGATCATTACATATTCATAGCAAACCACATCAAATAGGTTGAGAGATAAACATACTCAAAATAAAGAGGAGGACATAAACATATACCAACTTCACTAATTCAAACTGGATTAGAACAAATTCTTAACACAAGAACAAAGCTCGAACTAGGGTGATTGTTACAAACCCTAGGAAGATAGTTATGCGACCCTTAAAAGAATAAAAGGAATACTAAGATCTGAAAACAAGTGCACAAACCGACATATGAAAACATCCTCAGATGAAGTAGTTAACAAGCAAGAGAACCTTGTGCACTAGATAAGACACCAATAACAATAAGGCAATCAGATGCAAATCTCTAAACCAAGTGGACCCTACAATTGAGAATAAAGGAATGAGAACACCTGAAATCTTATTCTTGTTATCGTCCCATCGATGCCTTCAATTTGTCAAGAAGACATTGTTGTTGAACTTTCTGATTCACCGTAGACTTCTTCAGCCCTAATCTGCACAAGAAGAAGTACAAGTTCTTCCTTCAAGTTGTTAGGCCTTATAGAAGGAATCTGCTCTGATACCATGTTAATTTTAAGATCATACTGATAAATTAGGATCATACAGATGACAACAATGATATAAAATCAAAACAATGAACACTAGAAACACCATACTACCTTGGGAAAATCTCCCTCTTGCAGGTGAAAATCCCAACTATAAATCTCAGTTCTTATTATGCAATAATTAGTTAGTATCTTTACAATGAGCTTCAACACTTGAAGCAATCAACAAGTTATGCACAGTAGTATAATGTCTTCAACCTAGAGCAAATATACAAAGATGAACTTATTTGCAATAGATATGATATTCACTATCACAAGAAGGGTTGCAGACTCTGAGATGAAGTTCGCTCTACCTTCAATGATATATCATGGCCTTAGGATGATGTTTGCTGCTTGTAAGAACATTTCGCAGTCACAAAAGTATGATTCATTGCCTTCAAGATCAGTTTACTGCCTTAGAATGATGTTCGTTGCCTTCAAGATCAATTCACTGCCTTCAAGATCAGTTCGTTGACTTAGGATGATTCGTTGTCTTCCAAAAGATAATTCGCTGATCACTCTTGTTGATTATAGAATATATTCAATGTGTGTATATTGTTCGCTGAATTGCATGTTGATACAATGATTCACACTTTGTATATATATGAGACTTAGCCTCCCAATTCATCATAGATCGGCTTACAACAAGGAACAATATAATGTTTTAGAATAGGCGCCCAATATAGGGTCAGCCCTACACGCTACAAGTTACCTCAATACAAGTTACATTCAATATAGGACTTGACCTATCCACACATTACATTATAAGTCACGCCCAATTTTCATATTTGCAAGTTACATACACTGCCCAAATAGGACCAGACCTAAACAAGAATTTATGTAACAAAATGTGATAGCAAACATGGCTAAGGCCGACAGGGCCATACACATGCTAAGTGTGCTAGGTCGACCCTAGAAGGGATCCAACCTAGCTACAAATATTAACATCCTTAATGGTTACAAGTTACATAATGCATTTGGGTTCAGCCTAATACAAGTAATATTTATATTTGATCCGAACAAGCTATTATTTCAACAATATACTATTCCTCTTTCTGATAATGAATTGCTAAATACAATCTGAACCATTAATTCAAAAATATACACAATTTTATCTAGATACATTTATACATAATATTAAAATTATTAATAAATCTAACTTTTCTTCCTGGTCTATAGTAGTATCTACCCCTCCTAGAACCTCCTCTCAATTTTTTTCTAACTCCAGCACCAAGAATGGTATTTCCGCACATATTCACCTTTCAAAATGTCACCAAAATCTCCTCTTTTCAGCACTTGAAATCCAATGGTTGCCCTCCATGTATTTAAAATATTTTTGCAAATGTTTATTATTTGTCCACCATGTTGCCTTTGCTGCACCCATGCTAAATGGAATTTTGGCACTCATTCTTTACATTGTGGATTTGTTAAAACATGAACAGCAAATAAGAAGGAAAAAAAAAAATTATATTTGACCAATTAGATTGCAAAATAAATCATACAGTATTGATGATGCCTACTCTGGAGTCTGGGATGCTCCTACATCAAGGGAGGACTAATATGCAGCCATCAGACTGCATATTGATTAATTAAAAATAACAGTTTTTTTAATTTCAGTTAATTAATAAAGCAGTCAAATGTGCAGTCTGATGACTGCATAGACGAGTCAATTTAGATAGATTTTCTCGTAATTAGCAGTTTTTTAAGACTATTATGCCCATGGTATCAATCAAAAACTTTTTTTCTATTGATTTTTTCTATCTCACAGATAAAAAAAACTACTGATATTTATTTGTGCATGTTCATGTGTATAAAGTTGATTAATTCTTGCAGATCTAAATTTCCACTGTCAGGAAATAAAATTTCATCTTCATCTTCAATAATTTTTGAGATATTTAAATCAAATATATTTCTAATTAGATGAAATTATAGTTTGTTAGATGCTGTCTCTGGATTATACTGTGTGCAAGTTTTTTTATCAACGTTTCGGATCACACTCTATGATCTATCATCAGAATGAAAGAGGGCTAAGAAATACATAAGATGATGAATCATTCTAAAGATGGATCACATAGTGTGATCTGAATTATTGATTAAAAAAACTTATATGCGGTTTAATCCAGAAACAACATCTAACAAATTATGCATTGTGGAAATCTTATATCATTAATTGAATTAAGTTACCAAATATCCAGTTATAACAGTAAAAAATTTGAAAAGAAGACCTTAGATTACTTGAAAGGAACTAAATACAAAAATACAGAAACTAAAGGAATAAACTGGATAAGCTATAAAAAGTAGATTACTTGAAAGGAACTAAATACAAAAATACAGAAACTAAAGGAATAAACTGGATAAGCTATAAAAAGTAAAATTCCCAAATCACATTATGTAAGCTATTCATGTTAATCTGTGTATAAAATGGTTCTTGAATTCTAATCTTCCAGTCAGGTGTTTATATACATCTATGTGTCTTACTAAGCTCCATTAGTAAGATAAAAAGTCTTTAAAAATGAGTTTCTTATTGAAATCCTCAGTTTAGGTTTTTTTGCTTTTAGTTAAAGAAAGAAAAGTATTATGAAAAAATCAACTTAACTCGGAAGCATTAACAATAATTATTCCCATTTTCAGAGCATATCATTAATTTTTTTTGCACACCATAAGAGCAAAAAGCAAAAACAGAATTGAAATGTATCTTTTTCCTCCCAAGGAACACAAACAATTCAATGGCACAAAGGCAACCTGATGTAAAAGTTTGGATATACTTTATTTAACTCCAATAAAAATTTCATTAAATCCATAGTCTTATCTCTAAGTAATCACAAGCTATAGCTCTTTTTATGGCTTTTTCAATTCTGTAACCAGCGTTCCATCCAATGCCCATAAAAATCTGTTTCTGCTCACTTTTCACTAGGTGAAATCTAGTTTTTAAGTGAGTTTCAGGCCTTGCACCTGAATAAATCTTAATAAGCCTTGCCAATGGTACCAAGAGCATGTATGTCTAGCAACATAAGTAAACATGACAATCTTCCAGAATGCTGTCAACCAAATTTTTAGATCTGCAATCTAAATGGGATTGGCAGAACTCATGCCAACTATCACAAGGGTCTGTAATCCCCTGGAAATATTTCTTTCCTTCTCTTAAGAAAGAGTAATTATGGCAGGGTTGAAACAAGTACAAAACCACTGAAATTAAGTATATATGTGGTCATTATAGCACATAATAGGTTGAATTCTGACAATTTCTGTAGAAAACTTGTCTTTCTTTCAAAAAAATTTTGGAGTTAATCAAATTCCAATATTGGGTTTTTCTCAAACATCTGAAAGTTACCATTTATACATATTTTGGAGCTAGATGTTAGTACATTTTACAGAGGCTACTGTGATCAATCAATGAGAGACAAAATTTGATGATAAAAATGTGCTTAACTAAAACTAATTTGGACTTGAGAAAAAGAAGTTCTAGCAAAATCCAAACTATAAATCATCCATCCCAAACACAAGGAAGTCTTAAACATTATGCTTATTGAATTAGTAGCATGGTACAGTGTTGAATATTTCCTGCCGTTCCTGAACAAACTGAGGAACATGTCTTATTGTACATCGGAGAACAAAAACACACGAATAATCTAAACCTTAATTTGAACTGAAGCAGAGCATTTAACATTTTCATTTGAAATAATATCAAATGATATATATTTCGAAGGTAGGCATGTAGCTTCTTTAAAGCTGCATAACAATTTGAACTAAAGCAGAGCGTATTGACATATATGCATATGCAAATTCAGAACTGCAAATTTCATTAGTCTAAAAGAAAACAATCTCATAGACGAGATCTTGTTTTAGATATGATGTGTTTATTAATCATCGTGGAAAAATCAGAAATAATATGATGGTCAATCTTATTTACCGGTGGAGATACTTCAATATACCATTGTTCTTACTGCTTCAGTCAATATTCAATATTTCTCAAAAACTACGCCTGAAAATTGAAAAAACACAAAATCAAACCCTTAATTTTGATACACAAGTGAACAAATTACAAGAAACAGTTTGGAACTAGTATTCACACACCTGAAAGTTTTGGGAAATCGAAGCTCTAATACCCAATGGATCTTCCCAACTCCTTTATAAAGTTCCCGTTTTACTTTCTTCAATAAGGTCCCATAGGTTTTTAATGACATCCGTCTGAAAATACCAAAACCAGAACAACAATGAGAAAAAGTGAAACATTAGTGATTGCAAAAATGTTTTTTTGTAAAAACTTACCTTGTCTGTAAATCTGCAAATGTCCTCTCCTGTCTCAACGGATTTAGTGCCATTCTCCACACAAGGGTTTGATCTGTTTCTTATCATCTTCTCTCTCTACTGTGGAAACATGCTTTCCCTCCTAGTATTTTATTTTACAGAAAGATATATTCAACATCAAGCATTAGGGTTATATTATGGTGTAAAACCTCGATCACCATAAAGTCACAAAGCTATCCAAGAAATCTTATCTTCAAAGATAAGATAATTATATCCATATCCCCCAAAAAATATAGGCATGGAAAAATATAATGTTAAAAATGGAATGGTATTCATTCAACTTACACATTTTCAAATATAAAAAGTCTAGATTCAATCTAGAGAGTTTGGAGTGCATTCCATAAAGCTCAAAGTGCATGTACATCATGTTTTATAATATTTTTTATATAAAATATATGCAATTTTAGACAATTCTAGAAGGATTAGAGAGTGCAAATGTACATCATGTTTTATAATACTTTTTATATAGAATATGTGCAATTTTAGACAATTCTAGAAGGAATAGAGAGTGCAAGTAAAGCTAGAGGGAAAAAAATCACTAAAGTAAAATGAAATGTAAATAAATCATATTGTTGGATACGTCAAAAATTCTTGCTATATTGAAAAATCTATCATAAGGTCATTTCCTACTAAATTTTGGAAAAGAAAAAATGTTTGAAAGAAGCAATCATTTAAGCACAAATTATTGTACGAGCAAATTCATTGCATCTTCATCCCTCAAAAGGAAAGATTCAAGCATCTTTAATCCTCATAAGCAATGAAATCTTAAAGAAAGTCATACAAGTTTATAAAGAGACAAAATAATTACCCCTTAATCTCGTAGTAATGGTAGCATTTAAAAATGAATCAAGCATGAGTTTGGTTTTATCAAACAAATCTAATAAGTATGGAGCTTTTAAGGATTATTGTGATTGGTCTCAAGACATAATGGGTGTGAATAAACTTTTCATTATGCCAAAACGAACCTCAAGCTACAAGGTAATTGGAACTTAGAGGAATGTGGAGGTTGTGTAACGTTCACCCATATGATAATTATGGCTTTATCTTGATGCTTCTATATAACTAGATCAAAGGTTATATTGTGTTGATTATGACAAGATGTCATTGTAGAATGGACATGTGCTTTCTAGGCTATACGTTTTCATTTGTAATTATATATTGTGTTAGCTATGATTTCCATTGTCAAAATTGATGCTTCAGCTTGAGTATTTAGGATACGTATAGATATTTAACCAATGGAAAGATGTAGAGAAAAATGACATGGATTCACTAACCTTCTCACCTTGCCTAGTCCATATGGCTGAGTTAGTGACCTTGTGACTCTTGTGGGTATATTTTGGATCCTTGCGTTTTGGGTAAACTCATTAAGTGTATGTTTTTTTGGCATGTGTATATTTAACTCTTGATTTAACTTGTATTTTAGTAATTTTCATAATGCTTGATTTGGATTGTTTATGAATATCATATGTTTATTTTACATGCCTTTGTAAAAATGTCTTATGCATTTTAGTAATGTGAACATTTAGGAAATGAAATAAGCTAATTGAAATTATTTCAAAGTAAAATGCATTAATCAATTGTATGAAATTGTTATATTAGTACTTTAAAAGGTATTTTACTTAGATCATTTGATCAAAATGCTAAGTGAAATATCTTATGTAAATATTTACTAAAAAGATCTAAACTAAAAATATCTATTTGGGAAAATAACTTGTTGAGTGTGAAAAGAATAAGAAATAACTTTAGAGTTGTGGTTTTTGAGTGAAAAGGGAAAACAAAATGGTTTTAGTTATTTTTGTTTTTCTCTATTTTCCTTTTGTGTACATTTATGATTTCTTAGTTGCAAAGATTTCTTGTGCATGGCTTGAGATTACTAAAGGCTTTGAAGTGAGATCAAATCTCAAGAAATTTTACAAGGTTGCTTGTGTTGTATGAAATAAAAATCTTCACTTGACATAGAGGATCAAAAGTATTATTTTGGTTATTTTTTCTACATATACTTACTTGGATTCTTGTTTTGAACATGTCCACACTAGATGGTGGGATATGGTTTTCAATTCATAAGTTGCAATTTGAACAAGAATCTTATCTTAACTTTGTGTATTTTTTTTATGCATTCATTTTTTGAATTTTCAAATTAGTGCCATTAATTTGGTAAAATTTCTTCAAAATCCTATGTGATTTGAAACGTTTGATGTTGTGCTTTATAGGCTCACAAGGGTATTATTATTTTTTGAAAATTGAAGAAATTTTTAAGCTTCCATCAATAGTGAATGTGATTTTTGCTTGATTTTGAAATTGTAAATTTTAAATTCAAAATCTTGTGAAATTGTTCTAATTTATGAGATGAAATGTCTCACTATGGAAATGTCATTTCATATCTCTTAGATAAAAATTTCATGATTTTTGGGCTCACTAATATTAGATTATTTATGGACACGTGGTATTATGTATTGAATGGTGTGTGGAAACCATGTGCAACCCTTGTGTAGTTTATTTGGGTGTCTTTTTTAAGACCATAGAACAAGTTGTGTGTGATATTGGTTGTGCTTGAAGTGTATCCAAGATCAGATGAGTAATTAGAGTGTCATAGGAACCTATTACACTTGATGATGGTAATATAGTTGGGAGGTGAGTAATGTCCGCCATTCATCCCCTTGTTGGAAATATCTTGTGAGCTTACAATTCGGTATTCTACTTAGTTTACATTTATGACTTAACATTATGGAAAGATTGTAATCATATTATGATTATATTTACTCTTGTATTTTGATCTCGGTTAATGCCCATCCTTCTATTATTTTTACGTGGGCTTGCAATTGTAATCTTTTTAAGTTTCATGCTTTGGTTAAAAATAATGTTTACATGTAATTAGTCTTATGATCTTGACCTTTAGAATGATTAATTGTGAAGTATTGCAATAGTATTTTGAATGTAAGCAATCTATATTTGGGGCAATGTCATTTCATTGTAATATGTGTATTTTGTTATTTGAGTTATTTTTGTTTATTGTCATATAAATGATTTGGTATGTTTGGAATAATCCTAATAATAATATGAGTAGAACTATTTTTCTTAAGAAATCAATGTTATTGTGTTGTGTAGTCAACATTATGTTAGAGGTTAAATTAATCATTTATGTTTAGTTTTTGTTTGGTTTGTCGTGGGTCCGAACCATTAGTGCTAACATATCTAGGTGGGAAGGTTTATAGCAGGCATGGTCATCTTTCTCACCCCATCTCTCTTGATCATTCCAAGCTACACCATGTTGACACTTTCTCTTAAAAGTCATAAGTGGCAAAAACTGTAAAACTTTGATGGGCTATTTTTCAAAATTTGTGGTACATACAAACATTCAATCTAAACATATAGGGTCATGTAGGGGCCCTTCACAATAACCTGTCCCAATTTTAAAACAATCTAATCCAGTTGGTCATGGCAATTTTTTTTCAAAAGTTACAAAACCTATTAAATGTATTCAATGAAAAGTTGCAAGGTAGCATATTTTTTTGTTTCATGCATCATGGGGCCAAATCGTTAGTGCCAAAAACTCTAGATGGGCAAGTTTATGCTAGGTATGGTCCTATTTTACACTTTATATCTATCAATCATTCCAAGCTACATTGTGTGTGACACTTTCTCTTAAGAGCCCTAAGTGCAAAAAATTGTCAAATTTTGATGGGTTATTTCTCAGAATCCATGGCACATACAAACACTCCATCTAAACCTATAGGGTCACATAGGGTCCCTCCAAAATAATGTCTCCCAATTTTTCAAGACTAATGGACAATTGACCATGGCAAAAAACTTTCAAAAGTTGCAAAATTTTCAAATGCATTCAATGAAAACTTATAAGGTAGCAGGATTTTTGTTCTATGCACAGTGGGCCCAAAATTTTAGCACCAACATGTCTAAGTGGGAAGGTTTATGTTAGGTTTCTATTCTGACTTTCCTCCATTTTTGTCTTCACTTCTTGCCAACTCTTCCATTTTGTAAGCTTCTTTCGCTACATTTGAAACATCTTCTAAACCATTATGATACTCTAGGATATCTTCAAAGTCTTCTTTAGGGCAAAAGCATGGAGTTGTGTCACACTTTGGGCCAACTGAGGGTTGTCTTGCCGGACTGAGTCCGGTCGGACTACCCCTGGGTCGTGTGGCACCATGTGGTGCCTGCGTGGCGCCAAAAGTCTGGTCGAACTGCGATCGATTGGACTCCCTTAGTTCAAATGCTTCCATTCAAAAATACTCATTTTTTTTTTTAAATTGTTAAAACTAAGGTTAGTCCGGCCAGACTGAGTTCGGTCGAACTGAGTCTAGTCGGACTCAGTCCAACTGGACTAGCCTATGTGTCATGTGATGTGGCACAAAAAAGGTGAAAAACTCTATATTTCTGAAACTTTTCACTTCTGCTCAATTTTTCTTAAAGTAGAATTTCTTTTACAAAAATAAAAAAATACCCTTTTGTAGAGCTCGGAGTCACGAATCTAGACATATAATATTTTTAGTAATTTGATTACTTTTAATATTTTTTATTAATTAAACATTGTGATTAGCTTTTTAAAGTTAAAAAAGAGGCTGATTAGAAATTAAAAAATATATTAAATAATATTAGAAAATAATTTTAAAAAAAATTCACTAGATGAGAGAATATTCTCCATATATATATACTGGCAAGGATACAAAGGCTGAGATACATGTTGATTATAGGTATGAGTGTTGATGTAAATAATTATTCATCATGGATATTATTACACCTTACTTAAGTTTACTTAGAAAATGCATTTCATAGTAGTTTGGGTATAAGAGACTTGGGTGTTTGTGTCACATTGGGATAGTGTGTGTAGGATAATTTCCACCTTTTATGGTGTTGATCTTGTTACTACTTTATCATATCCACTAATTGTGGAGTGATAATTCCACCTTCGGTGGGTGATCCACCTCGTGTGGAATATTTTATTGTTTCTCCTACCTACCACACCTATTTCCTACCTACCCTTATTTTTTATTGAGCCACATGTCATGTTTGTGTGCTCACATATCCATATAGCCTTGCCTATATATGCAAGCTCATATTCATTGTATGTAACAACTATTGAACAATTTATTATTATTTATCTGTTGATGAGAATACAGTTTATTCTTGTCCTATTTTGTCTCTCTATTTTGTACATTTCATTGAGCTCTTGATCTTGGCAAAATCTCACATAGTATCAAAGCCATTAGAGTGTCATTGATTCATCTTTGAGAGGCATTATTGCGACGTCAAGAGGCAGATCTGAGGAGCAACATCTTTTGGAGGTGTCCTAGACCAGATCCGACCTCACCATTGCGTCCAAGTGGTCATTTCCATGAATTTTGAGTATAAATTTGGCCTATTTTGGTGAAAATCAAATTTCTGACTTGGAGGAAAACTTTTGCCCAATTTTGGCAGTACGGTATAGATTTCAAAATTTAAAAAAAAAAAATTTATTTTTTCTGCAAAATAAATATATTTCCGCAAAAAGATTTCAAAAAAAAAAATTAGAAAGCGTAATGGATTTTTTTTGAAAAAAAAAAAAAAATATCAAAAAATATATTTTTGGGGGGTCCGCAGACCCCCCTGTGATCGTCGTGCTGCAGGTACTGACTACATCTGCGACTACCGATTGTGCCAACCACCTCAGTCGCCGCTGTACCTTCCCATGTTTTTCTCGTTGATGTTTCTCCCGACAGCCCAACACCTCCCGACATCGGCTTCCTTGCACCTCCCGGACTGTTCTGTTGGCACCTCCTGGATTGTTCTGCCACAATGACGTGTTCTGCCACTACCCCGCCAAAGTTCTCCCTGCTGACCTTCCCACGTCGTGGTCTTCCGGCCCCCTATCGGTCGACCTCCTGCCGGCCCCCCAGACCTCCGCCTCCTCCATGACCACGCGGATCCCAACCCCACGAAGACTGCTCTGTTGCCGGCTACGTCCATCAGCCACGGACCCTGAGTCATGTGGAACCCACCGCCATGCGGAGACCCTATGCCACGTTAGTAACATGCCAACAAATCTACCACCTCAGCATCATCTCAGATGCCACATCAGCTCTACCACCTCAACAGTCCCGTCATCGCCACGTCATCCGTCCATATAGTACAGACACTACGCAGGCAGGGAGGTGAAGTTTTTTTTACGGCTAGATGGCCATCAAATTTGGGCTCGCAATTTTCTAAAGTTGTCAATTTTTTTAAATTTTTGCAAGGCCCCTTCATTGAGCTTTTTGATTTTGCAGTTCAACTTGAAATGGCCATATCTTGCTCATTTTTGCTCCTTTTTTGGTGCAATGTTTTTTGAAATGGGCTAGAATTTCGTTTACTTTCTTGTGGTGGAATTATTTTCTGATTTTGATGGACATATTTTTTTAGAAATGTCAGTTTTTGGTGACTATACCTGTTCAATCCTCTTTTTTGCAACTTCTGGGACTCCATTTGGACTCATACAAACTCCTTTTCAGGTGTTGTTTTTTTTTTTTGAAAGTGCATGATTTTTTGTCTATTCTCATAATATTCTATCATTTTGCATAATTTTGGGTAGAAATTGTACTTTCAACATATGGTCTTTTTTGGGCAATTTGGCACTTGTATTGCATAGATCTATCTTATTGGTCTTTTCCTTTGTAGTTATCAGCCTATTGGGACAGTTGTAAAACAAAATAAAAAATCCACCTTTCCATTGTTTGCAAGTGGCCTATTGTACACACACTACATATAAAGTGTCAAAATCATCATTTTTGGGGGGGTACTTTGATTGGTTGAATTTGGGGGGGGTGTCTCTTGTGCTTTTGTGCTCTTGTGTTCCTTCCTTTTTCTGCTATGGGTTCTTCTAATTTTCCTCTCTTAACTCCTCATAATTATGTTACTTGGAAAATTGATGCATGGACTAAACTTATGGAAAAAGGACTAACTCATTATATTGATGAAACTATTGTTGCTACCGCTGATCCTAAGGCTGATCCTATTGGTCACTTGGATTGGCTCACTAAAAATATCATGGCAATTGGTACCTTAAGAAAGTATGTATCAAAGGATCTCATTTTTCATATTGAGAAATGTACTCTAATCAAGGATGCTTGGCAAAAGTTTCAAGACTTGTATGGTCAAGTTGATGAGATTAGGGGATATCAGAATGATAGTGATCTCACCATGTTAGATCCTAAGAACTTTGATACTATACAAGATTATGTCACTAAGGCAAAAGAGTTGAGGGTACAACTCAAGGATTGTGGCATTGATAAGAAGGGTACCTAACATGGCCTCATAGACGGGACCCATCTTGCATTTCTTAGTTGCATTGTAGACTTAAGTGCATTCCCCTAAGTTGCACTTAAGAGGGGGTGTTGGTGTAAATAATTATTCATCATGGATATTATTACACCTTACTTAAGTTTACTTAAGATATGCATTTCATAGTAGTTTGGGTATGAGACACTTGGGTGTTTGTGTCACATTGGGATAGTGTGTGTAGGAGAATTTCCACCTTTTATGGTGTTGATCTTGTTACTACTTTATCATATCCACTTATTGTGGAGTGATAATTCCACCTTCGGTGGGTGATCCACCTCATGTAGAATATTTTATTGTTTTTCCTACCTACCACGCCTATTTCCTACCTACCCTTGTTTCTTATTGAGCCACATGTCATGTTTGTGTGCTCACATATCCATATAGCTTTGCCTATATATGCAGGCTCATATTCATTGTATGTAACAACTATTGAACAATTTTTTATCATTTATCTATTGATGAGAATACAATTTATTCTTGTCCTATTTTGTCTCTCTATTTTGTACATTTCATTGAGCTCTTGATCTTGGAAAAATCTCACAATGAGGAAATGCCAACTTTATGGAGGAGGGAAAACATGTACATGATAGAACACCTCCATATATATTACATAAACATCCATAGCATATAAAATCATAAGAGTATTAAGAATGAAATGATGAAACACCACAATAGATAGGAATACAACATAATTAGTAAAACATGCATGCAACTCAATTAAAGGGAATATCTTTTGAGGATCCAATTCCATGATAGATGTTATAGACAAATAAGTAAGAACATGTCTAAGGTTGGGTAGGTGAGATCAAATATATACAACACAATGAAAGCCCAAACCCTAAACAAGATGTAATAATGAAACACAAATGAGGGTAGATCCAAACTCTAATCAAATCTAATATAAAAAGAATGCAATCATAAAATCAGATCTAAAAAAATCACACTTTCATAATCAAAGGCAAACAAGAAAACATATTCACCCACAATGAATCAACTATTATAATTGGAAGGTCACTTCTTTTGTGACATCTCCATATTGATGCAAGTATCATGGTATATAAGACTATATATGTGATCTCTTATTGAGACAATGATCATATAAACAAGCAAACATTCTCATCCATAATGAATCAACTATTATATCAATTGAAGGATCACTTCTATTGTGACATCTCCCTATTTTTATTACTTATGGAGGTTGTAATTATTCACAAATCACTGATTTGACACAAAGGAGATAAATAAGTTGCAAATCATATTTGTGTTGATTATATAATCACTTCCATCATACAATGTTCAGAGATTCAAAATTTGCAACTCAAAGACTCGAAGAACACTATTCAAAATTCTATATTTCTCTATAAAATTATAAATAGTTACAGAATACTCATGTTACCATGTAGCTTTCATATCAATGACTGATACCTATGACTCAATAAACCTAGACTGTACAAAATTTCTTAGCCCCTTCCTAAGTGATCATGGTATTCCTTTTATAACCAAGGAATGCAACCAAGCTTTCGATCACTTAGGAAACTAGAAGCTGGAGCAGCAACTGAAACTCTGACTTGGTACCTTTGTCTATGGGTATTCAAGATAATGTCTTTAACTCAATGAAGTTCATCTATAGCTATCACAGTGAAATCAAGATTCCTTTTCAAACACTTATCCTCCCCATTAGCATCGCTCAGGTGTCAGGTCATTCTACTCCTCAGAACAGACAAAAACAAAATAATCATTCAAATTTTAGTTTGGGCCCTTTTGCCCTTGTTTATAATTATTTCCCATCTGGCTACTTCCTTATCTGTAGGCCAAGCCTCATTCCATCGAGCATCAGTTACAGCCCGTGCATCAGCAACAGACTTTAAAAAATCCACCTCACCCTTGTATAGTGCGTCCATCACTTCATTAAAACTAGGAATATCTATGTCATTGCCTAGGTGGAGTAAAGTCTCTATATTTTCTACTATCATCTCCAAATCATATTTCCAAACATCCAATTGCTTCAGATTTCCCTCTTTGTCATATATGGCAGGAATGAAAACACTATAGCCATCAATGAATTTCTGTAGTTTTCCCTTTATTAGTTGGTTCTTGCCCTTGAAAAATGAAAACAAAGAGTTCACAGTGCCTACAATCTCCTTGGTATCAGTTATTTTCTCTGGTAGGTCATCCCTGTAAACTATAGCAACTTCTAATTTATCCATTAATTTGTTCCTTCCTAACCACACATTGAATAATGGTTCCAAAAATGAGATGGTAGAAAAACACACATCACCAGCTTCCTTTAGAGAAATGTGAAAGTTATGACATCTTTAATTTGACCTTTTAACATATCAATTCTATGTTGGAGAACCTCCAACAGAGCAAACACCCCTTTCTCATTTCTGGTTTCCTCCAACATCTCTATCCTCCCAGCATACTCCTCAAGCTGAATCTTGATCTGGTTAGGAAATGCAACCTCAGTAGAAACTGGAACAAACTCCTCAGGTACATTGGTGGTAACATCCACCATCTCTGCAGTATGGCCATGGGATGTACTTTGCATATGGGCCAATTTTTTAGTCAGCTCCTTGATTTGATCCTCCATCGTTGCACTCTTCATTATCTCTTCTTCATACTTCTTTGCAATTACAACTATCTCCTTATATGTTTGATCATTTCTTTTTTGCAAGTCCATTGCTTTAGCTTTATTCATATAGGAGACATGTGTCATTAAATCTGTAATTTCATTATCCCCAATGTCTTGCAGATTCCAAATTAATTTGTCTCCCCTTGTCTCCCCTTGAATATTCATGAGATGGGGCTTTTGTGTGGTAGGGGCAAGTGACCATATTGCAAGTCTTTTGGATTTGGGATCAAATGTTGATCCTTTTACAAAATTTTGTACATCAACCTCTAATTTGAAAAGAGGATCCGATTGCCTTCTGATTTGATCAATAATGAAGGTGGAGTGAATGTCCCACCCAGGCAACAACAACATTCCACTATTTTCTACAAGGAATCTTGTTTGTTCCACCGTTAAATCCTCACTGTGAGGATCATACACCTGGAGGGCTTGAAGAATTTGTTCATTTTTCTCTTTACCTCCCTCTCCCAAATCCAATTCTTTTCTCAATTCATTCTACTTAAGTTTGATTAGGAAACTTTTGAACTCATTTGTTTTTATGAAAGAACCATCTTCTATAAAAGACTTTGATAACATAATCCTTTCATCCATGTGAGTAGCCAGAGGTAAATCCATTTCTCCCACTTCTTCTTCAATTGGCTTCTCCCTAAGCCTCTGTCTGATAGCTTGAAAATATTTACCTTTCTCAACAACCACTGCCTTAGCAGGGTCCTTCCTTATTAGTGCTCCCCGTTGCTCAACCTTATGTCTTTTCACAAGTGGTTCCCTCACAGATTCCACCTCATCACCACTCTCAACAATGTCAACATCCATTACCAGCTGATCAATAGGTGTATTGCCTTGAGAGGAAAATTCATCCTCTGGTTCTTGTGGCTCCTTTTGTCCTAACATTTGAGCCATTAAGTCCTCATAAGCATTGAGCATCTTCTCCATTCTTTCCAAATAACCCTCTTGATGATAAAAACCAATGAAAGTGGGGCCACTCTCTTTGAATTCTTGTTCTAACTTCATCAAATTACCCAATTTCCTTCTTCTCTCTTGCACAACAGTCCTTTCCGTAAAATTCCTAACTACATCCTCTTCATCAAGAGGCTCATGATGTTTCACTTGTGCCCTAGGTGTCATTCTCTTTAGTGCAATTTTCATAAACTGCTCAGGGTCACAAAACCTAGAATAAGCAGTTACCATTCTGTATTGTTTTAACCAATTATTAATTTCATCTAAGGCTCTTTTGCCAATGGTAAAGTCAGGAACTACCCACAACCTAGGTAGAAAAGTGCCTTTTCTGTAAGTTAATAAATATACTTCATCAACTAAAGTGAGCTGCCAAATTAATTCAATTGTGGCTAATCTCATTGGAACAAATTTTGGTAAAATATGTGGGGGTTGAGGACACCCATATACTCTCATGACAGTAAAATTATCAAAGAAATAAAAATCCCCCCAGTTACGAGTAATGGGTCAATTACGGACAAATTGTTGTTGCCTCAAAAGCCTCCTCACACCTAGGATAAGTCTTTCTTTCTTTGTTCCTAACATATTTGTGATAGGTAAAACAATCCAATTTTGAAAATAAAGAAAAGAGGAATCGTAAGTGCTACTATTCCACACATGTGTCCACTTTTGTAATGGCATAGGCATGTCAAACTCCACTCTTTCCAATACCAATTCTTTGTCCATCTTGTCTGCATTGTAGTACAAAATCAAGTGCATTAATATGAAATAATGTTTGAAATTAATGACAGAAGCATTATTTTGGATGTCCACCAAGGCATCATGGATGTGTTGCACCAAATATCTTATAAAATCATAACCTATATTGACTTCTGGCTGTTGGATTTTCATTGCCATCATCAGAAGCTCAGCTGGCACCATACTGCTCCCATCCATCCCCAACACCTTACATAAACCATAAAGTGTGCACTTCATATAGAAATGGAAAGTACTCAAATCAAATGACTCCTCCACATTGGCAGGAATTGGAATTAGAGACCAGCTGCCAGACCTTATTATGCAATAATTAGTTAGTATCTTTACAATGAGCTTAACACTTGAAGCAATCAACAAGCTATGCATAGTAGTATAATGTCTTCAACCTAGGGCAAATATACAAAGATGAACTTATCTGCAATAGATATGATATTCGATGTCACAAGAAGGGTTGCAAACTCTGAGATGATGTTTGCTCTACCTTCAATGATATATCACAACCTTAGGATGATGTTTGCTACTTGTAAGAACATTTCACAATCAAAAAAGTATGATTCGTTGCCTTCAAGATCAGTTCACTGCTTCGTTGCCTATAAGAATAGTTCACAGTGACAAAAGTATGATCTGCTACCTTTAAGATCAATTCGTTGACTTAGGATGATTCGTTGTCTTCCAAAAGATGGTTCACTAATCACTGCTACTGATTATAGAATATATTCGCTGTGTGTATATTGTTCGCTGAATTGTATGCTAATACAATGATTCACACTTCGTATATATATGAGACTTAGCCTCCCAATTCATCATAGGTCAGCTTACAACAAGGAACAATATAATGTTTTAGATTAGGCGCCCAATATAGGGTCAGCCCTACACGCTACAAGTTACCTCAATACAAGTTACATTCAATATAGGACTTGACCTATCCACAAGTTACATTATAGGTCATGCCCAATTTTCATATTTGCAAGTTATATACACCGCCCAAATAGGGCTAGACCGAAACAAGAATTTATGTAACAAAATGTGATAGCAAACATGGCTAAGGCCGACAAGGCCATACACATGTTAAGTGTGCTAGGTCAGCCCTAGAAGGGATCCAACCTAGCTACAAATATCAACATCCTTAATGGTTACAAGTTACATAATGCATTTGCGTCCCACCCAATACAACTAATATTTATATTTGATCCCAACTAGCTATTATTTCAACAGTATACTATTCCTCTTTCTGATAATGAATTACTTAATACAATCTGAACCATTAATTCAAAAATATACACAATTTTATCTAGATACATTTATACATAATATTAAAATTATTAATAAATCTAACTTTTCTTCCTGGTCTATAGTAGTATCTACCCCTCCTAGAACCCCCTCTCAATTTTTTTCTAACTCCAGCACCAAGAATGGTATTTCCGCACATATTCACCTTTCAAAATGTCCCCAAAGTCTCCTCTTTTCAGCACTTGAAAATCCAAAGGTTGCCCTCCATGTATTTAAAATATTTTTGCAAATGTTTATTCTTTGTCCACCATGCTGCCTTTGCTGCACCCATTCTAAATGGAATTTTGGCACTAATTCTTTATATTGTGGATTTGTTAAAATATGAACAGAAAATAAGAAGGAAAAAAAAATTATATTTAACCAATTAGATTGCAAAATAAATGATACAGTATTGATGATGCCTACTCTCGGATGCTCCTACATCAAGGGAGGACTAATATGCAGCCATCAGACTGCATATTGATTAATTAAAAATAACAGATTTTTTAATTTCAGTTAATTAATAAAGCAGCCAAATGTGCAGTCTGGTGACTGCATAGACAAGAGTCAATTTAGATAGATTTTCTCGTAATTAGCAGTTTTTTTTAAGACTATTATGCCCATGGTATCAATAGAACACTTTCTTTCTTTTTCGTTTTTTTTTTTTTTTTATCAAAAAATACTAAAAATTTCATCTTTAACTTTAAATCAAATACATTTCTAGTTAAACGAAATTATAGTTTGCTTGATGCTGCCTCTGGATTATACTGTGTGCAAGTTTTTTTATCAATGTTTCGATTCACTCCATGATCCATCATCAGAATGAAAGAGGGCTAAGAAATGCACAAGATGATGAATCATTCTAAAGATGGATCACATAGTGTGATCTGAATCATTGAAAAAAAAAATTATACACAGTTTAATCCAGAAACAACATCTAACAAATTATGCATTGTGGAAATCTTATATCATTAATTAAATTAAATTACCAAATATTCAGTTATAACAGTAAAAATTCTAATAAAGGACCTTAGATTACTTGAAAGGAACTAAACACAAAAATACAGAAACTAAAAGAATAAACTGGATAAGCTATAAAAAGTAAAATTCCAGAATCACATTACGTAAACTATTCATTTTAACCTGTGTATAAAATGGTTCTTGAATTAAAATCTTCCAGTCAGGTGTTTATATACATCTATGTGTGTTACTAAGCTCCATTAGTAAGATAAAAAGTCTTTAAAAATGAGTTCCTTATTGAAATCTTTAGTTTAGGTTTTTTAGCTTTTAGTTGAAGAAAGAAAAGTATTATGAAAAAATCAACTTAACTCAGAAGCATTAACAATAATTATTCCCATTTTCAGAGCATATCATTAATTTTTTTTGCACACCATAAGAGCAAAAAGCATTTGAAATAAAACAGAATTGAAATGTATCTTTTTCCTCCCCAGGAACACAAACAATTCAATGGCACAAAGGCAACCTGATGTGAAAGTTTGGATAGACTTTATTTAACTCCAATAAAATTTTCATTAAATCCAGAGTCTTATCTCTAAGTAATCACAAGCTATAGCTGTTGTTTTTATGGCTTTTTCAATTCTGTAACCAGCGTTCCATCCAATGCCCATAAAAATCTGTTTCTGCTCACTTTTCACTAGGTGAAATCTAGTTTTTAAGTGAGTTTCAGGCCTTGCACCTGAATAAATCTTAATAAGCCTTGCCAATGGTACCAAGAGCATGTATGTCTAGCAACATAAGTAAACATGACAGTCTTCCAGAATGCTGTCAACCAAATCTTTAGATCTGCAATCGAAATGGGATTGGCAGAACTCATGCCAGCTATCACAAGGGTCTGTAATCCCCTGGAAATATTTCTTTCCTTCTCTTAAGAAAGAGTAATTATGGCAGGGTTGAAACAAGTACAAAACCACTGAAATTAAGTATATATGTGGTCATTATAGCACATAATAGGTTGAATTCTGACAATTTCTGTAGAAAAATTCTGTCTAAACTTGTATTTCTTTCAAAAAAAATTCGGAGTTAATCAAATTCCAATATTGGGGTTTTCTCAAACATCTGAAAGTTACCATTTCTACATATTTTGGAGCTAGATGTTAGTACATTTTACAGAGGCTACTGTGATCAATCAATGAGAGACAAAATTTGATGATAAAACTGTGCTTAACTAAAACTAATTTGGACTTGAAAAAAGAAGTTCTAACAAAATCCAAACTATAAATGATCCATCCCAAACACAAGGAAGTCTTAAACATTATGCTTATTGAATTAGTAGCATGGTACAGTGTTGAATATTTCCTGCCGTTCCTGAACAAACTGAGGAACATGCCTTATTGCACATCGTAGAACAAAAACACACGAATAATCTAAACCTTAATTTGAACTGAAGCAGAGCATTTAACATTTTTATTTGAAATAATATCAAATGATATATATTTCGAAGGTAGGCATATAGCTTCCCTAAAGCTGCATAACAATTTGAACTGAAGCAGAGCGTATTGACATATATGCATATATATGCTGCTTTGCAAATTCAGAACTGCAATTTTCATTAATCTAAAAGCAAACAACCTCATAGACGAGATCTTGTTTTAGATATGTTGTGTTTATTAATCATCGTGGAAAAATCAGAAATAATATGATGGTCAATCTTTTTTACCATTGGAGATACTTCTATATACCATTGTTCTTACTGCTTCAGTCAATATTCAATATTTCTCAAAACCTACGCCTGAAAATTGAAAAAACACAAAATCAAACCCTTAATTTTGATACACAAGTGAACAAATTACAAGAAACAGTTTGGAACTAGTATTCACACACCTGAAAGTTTTGGGAAATCGAAGCTCTAATACCCAATGGATCTTCCCAACTCCTTTGTAAAATTCCCGTTTTACTTTCTTCAATAAGGTCCCATAGGTTTTTAATGACATCCATCTGAAAATACCAAAACCAGAACAACAATGAGAAAAAGTGAAACATTAGTGATTGCAAAAATATTTTTTTGTAAAAACTTACCTTGTATGTGAATCTGCAAATGTCCTCTCCTGTCTCAACGGATTTAGTGCCATTCTCCACACAAGGGATTGATCTGTTTCTTATCATCTTCTCTCTCTACTGTGGAAACATGCTTTCCCTCCTAGTATTTTATTTTACAGAAAGATATATTCAACATCAAGCATTAGGGTTATATTATGGTGTAAAACCTCGATTACCATGTCACTGTCATGGAATAAAGTCACAAGCTATCAAGAAATCTTATCTTCAAAGACAAGATAATTATATCCATATCCCCCAAAAAATATAGGCATGGAAAAATATAATGTTAAAAATGGAATGGTATTCATTTAACTTACATATTTTCAAATATAAAAAGTCTAGATTCAATCTAGAGAGTTTGGAGTGCATTCCATAAAGCTCAAAGTGCATGTACATCATGTTTTATAATATTTTTTTATATAAAATATGTGCAATTTTAGACAATTCTAGAAGGAATAGAGAGTGCAAGTAAAGCTAGAGGAAAAAAAATCACTAAAGTAAAATGAAATGTAAATAAATCATATTGTTCGATACCTCAAAAATTCTTAGTATATTTAAAAATCTATCATAAGGTCATTTCCTACTAAATTTTGGAAAAGAAAAAATGTTTGAAAGAAGCAATCATTTAAGCACAAATTATTGTACGAGAAAATTCATTGCATCTTCATCCCTCAAAAGAAAAGATTCAAGCGTCTTTAATCCTCATAAGCAATGAAATCTTAAAGAAAGTCATACAAGTTTATAAAGAGACAAAATAATTACCCCTTAATCTCATAGTAATGGTAGCATTTAAAAATGAATCAAGCATGAGTTTGGTTTTATCAAACAAATCTAATAAGTATGGAG
The DNA here is from genome assembly GCF_030272615.1 of Cryptomeria japonica. Classification (NCBI taxonomy): domain Eukaryota; kingdom Viridiplantae; phylum Streptophyta; class Pinopsida; order Cupressales; family Cupressaceae; genus Cryptomeria; species Cryptomeria japonica. Next base: position 602,155,976 of record NC_081408.1, on the reverse strand, counting down.
CTTTTAAGGATTATTGTGATTGGTCTCAAGACATAATGGGTGTGAATAAACTTTTCATTGTGCCAAAACGAACCTCAAGCTCTAAGGTAATTGGAACTTAGAGGAATGTGGAGGTTGTGTAATGTTCACCCATATGATAATTATGGCTTTATCTTGATGCTTCTATATAACTAGATCAAAGTTTATATTGTGTTGATTATGACAAGATGTCATTGCAGAATGGACATGTGCTTTCTAGGTTATACGTTTTCATTTGTAATTATATATTGTGTTAGCTATGATTTCCATTGTCAAAATTGATGCTTCACCTTGAGTATATAGGATACATATAGATGTTTAACCAACAGAAAGATGTAGAGAAAAATGACATGGATTCACTAACCTTCTCACCTTGCCTAGTCCATGTGGTTGAGTTAGTGACCTTGTGACTCTTGTGGGTATATTTTGGATCCTTGTGTTTTGGGTAAACTCATTAAGTGTATGTTTTTTTGGCATGTGTATATTTAACTCTTGATTTCACTTGTATTTTAGTAATTTTCATAATGCTTGATTTGGATTGTTTATGAATATCATATTTTTATTTTACACGCCTTTGTAAAAAGGTCTTATGCATTTTAGTAATGTGAACATTTAGGAAATGAAATAAGCTAATTGAAATTATTTCAAAGTAAAATGCATTAATCAATTGTATGAAATTGTTATATTAGTACTTTAAAAGGTATTTTACTTACATCATTTGATTAGAATGCTAAGTGAAATATCTTATGTAAATATTTACTAAAAAGATCTAATCTAAAAATATCTATTTGGGAAAATAACTTGTTGAGTGTGAAAAGAATAAGAAATAACTTTAGAGTCGTGGTTTTTGAGTGAAAAGGGAAAACAAAATGGTTTTAGTTATTTTTGTTTTACTCTATTTTCCTTTTGTGTATATTTATGATTTCTTAGTTGCAAAGATTTCTTGTGCATGGCTTGAGATTACTAAAGGCTTTGAAGTGAGATCAAATCTCAAGAAATTTTGCAAGGTTGCTTGTGTTGTATGAAATAAAAATCTTCACTTGACATAGAAGATCAAAAGTATTATTTTGGTTATTTTTTCTACATATACTTACTTGGATTCTTGTTTTGAACATATCCACATTAGATGGTGGGATATGGTTTTCAATTCATAGGTTGCAATTTGAACAAGAATCTTATCTTAACTTTCTGTTTATGCGTTCATTTTTTGAATTTTCAAATTACTGCCATTAATTGGGTAAAATTTCTTCAAAATCCTATGTGATTTGAAACGTTTAATGTTGTGCTTCATAGGCTCATAAGGGTATTATTATTTTTTAAAAATTGAAGAAATTTTTAAGCTTCCATCAATAGTGAATGTGATTTTTGCTTGATTTTGAAATTGTAAATTTTAAATTCGAAACCTTGTGAAATTGTTCTAATTTATGAGATGAAATGTCTCATTGTGGAAATGTCATTTCATATCTCTTAGATAAAAATTTCATGATTTTGGGCCTCACTAATATTAGATTATTTATGGACACATGGTATTATGTATTGAATGGTGTGTGGAAACCATGTGCAACCCTTGTGTAGTTTATTTGGGTGTCTTTTTTAAGACCATAGAACAAGTTGTGTGTGATGTTGGTTGTGCTTGAAGTGTATCCATGATCTTATTTTGCATAGCTTGATGAATAATTAGAGTGTCATAGGAACCTATTACACTTGATGATGGTAATATAGTTGGGAGGTGAGTAATGTCCACCATTCATCCCCTTGTTGGAAATATCTTGGGAGCTTTAAGAGTTTACAATTCTATATTCTACTTAGTTTACATTTATGAATTAAAATTATGGAAAGATTGTAATCATATTATGATTATATTTACTCTTGTATTTTGATCTTGGTTAATGCCCATCCTTCTATTATTTTTACGTGGGCTTGCAATTGTAATCTTTTTTAGTTTCATGTTTTGGTTAAAAATAATATTTACATGTAATTAGTCTTATGATCTTGGTTTATAATGATTAATTGTGAAGTATTGCAATAGTATTTTGAATGTGAACAATCTATATTTAGGACAATGTCATTTCACTGTGATATGTGTATTTTGTTATTTGAGTTATTTTTGTTTATTATCATATAAATGATTTGGTATGTTTGGAACAATCCTAATAATAATATGAGTAGAACTAATTTTGTTAAGAAATCAATGTTATGGTGTTGTGTAGTCGACATTATGTTAGGGTTAAATTAATCATTTATGTTTAGTTTTTGTTTGGTTTGTCGTGGGGCCGAATCATTAGTGCTAACATATCTAGGTGGGAAGGTTTATACCAGACATGGTCATCTTTCTCACCCCATCTCTCTTGATCATTCCAAGCTACACCATGTTGACACTTTCTCTTAAAAGTCATAAGTGCAAAAAAGTGTAAAACATTGATGGTCTATTTTTCAAAATTTGTGGTACATACAAACATTCAATCTAAACATATAGGGTCATATAGGGTCCCTTCACAATAACCTCTCTCAATTTTAAAATAATCTAATCTAGTTGGTCGTGGCAATTTTTTTTCAAAAGTTACAAAACCTATTAAATGTATTCAATGAAAAGTTGCAAGGTAGCATAGTTTTTGTTTTGTGCATCATGCGGCGAAATCGTCAATGCCAAAAACTCTAGATGGGCAAGTTTATGCTAGGTATGGTCTTATTTTACACCTTATATCTCTCAATCATTCTAAGCTACATTGTGTGTGACAATTTCTCTTAAGAGCCCTAAGTGCAAAAAATTGTCAAATTTTGATGGGTTATTTCTCAGAATCCATGGCACATACAAATTTCCATCTAAACCTATAGGGTCACATAGGGTCCTTGTAGAATAATATCTCCCAATTTTTCAAGACTAATGGACAATTGACCATGGCAAAAAATTTCAAAAGTTGCAAAATTGTCAAATGCATTCAATGAAAACTTACAAGGTAGCAGGATTTTTGTTTTGTGCACTGTGGGCCCAAAATTTCAGCACCAACATGTCTGAGTGGGAAGGTTTATGTTAGGTTGCTATTCTGATTTTCCTTCATTTTTGTCTTCACTTCTTGCCAACTCTTCCATTTTGTAGGCTTCTTTCGCTACATTTGAAACATCTTCTAAAGCATTATGATACTCTAGGATATCTTCAAAGTCTTTTTTAGGGCAAAAGCATGGAGTTGTGTCACACTTTGGGCCAATTGGGGGTTGTCTTGCTGGATTGATTTCGGTTGGACTACCCTTGGGTCGTGTGGCACCACGTGGCTCCTATGTGGAGCTAGAAGTCTGGTCGGACTGAGTTTGATTGGACTCCCTTAGTTCAAATGCTTCCATTCAAAAATATTCAATTTTTTTTTAAAATTGTTAAAACTCAAGTTAGTTCGGCCAGACTGAGTTCGGTCGGACTGAGTCCAGCCAAACTTAGTCCAACCAGACTAGCCTATGTGTCATGTGATGTGGCACAAAAAAGGTAAAAAACTCTGTATTTATGAAACTTTTCACTTCTGCTCAATTTTTCTTCAAGTAGAATATTTTTTTACAAAAATCAAAAAATACCCTTTTGTAGAGCTTGAAGTCATGAATCTAGACATATAAGTTTTTTATTATTTTGATTAATTTAATATTTTTTATTAATTAAACATTGCGAGTAGCTTTTTAAAGTTAAAAAAGAGGTTGATTAGAAATTAAAAAAATATATTAATTAATATTAGAAAAAAAATTAAAAAATATTTTTCACTAGATGAGAGAATATTCTCCAAAAGGTTTTTTTTTTGGTTAATGATAAATTTAGTAGTCAAAAGGTGATGCTGAATGAAAACTGTCAAATTTAGTTATGTTGGACTTCAAAATATTATAACCGGAAAATTATACATCAAATTTTTTATTTATTTTTAACATTGCATATATATGTTCTCTATTTGGAAAAAAAAAATAGAAAAAATAAAGCCCGTTTTCATTTTTTTTGGTGACACTAACTAGAACCCTTAATTTTCAGCATTTTTCAACAATGAAAAATCTATCTTTGAATTTATAAAAAAAATATCAAGTTTTTTCAAAAAAATTTAAAAAATTATAGACCTAAATGTTATTAATATTTCTACATTTGTTTAGTTTACATCATTTCAAAATTCAATTTAGAAATGTCACTTTTATGCAGTCGAAGTTAAACAATTTTAGTTGTGTTAGTTGGTTTCTTTATAAAAGTGTGACACAAGTTTGTGCTTTTACCCTTTATCATGCTAGAATAATTCAGCATCATCCTCATCTTTATTTTCAGAATATTAACAATGACCCTTTGCCACAAATTGTTTCTTTATATCTTCTTGACATACTAATATAGCTTGCCTCCCACCTTTCTCATCTTCATCTTTGTTTACGGGTGCTCTTTTGGCCCCTTCTCTTCCCATATTTAAGGTCTTGTTCTTGCCCTCCTTTATAAGACTTCCCATTCATGCATACATATACTTAAATACAACATTAGATAATAAAATAAGAGACCAAAATGTCTCCATGAGTGCCTCATGCTTGGACACTTTCTTCTTTACTTCTTCTTTCAAGTGCTTCTTTCTTCACTTCTTCCTTTCTCCATTCTTCATTATTTCTCCTCATGTCCTCCACACTAAGAACTTCCTTCACCTCTTATGGTGTACATTTCTCTCTTGGAGACTTCTTGCTATCCAAACACTTGAGGTTTTCCCCATACCCTCATCTTCTCTTTTTAAGGTAGCCATCTTTCACTGCCTTCTTTTCTCAGCAATCAGCTCTATAAACCACTTCAACTTCTTGTTCATTTTCCAACACCAAACATATCCCTGGCTTCTCTCCTCAAGCCACCACTTCACCAAAATCTACCACTTCTCTGAATCCATTTTCAACTATGTCATCTCTCTTTCAAATTTTGCATCTTGCTTGCTCTTATTTGTCATCATTTTGTCTTTCTTCTCAGAACTCCCTTTACAAACATCTTGTTGTATCTTTCAATCTTTTATCTTCTTAACTTGTTGATACCTCACCTAGGGCTTTTCTTCTCTTTTTCTCTGCCCAGTATTTTAGTATGCAAGAAGATATCTTCTATCTTGCAAAGACTCTCTACTTTTAACTTTATATTGCAACTATGAAATTTATGTTTCATTCACACCAAAGAAAAGATACAAATTATTTATAATATGGCTATTCAATGGCCCCTCACTCTCCAAGTGTCTTCTTTACAGAAATTTTGTCTTCACTCTACTTTACGTAATCTCCTCTACTCTTGAGTTGATGCCCTCTGCACACTTATGCACAAACTATTTTCTTTTCAATTACTTTCCTTCTAAGACAACGAGACTTCCCTTATTTCTTTTCATCATTGTCTCCACTCTCTTGGTCAATTCCTCTTGGCTGCAATTCCTTATTTGATGCCACACACCATTGGCTTGAACCCACACTTATTGCAACCTTCTTTATTAGTATTTGGGCCAATACACCAGATCCTATGCAACCCACAAATATTCACCACACTACCTTGGGTTGTCTCCCTTCCTCCTTATATCGTACCCCTATTCATAAACTTGTATTACAAGTTCATATTTATTACATTTTCATTGACCTTTTCACATTCTTAATCGATTTTTTCATGCCCCTCCTATATGCGTTCCTCTTGACCACTCTCCCTTCTTTTATACACTGCTTGATCTTCTCATGTGGCCTTTCAAGAGGAATTTTATCTTCCTTCTATGCTGGCCTTAATCATCTTTTTGAGAACTATGTTTTTGTATTCATGTATTCTCCCATTGAGGCCTTTGCAAATATGTCCCTATTCTTTATGGTGGATTCATTACTCTTCCAACCATCCTCAAATATTCACTTCTTCCTATCAAAGATAACTATATTGACTATCCAATTTCCTACCCATGTGGTGATAGGATTTGCCTTTACCCAAACCGTTTCCTACGAAATAAGACTGGAATAAAATAAAACAAGAAAATTAAAGAGAACAACCTGATGCTCCTGCATTAGACTCCCTAGGGGGGAAAAAGAGAGCATGTTCTCTTGCACATGAGATCATGAATAAAAAATTGCATGCCTTTGATCATGAATCAAAACTTACATGAGAGAATATATTACATTGATTTGACAAGATTCATCCTATGAGAGTTTGTTGCTCCATGATCTTTCAACCTTGAAATCAACTCCTTGGTTTGTTTTATATTTTTCCTAGTACTTTTTGTTGAGTTCTTGGAGGATGTCTAAGAATTGAGAGTGGTGTTTGTTATGGTTGTTCTTCAAAAGGGTTTTAATGAGGTGATAATTAAATATTTTTAACATTTGGGGGTTCACTATAAACTCTTAAAAAATAGACAAATTTCAATTAAAAAACTAATTCAATCTACCTATTTAATCCAATTTTGACACTCTCAAATCAAAAATACTTATTTCTTTGACCTCCTTGGTGTCTTAGCAACATATTGATATTGATATGACAAAGTGAAGGTGAAAATGGGCTTTGTATGAATGTGATAACCAAAATGGGATGCACATTGCATGACCATGAGGGTTCACCAACAAATGAGAGAATAAAATGTGTTTTTCTGACTTTTATGCTCAAAATGAACCTATTGCCATGAGGGCCAAAAAGTGGAGTGACTTATTTTTGGTCCTCCATCTTGGTGCACATGCTTTTTTTAACTTGTACATGTTTAGTTCATGATTTGTAAGATATATTTTTACTTTCCTTCCATTAGATCTTGTTTTTACTTCGATAAATTCCTATCTACTTTCATTGTGTAGAAAAATTGGCACAAATGATATTGTGATTTTCAAAATGACTGCAATCACTACTTGATCTTGGTTTTCTATCATATATACAAATTAGTATGTTTGAGCCACCAAAATATCATATTGAATTTTACAAAAATGAATTGTTTATAGAAAGAAATACAATTAATTGGTAACCTAGATTATCATTAACACTTGTAACCTGATAGTCCTGAAAATGACTATGCAAAAATGTGGTGTTCTTGACATGATTTTGGTCATTTTGAATCATTGTTGCTCTTTGTTTTTGCCCTCAGGGTTTAGGGTTTTCAGGTTTATATGTTCCTAGGTGAGCTTTTTGTTTTAAATCCCAAGCCTGTTATTAAATCGCGTTACCTTTTTCATTTAAGCATGAGGGTTTGTTCCATCGTCAAAAGGGGACCACATTATTTTCCTAGGTGTTATCTTCTACCAGCCTTTTTTTCTTCCCAAAGACTATGTCTTTTATATTATGGTTGCCCCCCACCCTTTTTTATATTTCTGCGGGTTTTCATTTTCCCTAAGTCCAACTTTGATATTTCGTCTTATATCTCCATGATTAAATACTGAGCAACTAAAATTCCCATGAATTTGCATGTGTTAATGGATGAAGATGTTATGACCTAAGCAAAAAAGATGCTCGAAGGATAACGAAAAGTATTGGGCGGACATTGTAAGTTGCACATAATGAACGAGAATATCGGATGGCTCTCACAGTACCATGATGAAATATGCAAAGGAGATTAAGGACCGCAACATCTATTGGCATTTTGAGATTGTTGGCATTTTGATTTTTTTGGCATTTTGAATAGAGATTGCATTAATGATATGTTGTCATTGATGTCAATTAAACCAGTAATGGTATTCATGTTATTGTTGATATTGTTGTTTTTGATATTGGCTAGTAACCAGTAAGAAGAGCTTTGTGGAAGATGTTGTAAACCGGTATGTAAAGTTTGTGAGTTGAACCTGTGAACCAGTGTAAAGGGTTAAACCTTTCTATGTAATGTAACTAGTAAACCCTATCAATTGTTAAACACTAACCAATCAAGTTTGTTGGTTTATTATCTAATAAGTGGTAATGATGGAGACATGTGTGATCATTGTATGAGGATATGGTCAAATTGTTTTGGCGCATTTGTTTTTTGTCTAGGTAAGGAGCAAAGTGGATTGCATCTAATGTACAATGCATAATGAGTTACAAAGTCCGATGAAGCGGTGATCATGGAGCGGTTGGAATTTTCTTGAAGAATGTGCAGAGATTGTCATGATTTCTAATAGTCAAGATTGTACCAACTTGTTTGGAATCTCGATGATGAGAATTAGGCTTTTGCTGTGTTACCGACCTAATTGATTTCTATTTAAGGTTGATGAAGTTGTTTCTAAAGGTTGTTGGCAAGATTGATAGAAACCTATTGAGTGTGTAGTTGCCTAACTAGTGAATGGATCTGCACTTTGAGTGAAAGCAGATTGAAGCTTAGAAGGATTTGATCAAGCAAATGTAGTGCTACTCAAATAGATCAAGAAAACCCGTTGTTTTCTAACAATTACAATAGAAGTGAAATCCCTTAATCGGGTAAGATCTGACAAGCTTGGTTACTCATTAAATCCTCTAACAAGGTGGTCCATTAGCTTGGATTCTTAAATCCTCCAGCGAGGTTACTCCTAATAGGGTATTGTTCTTTTCATCAAGGCATATTTGTAAATCCCTTAACCGGGTGATTCCTAACTAGAATTAGTTCTTAACAGGACTTATTGTAAAGCTTTAACAGGCTTGGCTCCTAACAGGGCGAACTTCAGAGGAGTTTAGATAGCTATCCTTGTGAGTCTCATCTCACCGTGGTTTTTATCTATTTGGGTTTTCCACGTATAAACATTTGTGTCAAGTGGTGAATGCTTTTGTGGTTGTGATCTTATTTGTTGATTTGGTTAACTTCTGATAAGGCATGTTAAGTAGAAGCATTGAGAGATGAATATGTTGAGTTATGATTAAGCATTATTGATGTTTACAAGATTGAAGTTGTTTACTATTAAAGTTGTCATAATAGTTAAACCGGTTGATGTCAAGTATTCTTATGAATATTGATCTTGACTGAGATATGTTTAATTTGTTTGACTGAATTTGAGTTTGGGAACTTTTTATCAATTTTTCAATATACTGATTCACCCCCCTTATCAATATTTTAAAGGATGCTTATTCTTTCATCATACCATTAATTGGTATTAGAGCATCTTAGGTCCTCTTAATCTAAAAGCCTAACAACTTGAGGAAAAGATCTTGTCGATCATGATGAAGAAAGAAGGTCCGAAGTTCAACAAAGATAACTATAGAATATGGAGTGATGATGAAGATTTACATTAAGAGTCTTGGTAGTTAGTATTGGGATCATATAGGAACTAAGTATATTACACCTACTAGAATCCTGACTGATGATCAGAAGAAAGAACAACAAGAAAATCACCAAGCATTAGAGGCTATTATCAGTTCCCTGTCTGATGCTAAATATGTAGATGCTCATGGTCTTGAAACTGCATATGAAGTATGGAAGAAATTAGAAGATATTTATAGTGGTGATGAACATGTTAAGATTGCCAAAGAGGAGAGTTTAAGAGAAAATTTTGATGACATGAGAATGTCTAAAGGTGAGAATATCGAGCAATACGGTCAAAGGATTAAAGAGATAGTTGGTGAGATAAAGAGTGTAGGAGGGAAAGTGGAAGATGCCACGGTAATCAGTAAGGTACTGAGAACCTTGCTACCGGTCTATGCTATCCAAGTTGCAGCTATTCAGGAGCTAAAATCCATTGACAAGATAAAGGTAACTCTTGACTCTATTATTGGGAAACTTACTGCTTTTTAACTAAATGGCTATGATGGTAGTGTATAGAAATTATAATCTACATTCAGAGCTTCTGTCTCTAACCCATCTGTGAGAAGAAGTAGAGATACCAGCCATAGCTATGAATCTAGATCTAGCAGAGATGCTGAAGATGAAGACAGCTTAGTGGAACTTGAAGAATTGTTGGAAAAATGACTGCCTAGAGGCACTGGTAAATATAGAGGTAAGCTACCTTTAAAATGTTTTGCATGCAACAAGATTGGTCATATAGAAACAAATTTCCCTAATGGTGAAAATGAATACAAGAGAGATAAATTTAAGAAGTACAAGGGTAAAGGCAAGAGAGATTGTCTGGTAGCTATTGATGGTGGTATTACTGATGAAGAATCTGATGATGATGCTAGTGAAGATATTATGTTTGTAGCTATTAAGGAATATCAGATCAGAAGGCACTAGTATCCATATTGGATAACTCTGATGATTGGATCATTGATCATGGTTATTCACATCACATGATCGGTGATCCAAGCAAATTTCTTTCCCTGAAGGAATTTGATGGTGGTGTTGTTAGATTTGGTAATGACTCACCCTATATGGTTAAAGGTAAGGGAGTTATTTCTCTTAATGTGAAGAGCAGTGTTGACGATGTCTATTGGGTTGAAGGCCTAAAGCACAATATTTTAAGTGTGGTACAACTTAATGACAAAGGATATCCACTGGAGTTTAGAAATGGAATGTGCAAAATCTTTGACAACAAAGTTGAATTGATTGCAACTGGGAAACATACCAGAGGTAATCTATTTCATCTCAATCCTAAAGTTAGCAATTGTTTGGTTGCAAAAATAGATGATAGTTGGCTTTGGCATAAGAGATTTTTTCATATAAATTTTGAAAATATTGTTAAAGTAAGCAAGTCTAAGACAGTAAGAGGTCTGCCTCAGCTAGACAAACCGGTTAATGCTCTTTTTAAAGAATGTCAACTAGGAAAGATGAATTCTTCAACTTTCAAGAGCAAGTCCTTCTCAGTAGAGCACTTGTTAGACTTGGTTCATACATATCTATGTGGACCAATAAGAACAAGAAGCATTCAAGGTGATAGATTCTTCATGATCTTCACTGATGATTGTTCAAGGATGATGTGGGTAACATTCTTGAAGGATAAGAATGAAGCTTTTGGTAAATTCAAGGCATAAAATGTTCTAAGAACATATCAAGGTGGTGAATTCACTTTTGTGGAGTTCACTAAGTATTGTTATGATAATGGTATCAAGCGGCAACTTTCTGCACCAAGGACACCATAACAGAATGGTATAGCAGAGAGAAACAAAAGGTTAGTGGTTGAAGCTGCTAGGACTATGTTGATACAAGGAGGCATAGAAAAAACATTTTGGAAAGAAGCTGTAAGTACAACTATCTACACAATGAACCAAGTTCTAGTGAAAAGAGGTAAGGACAAGACCCCATATGAGTACTGGTATGGGAGATCACCCGATGTTAGCTATTTTAAGATATTTGGAAGCAAATGTCTTATTAAAATAGGTGATTACATAAGCAAGTTTGAATCTAAGAGTGATGAAGGCATATTTCTTGGCTATTCCACTAAGAGTAAGGCCTATAAATGCTTCAAGAACCAAACACAGAGAATTGTTGAGAGTGTTGATGTTCATGTAGATGAATGTCTTGAAGCTTCAGAAGGAACTAGTTCTGAGAAGAAGGATGAAGATCCTTGCATTTTTCTTTTGGAACTTGAAACTATTAAATCAAAAACTGGTAAAGCAAATCCTGATGTACTTGTTCAACCAGAACAAATAAATTCAGAAGAAGATGATAATGAAGAAGCTGAACTTGAAGAGAATGATCATGTTATTCCTAGGTATGTGAGACTGAATCACAGTCCTAAACAAATAATTGGGGATAAGGATGCTAGTGTACTAACTAGAAGGAGAATAAGAGAGAACTCTTGCATGGTCTTCACCTTTGAACCTAGAAGTGCTAAGGAGGCATTTGGTGATGATCATTGGGTGAAAGCTATGGGGGAGGAGTTGGATCAAATTGAGAAGAACAACACTTGGACCTTGGTACCCTGACCGGTAAACAGGAATGTTATAGGTACTAAATGGATGTTCATAAAAAAATTAAATGAAGATGGTGTTGTAGTTCGCAATAAGGCAAGATTAGTATGCAAAGGTTATGCACAAGAAGAAGGAGAAGATTATGGAGAAACTTTTGCACTAGTAGCAAGACTGGAAGGTGTCAGAACATTACTTGCATTTGCAGCTCATAAGAAGTTCAAGGTATACCAAATGGATGTTAAGTCTGCATTCTTGAATGGGATACTGGAAGAAGAGGTTTATATAGAGCAGCCTGATGGTTATGCATTGACAGATAAGGAAGACATGGTATGCAAATTGCATAAAGCTTGGTATGGATTAAAGCAGGCACCCAAAGCATGGTATGAATGACTTCATACTCCTCTGATGAAGATAGGATTTGCTAGAACCAGTGATGACAACAACATTTATCTCAAGTCTAAAGGAGATGAAAGTATTTGTAGATGACATTATATTTGGAGGTAATGATGACATGAGTAATTGTTTTGCAGATGAAATGAAGAATGAATTTGAGATGTCATTAGTAGGGGAAATAAAAAATTTCATAGGCTTCTAGATACAACAAATGAAGAATGGTATTTTCATTACTCAATCCAAGTATGTGAAAAAGGTTTTGAAGACTTTCGATATGAGTGACTATAAACCAATTGGAACCCCAATGGTTACAAGTTGTAAATTGTCCAAGGAAGATGTATCTAAGTTTGTAGATGAAAAGTAATATAGGTCAATGATTGGCAAATTACACTATGTTGTTCACAGTCGACTGGATATTGCCCATGTAGTTGGTATTGTTGCTAGATTTCAAAAAAAATCCAAAGGAGGCACATCTGATGGCAACCAAGAGAATTTTTAGATATCTGAAAGGTACTGTTGACTATGGGTTATGGTATCCATATGGTGAAAATTTTGATTTGAAAGCATACACAAATGTTGATTGGGTAGGAAATATTGATGACTAGAAGAGTACTACCGGTGGAGCATTCTTTCTAGGAAGAAGGCTAGTTTCATGGAGTAGTAAAAAGCAGAGTTGCACTTCACAATCTACTACTGAAGCTGAGTATGTAGCAGTTTATATGAATTGCGCACAAGCTATGTGGATGAGACACATTTTGGAAGGTTTGAAGATGGAAATCTCATAACCAATAAATATTTTGTGTAATAATACAAGTGCAATAAACATTTCTAAAAAATCCCATTTTGCACGCAAGGACTAAGCACATTGAATTGAAATATCACTTCTTGAGGGAAAAAGTTCAAAGTAAAGATGTTATCTTGGAGCACGTTTCTACAAAGGAGCAGCTTGCGGATATCTTTACCAAACCTCTTCCTAAGACCACTTTCGAGTATCTTAGAAGTCAATTGGGGGTTGTCCCTCTTCATGAAGTTAGTTGAGCATGATGTTGATTACATCAATCCTTGAACCACTTGCAAAATTTTACATGCACTGATGAAGAAGTGGATGTAATCCACAGGGGGAGCATCAAGTTGCAGAATGATGTTGATGCATAGTGAGAGAAAAATTACATGTTTTACTTTCCCTTTGGCATTGTTGTCAAAGGGGGAGAAGAATTATGTGATTGAGGAGAAGAATTATGTGTCTGATTAGGTGAACCAGTGGCAGGCTGAAGACAAATAGAGCAAGGTGAATACTTGGTAATGTAAACCAGGATTCCTATTCACCAATCTCAGTAGGAATTAGAGGCATTGATATTTGTATTGCCATCAATGCCAAAGGGGGAGATTGTTGGTATTTTGAGATTGTTGGCATTTTGAGTTTGTGGGCATTTTGCATAGAGATTGCATTAATGATATATTGTCATTGATGTCAATTGAACCGGTAATGGTATTCATGTTATTGTTGATATTGTTGTTTTTGATATTGGCTAGTAACCAGTAAGAAGAGCTTTGTGGAAGATGTTGTAAACCGGTATGTAAAGTTTGTGAATTGAATCGGTGTAAAGGGTTAAACCTTTCTATGTAATGTAACCGATAAACCCTATAAAGTGTTAAACCCTAATCAATCAAGTTTGTTGGTTTATTATCTGATAAGTGGTAATGATGGAGACACATGTGATCATTGTATGAAGATATGTTCAAAATGTTTTGGCGCATTTGTTTTTTGTCTAGGAAAGGAGCAAAGTGGATTGCATCTAATGCACAATGCATGATGAGTAACAAATTCCGATGAAGCGGTGATCATGGAGTGATTGAAATTTTCTTGAAGAATGTGAAGAGATTGTCATGATTTCTAACGATCAAGGTTGTACCAAATTAATTGTAATCTCGATGATGAGAATTAGGTTTTTGTTGTGTTACTGACCTAATTGATTTGTATTTAAGGTCGATGAACTTGTTTGTAAAGGTTGTTGGCAAGATTGATAGAAACCTGTTGAGTCTGTAGTTGCCTAACTAGTGAATAGATCTGCACTTTGAGTGAAGGCAGATTGAAGCTTAGAAGGATCTGATCAAGCAAATGTAGTGCTACTCAGACAGATCAAGAAAACCTATTGTTTTCTAACAATTATAGCAAAAGTGAAATCCCTTAACCGAGTAAGCTTTAACAAGCTTGGTTACTCATTAAATCCTCTAACAAGGTGGTCCATTAGCTTGGATTCTTAAATCCTCCAACGAGGTTATTCCTAATAGGGTATTGTGCTTTTCATCAAGGCATATTTTTAAATCCCTTAACCGGGTGATTCCTAACCGAAATTAATTCTTAACAGGACTTATTGTAAAGCTTTAACAGGCTTGGCTCCTAACAGGGTGAACTTTAGAAGAGTTCAGATAGCTATCCTTGTGAGTCTCATCTCACTGTGGTTATTACCTTTTTGGGTTTTCCACCTATAAACATTTGTGTCAAGTGGTGAATGCTTTTGTGGTTGTGATCTTATTTGTTGATTTGGTTAACTTCTGATAAGGAATGTTAAGTAGAAGCATTGAGAGATGAATATGTTGAGTTATGATTAAGCATTGTTGATGTTTACTTCTAAAGTTATCACAACAGTTAAGCCGATTGATGTCAAGTATTCTTATGAATATTGATCTTGACTAAGATATGTTTACTTTGTTTGACTGAGTTTGAGTTTGGGAACTTTGTATCAGTTTTTCAATATACTGATTCACCCCCCCCCTCTCAGTATTCTACCAGATACTTATTCTTTCATCATACCATCAACATCATAGGATGATTCCACATGTCCCAAACGGGTTGAGCAAATTTGATAACAGAGCAGCTGATAGAGTGGAGACTCAAGGATGATTTGACAAAGCTTCGTCAAGTTTTAACGGGCCCACTTGCTACATTGGAAGGTCAATATCAATATTGACCGATGGTGATCGCACGATATGTTGTGCTAGACAAATCAACAGTGGAAATATAAAAACTTTTAAAAGGAGTGATTTAGACTATTTCATTGTTGTTCACATGGGAAAGTAAAGGCACAAGGAAATAGGCCCATCGACATGGAATAAACAGGGACAAGTCAAGACACGTGGATGTCGAATGACTCTCAAAATGTTGATTTTGAGAGTTATTTTGTTGGGTTGACTCATACTAGTAGGACAAATCTGATAGTACCCGAGGTGGCAACATTTGCAAGTTTTTATTGCCATCACAGAAAGAAATCAAGATCTTCAAAGGGACGAAAGGGATAAGGATGATTTATGAGCTGGAAGCAAGATGATCAAGGACCTGTCAACAAAATCATAGGGTGCATACTGTCAGAGATTCTCACAGTGAGGTAGAAAATCAAGAAATTGTTACTGAGAAACTTTCAAAAGATAAAGACTCGGTATCCAAGAAGAGGATTTTGAAGCAGAGAATTTGTAGTCAATAAATCAAAAAATCAAAAATAAAATCATTCACGTAAGGTGAACTTGGTCAGAAGGTCGTGAATTGGCAGTTTGAGTTTGATGATGTTCTTTATTCGATGGATATGATTTCCTAAATCCATTCGCTGGCAGGATGAGTAGAAAATAATTGGAATGATAATTTTTCCCATGCATGAACACCGCCAAGAGAGATATTTTTATTATAAATGCAGCTAGGTGGTGTCTTTAGTTGGTAGAAAGAACATGAAATTCATTATCTTCTTAGAAGGTTTTGAAGTGGTGAAAATGATTTTTGAGCAGTATCGTGCTAGGAGTTACACTGAGCTCTATGATACCAGATGGAATTCCTTTGGGAGTGAGCATTCTTATAGTTGATGGAGGCTTGGAATCCATTTATTTCTAGAACAAGCCTTGCATGGCATATCCTCTACTTCTTCTATGTCACTCTTTGGTAGAGAATTAAAGAAGGAGCCTCATGAAGGAATGGGAGCAGAATATGGTTGGGGAGGAGGTGGTAGCCAGTCATTTCTGCAATGACATGCAAGTTGCAATCCCTTCTTCTCCTTCTATGTTCCTCGACAAGCTCCTCTTTCCACTTTCTCTGATCCTGGGCATAAAGGCTTGAACCCCTCTTGAAGGGGGAAATAATATGTAAAACATCAAGACACATCTCACGGTCCATCCGGAAGAATTAGGGGTGATAGTGGCATGGCTCAAAAGGTTGTTTCTACCAAAATGCAATTAGGAATTTTGGTTCTACCTCATCATGAACACCAACATGGACAATCTTTTGGGAGACTATGAGAAATATTTTTGTAACAAAGTAACAAGTGATTTTATGAGCTTGTGACAGGTGTCTCCTCTGGCCTGAAGCTTGTTGCTCCCTTGTTTCTATAAAAGGGAAATTAGGGCCATGAGACAAAGGTCTAGAAATTTGGTCCAGAAGTTTGGATCCAAATCCTTGGTCATGTATAATAGGTCTAGGTGAAGTGAGTAGGTTGTAATAGGAATTTTCAGAGCAAATGAAATGGGTCTTGTATCTTAGTTTGTTGCAGGTTTTTGAAGGAGTTGTACGTAAAATAATTTGTAATAGAAAATAGCTTATGAAATGAATGAAATCATTGTCCGAAATCATTTTCTCCAATGTATGACTCTCTTATGTTTTGAATGATTGAGATCAAGGTTTTTTCTCATTCGTTGCATTGTTGTGATGCATGTTTTTTCTGTATTATGATCTAACCTAAGGGGTCGATTAAATTGCTTAGATAGGATTTACAAACTAATGGGGCTTATACAGGGATTTTGATAAGTATTTTGGGTTGGGATAGACAGATGAGATACATTGTAAGGCAGTGTTAACTTGAGATCTTTAGCTATTAGATTATGGTTTTGTTGCATTTTCATCTTGCATTTTGCAATTTTTCATTGCCCAATGGATAAGACACTGATTGTTGGCTTACAATCATTTTCTATAACAATTCTTTACTCATAACTCATCGACAACTTGCTATAGCATTGATAATATCATAATATGCTTTCATTTTTCTGTGTATGTTGTTGTTTGTCGAAAAGTCATCTCACACTCCAAAGCAGGTTGAGGATCAGTTAGATCTAGCCACTATGTAGCATTCTCCCTCTTTGTTGAGCCCCCTTTTAGGAGTGAGACCATCTTCTTTGTTTTAATCTCGCTTGCAAGCATGGTGCAGAGATTGCAGAAGCATTAAGGGAACACGCTCTTGGGTTTTGCAGAGCCTGAAGTGTAGAAGGATTGTCAAAAATCCTTGTCACATTGTTGGTCCAAGTCCCTAATTTTTTCTAAATGGTCTAGAGGTTGGCCTCTCCATGATGATTCGAGGGCCCGACTTGGTTTATGTCCCTAGGGCAGTCAAAAACCCCGCCAAGTGTGTTTTGGGGAACCAACACACTAGATCTTGTTTTTACTTCTATAAATTCCTATCTACTTTCATTGTGGAGAAAAATTGGCACAAATGATATTGTGATTTCCAAAATGACTGCAATCACTACTTGATCTTGGTTTTCTATCATATATACAAATTAGTATGTTTGAGACACCTAAATATCATGTTGAAATTTACAAAAATGAATTGTTTATAGAAATAAATACAATTAATTGGTAACCTAGATTATCATTAACACTTGTAAATGGCGTTTTCTTGTTGGTTGCCAAAATAGAAGACAAATTTCAATTCCTAAAGTTAAAGAAAAAATGATTTGGAAAGAGGCTTTACAAGACCTTAATGACTTGATTGAATAAATTTTTATGTAGTTGTCATTCCCTTAATTGAAAGTGTTAGTGATAATTTAATCTGTAAATTATATTTCATATTGAATTTTTGAATATTGCAAAAATTAGTTTTTTTATAGTAGATAACACAATTGATTTCCAATTTGATTTTTTTTAAAAATAAGACGTACTTTCTATTGAATGGAAATACAAATTCATTTTCATTTCCCTGTTCCCCCTTTCTTCAACTCCCAACTATCTTTCAAAGAGAGCTCTAATCCACTTGAAATAATTATATGATAATGTTATGGACATTTATGAATGTTTTTTAAAACTTATGAAACCATGGTTATTTCTTAAAAATATTTGACCTCCTCCTTACCAAGGAACTACTTGGTGTAATAATTGATATTACAAAGGGGTTAACAAGTGGGAGGGTGAGAAGTTGGTGGAGATTCATATATTAATTAATTAGGTCATATTGCTAACACCGTACTCTTTTCATTTTGATTAACTTAATATGTCAATGTGATTATTTTAAAGTGTGTCATAATAATTTTACAAGTCAATTTTGTAGGAGTAATTAGGATGATTATCTAATTAATCATCTCTAATTAAGTCTTTTATTACTTTATCACTCCTAGGCTAAACTTAAGAATTCTTTTCCATTATTAGATTGAACTAGCTATAGATAAAGTTTTTTCAAACCATATTATTAAGACACATGTCATGCTCTAATCTAATCCTTACTTAAATTTGGATTTAAGATTTTATATTTATTCTTTTACAAAACTCATTGTAGTCAGCCCAATCTAATCTAAGTTAATTCAAATGTATTGTATCAATTCAATACAAACATGTATATTATGGCTTCTTGAATAAATCTAGTTTTTAAAAAAAATTCAAATTTTCTATTTAAAAAATCAAATAATAAAAAAAAGACTTTGGCAACCTTGCATAGGCGGCATCCCATCCTTGTTGAATTTGCATGGCATAGTCCATTCACAACCATTTCTCTCCATCCCATGACAACCATTTCCACATCTTGTTGAAAACCCTAATAGAAGTACAATATTTTAAAATCATTCAAAAATGTAATATGCAAATTAATTTACAAATTGAACTATCACTATTACTCAGCTTTAATTTTACAAAAAAAATTTTAAAATGTTTGTTGAGTTTTAGATCTTCTTCGTTTACTCAGCTTTAACTCTCTCTCAAACATTTACAATTTATATATCACAAGACAATTTTTTTTGTAATTCAATGTCGATAAAGAAAATTGTTCAATTTCAACATGCACCCATTCCTTACAAGTCTAGTATTGGTTGCTTAAATTGCAAACTAATTGAATTCCATAATATAAATAAGTCATATTTTAAATCATAAAAAAATATGTAAATTAATTTGCAAATTAATCCATCACTAACTCTTGTAATAAATTTCTAAAATATCTTTTAAATTTTAAATCTTTTAAGTTAATTTGAATTTTGTCTTTTTAAATGTTACATAGGCAAAACAATGTTGTGTAATTGAATGTTAATAAAGAAATGTACATGTTGAAATGTATATTGATGCACTCATTTATTGCAAGTGTTGGTAATAGTTTACATTGAAAATTAATTGCATTCTCTAATACAAATAATTCATTCTTAAATAATTCAAAATGCAAGACACGAATTATTTACAAATTAAACTAGCACTATTGCACAAAAATAATTTTCTAAGATGTCTTTCAAATTTTAGGCCTTCTTTGTTTATTCTATTTTTTTTGGTTTCAAATGTTAAGTTTTTTATATTAAATGTTAATGTTAATGAAAAAAGTTTCATGTTTAAACTTGCACAAACACCCATTGTATATGTGTAGACAAAATTGTCTCGTTACTAACATCTCTAATTATTATTCTATATTAATTAAATAGTTTTTAATTGTTTAATTAATATAATTTTATTCCTCCAAATTAATTTCATTCCTTTCATCACAAGCTAATTATTCAATTTCATTCTTAATATTTTAATCATTTAAACATTCTTATTCTAAAATCATTTAAATCATTTTATTATTTAATTAATTACAATTTATGTACCTTAATTAAATTATTTAATTAAGATCAATTTCTATCTTCCCATAGTTAAATAATTTCTTTAAATTATTTAATTATCTAATTATGTCCTCCAAATTTCATAAATTTATTTAATTTAATTTCCCTCCCTTTCAAAAAAAATCAAAATTCCTCTAAATTCAAATTCATTTAATTTATCACTAATTCTAATTTTCATTTCATTTGAGATTTTCAAAAATCAAAATCAAAATCAAATGACGTTTCATTCTAATTTCCTACATCACATGCCAAAATTCTAGCTACCACTAACATCCAGTCAATTCCCAATCAACCTTTTCTAACTAACTGGTTAACTCTCAATCATCTTTTGATGGTTGATCAACCAATCCAGTTAACAAATCAATCAATTTAGTCTTCTAATCAATCAATCCAGTTAACTACCCAATCAAATTTCTTGATTGATCCATTAATTATGTCTAACTCCCAATCAAATTAGTTATCTCTTCAATCTATCTTGCTAATTTATCAATTAGATCTAGTCAGCATGAGCAATTCTCTCTCACCAACTTGTCACATTGAATCCAATTGAATCTCAACCATTCAATCAAACCATCCAGAAACTATAGATTCAACATCAATTTCTCTATTTTGACAACCACTATCTTTAAATTCTTGTGCTAACATTTTGTAGGTCTTTCAAAGCACGACTCTGAGAGTTAACATACCACAAGAACCAGAAGGATAATGGAAATGAAGTGTTCAAATTCAACAGGGAGTTTTTAATGTTTTAATTCATTTCATTTTTGGATTAAGAAAATAATTTCATTGATTTGTATTCAAAATTTGTTAATTAGATAGGTTTTGGTGGTTAACCTGTTTAATCTAATTAATGATTTAATGAATAATTTTTATGTATATAAATACATATGTACACACACACATATATGTACATATGTATGTATGTGTGTGCGTGTGTTCACGTATATATATGCATATTTACATATGTACTATATATGTTGTATATGTATGTTGATGACAAATATACCTTCGACAATTAAATAAATAAAACTTGTTATTAGGTTCAATAAATGGAAAATGTAATAACCTTTTTCCTCTTGAGAGTCAATTGGCAGTTGCTGATGGTTAGCGGTCTTAACCAACCGTTGGGTATTATATATCTATTGTACCCAGTGAAGGAATGATGTACTGTTCTTATTACATATTGTAAATAAAGATGATCTTTCTGCCATATATTTTGTGTTCATATGTGATGTGATCTATGTTTAGTTATATGTTATACTTCATTTTGTGTATTCATGGTTATTAAAGACATACCTTATCAGGAGTAAACATTTTGGCATCCTTGATGATATGAATTCTGAAGATCAATATCGTGGTAGGTAGTAAACACTAATGGGTCGACCATTCGATTAGAAATTGATAGTTACTAACAATGATACACACGAAGAGGTGACACGGGAGGAAGCACAAGAGGATCAACTAACAAAGGATTTAGTGGACTTGTGGGAGGTTTCGGTCACCTAGTACATGCAGAGGGAATCTCGGGAGAGAGCTATCCCTGAGGACATGGTACAAGATGAACTCATAGTCAACCTATCGTGTTTGATCTTCTCGGGAGCCTTCTGAGGCTATTGGCGTGGAACCTCATTGAATGACAAAACCTAAGGGAGGAACCAATTCCAAACATTGTCGGCAACAAATATTACAAAGGTACGAAGAATGAAACTATAGGGAAGAGGAAGAAAGGGATACAAGCAGACGTCGTACCCCTGGCAATTAATGCCTTTACGATTGAACAAAGACTGGCAACGTACTAGTACCACCCGAGAGGTAGGGGAAGAATCGGTATGGATATCCCTATGTATAAGAGAACAAAGTGAGCGGAGACGATGGATAAGGGAGATTGTTGAAGGTTTAGAGAGTTCGAAAAGACAAATTAAGAGTTAGAGGGTGAGTCAGAGCCATAGTCGGGAGAGATAGAAATCATGTACGTGGAACTAGTTGGTAGAGGTTGCAAGGAACCTACCACTTCTAGATGTAGTAGAGCAAGATCTTGTCAACCAAGCCACACACTCGATTTCGAGTGAAGAGCCTAAAACCAAGTTTGAGATTAGCTTGTCCGAACACTCTAAACGTGACAAAGAGGTAGTATGTGACCTTGAGGGCAAGGTTGCCAAATTTTTTGAAACCAACCTATATAGAATTGAGAATCTATCTCTGGCAGAGCAATAAAAATAAGACGATTAGAGTTGAAGACTCTAGGAAGGAGATAGTATATAAATGAGGGTGACCAATGTGAGGAAGATGTAGAAGGTGGATGCGTAGAGAGCTTGCACGTGGCCAAGAGTGTAAAAGAGGCATCTAAATGCAAGGAGAAAAATGGTCCAATCTAGTCAAACGTATACATTAATTTCCAATCGGCACATAGTACTTCCAAGTGGCACGTAGTACCTTCTAGGCAAGAACAATGTTGCAGAATGAGAATACTCTCGAGAGATAAAAGCTTCCGAGATTCATGGGTTATGGGTCAAAGGACCTGATACGAAACTTTGCAAAACATGTATAATTATATGGGAGGCAAATGGTCAAGATGACGAGGATTGCTGGTTGAAGGCATTCCCGACCACCCTCCGAGGGATTGCAATTGACTGGTATATAGACCTCGATGCCCAACAAAAAACAAGATGGAATGATCTAAAGAAGGCTTTCCAAGAGGAATTCAAACTCCTGAGGGACGACAACGAGATTATGGCTGAAATTTACAATACCAAGCATGGCAAAAGTGAAAGTGTTTAGGCTTACAATCATAGGCTAAAAGAAAAAATAAACAAGATGGAAAACCAGCCAATTGATGGACTGAAGAAACTTTGGTTTTTGGAGGGACTCATGTTGTCCCTTAGAAGGAAGATGAAGGCGGTCCCTTTGACATCATACGATGAAGGTTATAATAGAGTGATGGACATTGAGAGTGAAAAAAACACATCAAAAGGAAAAAAGAGGACGAGTGATGATAATAGTACAAATGGAAGTAGTGACGGAGAGTCTAAAACCAAAGTTGAAGGCTGACAAGGAGAGTGGCAAAGGGGGAAAATAACTTTGGTACACCAACTGCAAAGCAGAAGGTCATACTAAGGGAACATGCCCAAGGATGTCTTTTTGTGACATTTGTCAAGTACTTGAACATTCCATCAAGGAATGCATGTACATTCTAACGACATGGAGCACACAAGTTCTCTTCCCCCAAGGGGAGAAAGCTACCTAGCCAACCACACCACCTAAACCACTAGCAAACTTTGATGCTTCACTAGGAGGATACTGCAATAATCAACAAGGGAACAATTGGTCCAACAACAACACATCGAGAAGTAAAAATTAGTATGATGTGAAGGGGAGACCCATGATCCAGTGCTGCAAATGTAATGAGTGGGGCCACTTCACTCGTGAATGTCAAAGTGGGAATAATAACAAAAGTTTTCTATGCAAATGGTGCAATCCTGAGAACCATGAGGACACTAACTGCCCAAAACTGAAAGGGGGTAAATATGCTAGACGTCAAGGAGCCAGATGAGAAGGTATTGGTAATCACAAGGTTACAGAGAAAAAAGGTAGTGTACCCCAATCCCCGTATGGAAAAGGAAATACTTTGAGAGGCAAAGGCCGATGTTGAACAGACAATGGTAGAAGAATGAAGGGCCTCATACAATGTTAGCAGTACCCTCCTACGGTCAAAGTTTGAGAAAAATATAATAAAAAAGATGTTGCAGAGTACCATACTAGTACAAATATCTATTCTTCTACAAATTATGCCACAAATGAAACTAGCCCTCACAAATGTAGTCATCGACAATATCATTAGCTAGGAACATCGTGAGATAGCAACTAAACTGTCTGGCACATCTGCCATGGAACCCATGCTACTCACTATAAATATTGGCTGGAAGCCAATCATAGTAGAAATGGAGATTATGGGACAAAAGATGACGAACACCATCATCAACAGTAGCTCTAGAGTAAATGTATTATTGGAGGAGACATGGAAGGGTCTGGGAAAACCAACTCTCTAGCCACCAACATTCCACCTTGTAGGTGTCGATCATCATGGTATCAAGCCCCTAGGAACACTCATGGCACAAAAAATTGTTGTTGACACCCAACATTTCTTCCTTGACTTTGTCATCATCCCACTAGATAAAAAGGCCTACAAATCTCTCCTTGAGAGAGGTTGGCTAATCATGGCAAAGGAAAATCATATCTAGAAAAAGAATACAATCTCCATCGAGAGTGAAGAACGTAAATATGTGATTGACTTTAGGAACTAGGTAGTGAGTGAGGAATTGGAATCATCCGACTCTGACTCAGATGACTCTGAAGATTGTGAATGGGGTTCACAAGATAAGAAGGGATAGATGGAACCCAATGATGAAGGAGTGCTAGAGTTTGAAGGCTGCTTAAAGGATGAGACGAGCTATCTCAATGAACTCTTCCATTGGTAGATGGAGGATTACGAGGTGTTTCACTTAGAGTGCCACATGTTGCAAATCTATGAGATTGAGGAGTCAGGTGAAGGTACAGAGAATGTAACCTTTCCTCCAGAGTATGGAGAATACTGAGAGGGCATAGCACGGGTGGATGATACACTGACTCATTGGTTCGAATGAGACAAGACCATCAAGTACGAGGAGTAGAATGTGAAGAAAGTAAATTTGGGAGATGATGACAATCTGAGGGTGATCCTTATAGGGGATGACTAGAACCCCGTACTAAAAGAAGTGGCTTTTAAAATATTTTTGGAGTACAAAGACATCTTTGCATGGCCATATTAGGACTTGAAGGGGATACCTCTAGAATTGTGCATACATCCAATACCCCTCATACTTGGTGCCTAGCCCGTATGGAGAAGGTCGTACCGAATGAACAAAAACTATGCTGCCAAGGTAAATGAAGAAAGCAAAAAAATGTTGGAGGCAAGCATTATTTTTAAAGTCAAAACCAATGAATGGGTCTCGCCCATTATCATTTCTCTTAACAAGGAGGTGAACCAAATTAGAATCTGTGTAGACTTCTAGTGCTTAAATGCAATGACCATCAAGGATCCTTTTCCAATCCCAGTCATGGAAAGTATCCTGGAGGAGGTGGCAGGCCATGAAATGTATTCTTTCCTAGATGAGTTCTCTGGTTACAACTAGATTAGCATGGCAGACAAGGACAAGTTGAAAACCACCTTTGTGGTGAGCGAATGCACCTAGATGGGGGACCAAAAAGATGCCAAAAATATTTTTGGTCCCCAATAGGCCATTTGGCGCACACCAAATAAGGTGTGTTCCCTAATAAGGTGTGCGCCAAATATCAAAGCACATATTTAAAAATCCAAAAATCATTTTTTTACAAACCAATTTTTGCTAAACCCGCATTTGGAGTTGCATTTCTCTCCTTCCATATTGTGCATGCCAAATAGAGACATACTTTTGGCTTCTAGTAGTGTGATATCTTCATCAAAATGGTATCATGGTGTTGAGGGGGTTGAAGAGGTATGTATTTCTATTTTTTTACTCTCTAATTTTGCTTAAAATATGGATTAAATTAGGTATTTAAATTGAGAGTTGTTTTAAATTTCAAGAAATCAAAATCAATCTCAAAATGTTGAAAACCCACCACCACCTCCTCATGAAGAGCCTTCTAAAGAAGAGGCACAACCAACCCCTCCCCCAATTCCTATACATCCCCCAAGAACACAAGAAAACATATTAGGGCAAATTGAAAACAACAAAAAACAACTTGAGGAGTTGGTAAATAGGTTGAAAGATCCTAATTCCACAAGTCACTGCAATCTACTGTAGCCCATGTAGGTTCAGTGAGTGCTCAAATTAATATGTGGTCCAACAAAAGAGAAGAACAAAAACAATTTTATGCAATCAAGTTATCATATGTTGTAGTAAAGAAAAAGAAAATAAACAAAGTTGACCTTTGTGCACTTTTCATGGACCCTAGAACCAATCAACCCTTACAAACTGGATGTAGGAGGTTCCCTATCCATTGGTGCCACCACGAAGGGATAAGGAATAAATTTTGGGTTAAGTGGTGGATGGTTTTTGATTAGTCGCCAAGTAACATTCATGAGGTGCCTTAGTACTTTTTGTGGAAACTCTATTGTGAGTTTGTCCTCAATGAGATCTCTAACTATTTTAACTACCTAAATTTTTAAGGTAGGGATGGAGGATCGTCACATGACAGATCAGGGGCACAACCTGACCCAAAACTAGCACTAATTCCCTTGGGTAGACCTGTTACTACATATCAAGTTGCCATTAGTTTTATGTTCAAAGTTATTCTATATACTCTAGTCAGTTATCTCTACCGAGATATTCAGTCGGTATGCACAGTCCAGTCGGTTATTGAAGAAAGTAGTCTCAAAATGTAGTATACATTGAGCTTTCTACCGAGTATCATTTCATGTCTACCGAGCAACAAAGATGACACACCGAGTGAAACGTGTTACCAGATTCATTGAACCTGGACATACATATGAAAATGTGCTACAAGATCAAGGAACATCTAACCGTTATCACATTAGAAATTGCACTTAATGATTGTGTATGATTTTGAGGTCATCTAACCAATGAAATATTTTGCATGGTTATTCATTCGATAAAACATGTTTGTAAGATCGAAGCAATGAATGGATCACCGACATAAGAGATCTATTTATACAACATGAGTTAAGAATTAAAAAGGGTGTGTGCATGAGTGTAAGAAGACTGTTACATAGAAACAAAGGTCACTGAGAAGGTTTTCAAATAATAGTCAAAGAATAGAGTAAACAGAAGGGTTTACCGAGTTACTATATGGGTTACTGAGGTATGCTATAAGCAAGGTAATCTGTTCCGAGCACATATAATCTTCTATAACATTTTAGATATAAAGTTGCATATATTTGTAATGATTTATTGTAATATTTAGAAGTTGTAAGAGAAACCTTTAACAGGGTAAAAGACTCTAATCAAATCTATAAATTGTAAAGCCTCTAACCAGGTACAACATTTTAGTTTAAGTGTTGTAAAATTCTTTAGCAAGGTAGATCTAACAGATCTTGTTACTGCTAACAGGGTAAGCTATCAGAAATAGCTAAACATGTAGCTCTAGCTGAGCACTCTTTATTATTGCAGTAGTGAAGTTGTGGGTACCATCCCCACCACAGTTTTTCTCTCTAACCAAGAGTTTCTACGTAACCAAAATATATGTGTTATGGAGTGAATCATGTATGATTGTTATCTATTTGTTTTAGCTTTATATTATGTTATTGCACTATTCGGTTTATGCATAATAGTAAAGTTATTACTGAAGAAATGTTTTGAAGTACCAATTCACCCCTCCCCTCTCAGTACATTAGCTTTCCATATTGGGCCTAACAAGACCTATGGTGGAGCACATGACTATTCCTTCCATCGTGAAGGACAATGTCGAGGTGGATACCTTAGAGTCCATTAACTCATTGACTCTGACCCTCATACAATATGCCTAGCATCTAGTACATGTTGATGTAGATGAATCTTATAGGCCTCAAGTTCGATCTCACTACTGTCAGTCGAGCGGGGCCCTTTGCAATTATCACCCTGATAGTAGTCAGCATGCACCTACACGACATCCATCTGCTACAAAGAATATGGTCATGACAGAGTCTCTATTGAGTGAGACATTCGAAATTGATACCCAAGTAAATTTTTGAAACTTCATTTAATTTTATTTATTAAATTTTATTTTAAAGTGTTAGAATAACTAAATTAGTACAATGATTGTGATAAAAATGTAGGGTAAAAGTGTTTTTACTACCTGTGACATTTCCCCAACCATGTTTTACACGACACCATCGAGTGATCAAGTATGTATCCAGTAAATAATTCAACTATTACATGTGAATAGTCAACATTAGATGAATGGTTTTCTCATAAGTCACTTTGGATGTCAAATAGTTTGGTGTTGGACCTTCGAAATCGACACCTCACAGTGAAGTTCATCGAGGCACTTACACTAAGGTAACCTTTATTCATTAACAATGTGGTAAAACAAGTTTAATAGTTTTGATAATTGAATAATAGTTATTGTTTCTGATGCTCTGCAAAAAGGACAATGTTAGTTGGGGTACACACAACACAAGAAACAAAAGAAATCAATTGTTAGATGTTAGTGTTAGAAATCACCAATTAAAAAGTATCCTAAGCAAGCATATCAAGAAAGATACTACTAAACAAAAAGAAAGCTTAAGGAATCTACAAAAAGTAACTAAACTTCTCCATATGCTCTCTACCATGCTGGTAGCTTCTCCTTCCTTGTTCCTCTCCTCTCCAAGTTCCAAATTAGTGTAGCTCTCAGTAGCTTTTTGCACTATGGATGCTTACGGAGGTTCAAGATTGTAGATGATTACTCTAAATGCTATGCAATTATGAATAAAAGCTAATATTAGATGCTATGATGCTAAAATGATTTATTTTAGGCCAAAATAACAAGATATTAGTGATTTATACTAAAATGCTCTCTAGAATTTACTATAACTTAGATGCATACAAGTTTTCAAGATCTGGATTATGAAGAAATGGGCTCTATTTATAGGAAAAATGGAGCAATGGATGGTTGAGATTGAGTAATCTCAACAAGGGTCAGGATTGAGTGATATTCAATCCATGTGATGGCTTTCAACCCAATCCCAGGATGACAAATGTCAATGTGACATAGTTTGAGAGGAGAGGGAATAAACATTAAATGCTTGACATGACCTGAGAATTAACTTGGGAGTTAAGGTCAAGGTTAGTTTGAATGAATGAATAATTTCTTTATTCAAAGAATAAAGCTTTTATCCAATGGGTAAACTCTTGTGCAAAGGCAAAAGGGATAACCATGGTCAAAACAATAAATGCTTGAGGAGACACATGAGTGCAAGTTGAATTAACCATAAATGGTTATGTAAGAGTCATTAATGGTCATGTAAGAGCCATTAGTGGTTTTGGAAAACTTTAGAAGTTAAATTGTTGAACACACGAAGAATTAAATGCTTTTCAAAGACTTTGAAGTCTTTGAGAAGTGACTTCAAGTTGCTTAGGAATGTGACAATAATTAGGGGATGGATTATGTTAATTAGGAAGGGGTTAGAAGAATCTAGAAGGGGGTTTAGGAAGGCAAGTGGATTTGGTGGGTGAGGGAAAATATTATTTTTTAAAAATAAATTAATTTATTTCAATAAATGTGTGCAAGTTCCATTTGTAGGAAAATGCAAGTGGGGGTAATAAATGATTTAAATAAATGTGTTATTTAATGTATTTAAAAGAGGAAAAGGGGATTAAATGAAATAAATATGATTTATTCATTTAATTGATTGTGAATTTGGTTTAATGAATGAATTAAAATAAATTGAATAATTTATTTAATTAATAGAAGAATGTTTGAAGATGAATTAATTAAATATTAATTTAATTAACTGATGGTTTAGTGGATTTTTAATGAAATAAATAGCAAATATTTATTTAATTAAAATGGATAGATTTATGTGACTACAGTTTCATTTTTAGTTGTTGACATCGGATACTCCTCGTGATGTTCGAGCTACATTGGATTGTGGTGTTGTTGTAGCAGTAGCAAGTTCAAAAGCTTTGAAAGAGGTATGAGACAAATTAGTACATCTCAATTGTTCTTTTAATCGTTTATATTGAAAATTGTAATGATACTTGTATGTAATTTAATTTTTATCATAATGCTTGTTGTAGAGCCTTATCACTCTCGAGCATGATCATCCCCCCATTGTGGATGAACAAAGTGATTATATGTTTGCAGTAAGTAATTGTTCTATTATTTGTCATTCTACAATTCATTTTTATATATATATTATATATTGATGTATAGTTTTGATTGTATCAGTTGGAGCTCCAAAGAAGTCTAAAAATGAGGAATAGTGAGTGCATTCGAAAGATGCTAGCATTTCATATATCTCCATCCCCTTGATAGTCGAAGGTAGCTCGTGATCTATTTCCTGGTGCTAGTGGGAAATCAGTAGACTATTGTATGCCTAGATGACATTTTTGAGCATATGTTTTGTATTATGTATATGTGACATTTTATTGCCATATGGCTTTTGGCAAGGTCATATCACTATATTGGATATATATGCTATACTCTTATCAACATGAAACATTTTATGACTTTATGACTTTTTTGGTTAATGCAAATCATATTACAACTATTATCTAAAATCACATATATTAATTCGATGATTGAAATTGAGATTCTCTAATTGTAGAAACATTTTTGTATGTGAAATATTATATATTCTATAGGTTTTGTCTACAATTCTTATTACATGTTTAATTGAAATCAATTCTTGTTCGATAATTCAACTTCATAACTTGGTAATTAGTACATATATTTATTTTCATGCCATAAATTTCTCTTTTGTTGTTGTCCATGGAAACAAACAATAGTAACATTATCCTAGTTACATTTTTAGTTTCAATAACTAGTCTCTTCACTTTAGTTAGAGTTAGTTTATTAGTGTTAGACTAAGTTAGAAAGTATTATTTTGCACTAGTCTACATATATGCTTAAGAAATAAATTACTCTTTTAATTAGGTTTTTCCTTTTCTTTCAAGTACAAGATAGGAATTGAGTTGTCTAAAAGTGGGAGAGGTTTTTGTAATAGTCCACCACACAATCTTGTAGGTTCAGACGACTTGTCCATACGTGCCACAGGCTCCAAGATACATAATGTCAAAGTTTGACGGTTTTCACACTTTGAGCGCTCAAGGGAAAGCATCGCTAAGGTGTCAATCTGAATGATTAAGTGACTTGGAGAGAGAAACAATGGCATACCTAGCATAAAACTAGCCACTCAGACATGCTTGCACTGATGGTTCATTGCCACGATGAGCGGAACAAAAATCATTCTATTTTGTCACCTTTCACTAAACGCATTTGACGATTTTTAATAAGACAAAATATTTCACCACGAGAAAATGGAACTGAGTTGTTCGAAAGTGGGAGAGGTTTTTGTACTCAGCCACCACATGATCTCATAGGTTTAGAAAACACATCCATACATACCACAGGCTCTGAGATACACAACATCAAAGTTTGACGGTTCTCACACTTTGAGCACTCAAGGGAAAGCATCGCTAAAGTGTGGCTCAAAATGATCGGGCGATTTGGGCATAAACAAAAGAGCATACCTAGCATAAATTCAGCCAACCGAATGTTCTCACACTAAAGGTTTGTTGCCATGACGATCAGAACAAAAGTTATGCTATTTTTCCACCTTTCACTGAATGCATTTGATAGTTTTTAATACGACAGAAAAAGTCTCACCATGAGAAAATGGAATTGAGTTGTTCAAAAGAGGGAGAGGTTTTTGTATTTATTAACCACACAAACCTGTAGGTTCAGATGGATTTCCCATACATGCCACAGGCTCTGAGATATGCGATGTCAAAGTTTGACAATTTTCACACTTTGAGCGCTCAAGGGAAAGCGTTGCTAAGGTGTGGCTCAGAATGATTGGGTGACTTGGGAAATGAAACGAGGAAATATCTAGCATAAACATGACCACCCAAACATGCTCACATTGATAGTTCATTTCCATGATGAGCGGAATGAAAGTTTTTCTATTTTACCACCTTCAACTAAATGCATTTGATAGTTTTTAATGCGACAAAAAAAGTCTCACCACGAGCAAATGAAATTGAGTTGTCCAAAAGTGGGAGAGGTTTTTGTAGTCATCCACCACATGAGCCCATAGGTTTAGACAATTTGTCCATATGTGCCACGGGCTCCGAAATATGCGACGTCAAAGTTTGATGGTTTTCACACTTTGAGCGCTCAAGGGAAAGCGTAGATAAAGTGTGGCTCGAAATGATTGGGCGACTTGGGGAGAAAAATAAGGGAATGCCTAGCGTAAACCTGGCCACCTGGATGTGGGGTGGAATGAAGGTTATGCTATTTTACCACCTTTCACTGAATGCATTTCACAATTTTTAATGTGAAAGGAAAAGTCTCACCACGAGCAAAGGGAATTGAGTTATTCGAAAGAGCGAGAGGTTTTTGTATTCATCCATTGCACAAGCCCGTAGGTTTAGATAAATCATCCATACATACCATGAGCTCCAAGTTAAGCGATGTCAAAGTTTGACGGTTTTCACACTTTGAGCATTCAAGGGAAAGCATCGCTAAGGTGTGACTCGAAATGATCGGGTAACTTGGGGAGCAAAATAAGGGCATACTTAGCATAAAACCTACCACCCAAATGTTCTTGCACTAACCGTTCATTGCCACGATGAGCGGAATGAAAGTTATGTTGGTATTTTGATGATATTTAGTTGTGATTGTCATTGATGGAAACACTTATTTGATGTATGAATTATTCTCAATCGGTAGTTGTTCTAACCGGTATTGTATGTCATTAAATGTATAGTCTTTGTTTGTTGAAGAATATCGGTGTTGTGCAGAAAATGCTTACTAGTCAAAGGATGAACAAAGACCCCAAGCGGTATGAAGATCTCAAGATGATTGAAGACCTTGAGCGGCTCTTAATCTTTTGATCAGAACACTATGTTCTAGTTTTTCCAATCTTCACTTGTTAACCGGTGATTAGTATATTTATTTAACCAGTATAAATGTAATGTGTGATGAGTTATCATCCACCGACACTTTGGTGGTGTTTCTGTGTCATGTTACCAAATGTGTCTAGATGCACTATACCTAGGAAATTGTAGTCTAATCTTATTGGACCGACATGAAATCAAGTTCCTATATAAGGACATCATGTATGGGGTTTTGAAAAGAGAAGAGAAGTTGATATGTGCGAGTTTTTGAGAGAATATTAGGTCTGATCAAGAAAAGGTATCTCGTGACTGAGATTAAGAGTGCAAAATATAGAAGATTGAAGTAATGCTTGTATGCATTAACAAGGAATTATCAAAGATCTAATCAAGCATTTTGTGCTACTATCTAGATCATTCACTTGTTGATTACTAATATCTTTGACAAGTCTGAAACCCTTAACCGGGTAGGCCTAGCCAAGCCTGTTGTAAATCCTCTAACAAGGTGGTTCACAGTTGTGAATCTGAAATCCACTAACAGGGTAGTCTCTAACATGAGTTATCTCCTAACAGAGATTTGGATTCCTAACAGGATCTGTTCTAGTGAAGAACATTGTAAGGCCTTAAACGGTCTGACCTTAACCAGTCTGGTTACTATTCTGCAGATAGTTGACTTGTGAGTTTTACTCACAGTGATTTTTCCCATTTGGGTTTCCGCATCAAAACATCTTGTGTTATGGTGATTGCACTGTTGTGGGTGAATTCTTTATTTTCTATTTGGCTTGTTTATGTTTTAATCAGTTTATTGTTTACCCTGCTACACCGGTCTACAATTAAAATGATTAAGTGTTTGTTTAAGGTTTTGGGTATACTAATTCACTCCCCCCTCTTAGTATTCATCAATTGGTATCAGAGCCAACCTTTCTATACGTCTAACTACTTGGAAGGAGATATGGGGAGGGAGCTCACTCACCATTTGGTTGAATCTGAGAGAGCCTATGATGAACTCAAGATCAAGTTTAAAGCCTCTTTAGCTAAGAGAAGAGAGCTTGCTGAGCAATTGATGGAATTTACTGAAAACAACTCTTCTGATGAAGCAGACATGGATGCCCTAGTTGGAGAAGTGGATAAATTAAATGAATCTAAAACTAACCTAAGGAGGGAGTTGGAAGGACTGAATATCAGGATGAGTTAGGAGCTAGAAAACAAAAGAAAAGCTGAAGATTTGGTAAAGGACAAGGAGCATGAGATCTCTAAATTGAAGCAAGAAATCAGTACCATTACCGCCTATCTGCAGGAGGGTAAAGAAGAGAAAGAAGAAATACAAGCTGAACTGAATGCAACTATCTCTCAAAATGAAATCTTGATGGAGACCAATGATGCTCTTTCCAAGGAACTTGCTGAAACAAAGGAGATACTTGCTAAGTTCAACCGGAGTGCTGCTAAGTTAGAACAAAAGTTGGAATCGGTAAAGCCATCAAAGGATACTGCTGGACTTGGTTTCTATGGATACAAGGAAGGTGAGACCTTTGGAACCAAGAGTGATGCACTGGAGAAGCAATCTGCACCTAAGAACAATAGTGGGAGTAAATGTAAGAAAAATTTCAAACCTGTTTTCTTTAACTGTCTTAAGGAAGGACATACTGCCATTGTATGTAGGAGCAAGCCCTACAATAACTTTCCTTACTTTCAAAACAATGTGGCTAGACTTGGTAGATTTAATAGTCACTGTTATGCATGCAACAAGTTTTGGCATAGAGCCTTTGAGTGCAGGTCGGTTATGAACAACTCTGGGAGTTATCCACCAAGATCCAATGGAGTTGTCCCAGAACCTCCTATGAACCGGAACCCAAACCAGTACAAACCCATGACCACCGGTCAAATGGTTATAAGGCGGGAACCAGTTGGAGAGCAACTTGTCTGATTTGTCGTAGTAGCAGTCACACTACTACAACATGTAGAAGGAAGAATGGAAATGTGAACACTGGATCATGGAGAACACCTGGAATGGTATGCTATCACTGCAACAAACCAGGACACACTGCCAGAGCTTGTAGACTGAGAAAGATTCCATCAGAAGACATACCGATCAACACTGAAGGGAAGATTGATGTTGAAACCGTTCAGGTGGATACAGACAAAACCTGGTAAAAGAAATCTAGAGAGAAGCCACAAGATGTACTAGTTTTCGCACCAAATGTGGAAATCCCTGAATCGACAAATTGAGCTTCAAAAATCTTAGGAGGAACATATCGGTATAAATATTTTGAAACCCCCGGAGTATATCGGTAAAGCATCTTTATCGATATTTGTTACCTGTCAAGTGACAGAAGAATTGGAGTAGTAAAAGGTAAAATTAGGGTTTGAACCCTAATAATGATACATTTATTATGGTAGGAGGAAGCATGCTTAAAAGTGACTTTTTCGCAATTTTTACTTACCTATATTTAGAGAAGAATTTTTCTAGCCTGAGCAGTGCAACCAGAGTGATTTATCTTGCATTTGAAAGAATTTGGAAAGGAATCTTGCACAAGATCTTGCAGCCACTTCGTGCGATCAGTGTGAAAGTCAAAGTGGTAATCAAGCATTTGGAGAAGTATGTTTTTCTCGACATCGGCAAACCCTAAGTTCGGAGAGTAAAGGTATTTCTCATTGAAACATTCTTATCATTTGGAATCCGTTTGATATGACATCTGCATCTAATATCCCCTCTAGTTCTACTGAACCTAAGGATACACCCGAGCTTCTTAAGATGAGATATAATGCCCTATCTCAAATTCCTGTCGGATTCATTGTCGAAGGGGATGTTTCAGGATATATTGATTGCAAACTAGGAGACCTAGGGTCCCTAGTAATTCACTCCCAATTGAGTTTGTTCTGTGGAGAGGACAAAAAGATTAAACTTGAATATATCATAATAGAGAAGAAGAAACTACATAATGTAGTATACTTTCTCAAAGAATTTACAGAGGAACACATCAGGATCATCCTTAGTAGGGTTCATGGTGACAAGATGTACCTTGAATGAACCCATGATATTACACCAAAGGCAATTCATGTTGTGACCGGATTTTGCAATGTTGGAGAAGTCCCTGTTCTTTGAAAGATCCCCAAAACCAAGGTGATAGAACTCACTGATTTTGTGAGTGACCAACGGGCAATGATGGTCAACACCATTAGAGATGATTTGGTGAAATATGCATGTATGATAATTGGATATAAAATATTCTATGCTAGCAGAATGAATTCTATTCCTTTAGCTGTGGTGCATGCCACTTACATGATGATAAAGTAAAATGCAGAATGTGACTTGTGTACTTGTATGTAAAAAAACTCATAGAGAACCTGAAGTTGATCAAATCGGACAAAACTCAGAGGTTTAAGTTTGGTCAACTACTTGTTGGTTTATTTTTCTACTTTCAAGGATATTTTCCTGGAGTCAGTGATGTTCAATGGTCAACTAACCTACCAGTTTCTAGACAAATAAAGGAGAGTCTACAGATTGTAGGAACTGCATATCCGGAGACTCTGAATAGGTATTTCAAAAAATTCAAACTAAAGATGAACCAAAGAATGAGAATATCTGGTGATTTGGTTAAGAAATATGAAGATGACATCTGTTTCACCATCAAAACAGATAACTGCATAATGGAAGCAATCGAACCTAGAAAAGATGTAGTTGGGCCTATGGGCTATGAAGTAGTAAATGACATACTGATAGGGTATGCCTCTACCCTACTAGCTTCACCATTGGAACCCAAGAAAAAGAGGACCGATACTTATTTAGAAAGGATCAAATCTCTTGAGGCACCAAAGAAGAAAAAGGGTAAAATAGTTCCATCAGCATCAGCACCAGTTACATCTGCCGCTAGTCCTAAAGTGACCAAGAGGTCACCTGCCAAAAAGAAACCGGAGGCTATTCTGGCAAAGGACTTCGAACGGAAGAGGAAAACTAGGAATAACTCACCAGATTCAAAAAACTTCGAACTAGAGGTAGAAGTAAGGAAGACAAGGCAATCAACCAAGAAGATGAAGTCAACTGGTAATGCACCAACAACCTCTGCACCAGTAAATATAGATATTTCTTCCTACAAACCTATGACACATTATCAAAGGACCATAAATAATATAAGAAGAAAAGTCCTTGATGATTTAAAAGATTATTTTGATGATTTCAATGATAGTGAAAAGGATGATGTTGAACAAGAACTCATTAAATATCTATGTATCAATGATTGATCACCTTCTGAAATTAAATCAGCTACTTCTAAATCTTTGTATGATTCTTTGGACAACAAATGGCGCATTGCCATTGAAAAAGATCAAGACATCAGGGAAAAAGTTTTTGCTCAATACTTTCCAGATGCCTCTAATTCAAAATTGTTTAAAATCATTGACAAAAAAAAATGCATTTTCTTCATGCGAAGAAGGAGACTTCAACTACTCAGAGGGAAAACTTCTGAAGTGGAAAGTTACACTCATTTGCAGGTTAAAGCTATTGTCAATATGCAAAAAGTGTCTGAAGCTAATCGGCTGGCTGAGAAAGAACCTGACCTATCCATAGCCACACTAGATGTGGTCTTTGATGATATGGGCGAAAGAATAGCATAACAAAATGACCCCATAGATGTTGGTGCATTAGATATTGAGGATACCACTCTAGATAAGGAGGAAGCTGAAAAAGAAAGAATAGAGAAAGAAAATAGAGAGAAAGCAGAAAGATAAAGAGAGAAAGCGAAAAGAGAGAAACAAGAGAAAGAGAAAGCAGAGAAAGCATGACAAGAGGAAAATAAGAAGAAGGAAGAAGAGAATAAGAAGAAGGAAGAAGAAAAGAAGAAGGAGGAAGAAGAAAAGAAGAAAAAGAAAGAAGAGAAGAAGAAGCAAGAAGAGGAAAAGAAGAAGAAGGAAGAAGAGGAGAAGAGGAAAGAAGTAGAGAAGAAAAAGGAAGAGGAGAAAAAGAGAGAAGAAGAGAGGAAGAAACAAGAGGAGAAAGTGAAGGCTGCTAAGGTAGCCCAAGAAAAAGAAGAAGAGGAGAAGAGGCGACAAGCAGAGATCAAGGCCAAAGAAGGAGAACAGATTCCTAAGGCAACCAGAGATCAAGCCAAGCAGGTTGATTCCACCAGTCCCACTGATTTGACTCTTGCCTGTCTGACCCAATTGGTCGATGAGATTGAGCTACTGCGAAGCATTCATTTAGCTCATGAGAGATTGGAAGAACTGAGGAAAAAGAAAGAGCAGGATGTCATTCAGTTTGCTATTGACACCCTCTCCAATCTAATCCCTAGTACTAACCTCCCCAGTACTAATTCCTCGTTGGCAAAGCTCAAAATTTTTTGCACAGTAGTCGATGACCAAGTATAATGCTTGGAAGATGTTTCCCAAGCCACAACAAAGAAAAGTCATGAAAAGGAACTCCCAGTTGCCTTAGTACATCACATGGATGAAGACTGGGCAAAACTGCTTAAACAAAAAGGTGATATAAGTTCAGCTATGGGTGAAGGTCACCTACTCTTGAGTAAAATCTGCCAACCTCACCTATTTTGTGAAGATGCTCTGAAACATAAGACATTGTTACAAATGGAATTAGAGAAGTACATCGACAACTTCAAACTACCCTATGATCTATTCACAGCCTATGGACACACTGTTCATATTTATCAGCATCAGATTGCAAAAATTGACTTAGAGATCTGCAATCAGACTCGAGATCTGTAGGAGCTTCAGTTGCTTCTATTGCCAAAATTGCAGGTTCTTCAGAAGTGCTTCCTGAACTTGGAGGCTATTACTGTGACATAGGATTTGAGCACCATAGATGAGATGGAAGAATTAGCCTTCCAGATGAAGACCAGAAGTGAAATTAGTGCCTCACTTCTTGAGTCATGGTGTTCAGACATGAAGAATTTTATGCAAAACTTTAAATCTCTTTTTGAGAAATTTTATTCTTTACTGTCATGAACACATACTCTATTTTTATATTATGCAAAGTGGCAATATTTTGCATTACTTTGTCATTGTTGGCAAAGGGGGAGTAATGTATCTTAAAATTTTGGCGAGTATTACAATTTATACTTGCAATTTTTGCAAAGGGAGTAGTGTATATGCTTAGGGGGAGTAATTTTGATTATGGCATCTATTTTTGTTTTGCAAAAAGCACTTGGATGTCAAAACTTTTCCCGTGTTTCCATCAATTCCAAAGGGGGAGATTGTTGGTATTTTGATGATGTTTAGTTGTGATTGTCATTGATGGACACACTTATTTGATGTATGAATTTTTCTCAACCGGTAGTTGTTCTAACCAATATTGTATGTCATTAAATGTATAGTCTTTGTTTGTCGAAGACTATTGGTGTTGTGCAGAAAATGCTTACCAGTCAAAGTATGAATAAAGACCCCAAGTGGTATGAAGATCTCAAGCTGATCGAAGACCCCGAGTAGCTGTTAATCTTTTGATCAGAACACTATGTTCTAGTTTTTCCAGTCTTCACTTGTTAAACAATGACTAGTATATTTAGTTAATCGGTATAAATGTAATGTGTGATGAGTTATCATTCACCGACACTTTGGCGGTGTTTCTGTGTCGTGTTACCAAATGTGTCTAGATGCACTGTACCTAGGAAATTGTAGTCTAATCTTATTGGACCGACATGAAATCAAGTTCCTATATAAGGACATCATGTCTAGGGTTTTGAAAAGAGAAAAGAAGTTGATATGTGCGAGTTTTTGAGAGAAGATTAGGTCTGATCGAGAAAAGGTATCTCATGACTGAGATTAAGAGTGCAAAATATAGAAGATTGAAGTAATGCTTGTATGCATTAACAAGGAGTTATCAAAGATCTAATCAAGCATTTTGTGCTACTATCTAGATCATTCACTTGTTGATTACTAATATCTTTGACAAGTCTGAAACCCTTAACCAGGTAGGCCTAGCCAAGCCTATTGTAAATCCTCTAATAAGGTGGATCACAATTGTGAATCTGAAATCTACTAACAGGGCAGTCTCTAACAGGACTTATCTCCTAATAGAGATATGGATTCCTAACAGGATCTATTTTGGTGAAGAACATTGTAAGGCCTTAACCGGTCCAACCTTAACTAGTCTGGTTACTATTTTGCAGATAGTTGACTTGTGAGTTTTACTCACCATGGTTTTTCCCATTTGGGTTTCCACGTCAAAACATCTTGTGTTATGGTGATTGCACTTCTGTGGGTGGATGCTTTATTTTCTATTTGGCTTGTTTATGTTTTAATCAGTTTATTGTTTAACCTGCTACATCGGTCTATAGTTAAATTGCTTAAGTGTTTTTATAAGTTTTTTGGGTATACTAATTCACCCACCCCTCTTAGTATTCATCAAGTTATGCTATTTTGCCACCTTTCACTGAATGCATTTAACAATTTTTAATGCGACAGAAAAAGTCTCACCATGAGCAAATGGAATTGATTTGTCCGAAAGTGGGAGAGGTTTTTGTAGTCATCCACCACACAAGCTCTTATGTTTAGACCTCTTGTCCATACGTGCAATGGGCTCTAAGATACATGATGTCAAAGTTTGACAGTTTTCACACTTTGAGCGCTCAAGGGAAAACATCGCTAAGGTGTGGGTTGGAATGATCAGACGACTTGGGGAGTGAAATAAGGGCATACCTAGTGTAAAACCAGCCACCTAGACATTCTTGTGTTGACAGTTCATTACCATGACAAACGAAATGAAAGTTATGCTATTTTGCCACCTTTCATGGAATGCATTTGACGGTTTTTAATGCGACAAAAAAAATTTCACCACTTGAAAATGGAATTGAGTTGTTCCAAAGAGGGAGAGGTCTTTTACTCATCCATGACATGAGCCTGTAGGTTCAGACGAATCATCCATACGCACCATGGGCTCCAAGATATGCGACGTCAAAGTTTGATGGTTTTAACACTTTGAGCGCTCAAGGGAAAGCGTCACTAAGGTGTGGCTCAGAATGATCAGGCAATTTGGGCAGAAAAACAAGGGTATACCTAGCATAAACACAAACACCTGAATGTGCTTGCACTTACGGTTTGTTGCCATGATGAGCGGAATAAAAGTTATGCTATTTTTCTACCTTTCGTTGAATGCATTTGACAGTTTTTAATGCGACACAAAAAGTCTCACCACAAGCAAATGGAATTGAGTTGTCTAAAAGAGGGAGAGGTTTTTATATTTGTCCACCAAATGAATCTGTAGGTTTAGACGAATTGTCCATACATGCCATAGGCTCCAAGATATGCGACATCAAAGTTTGACAGTTTTCACACTTTGAGTGCTCAAGGGAAAGCATCGTTAAGGTGTAGCTTGAAATGATCGGGCAACTTGGGCAGAGAAACAAGGGTATATAAAACCCAAACACCCAGACATCCTTGCACTAACGGTTTGTTGCCACAATGATCAGAACAAAATTTATGCTATTTTGCCACCTTTCATTGAATGCATTTGACGATTTTTAATGCAACATAAAAAGTCTCACCATCAGAAAATGGAATTGAGTTGTTCAAAAATGAGAGAGGTTTTTGTACTTGTCCACCACATGAACCCATAGGTTTAGATGAATCATCCATACATGCCATGGGCTTACAGATACATGATGTCAAAGTTTGACAATTTTCACACTTTGACGCTCCAGGGAAAGCGTAGCTAAGGTGTGGCTCAGAATGATCGAGCGACTTGGGCAGAAAAATAAGAGCATACCTTGCATAAAATCAACCACCCAGATGCGCTCACACTAACAATTCATTGCCATGATGAGTGAAATGAAATTTATAATATTTTGCCACCTTTCACGGAATGCATTTGACAATTTTTAATGCGATAGAAAAAGTCTCACCACGAGAAAATGGAATTGAGTTGTCCGAAAGTGGGAGAGGTTTTTGCAGTCGTCCACCATATGACCTCATAGGTTCATACAGATCGTCCATATATGCCACTGGCTCCAAGTTATGTGACATCAAAATTTGATGGTTTTCACACTTTGAGCGCTTAAGGGAAAGCATTGCTAAGGTGTGTCTTCGAATGATCAGGCGAATTGAAGAGAGAAAAAAGGGCATACCTAGCGTAAAATTGGTCACTTAGATGTGCTTGCACTGATACTTAGTTGCCATGACAAGTGGAACGAAATTTATGCTATTTTGCCACCTTTCATTGAATGCATTTGATGGTTTTTAATGTGACAAATAAAAGTCTCACCATGAGAAAATGGAATTGAGTTGTCCAAAAGCAAGAAATATTTTTGTAGTCATCCACCATATGAGCCGGTAGGTTTAGACAACTCGTCCATACATTCAATGGGCTCTGAGATACACGACATCAAAGTTTGAAGACTTTCATACTTTGAGCACTCAAGGGAAAGCGTCGCTAAGGTATGGCTGGAAATGGTCAAGTGACTTGGACAGTGAAACAAGGGCATACCTAGCATAAACCCAACCACCTAGACATGATTGCACTGACGATTCATTGCCATGATGAGCGGAATAAAAGTTATGCTATTTTACAACTTTTCACTGAATGTATTTGATGGTTTTTAATGTGATAGAAAAAGTCTCACCATGAGCAAATGGAATTGAGTTATCTGAAAGCAAGAGAGGTTTTTGTATTCATCCACCACATGAGCCCATAGGTTAAGATGGATCCTCTATATGTGCCATGGGCTCTGAGATACGCGACATCAAAGTTTAATGGTTTTCACACTTTGAGCGCTCAAGGGAAAGCATCGCTAAGGTGTGGCCCAGAATGATCGGGCAACTTGGGCAGCAAAAAAAGAGCATACCTAGCATAAACCCAACCAGTTGGATGCACTTGCACTAATGGCTCATTGCCATTACTAGCAGAATGAAAGTTATACTATTTTTCCACCTTTCACTGAATGCATTTGATGGTTTTTAATGCGACAGAAAAAGTCTCACGATGAGCAAATGGAATTGAGTTGTCCAAAAGCGGTAGAGGTTTTTTTAGTCATCCACAACACAAGCTTGTAGGTTCAGATGTCTCATCCATATGTACCTTGGGCTCCGATATACACGACGTTAAATTTTGACTATTTTCACACTTTGAGCGCTCAAGGGAAGGCGTCACTAAGGTGTGGCTCAAAATGATTGGACAACGTGGGCAACAAAACAAGGGCATACCTAGCGTAAATGTAGCCACCTAAAAGCACTCATGCTAATAGTTTGTTTCCACGATGAGTGGAATGAAAGTTATGCTATTTTGCCACCTTTCACTGAATTCATTTGATGGTTTTTAATGCAACAGAAAAAGTCTCACCATGAGAAAATGGAATTGAGTTGTCTGAAAGAAAGAGAGGTTTTTGTAGTTATCCACCACACGACCCCATAGGTTTAGACGGATCATCCATACATGTAACATGATTTGATTTATGCAACGTCAAAGTTTGATGGTTTTCACACTTTGAATGCTCAAGGGAAAGCATCGCTAAGGTGTGGCTCAGAATGATTAGGTGACTTGAGAAGTGAAACAAGGGCATACCTAGCATAAAACAAACCACTCAGACATGATCACACTGACGGTTTGTTGCCATGATGAGCGGAATGAAAGTTATGCTATTTTGCCACCTTTCATTGAATGCATTTGACGGTTTTTAATGCGATAGAAAAAGTCTCACCACAAGAAAATGGAATTGAATTGTCTAAAAGTAGGAGAGGTTTTTGTTGTCATCCACCAAATGAGCCTCTAGGTTTAGATAGCTCATCCATATGTGCCACTGGCTCTGAGATACATGATGTCAAAGTTTGATAGTTTTCACACTTTGAGCGCTCAAGGGAAAGCATTGCTATGGTGTGGCTCAAAATTATCGGGTGACTTGGGAAGCTTAACGAGGAGATAGGATGGGGGAGGGATAGAGAGTGAGAGAGGGTGTGAGAGAGAGGGAGAGGGAAGAGATAGGATGTGGGAGGGATAGAGAGAAAGAGAGGGTGAGAGAGAGAGGGAGAGGGAAGATATAGGATTGGGGAGGGAGAAAGAGAGAGGGGGGAGGGAAACAATGGGAGGGAGAGAGGGAGAGGGAAGAGATAGGATGGGGGAGGGAGAAAAAGAAAGAGAGGGTGAGAGAGAGAGGGAGAGGGAAGAGATAGGATGGGGAGGGAGAGAAAGGGAGAGAGGGAGAGGGAAGAGATAGGATGGGGGAGGGAGAGAGAGTGAGAGAGGATGAGAGAGTGAGGGAGAGGGAAGAGATAGAATGGGGGGAGGGAGAAAGAGAGGGGGGATGGAAAAAATGGGAGGGAGACATGGAGAGGGAAGAGATTCGATGGGGGAGGGAGAAAGAGAGAGGGGGGAGGGAAACAATAGGAGGGAGAGAGGGAGAGGGAAGAGATATGATAGGGGAGGGAGAGAGGGAGAGAGAGAGAGAAGAGATAGGATTGGGGAGGGAGAGAGAGAAAGAGAGGGTGAGAGAGAGGGAGAGGGAAGAGATAGGATGGGGGAGGGAGAAAGAGAGAGGGGGGAGGGAAAAATGGGAGGGAGAGAGGGAGAGGGAAGAGATAGGATGGAGGAGGGAGAGAGAGAAAGAGAGGGTGAGAGAGAGAGGGTGAGAGAGAGAAGGAGAGGGAAGAGATGGGATGGGGGAGGGATAAAGAGTGAGAGAGGGTGAGAGAGAGAGGGTGAGAGAGAGGAGAAGGAAGAGATGGGATGGGTCAAGGATAAAGAGTGAGAGAGGGTGAGAGAGAGAGGGAGAGGGAAGAGATAGGATGGGGGAGG
The DNA here is from genome assembly GCF_030272615.1 of Cryptomeria japonica. Lineage (NCBI taxonomy): Eukaryota > Viridiplantae > Streptophyta > Pinopsida > Cupressales > Cupressaceae > Cryptomeria > Cryptomeria japonica. The sequence goes on along the minus strand of NC_081408.1, from coordinate 602,111,767 downwards.
GAGAAAGAGAGAGGGGGAAGGGAAACAATGGGAGGGATATAGGGAGAGGGAAGAGATAGGATGGGGGAGGGAGAGAGAGTGAGAGAGGGTGAGAGAGTGAGGGAGAGGGAAGAGATAGAATGGTGGAGGGAGAAAGAGATGGGGAGGGAAATAATGGGAGGGAGAGAGAGAGAAATAGGGAAGAGATAGGATTGGGAAGGGATAAAGAGAGAGGGGGAATGAAAAAAATGGGAGGGAGAGAGGGAGAGAGAAGAGATAGGATAGGGGAGGGAGAGAGAGCAAGAGAGGGAGAGAGAGGGGGAGAGGGAAGAGATAGGATGGGGGAGGGAGAAAGAGAGAGGGGGAAGGGAAACAATGGGAGGGAGAGAGGGAGAGGGACACTATATGACCCCTAATGACATCATGTGACCCCTCATGACACCATATGACCCCTTAGGACAATATGTTGTCCTAATGGATCATATGGTGTCTTAAGGGGTCATATGGTCTCCTAAGGGGTGATATGGTCTTCTAACACATGTTTGGCCCTTTAGGACCTCATATGACCCCTAGCGACACTATATGACCCCTTAGGACACCATACGACACCTTAGGACACCATATAATGTCCATATGGTGTCTTGAGAGTTCATATGGTGTCCTAAGAGGTCATATGGTCTTCTAGCACATGTCTGGCCCCTTAGGACCCCATATCACCCCTAACGATACCATATGACCCCTTGGGACACCATATGACACCTTAGGACACCATATGGTGTCCATATGGTGCCTTGAGGCATCATATGGTGTTCTAACACATGCGTGGCCCCTTAAGACTCTATATGACCCCTAACGACACCATGTGCCCCCTCAAGACACCATATGACCCCTTATGACACCATATTACCCATTAGAACAATATGACCCCTTCTAACACATGTGTGGGCCTTGAGGACACCATATGACACCTTAGGACCATATAATGTTCATATGGTGCCCTAAGGGGTCATATGGTGTTCTAGCACATGCATGGCCCCTTAGGACGCCTTATGACCCTATTGACACCATGTGACCCCTCATGACACTATATGATCCCCTAGGACAATATGATGTCCTAATGGGTCATATGGTGTCTTAAGGGGTCATATGGTGTCCTAAGGGGTGATATGGTGTTCTAACACATGCCTGGACCCTTAGGACCCCATATGACTCCTAACAACACCATATGACCCCTCAAGACATCATATAATCCCTTAGGACAACATATGACCCCTTAGGACAATATGATGTCCTAATGGTGTCCTAAGGGGTCATATGGCATTCTAACATATGTGTGGCCTCTTAGGACCCCTTATGAGCCCTAACAACACCATGTGACCCCTCATGACACCATATGACCCCTTAGGACAATATGATGTCCTAATGGGTCATATGGTGTCTTAAGGGGTCATATGGTGTCCTAAGGGGTCATATGGTCTTCTAACACATGTCTGGCCCCTTAGGACACCATATGACCCCTTAGGACACCATATGACCCCAGAGGACACCATATGATCCCTTTTAACATCCTAGTACACAACATGACCCCTTATGACACCATATGACCCCTTAGGACAATATGATGTTCCAATGGGTCATATGGTGTCTTAAGGTGTCATATGGTGTTTTAATACGTGTTGAGCCTTAGGATCCCATATGACCCTTAACAACACCATACAAACCCTTAGTACACAATAGACACCTTAAGACACCATATGATGTCCTAATTGTGTCCTAAGGGGTCATATGGTGTTCTAATACATGCATTGCCCCTTTAGACGCCTTATGACCCCTAATGACACCATGTGACCCCTCATGACACCATATGACCCCTTAGGACAATATGATGTCTTAATGGGTTATATGGTGTCCTAAGGGGTCGTATGGTGTTCTAACACATGCTTGGCCCCTTAGGACCCCCTATGACCCCTAACAACACCATATGACCTCTTAGGACACCATAGACACCTTGGGACACCATATGATGTCCTAATGGTATCCTAAGGGGTCATATGGTGTTCTAACACACACATGGCCCCTTTAGATGCCTTATGACCCCTAATGACACCATGTGACCCCTCATGACACCATATGATCCCTTAGGATAATATGATGTCCTAATGGGTCATATGGTGTCTTGAGGGGTCATATGGTGTCCTAAGGGGTCATATCATGTTCTAACACATGCCTCACCCCTTAGGACTCCCTATGACCCCTAACAAGACCATATGACTCCTCAGGGAACTATATGACCCCTTATGACAACATATGACCCCTTAGGACAATATGATGTCCTAATGGTGTCCCAACGAGTCATATGGTGTTCTAACACATGTGTGGCCCCTTAGGACCCCTTATGACCCCTAAGGACATTATGTGACCCCTCATGACACCATATGACCCCTTCGGACCATATGATGTACTAATGGGTCATATGGTGTCTTAAGGGGTCATATGGTGTCCTAAGGGGTCATATGGTCTTCTAACACATGTTCGGCCCCTTAGGACCCCATATGACCCCTGAAGACACAATATGACCCCTTTTAACATCCTAGTACACAACATGACCTCTTATGACACCATATGATGCCTTAGGACAATATGATGTCTGAATGGGTCAAATGGTGTCCTAAGGTGTCATATGGTGTTCTAACATGTGTGGGCCCTTAGGACCCCATATGACTCCTAACAACACCATATGATGTCCTAAGGGGTCACATGGTGTTCTAACACATGCATGGCCCCTTAGGAAGCCTTATGACCCCTAACAACACCATGTGATGTTTCATGACACCATATGACCCCTTAGGACAATATGATGTCCTAATGGGTCATATGGTGTCTTAAGGAGTCATATGGTGTCCTAAGGGGTCATATGGTGTTTTAACACATGCCTAGCCCCTTAGGACCCCATATGACCCCTAGAAACACTATATGACCCCTCAGAACACCATATGTCTCCTTAGGATAACATATGACCCCTTAGGACAATATTATGTCCTAATGGTGTCCTAAGGGGTCATATGGTTATCTAACACATGCATGGCTCCTCAAGACCCCTTATGACCCCTAATGACACCATGTGACCCCTCTTGACACCATATGACCCCTTAGGACAATATGATGTCCTAATGGGCCATATGGTGTCTTAAGGGGTCATATGGTGTCCTTAGGACCCCATATGACCCCTTAAGACACCATATGACCCCTTTTAACATCCTAGTATACAACATGACCCCTTATGACACATATGAATCCTTATGACAATATGATGTCCCAATGGGTCATATGCTGTCCTAAGGTGTCATACGTTGTTCTAACACGTGTGGACCCTTAGGACCCCATATGACCCCTAATGACACCATATGATCCCTAACGACACCATATGACACCTTAGGACACCATATGATGTCCTAATGGTGTCTTAAGGGGTCATATGGTGATCTAAAATATGCGTGGCCCCTTAGGATGCCTTATGACCCCTAACAACACCATGTGACCCCTCATGAAACCATATGACCCCTTAGGATAATATGATGTCCTAATGGGTCATATGGTGTCTTAAGGGGTCATATGGTTTCCTAAGGGGTCATATGGTGTTCTAGCACATGCCTGGCCCCTTAGGACGCCACATGACCCCTGAGAACACCATATGACCCCTTAGAACAACATTTGACCCCTTAGGATAATATGATGTCCTAATGGTGTCCTAAGGGGTCATATGGTGTTCTAACACATTGGTGGCCCCTCACGACCCCTAACCACACCATGTGACCCCTCATGACAATGGGTGATATGGTGTCTTAAGGGGTTATATGGTGTCCTAATGGGTCTTATGGTCTTCTAACACATGCTTGGCCCCTTAGGACCCCATATGACCCCTAACAACTCCATATGAACCCTAAGGACACCATATGACCCCTTAGGACAACATATGACTCCTTAGGACAATATGATGTCCTAACATTGTCTTAAGGGGTCATGCGGTGTTCTAACACATGTGTGGCCCCTCAAAACCCCTAATGACCCCTAACGACTCCATGTGACCCCTCATAACATTATATGACCCCTTAGGACAATATGATGTCCTAATGGGTCATATGGTGTCTTAAGAGGTCTTATGGTGTCCTAAGGGGTCATATGGTCTTCTAACATATGCCTAGTCCCTTAGAACCCCATATGACCTCTTAGGACACCATATGACCCTTGAGGACACTATATGACCCCTTTTAACATCTTTGTACATAACATGACCCTTGTAATGTGGGGAAAAGTGAATGATGGGGAGATCAAGAAGAAAGCTTTTCTTTCCTACGAGGACAAATGAAAGTTTCACTGTGGATTTACCTTCAATCACCTCACGCACATTATATTTAAAAGAGGGGAGGAAATTCACTAGATCCACTCTTTAGGAAAGAGATTGAATACTAAATGAATTGATAATGGTGTGAAGATGACAAGCTAACCCCTTTTTTAGAATGGAAAGACTGTTGTTTGGAATTAGGTGTTTCAAGACTAAGTGTAAAAGTAGCAAAGAACTGATTATAACTCAAAATAGAAGCGTGGGATGAAGTTGTGTACCAAGGTTTGGTTATAATATGTTGAGACAAAGTTGTCCTATGAATTTGATGAAAATTCATCGGGACCGTGTTGAAAGTGCACACGGTCCTCCAAAAAATCTGCAAAATGAAAAGGGTTTTTTTGCCTCTGCAAATGGAGTCCAAATCTACAAAAACAGCCGTGCACCTGCAACCTACACACAAAAAAGAGAGGAAAAGGGTTGGGATTGGGGGTTTGCCTTCAGGTCAAACCCCAATTTTGGAATTAACCATATGATGAAAGAAAGTACTTGCAATTAATTGTAAATGAAAGACCGAAATGTAATTCACCTCAAGAGAGGATGCAATAGGAATGTAGATAGATTTGCTTGTGTGGAATTGAATGATGAAAGAGATCTCCTCTTCAATGGTTGAATCATTGACTTGAGAATGCTCAATTCTTAGAAGGAAGCTTGAATGCTTGAATGTTCTTGAATGCTTTTATATCTCTAAACTTATGCAAATTTCACCTCCTTCTTCAAATAGGAGGGTATAAATGACATATATTTGTCAATTATGGTTAATAGATTGATTTTTCATCATAGGCCGACATAGGGAAAGTTTTCTTGCTGAAATTGCAAAGTTCAATGTACAGTTTGAATGGAGGGGCCCTAAAATAGGGCAAGGACAGGGGTGCCATGCCCTTGTCCTGCCCTAAATTCAGGATAGGAAGCAAGTTTAGGTAGTGCGGGAGTGCAGAAAAAGTATAGTTTTTAGGGATTGAGCAAGCCTTAGGCCTTCGATCAGGCTTGAGGATTTGATTCACCAATGTGAAGGCCCTAATGTGGTTGAAAATTGCAAGGGTCACAATTTTATGACACTACATTTAGCCCCCACTTTAGTGGGAGTATAAGCATATGCCAATATTGTCGGTAAAGTACAGGGAAACAAGATTGAAAGACTTCTACCACGTCAAGGAGGCAAGATGCATCAAGTCCCCAATGGACTAAGGATCTTACAACTTTGATTGACAAAGTAAAAGGGAAGATCAAGAAGGGGAGAACCATGAATGCAAGTAGCAAGGTTCCCCTTACTATGAGTCATGAACAACGAGGATGCTAAAATTACAAAGCAAAGCCAAGTTCACTAAGCAACTTTAAGTATCAAGAAGAAAAATATGAGCAGAGTGTATGCCCCCATGTTAAAGTGATTGTGCACGCCTTATCAGAAGCGATTGCTTTAAGGTAGGATACACCCAAGAGACAAAAAAGAGAGGGAGCACGTTACTGCAAGGATTTAGCCCCCAGTCGAGGAATAAACCCAAGGATAATAAATACAAAACATGAGGTAGTTTCAATTTCCTTGGGGTCAGTATGTTGTATGATAACTCATGTATAGCATATATGTATATACATATAATAATCATCATTCCCCAAAGAAAGAAAACTTCCTAGGAAGAAAGGGAACACAAGTGTCTTTTGAGTCAACATGAAAGAGACCAAAAGAGATCTCAATGCTTTGCATCATCCTCATGAAGTAGACATTAAGGGAAAAATTGAAGAACGTGGATACACATAGAAGAATAGTCACAAAAGAGCAAGAGAGGAGAGAGGGAGAAGATCTACGGTGCTAATGTTGCTAACCTAGCATGACATCCACCTCCCGATCTTGCTGATCACTATTTTGGGAAGGCGGGAAATATGCCAGAGGAGTGACATTTAGTATATCTAATGAAGCTATCACAAGATCCAAACAAGGACTATGCTCATGTGGTAAGTCACTTTGTTCGATTCTAGGAGCTAGGATTAGGGCTTTTGAAAATTCATCTAATAAATGATTGTCAACATCAACATATTCATAGTCACTATCAAAAGCATTAGGAGTTCTATTTCCATCATGAATAATATTTTCATCTATTTTCTTATCAAGATTTATAGAAAGAGGATCTCTCACAAAAACCATCACATGTTTTTTGCAATTTATGGTTTGGAGATTTATGTTCAACATCTTGTTTAGGAGAAAAGGGAATCATGTCAACTACTAGAGTTATAGGAGATTGAATATTTTGAGGAACAACTTCACATGCTCAAGCATGGCATCTTTGTCAGCAGTCTCTCACTCAATGATTTCATCGAGTCTTAGTAGAAGGGTGAGAAGGAGGAACATTTGTTGAAGGAGGAATATTTTCCTTTTTTATAGTTGAAGGTTTAGGTTGAGAAAGAGGGGAGGCAAGCCTCTTCTCTCTATAAGAGGAAGGAGGTGGAACCACACCATATAAAGGAGGAATAGTAGGTGTAGGAAGGAGACTGGGTCCATCATGAGGAGGTGGTATAGGTCTAACCTTAGAAGGAATATTGTTCTTGTTCTTAGGAGAAGGCATAGTTACATCCATAGGAATATGTTGAGGATTTTCCTTCAAAGGAAGATTAGTTCTATCCATTAGGGGAAGAACTTCACCTTCAACAATGATAGGAATGTAAATTGTTGGGGATCTAGGTTGACTTAAGGATAAGATCATATTTTTCTTCCATTTTTGATAAGATTCCTTGGTGGAAGAGATTGAAATTGCTTAGGCCAAAAGAAATCAATAGGAACACTTGGGCTTCTTTCAGATGGTCGAAATAAGCTTTGTTTAACAATTATGATTTCTCTATTGTGGGGAAATTTTAAATACTTATGAATGGGAGAAGAAATAGCCTTCATGGAAGATAGCCAAGGGTAACTCAACTTCACACAAAATTGCTTAGAAGAAGGAATGATAACAAAGTTGACATCCATAGATTTAGTGTGAACTTCAATAGGAAGGGTGATAGAACCAATGGTAGGACAAGAGAATCCATCAAATAAATTCACAACCACATTAGTATCATCATAAATTGGTTTATGCAATTGTAAAGTGTAAAGATACTCCTTAGTGATGACATTAACCGTTCAAGAGGGATCAACAAGAGCACCACGGCAAGGTATGTCTTTAACCTTTGAAACTATGTATAAAGGGCCATCAGATGCTCTAATGGTCTCACTAGGGTCAAATGTAATACAAGGATCCTTAGGTGTCTCTTGTTTCTCTACCATGTTCACTAAATTCGAAGTTGTGGTAGTGAGCAAAAGGAGAGAAAGAGGTATGTTCAATCTGAATCACGTTAGAGGTATGAGAAGGCAAAGGATGAGTAAAAGTCTTAATATTTTGATTAGGAGGAGCTACTAATTTGTTTCCCTTATCATTCATACCTACCACATATATATTATTATTATCAATCAAATCTTGAATCTTACTTTTCAATGCAAAACATTTCTCAGTATCATGACCAGGTTGACAATGAAATTGACAAAAGGAATTGTTATCAAAATAAGGGGATGCTCGCTTAGACAAATCAACTAGTTTTATAGGAGGAAGTTTGATAACATTTCTTTGTAACAACTAAGACATAATACTATGTAAAGATTCATTCAAAGGAGTAAATTGTCTTTCTCTTTTGAAAAATTTAGAAATAGGAGGCACAACTATTGTAGCATTCACATTGTTGTTGTTGATTGTATCATTGAACTTGATGAAGCCTTTTGTTGGTTTTAACTTTGCAAATAGTTGAACGCTCTCCCCCTTATCACTCAAAGCCACAGGAGTAGATTTCTCCATTTGACTCAAAACCAATTGATAATTGTGGACTATTGCGCACAACTTCAGAATGGAAGTAAAATCAGACAAAAGAAGCTTTTCCCTAATATCTTTTTTCAAATTAGAAATGAAAATTATTTGAATATCATTATCAAGTACAGGAAAAGAAATTTGAGCACAAAAATGCTCATATCTACCAATGAAATCAGTCACTTTTTCTTTAACACCTTGTTTACAATGCATTAAATCAGTTAAAGTGATTTTAGGACCAATGTTGTTTTGAAATTGTTGAATGAGAGCATTTGCTAATTGTTGAAAAGATGTGATAGAATAAGAAGGCAAAGAGAAATACCATTGTAAAGCCATATCTCTTAGTGTTCTTGTAAATAGTTTTGCAAGCAATCTTTGATCATAAGCAAAGTCAGTACACAAGGTTTGAAATGTTTTGGCATGTGTTAGAGGATCACCTTTTCCATTATAGAATTACAATTAAGGGACCTCAACATGCTTAGGTGGGACACCTTTAACAATATCAAGAGAAAGTGGAGTTGCAACATCAAATGTGGGCACAATAAACTTGGATTGACTCATGGAAGCAATTTGTTGTTGTAAGGAAGACACAATTTGAGCAAGATTGTTAACGGTCGCTTCGGTAGAAGAATTAATGTTAGACATGGTTGATTGAGAAGGTGGTTTGATGTTATTGAAAGAAGGAATTGATTGAGAATAAGGTGGTGGGACATTATGATAAGTAGGCATAGGTGATGATTGAGTAGGAAATGGGAGACTTAAAGGAGGAATAAAATTATTGAATGAATTGCCCCCTTGTGTCACATTAATTGGTTGAGGGATAATAGGAATGCTTATTGAAGACATAGGTAAAGATGGAGGATTAAATGAAGAAGAGGGATTTCCCCCATGACTAATTGTTGTAGGGATGATATTTTGAGTTGATGTAGCCATAATGTTCGAGGTAAAAGTAGGAACACTAGTCATAGGAGTAGTCAAAGGAATAGAAAGATTGACTTGTGTAGGAGGTTGTGAATAACCTAGGGTTTTGGCACAACTCTTTATAGGCATGACAATAGAATCAACAATATGAGAAATGCCATGCAATATATCAATTCCATTCTTATCACTTTGAATCATGTGTTTAAGGCATTCAATTAATGGAAGAGCTTCACTATTAGGGTATTTTTGGGACATCCATTGTTAAAAGTTATCAAATTGATTGTCCAATTTTGAAATTTGATCTATGGAAACTCTACTCAAAGTTTCTTCCTCATCATGAGATTCATCAATTGGATAGATAGGGACATCATTAGGATGGGAAGAATTAACATTATCCTCATTAAAGAAGTCACCCAAATTATGCTCCATCTCCTCGATAATTAAACCTTGGGAAGCCTTAATTCTAATGCTTCGTCTAATGGGGATAGTATAGGTAGGACTAATAGTGGTAAAACTCATGCACTAGAGAGAAAATTTGAAATTTTTAATTTGAATTTTGAATTATAGGAACAAAGTGCACAAAAATTGAATAATGCAAAATTTGAGAAAACAATGATTAAACAATTTTGAACATTGTTGAAAGGAGAAAATAACACAATTTCCAAAAATAATTTTATGATGAATGAAAGGAAATTGAAATTTTAAAATTAGGGCCAATGGGATACCACTTAATTTTAAAATTAGAATTTTTAAAATCAGGGTAGATTATAATTAACCTCTTAATTTGAAAATTTTCCTTGAAATTTGAAATATTGAATTTTGAAGGTATTTTCAATTTTAGAGGGATATAAAATTGACAAAATTAGCCAATTTTATGGATTTAAGCTATTAAATACAATCATAAAAGTCTCCTGAAATTTCAGGAAAAAAGTCAGGGACTATGTTGAAAGTGCACACGGTCCTCCCAAGTTTTTCATAAATTTTCAGGGATGAAAGTTACGATGATTTTAAAGCTAACCCCAACAAATCAGTGGATTTTACGATCTCTAGATAAATGAAATTAAGGTTTGAATGTGAAAATAGGACCCTATTAGGGTTTTGAGAAAAAAAAGAGGAATTGAATTGCTAATTTGAAAAAGGTCAAACCTAATGGAGAGGGACACCTTGAAAAATGTTCAAAAAACTAAAATTGATTGAAATTTGCACAAAATCCAATTAAATTTGAAAATCAAGGTTTTAGGACCTAACCACTTAATTTTTGAAATTTGAAAAAAGGAGGGAAGTTGAAAATTTGAATTTTAGGAAAGAGAATAAGTCCAAAAACAATCACAAATCTAAAAATTGAATGGACATTCAATTTTTGCACAAGTTCAAGATGATTTTTAAAAATTAGGGTTTTGACAATTAACCTCTTAATTTTGTGAATTTGATTTGCAAAGACAATGAAGAAATTGAATTTGACAAACAAAGCAATTTTCAGATCTAAGACAATAGCAAACAATTTTTGCAAAACACAAGTTCAATTTCAATTTTAAAAAGTAGGGTTTTGAATGAATTAACCACTAAGTTTGCAGAAAAATTAAACTTGTAAATGTATAATATGCAATGATTTTCAAAATAAAGCATGTAAGATGTCAGGTTCACGAAAATGTAATGTGGGGAAAAGTGAATGATGGGGAGATCAAGAGGAAAACTTTTCTTCCCTCCGAGGAGAGATGAAAGTTTCACTGCAGATTTCCCTTGAATCACCTCACACACATTACATTTAAAAGAGGGGGGAAATTCACTAGATCCACTCTTTAGGAAAGAGATTGAATACTAAATGAATTGATAATGGTACAAAGATGACAAGCTAACCCCTCATTGAGAATGGAAAGATTGTTGTTTGGAATTAGGTGTTTCAAGATTAAGTGTAAAAGTAGCAAATAACTGATTATAACTTGAAATAGAAGCATGGGATGAAGCCGTGCAATTGGATCTAGTTATAATATGTTGAGACAAAGCCGTCCTAAGAATTTGAGGAAAAGTCATCGAGAATGTGTTGAAAGTACACAAGGTTCTTTGAAAAATCCGTGAAACATGAAGGGTTTTTCTACCTCTGGAAATGGAGTCCAAATTTGCAAAAACAACCGTGCACCTGCAACCTACACACAAAAAAGAGAGGAAAAGGGGTTGGGATTGGGGGTTTGCCTTCAGGTCAAACCCCAATTTTGGAATTAACCAAATGATGAAAGAAATTACTTGCAAGTAAATGTAAATGAAAGACTGAAATGTAATTCGCCTCAAGAGAGGATGCAATAGGAATGTAGATAGATTTTCTTGTGTGGAATCGAATGATGAAAGAGATCTCCTCTTCAGTGGTTGAATCCTTGACTTGAATGCAACACCTATCCTTGAAGGGAGACTTGAGAATGCTCAATGTTTAGAAGGATTCTTGAATGCACTTGAATGCTTGTATATGTCCAAACTTATGCAAATTTCACCTCCTCCTTCAAATAGGAGGGTAAAAATGATTTATATATTCATCAATTAGGGTTAATAGAATAATTTTTCATCATAGGCCGACATAGGGAAAGTTTTCCCACTGCAAATGCAAAGTTCAATGCACACTTTTAATGGAGGGGCCCTAAAATAGGGCAAGGACAGGGGTGCCACACCTCTATCCTAGGGGGGATGGGGGTGCCACGCCCCTATCCTGCCCTAAATTAAGGACAGGAAGCAATTTTAGGCAGTGCAGGAGTGCGAAAAAAGTGCAGTTTTCAAGGATTGAGAAAGTCTTGGGTCTCCAATCAAGCTTGGGGATTCGATTCACCAATGTGAAGACCCTACTGTGGTCAAAAATTGCAAGGGTCACAGTTTTATGACACTCCAACCCCTTATGATACCATATGACCCCTTAGGAAAATACGATGTCCCAATGGGTCATATGGTGTCCTAAGGTTTCATATGGTGTTCTAACACTTGTGGGCCCTTAGGACCCCATATGATCCCTAATGACACCATATGACTCCTTAGGACACCATATGACCCCTTAGGACAACATATGATACCTTAGGACACCATATGATGTCCTAAGGGGTCATATGGTGTTCTAACACATGCGTGGCCCCTTAAAATACCTTAGGGCCCCTAACGACACCATGTGACCCCTCATCACACCATATGACCCCTTAGGACAATATGATGTCCTAATGGGTCGTATGGTGTCTTAAGGGGTCATATGGTGTCCTAAGGGGTCATATGGTGTTCTAATACATGCTTGGCCACTTAGGACCCCATATGACCCCTAACGACACCATATGACCCCTTAAGACAACATATGACCCCTTAGGACAACCTGATGTTGTAATGGGTCGTATGATGTCCTATGGGGTCATATGGTGTTTTAACACATGCCTAGCCCCTTAGGACACCATATGACCCTAGAGAGGTAGGGAGGAGGAAGAGAAAGGGAGAGATAATGAGAAAGGGAGAGAGGGAGGGGGAGAAGAGAGGAAGTGATTTTGAGAGAGATACACTTGAGAGAGGAGGAGAGTGAGATAGAGAGATAGAGGTTGAGAGGGGGAGACTTAAGAGATAAAGAATGACAGAGAGAGAGAGAGACGTGAATAAGAGAAAGGGAGGGGGAGGGACAGAATATGAGAGAGATACAATTGAGAGAGGAGGGTGAGATAAAGAGATAGAGGTAGAGATGGAGAGAGAATTAAATGAGAAATAATTAGAGAGAAAGAGAGGGAACGAGAGTTAGAGAGATACAAAGAGAGGGAGAGGGTGAATGAGATGAAGAGAGGTTAAATAGTTAGAGGGAACATGAGAGAAATAATGAGAGAGACACACACGGGAGAGGAGGAGATATATAGATAGATAAAGGTTGAGAGTGAAATATTTAATATAAAGAAGGAGAGAGACTTGAGATAAATAGGGAGTAGGGGAGATATAGAGAGACTTGAGAAGTGGATGGAGGGAATGTGAGAGAAATACCTAAGAGGTGGAGGAAGGGATGGTGAGAGAGAGAGAAAGAGAGAGTGAGAGATAGAGAGAGCTTGAGTGAGAGGAAGAGATGGAAGGAGAGTATATGAGACTAGAGAGAGAGAGAGAGATGAGAAGAGAGGGAGAGAGTGAGAAAGAGTAATAATGAGAAAGGGAGAGAGGGAGGGGAGAGAGAGGGAGAGAAAGGGAGAGAGATACACCTAAGAGAGGAGGAGAGTTAGATAAAGAGATAGAGGTTGAGAGGGAGAGACTTACGAGATAAAGAATGAGAGAGAAAGAGAGATGGAGAGAGAGAGAGAGAGAGAGAGAGAGAGAGAGAGAGAGAGAGAGAGAGAGAGAGAGAGAGAGATATGGGGAGGGAGAGAATGGGAGAAACACTTGAGAGAGAGGGGGAGATAGAGAGATAGAGAAAGGGAAAGGGAAGGGGAGAGAGATAGGGAGAGAGATAGGGAGAGAGATAAAAGTAGAGAGAGAGACAAAAAGAGGGAAAGAGGGAGAGATAGAGAGAGGGAAATAGGGAGAATGGGAGAGAGGGAGAGGGATGGGGAGGGAAAGGATGGGATAGAGACACCTAAGAGAGGGGGAGAGATAGATAGGGAGTGGAAGAGATATAGAGAGACCTGAGAGGTGGATGGAGGGATTGTGAGAGAGAGACCTAAGAGGTGGAGGGAGGGAATGTGAGAGAGATACCTAAGATATAGAGGGAGAGATGGTGAGGGAGAGAGAAAGAGAGAGTAAGAGATAAAGAGAGCCTGAGTGAGAGGGATGAAGGGATGGAAGGAGATTACAAAATACTAGAGATGGAGAGAGGTGAAGAGAGGGAGAGAGGGAGAGAGTGAGAAATAGATATAATGAGAAAGGGAGAGAGGGAGGGGGAGGAGAGAAGGAGGGAATGGGAGAGAGATACACCTCAGAGACGAGGAGAGTGAGATAGAGAGATATAGGCTGAGAGGGAGAGAATTAAGATATAAAGAATAGGAGAGGAAGAGAGATGGAGAGAGAGAGAGAGAGAGAGAGAGAGAGAGGTAAGTGAAAAGGAGAAAGGGAGGGTGAGGGAGAGAATGAGACAGAAATACACTTGAGAGAGGAGAGTGAGATAGAGAGATGGAGAAAGGGAGATTGAGATAAAGAGGTAGGGGTTAAGGAAGAGAGATAGATAATGCAGGGAAGAGACTAGAGAGATAATGCTGATTGTTGAAATTTGACTGTCTGAAATTTATATGAATACTCAAAAAACTAGAATCTACATTATAAGTCCTAGAGATCTAGAACCACTCTCAAACATCTTGAAAATATATACATAAAATATAACTTAAAGTATGACTTATACTTAAAAGTTATAGTTTATGTATATATTCCAAGGGAGGGAACACTTTTTGCTTTGTAACACGAAAATTTCTATGAGATACATTTGGCGTGCACCAAATTGTCTTCCTTGGAAAACAATAAGCCTTTGTCTTGGATTTTCCTTGGGCATCCAACCCAAAGGCTTGGACTCCCTTCTTAGGCCCGAGACATGTTTTCCAACAAATATTGAAAATTTTCTTACTTTTTTGTTCGTGCTCTTTGTTAGGTTTGCACGTGTTTCAATGCAATTAAAAAAATAAAACCATGCAATCATCAAGCTCTCTCTTAGCTATCCAACCACATAATTCTTTTCAAATTTTGATAATGTTAAGGTCTTCATCCATAATTTCTTTTGTTAGTGTGTCCATTTTTTGTCAAAAACCAACATGTCATTTTTAGACCATAGATTTTTACTGGTTTATCAAATTTTGAAAAAAAATACTTTTTTAGAAACTAGACTCCATTCTACACAACTTTTTTTTTTTTATTAGTTTTCACAAATTTTTAGGGCGAGCACGCTCAAATTTATGTTTTTCAAGATGTGTCCACTTCTTAAATTAGTAAAAAATCATATATTCATTAAAACATTAGTAAAAAAATCTGACATAAACTACATGGTGTTTGTTGGCATTTGCATGAAGATTGCATTAATGATACGTTATGTTGTCATTGATGTCAATTGAACTGGTAATGATATTAATGATGTTGCTGATATTGTTGTTATTGTTGATATTGTCTTGTAACCGGTAGGAAGAGCTTTGTGAAAGTTATTGTAAACCGGTATGTAAGTTTGTGAGTTGAACCAGTAATTGGAGTAAAAGGTTAAACCCTTTCTATGTTATGTAACTGGTACACCCTACCAATTGTTTTTGTTAAACCCTAACCGATTAAGGTTACTGAATTGGTTATGTTGGTTTATGACCTGATGCTGAATGGTGATGATGGTGACACGTAAGGTCATTGTATGAAGACAAGTTCAAAATGTTTTGGCGGGTTTGTTTGTCTAGGGAAGGAACAAAATGTATTGCATCTAATGCAAAATGCGTGATGAGTTACTGAGCTCGATGAAGCGGTAATCAAGGAGTGGTTCAGGTTTTCTTGATTGATGTGATGAGATTGCTATGAAATCCAACGGTAATGCTTGTACCATCTTGTTTGTAATCTCGATGATGAGAGGATTAGATTTTTGTTGTGTTACTGACCTAATTGATTTGTATTTAAGGTCGATGAAGTTGTTTTGTTTTAGTGTTGGCAAGAGTTGGCAGAATCTAGCTGAGTGTGTGGTTGCCTAAATGGAGAATCAGTCTGCAGTTTGAGTAAAGACAAATAGAAGCTTAAATGGATCTGATCAAGCAAATGTAGTGCTATTCAGATAGATCAAGAAACTCCTGTTGTTTTCTAAAAATTACAACAGAATTGAAATCCCCTAACTAGGTAAGCTCTAACAAGCTTGGTTACTTATTAAATCCTCTAACAAGGTGGTCCATTAGATTGGATTTTCAAATCCTCTACTGAGGTTACTCATTATAGGGTATTTGCTTCTAACAAGGCATTTGTAGTCAATCCCTTAACGGGGTGATTCTTAATAGGATCAATTCTTAACAGGACTTTTGTAAAAGCTTTAATGGGCTAGGCTCCTAACAAGGCAAACTTCAGAAGAGTTCAAATATTTTCTTGTGAGTCTCATCTCACCGTGGTTTTTACCTATTTGGGTTTTCCACGTATAAATACTTGTGTCATGTGGTGAATGTTTTGTGGTTATGGTCTTATGATTGATTTGATTAATTATTTCTGATAAGGCATGATAATTGGAAGTGTTGAGAAATGAAGTATTTGGATGTTTACAAGTTTGATGTTGTTTATTGGTAAGTTGCTATAATAGTCAACCGATATTCTTATGAGTATTGCTCTTGACAGTGGTATTTCATTGATAAGTTTACTTTGTAAGTTTGAGTTTGGAAAGTTTATATTAGTTTTTCTAATTACTAATTCACCCCCCCTCCTTTCAGTAATCTACTAGATACTTATTCTTTCATCATACCATCAATTGGTATCAGAGCTTCTCAGATTCTCTAAGATCTAAGCCTAACAACTCGAGGAAAATATTTACTAGAACATGATGAAGAAGGAAGGTCTGAAGTTCAACAAAGATAACTATAGGATATGGAGCAACATAATGAAGATCTACATTAAGAGTCTGGGAACTCAGTATTGGGATCATTTAGAAACTCAGTATATTGCACCTACTAGAACTCTGACTGATGTTCAAAAGAAAGAACAACAATAAAATCATCAAGCATAGGAAGCTATTATTAGTTCCCTGTCTGATGGTGAATATGTAGATGTTCATGGTCTTGAAACTGCATATGAAGTATGAAAAAAAATTGAAGAGATTTATAGCGGTGATGAACATGTTAAGATTGCTAAAGAGGAGAGTCTAAGAAGAAAGTTTGATGACATGAGGATGTCTGAAGGTGAGAATATCCACCAGTATGGTCAAAGGATAAAAGAGATAGTCGATGAAATTAAGAGTGTAGGAGGGAAAGTGGAAGATGCCACAGTAATCAGCAAGGTACTGAGAACCCTGCTACCAGTCTATGCTATTCGAGTTGCAACTATTCAGGAGCCGAAGTCCATTGACAAAACTAAGGTAACTCTTGACTCCATCATTGGAAAGCTTACTGATTTTGAATTAAATGGTTATGATGGTAGTGTATAGAAATCTGAGTCTACATTTAGAGCTTCTGTTTCTAACCCATCTGTGAGAAAAAGTAGAGATACTAGTAATGGTTATGAATCTACATCCAGCAGAGATGTTGATGATGAAGATAGTTTAGTGGAGCTTGAAGCATTGTTGGCAAAGCGGTTGCCCAGAGGCACTGGTAAATATAGAGGTAAACTACCTTTAAAATGTTTTGCATGCAACAAGATTGGTCACATAGCGGCTAATTGTCCTAATGGTGAAAATGAACATAAGAGAGACAAATTCAAGAAGTATAAGGGTAAAGGCAAGAGAGTTTATCTTATTTCTATTGATAGTGGTATCATTGATGAAGAATCTGATGATGATGCTAGTGAAGATATTGTGTTTGTAGCTATTAAGGAAGAGATATTAGAGCAGAAGACATTAGTATCCAGGATGGATAACTCTGATGATTGGATCATTGATAGTGGTTGTTCACATCATATGACTGGTGATCGGAGCAAATTTCTTTCCTTGAAATAATTTGATGGCAGTGTAGTTAGATTTGGCAATGACTCACCCTACATGGTTAAAGGTAAAAGAGTTATTTCTCTTAATGGGAAGAGCAGTGCAGATGATGTCTAATGGGTTGAAGGAATAAAGCACAATCTTTTGAGTGTGGCACAACTCAATGATAAAGGAAACCCATTGGAGTTTAAAAATGGTATGTGCAAAATCCTTGACAACAAAGGTGAATTGATTGCAACCAGGAAACAAACTAAAGGTAGCCTATTTCATCTCAATTCTAAAGTTAGCAACTGTTTTATTGCAAAAATAGATGAAGCTGGCTTTGGCATAGGAGATTTTGTCATATAAAATTTGATAACATTGTTAAAGTGAGTAAGTCCAAGACAATGAGAGGTTTGCCTCAGTTACACAAAGCGGTTAATTCTCTTTGCAAAGAATGCCAGTTAGGAAAGATGACTTCTTCAACTTTCAAAAGCAAATCCTTCTCAATAGAGCACTTGTTAGATTTGGTTCATACAGATCTTTATGGACCAATAAGAATAAAAAGCATTCAAGGTGATAGATATTTCATGATTCTCACTGATGATTGCTTAAGGATGATGTGGGTTACATTCTTGAAAGATAATTCTAAAGCTTTTGGCAAGTTCAAGGCATTCAGGGCCTTAGATGAAAAAGAGAGTGATAAGAAGATAAAATGTCTAAGGATAGATCAAGGCGGTGAATTTACTTATGAGGAATTCACTAGGTACTGTGAAGAGAATGGTATTGAATGACAACTTTCTGCATCAAGAACACCACAACAGAATGGAATCATAGAAAGAAACAACCAGTTAGTTATTGAAGCTGCTAGGACAATGTTGATACAAGGAGGTGTTGCAAAAACCTTTTAGAGAGAAGTTGTCAGCACAACTGTCTACACAATGAACCGGGTTCTGGTAAAGAAAGGTAAGGAAAAGACTCCTTATGAATATTGGTATGGAAGATCACTCGATGTTAGCTATTTTAAGATATTTGGAAGGAAATGTTTTATTAAGAGAGGTGATTACATTAGTAAATTTGAGGCTAAGAGTGATGAAGGCATATTTCTTGGTTATTCCACCAAGAGTAAGGCCTACAAATTTTTTAACAACTAGACACAAATAATTATTGAGAGTGCTAATGTTTGAGTGAATGAATTTCTTGAAGTCTTAGAAGGAACTAGTTCAGAGAAAAAGGATGAAGATCCTTGCATTTTGTTTTTGGAACCAAAAACTGTGAAATCTAAAACCGGCAAGAAAAATTCTAATGCAACAGTCCAACTAGAACAGATAAATTTAGAAGTAGATGATGACAAAGAAGAAGCTAAACCTAAAGATAATGATCATGTTATTCCTAGACATGTGAGACTGAATCACAATCCTGAGCAGATTATTGGAGATAAGGATGCTGGAGTACTAACTAGAAGAAAAATCAGAGAGAATTCTTGCATGATCTCCACCATTGAACCAAGAACTGCTAAGGAGGCATTTGGTGATGATTATTGGGTTAAAGCTATGGAGGAGGAATTGGATCAAATTGAGAAGAACAACACTTGGACCCTAGTACCCTGACTAGTAAATAAGAATGTTATAGGTACTAAATGGGTATACAAGAACGAATTGAATGAAGATGGTGTTGTAGTTCGCAACAAGGCAAGATTAGTGTGCAAGGGTTATGCACAAGAGGAAGGAGAAGACTATGGCAACAATTTTGCACTAATAGCAAGACTGGAAGGTGTCATAACTTTACTTGCATTTGCAGCCCATAAGAAGTTCAAGGTATATTAGATGGATGGTAGTCTACATTTTTGAATGAGATATTGGAATAAGAGGTATACATAGATCAACTAGATGGTTATGCATTAACTGATGAGAAAGACATGGTATGGAGATTTCATAAGGCTTTATATGGATTAAAGCGGGCACCCAGAGCATGGTATGAAAGGCTTCATACACATCTAATGAAGATAGGCTTTCTGAGAACCAATGATGGTAGTAACATATATCTCAAGTCTAAAGGAGATGAAATGCTAGTTAGTGAAGTATTTGTTGATGATATTATATTTGGAGGTAATGATGTCATGAGCAACAGTTTTGCAGATGAAATGAAAAATGAATTTGAAATGTCTTTAGTAGGGGAAATAATTTTTTTCATAGGCTTGTAGATACAACAAATGAAGAATGGTATTTTCATTACACAGTCTAAGTATGTGAAAGAGGTTTTAAAGATATTTGGCATGAGTGACTGTAAACCAGTTGGGACACTTATGGTTATAGGTTGTAAGTTGTCCAAGGAAGATAAATCTAAGTCTGTTGATGAGAAGGAATACATGTCAATGATTGGCAAGTTACACTATGTTGTTCACAACAGACCGGACATTGCCCATGCAGTTGGCATAGTTGCTAGATTCCAGAAGAATCCTAAGGAGACACACCTGATAGCAACCAAGAGAATCTTTAGATACCTTAAAGGTACTGTTGACTATGGATTATGGTATCCATATGGAGAAAACTTTGATTTGAAGGCATACACAGATGCTGATTGGGCAGGAAATGTTGATGACCAAAAAAGCACAATCGGTGGAGCATTTTTTCTTAGAGGAAGGCTTGTTTCATGGAGTAGTAAAAAGCAGAGTTACACTTTACAATCTACTGCTAAAGCTGAGTATGTTGCAGCTTATATGAATTGCACACAAGGTATTTGGATGAGGCACATTTTGGAAGGTTTTAAGATGAAGATTTAAGAACCTATAAAGATCTTATGTGATAACACAAGTGCCATAAATATTTCTAAGAATCTTGTTTTGTATGCATGAACCAATCACATTGAATTGAAGTATCATTTCTTGAGGGAAAAAGTTCAGAGTAAAGATGTTATCTTACAGCATGTTTCTACCAAGGAATAACTTGCATATATTTTTACCAAACCTTTGCCTAAGACTACTTTTGAGTATCTTAGAAGTTAATTAGGGGTTGTCCCTCTTCATGAAGTCAGTTGAACATGATGTTGACTGCATCAGTCCCTGAAACACTTGCAAAATTTTACAAGGGTAGATGTATTCCACAGGGGGAGCATCAAGTTGTAGTATGTTGTTGATACATAGTGAAATTTTGATATTACATGTTTTACTTTCAATTTGGCATTGCTATCAAAGGGGGAGAAGAATTATGTAAAGGAAAACCAGTGACAGACTGAAGACAGAGAGAGCATGTGAATACTTGGTAATGTAAACCAGGATTCCTATTCATAATCACAACAACAAAGCAATGATGTTGATATTTTGTATTGTCATCAATGCCAAAGGGGGAGATTGTTGGCATTTGCATGAAGATTGCATTAATGATATGTTATGTTGTCATTGATGTCAATTGAACCGGTAATTATATTAATGATGTTGCTGATATTGTTGTTATTGTTGATATTGTCTTGTAACCGATAGGAAGAGCTTTGCGAAGGTTATTGTAAATCAGTAAGTAAGTTTGTGAGTTGAACCGGTAATCGGAGTAAAAGGTTAAACCCTTTCTATGTTATGTAACCAATAAACCCTACCAGTTGATTAAGGTTGTTGAATTGGTTATGTTGGTTTATGATTTGATGTTGAGCAGTAATGATGGTGACATGTAAGGTCATGTTGTATGAAGACAAGTTCAAAATGTTTTGGCATGTTTGTTTGTCTAGGGAAGGAACAAAATGTATTGCATCTAATGCAAAGCGCGTGATGAGTTACCGAGCTCGATGAAGCGTTAATCAAGGAGCGATTGAGGTTTTCTTAATTGATGTGATGAGATTGCTATGAAATCCAACAGTCATTCTTGTACCGACTTGTTTCTAATCTCAATGATGAGAGGATTAGATTTTTGTTGTGTTACCGACCTAATTGATTTGTATTTAAGGTCGATGAAGTTGTTTTGTTTTAATGTTGGCAGAAATCAGTTGAGTGTGTGGTTTCCTAACCAAAGAATGAGTCTGTAGTTTGAGTAAAGGCAGATAGAAGATTAAATAGACCTGATCGAGGAAATGTAGTGCTATTAGACAGATCAAGAAACTCCTATTATTTTCTGACAATTACAACAGAATTGAAATCCCCTAACCGGGTAAGCTCTAACAAGCTTGGTTACTTATTAAATCCTCTAACAAGGTGATCCATTAGATTGGATTTTCAAATCCTCTACTGAGGTTACTCCTTATAGGGTATTTGCTTCTAACAAGGCATTTGTAGTCAATCCCTTAATCAAGTGATTCGTAACAGGATCAATTCTTAACAAGACGTTTATAAAAGCTTTAACAGGCTAGGCTCCTAACAAGGCGAACTTCAGAAGAGTTCAAATATTTTCTTGTGAGTCTCATCTCACCATGGTTTTTACCTATTTGGGTTTTCCACGTATAAATACTTGTGTCATGCGGTGAATGTTTTGTGGTTATGATCTTATGGTTGATTTGATTAATTATTTATGATAAGGCATGATAGCTAGAAGTGTTGAGAAATGAAGCATTTGGATGTTTACAAGTTTGATTTTGTTTACTGTTAAGTTGCTATAATAGTCAACCCATATTCTTATGAGTATTGATCTTGATAGTGGTATTTCATTGATAAGTTTACTTTGTAAGTTTGAGTTTGAGTTTGGAAAGTTTGTATAAGTTTTTCTAATTATTGATTCAACCCCCCCTCTCAATAATCTACCGGATACTTATTATTTCATCATACCATTAGTGTTAGCTAGTTTCTCATTGGAGCGATTTTAAGAATTCAAAAAAAAAGTTAACATTTTAGGGGGAGCACACCAGATGCTATGTTATTTTTTTTCTGAAAAAATAGCACCACTTTGTGTGCTCCCCCTTTTTGAAACCCTTAATCTCCACCATTTAAAAAAACTAGTAGTTTAGAAAGTAGACTTGGAGCACTACAACTCTTGTTCTTACTGTATCCTCATATTTTGAGTGTAACTATCTTCATTTTCTTGTCGAAGTTCAGATTTTGCTGATTTCGAAAACAAAGTGACATCTTAAGACCCCTTTTTGGCCCCCCATCTTTGTGCACTTACTCTAGTGGAAGATAGAGTGTATGCATACAACCAGATGCCTTTTGGTCTATGCAACGCTCCAACCACCTTTCAATGAACAATACTACACATTTTTGATAGGATGTTTGTTGGAAATTTTAAAGCTTTCCTCAATGACTGGTCCATCTACAACAAGCAAGAAACCCACCTAAAGGCACTAGGAGAATGCATGGAGAGGTGCCGTCAAGCCCGACTCACTCTCAATATGAAGAAGTGTCAATTTATGATAACATAAGGCAACTTGATAGGTCACATTGTGTGCAAGGAAGGGTTGAAGATAGATCTAGACAAAGTAGGGGTCATCGTGAACATGGAAAGTCCGGTGGACATGACAAGAGTTAAATCTTTCCTTGGACACATCAGCTATTATCATAGGTTTATCAAAATATTCGCACAAATCTTTTGTCCTCTTGACAGGCTGACAAGAAAGGGTGAACCATTTGCATGGGAGGCAAAACAAGAAGAGGCATTCAAAGAGATCAAATCCCGATTGGTGAGTGTGCCAATCCTGCCATACCCAAATTGGGACAAGGAGTTCCACATCCATGTGGATGCCTCTAACCATGCCATCAATGCCACCTTGACACATGTAGGCGTACAAGGACTGGATCATCCCATCTTCTTTGCCAGTTGCCTACTCTCCAAGCCTGAACAAAATTACAACACAACAAAAAGGGAGACACTTGGAATGGTGTACTCCATCCAGAAATTCTGTTATTACCTCCTAGTGACACCATTCATGTTTTATGTCGACCATTAGGCCTTAATGTACATAGTAAATAAGCCAGTCATTCAAGGTCAAGTGAGCAGGTGGTTGTTGCTACTCCAAGAATTTACTTTCACAGTTATAGTACAGCCAAGGAAAAGCCATGTGATTGGAGACTAGCTGTCAAGAATTAAGTCCGGAGAGCCCCTAGAGGGGGTGAATGAAGATTTCCTAGATGCACATCTATTCCAAATAGCAGCTGTAGACACCTAAAATTGTCATGTTTAATTAAATAAATATTTTATTTATTTAATTATCTAAGCCTAATTCTTCTATTAATTAAATAAATCCTTATTTATTTAATTAATTCATTTATCCTTTTCTAGCCTTATTTCTCATTTAAACAAATACATTTATTTAAATTATCCTTTTCCTAAATTAAATAAATATTTTATTTATTTAATTGATCCCACTTCTTCTATTAATTAAATAAATCTTTATTTATTTAATTAATTCATTATCTTTTTCTACACATGACACATGTCATTCATCTCTTAATTCCTACACTACCTACCCCTTTCATTATTTTACTATTTCTTCTACCTACCCTCTAATCCTAGCCGACCTCCTTTTTACACCTCTCAATCTTATCCCTCCATTTCATATTGTGTCTTCTATTTAAGGAGATGCCTTCTTCATTATCAAACCCTAACAACTTGATCAATTGACTACATTATGATTCTACTTGCAACCACATTCTGTTCTTTGTTGAGCTCTTGTGCATATAAAATCTGAGAGCAAATATATCAAGCAAGATCAATAGAGATAGGAAGAATGGAGATCAAAACCCTATTGGACATTTGATGGTATAATCTTTGTGATTTCATGTGATTTGCATTGTCTTAGGTAATCTTCATATGTTATGGTGGATCTTTGTTGTTGTTAGGCTAGGGTTTGGTGGTTGAATTCATTTAGCCTTTCAATATTGTTATTATTGTTATCCATTTTCACCATATACATTTTGGCACGCCCGGTGGGACTCTTGTCCCTTTGCATTTAACCTTTTTGTTGTAGATTTTGCGTTTTCGAAGTTGCAGATCGGACATTTTTCGACAACATTTTAGGTTTTTCCGCGTCTGCGAACTTTCGGATCGCGTCTCTAATTTTCAGGAGCGTCTGCGGAATCTTGAATCGCGTCTGTGTTTTTGACAAGTTTTATTTTGCAGGTTTCAGAAATGGGCGTCTGTGTTTCAGAAGCGCGTTTGCATTATTTCTGCCCGTGTCTGTGTCGGATAAGGGCGTTTGTGATTTTTGGCCGCGTCTGTGTCGTGGGTAAAAGCGTCTGTGTATATATTGCTTCAAAATTTTCAAATTTTCATCGATTCAATTTTTGGATTTTGCACTTAGGGTTTTAGTTCTGGTTTATTTTTGGACTAACCCTTTCAGATCTAGCTAACTAAGTTTGTGCAGCTTGTCTTGGAAGCAGAACGTTTTTGTTGAAGGCCCCTCTTTCACAAAGTCTTTTGGGTTTTTAAAATTTACCTAACTTGTGTACTTGTAGGAAGGGGTGATTATGTCAAACAACCCAAACTACTAACAAATTTTGTTGCAGGTCCTTGGCTAGGGTTTTGAAATTTTGTTGTGTGCCTTGTTTTCATAGATTAGCAAACACTTCCATTAGTGCACTAAAATTGAATCATTGTCTTTTGTGTCTTGAGCAATAGGCTCTTTTTGTTTAATCTTTAGAGGGCCTATCTTCCCGTGTGGTCATTAGGACTACTAGTGAGAAGAGAACGACCCAAGTGGTAGCGAGGAAAACCCACCTCATCCGAACCACTATAATCAAATGTATTCATGGTGAAAACTATGAATAACGTGTGCTGATTAGTTCATACCGACACTATGTCTCCCCATAAACCCGTTTGATCAAATTTATTTGATCATTTGTAGGGCATAACCCCTACCGGCTGGGAGCCTTCTATATTTACAGAGCTGAAAGTGCCGCATGTATGGCCACACGAGCGGATGCCCTTACTAGCACCATTTTGTTTTAGAGGCCCAAATCCTTCTAGTTGTTGGGGCAGGAGGTCGGACCTCTGGTAGCGGCCCACACACATACGGTTCTTAGTAGAGATACAAAGTTCGCCATGGGGAGTTTTCATGGGGATTGATGCTTGGCTGACCCAAGAAGTGAGTGCCAAGGGTGGAGCCAATGAGGTCAAGAATCTAAGTATCCGCTCTGAATAGCATAGCCTCGGGGGTAAAACCCTATGTGGGATCAACAACTATTGTCTTGGCCAGCCATAAGAATTGTGCTTGTCTTATGTTAAACATTCAAACATTCAAGACCAAACAACAAAACATTGTGTCTTTTGTGTCTTCAAGTGTATGCAAAACATTTTACATCAAACAACACACTTTTGGAGTCTAAACACTTGCAAACATTGAGTCCTCATCAACATTGTGTCCTCTTGTCACGAAAAACAGTCAAACAGTCGGATTTGGTCACAACAAAACAACTTCACAGATTGTAAAAATTGCACAAGTTTACAGAAACGCGTCTGTGTCTGTTTTAACCGCGTCTGAGTCATCTAAGCGCGTCTGTGAAGGGCATAATAGCGTCTGTGTGTATAGAAGCATCTGTGTCGAATAGAGACACGTCTGTGTCTGGGAATCATGTCTGTGAAGTATACAGAAGCGTCTGTGTCCAGAATTGAAAATTTTTACAGTCCAGCAAACAAAAGAAATCAGTTTCAGAATACTTGAGCTTCCTAGGTTGTTTCTTCAGGTTTCATCTAGCATTCAACCTGTCTTTGGGTCTCACATAGTCCGTCATTTCTTTACATCTCTCATTACATTCACAATTGTCTAAACTTGAGTCAAAAGGTCACTTGCTTGTCCTCATCATACTTTGTCAACACACTACATACAACAACACTTTGCTAAGTGGTCCCTCATCAAGGTTTCTTACCTTTGGGTCTCATTTGGTCTTACTTAGAGTCAAGGTCAGCTTACCTCATCAAGAGAAACTATCCTCTTTTTGGAAGTCACACCTACTCTACTACATACATACTTGGTCTTACACTTTGGACATTTGCAAGTACACCTCAGATTCATTTACACTCCATACAACTCTTGGTCTTCCATACTCTTTTCATTTTTCATCTAGTCTCTCACATCTTGGTCTATACCTAGTTCATGGTTGAAACCCGTCTTCAAAAATCTAGGAGAAAAGCTAAAGAAGCTCAAGAGTCCACAAACATGAGTTCTTATGAGTATGACAATGATTTATTTTTCAATCCTGAGCACACTACATTGCCTGACATGGATGTTTATAGAAACATTTCAAATGTGGAAAACACAGACACTACAAACAACAATGCTACACACAATGACAATGTGGACAACTTTTCAATACATTCAGCAGATGTAGAAGAATCCATTATGAATCCCCATTTCAATAGATTGGTTGAAGAAATAATGAGGAGGGATAGACAATACTTTTTACACATGATGGCACAAAGTGGAGCTAAAATACCTCATGATTTTGACATGTCTCAACTTATGGAAAACCGACCTTTGCAACAAACTCACTCCAACATGGATCAAAGGAGACCTAATAGTGGAGGAAATAGAGGACCACATATGGTACCTGAATCACCATCAGCTTTGCTTCAAAAACCAGAAGTCCCACATGCACATGGTCAAACATATGATAATTACCTTCGAAGACCATTATGGAAGTCTTATGTAGAAAGATATGCTCAATCACATGCTCAAGCTATGGATCAACCAAAACAATTGGACATTCAAAGGCATGCTCAAAATTTGGACACAAGGAAACCTCATGTCAAATTTGGGAGCAACACAATAGAACATGACATGCCTGTAGAATATGGTATACATGCACAAAATAGATATGGGGTTCCTCAACATGAAGCTATACCAAGTGCCCCATATATGCCGCATCAATATAGACCTCCTCCATATGAACATGTGTATGATCAATATCATCCATACATGCAACAAGCTCCTCCTCAAATTGGTGTCTCAAACATGGGGTATGCTACAAGAAGTCGATCTCCACCTAAGAGCAATTTGGAGCAACAAATCAGAGATTTACAAAAGAAAATGGAGGACATAAATACACCAAAACCAACATACACTATGAGAGACATATGTCCTTATCCATTTGACAAGAGCATTCCAATGCCTCCATTTCCTGCACACTTTGTGATGCCAAAATTTGACAAGTATAGAGGAAAAGGAGACCCCAAGGCACACATAAGACAATTTTTCATAGCTTGCATTGAGGTAGCGGCAGAAGAAACATATTTTATGAGATTGTTCCCACAAAGCTTAGGCGATCAAGCTATGGAATGGTTCTCTCAACTACCACCTGGTATTAAGTCATGGGGTGACTTAGTAGAGGCATTTATTCAGCATTTCTCCTACAATATAGAGACAGATATCTCAATCACTACTTTGTGCAATACCAAGCAAAGAGAAGGAGAATCTTTTGTGTCATTTTTGCAAAGATGGAGAAATCTAGCTAGCAGATGCTCTTGTGAAATTCCACAGAAACAAATGGTAGAAATGTTCACTCAAAACATTAACAAGGACATTGGCTATGATCTAAGGAAAGCTTGTTTGTCCACCTTCAAGGATGTTATTGAAAAAGGCTTAGCAACAGAAAAGGTTCTAATTGAACAAGGAGTCATTAAGATATTCAAGGAAAACAAAGATGACTTTAAAGGAAAAGACAAGCCAAGATTTTGGAATAAAAACAAGAACACAGTCAATGATGGTGTTGTTGATGCTAACACAGTGCGACCCAAGTTCATCTTTTCAAGATCAAGTTCTACAAACAATCAAGTGAATACTCAAACAACTTCTAGATCATGAAGGAAGTACACTCCATTGGGAGAACCACTTGAGTCAGTCTTCAAAAAGTTAGTGGCAAACAAGGTAATCACAGTTCCAGATTTTCCTCCATATGAACCAAAGGTTAAACCAAATTGGTGGAATGATGATGAGTATTGTGAATTTCATAAGAGCAAGGGTCATAAGACAGGAAATTGTCATCGACTGAAGAACATCGTACAAGATCTCATTGATAGAGGTGACATTGAGATTGAGGGACACTCATCCAACCAAGAACATGAGATGTTTAAGGAACCATTCCCAAAGCATGACAAGGGAAAAGCCAAAGTCATAGATGATCAGGCCAACTATACTAGAGCACCTTACAACTATGATTCAACTATCAATCATATCTCGATGGACAATCATATCTCTACTATTACCATCAAGAACAAAAACCCTGAGAATCCTCCTCAGAGACCCAAGATTGTCCTAAGAGGTGTTGGATCTTCTTCCGAACATACCTCTGAATGTCATGTTACAACCCGTCAAGGTAAAATCACTTTGCCAGGTGCCTCCACTAAAAATACTGCTTCTTCATCAACCAAACCTGAGTATGACCTTGTAGAACAATTAGGGAAGACACCCGCGCTCATCTCCATCCTTGAGCTCTTACGCATATCTCCCGCTCATAAAGCTATTCTTGACAAAATCTTGAGAGACACCACCGTTCCTACTGATCTGAACGTGGACCAGTTTCAAGCCATGGTGGGATACCTTTCCATTCCACATTCCCTCACATTCACAGAAGCTAATGACGCCTCCATAAGTCAGCCACATAATGCACCACTACATGTTGAAGCCTTCATACACAAACATAGAATAAAGCGGGTCCTGATAGATGGAGGAGCTGGTCTAAACATTTGTACATTGAGCACCATTAAACAATTGGGATATTCTGATAAAGCTGTGAATTCAACAAATCAAATCACCATCAAGGCATATGACGATGAAGAGCGCTCATCCAAGGGCACAGTCACCTTACCTCTAAGAATTGGGCCAGTCACAAAGGATGTGGTTTGTCAGGTCCTAGATCTAGATCTCACTTATAATATATTGCTAGGACGTCCTTGGATTCATGAAATGAGGGCAGTCCCATCGACATATCATCAATGCATTAAGTTTCGTCATAATGGAGTCGAGGTAACAGTTAACAGTGATCCTAATCTGTTCATATATTGCAATAACCTGAGATCACATACTGAAACCATCATTCCCAGTAATCGTGAGGCTGCTCCTTCTTCGGCATACATTGACCCTGAGTCATTAAAACCTTCGACATCAAAACAAGGTGAACTTAAAGGCAAATTTCAGGACAAAGGCATGGGAGAATACACTTTAAATCAGACCATGTATTTACGACAAGTCATGAGCTCTCCAAAAGAATATGGAAGGCCACATCCTAACAAGTAAATATCCATCATGATACTCAAATGGGATCCTACTACCTTTCAAAGATGGGGCGAACTAGAAGAAGAAGATTTATACAAAATGCTCTACAAAGACATTGAAGAGGACACACAAGATCAGATCAATATACCTTGTGAGAAATATGGCAAAGGCTTCAAGATTCTACAAAAAATTGGGTATGATGGAAAAAGCCCTCTTGGGCTACGCAAAGAAGGCGTCATGGAGCCCTTACAACCTGAATTGACTGTAAAAAGGGAATGCTCAAAGGGACTTGGTTTTCTAACTTCCAAGATCCACACTAAAAGGACAGAAGAGGCATCACAAATCAAAGTTGCCAAAGTTCAACAAGAGGATTACTATTCCACAGATTCCAACGAATGGGAATGGGGTTCAGACAAATCTTCCAGTGATTATGAGCTCACCGAGACATTCAGAGAGCCAGATGAACCCACAGAAGAAGAGGAATTTTATAAAAAGTTCAGAGTTGGTCAAGAAACAACCCATAAGGATTGCACACAGTCTTCGTCTCAAGGTTCTAGGTCGAAATCACATAGGATGAGAACACTTGTCCCGGAAGGCGCTACTAGTGACGACAATTTGGATTCGCTTGCGATCGAAACTGATGAGGAGAGTGCCATCGATGACCTCAACGATTACCTCGATATACCCGAATATAACCACATCTTCACTCTTAGCCCTGCAAACTCCGAAAACATTAAAGGCCTTCCCCTTGTTCACCACCAACTCATTGACTGGGATTATGAAGGACCAGCACAATTTGACACATTTCAAAATGACGAAGCTATTATTGACTATCTTGGCATACGAGATGATCTTCCCCCTGGGGACCACAAAGCAGGATACACCATAGAACTCAACAACATGGCATATTTTGGTGAGGGTGTCGGACCTTCCAGTCGCAAAAATGTGAAAATAAGAACAAATCAAGGGTCTTATGGTGAAAACCACACTGTGGTGCTATCTGATTCGAAAAAAGTAAAAAGAAAGGACGTATCTGAGGGCGAAA
Organism: Cryptomeria japonica; assembly: GCF_030272615.1. Lineage (NCBI taxonomy): Eukaryota > Viridiplantae > Streptophyta > Pinopsida > Cupressales > Cupressaceae > Cryptomeria > Cryptomeria japonica. The sequence goes on along the minus strand of NC_081408.1, from coordinate 602,080,952 downwards.
ACCTCTCTGAGGCACCCGAAGATGGAAGGCTCGACATTCTCCCAGCATCATATGAGGAAAAGTCATCCATGTTGGTAGAGGAGACTATCAAAACAAACATTGGTACAGAAGAAGTTCCACACAATATATTCCTGGCTCAATCATTGATAGAGTCCGAAAGGGGAAAATTCATAAGCTTCTTCAAAGAATGACAAATCAACTTTGCATGGTCATACGCTGATATGCCTGGACTAGATCCGGATTTGGTAATGCATCATTTGACAGTCAAACCAGGGGCAAAGCCAGTGAAACAGAAATTAAGAAAAATGCATCCACAAGTGGCATTACTAGTCAAAGCAGAGCTGGAGAAGTTATTGGATGTCGGATTCATATGCCCAATTGATTATCTCGAATGGATCTCCAATTTAGTACCTGTCAGTAAACCAGATCGCAACATTAGAATATGTACAGATTTCAGAGATATCAACAAAGCTTGTCCGAAAGATGACTTCCCATTACCAAATATTGACTTGATCGTTGATCTCACAGCAGGTCACGAAATGTTATCTTTAATGGATGGATTTTTTGGTTATAATCAAATCAGGATTGCACCCGAGGATCAACGCAAAACATCATTCACTTGTCCGTGGGGAACTTTTTGTTGGAATGTCATGCCCTTTGGGCTGAAAAATGCAGGTGCTACATATCAAAGAGCAATGACCACTATCTTTCATGATCTCATGCACATAACCATGGAAGATTATGTTGATGATCTCTTGGGTAAATCAATAGATAGAGATACACATTTGGACATACTTTCAATCGTCTTTGATCGGTTGGAAAAATACAAAGTAAGATTAAACCCCAAGAAATGTGTCTTTGGGGTAACCTCCAGGAAGCTCCTAGGATTCATTGTGTCCAAAAGAGGAATCGAAGCCGATCCAACAAAAGTCAAGGCTATCTTGGACATGCCGCCACCCAGAAATATCAGTCAACTTCGATCCTTACAAGGGAGACTTCAGTCTATACGAAGATTCATAGCACAACTTGCAGATAAGTGTAATCCTTTTTAGCATCTACTACATAAAAATGTCAAATTCAAATGGGATGATAACTGTCAACAAGCTTTTCAGACCCTCAAAGATTATCTTTTGAATCCGCCAATTTTGATGCCACCAATTCCAGATCAGCCTTTGCTACTATACATATCAGCTACTCCAACAGCACTGGGGGCACTCCTAGCACAACGAATTGCCGATGGCAAGGAAAAAATAGTATACTATATCAGTCGCACATTGGTGGGATATGAGCTAAAATACACACCAATTGAGCGTGCATGTCTCGCTGTGGTCTTTGCTTCATAGAAATTATGACATTATATGCTCACTCATAAGACTAAGTTGATTGCAAGAATTGATCCATTAAAATACCTTCTCAATAAAGCTACACTTACTGGGCAACTGGCCAAGTGGGTAATGATCCTGAGTGAATTCGACATCGAATATGTAGACAGAAAAGCAATAAAAAGACAAGCAATCGCGGATCAATTAGTAGATGCCCCCATGATTGATGATGTTCCTCTAAATTCAGAATTTCCAAATGAATCCATTTTAACAATATCACATGCAAGGCTATGGCAACTGTACTTTGACGGTTCATACACACAACATGGGGTAGGAGCTGGTATTCTCTTTATAACTCCTCAAGGCGATTCTATACCAAAATCATACCGCTTATCATTTCCTTGCACTAACAATATAGCGGAATATGAGGCATTAACAACTGGATTACGAATTGCAGTTCAGTGGAAGATCCAAGAACTTCGTGTTTTTGGGGATTCTCAACTTGTCATCCGTCAAGCAACTGATGATTACCAAACAAAAGATGAAAAATTAATGCCTTACAAACAAATGGTGGATGATTTGAAATAGCACTTCACAAAGATAGATTTTGAGCAGATACCAAGAGAGCAGAATCATGCTGCAGATGCCATGGCTACAATTGCTTCACTAATTGATCTACCTCAAAATGAAACCTGCTATGAGTTCCTGGTAGACAACCTATTGGTTCCTTCATATGAGATCATTCCTATTGAAATGATATGCGTTGTTGGTCCCGAATCCCAGTTATATGGTTCCATCTTCACATATCTTCACGACAATACCCTACCTCCTGATCTATCAAATAACCAGCGTCGCACTTTCATTCGCCAATCCTCTTGATATGTCATTCTAGCTGATATCCTATACCGACGAGGTCTAGATGGCACTCTTCTTAGATGTTTAGAAAGTGACGAAGCTCAGATTGCTTTACGTGAAGTGCATGAAGGGATATGTGGTCCGCATGCTAGTGGTCCTACCTTGGCCAAGAAACTCATTAGGACTGGATATTACTAGCCCAATATGGAAAAAGACTCATATCAGTTTGTCAAAAAATGTAAGCAATGTCAAATTCATGGAGACCTCATACATGCACCAGCACAAGAACTACAACCACTTGCGTCTCCTTGGCCCTTTTGTCAGTGGGGACTTGATCTCATAGGCAAGATTCACCCTCCTTCTTCCAATGGTCATAAATTCATTATCACAGCCACAGAGTATTTCACAAAGTGGATTGAAGCCGTGCCTCTCACACAAGTCACTGGAAAACAAATTTCTACCTTCATCCTTAACTATATCATTTGCCGATATGGTATTCCTGATTCCATTATTATTGATAACGGGCATCCCTTCAAAAATCAGGATGTTCGTGAACTCTGTGATCGCTTCCATATTTCCCATCGTTTCTCCACACCATATTACCCCCAAGGTAATGGCCAAGATGAGGCGTCTAATAAAACAATTCTTAAAATTCTCAAGAAAACAGTCGACGACACTGGCCGTAACTGGCATATCCAACTCAATCCTGCACTTTGGGCCTACCGCACAAGTGTCCGCACACCTAGAGGAGCTACACCCTACTCACTTGTCTACGGCACTGAAGCCATCTTGCCTATTGAGGTCGAGTTACCTTCTTTATGGGTCTCTTTGCCAAACATCATCACTGATGAAGATTACAGGGTCTCTCGCTTACAAGAACTAGAACTGCTGGATGAACGGAGACAAACTGCTTTTAATCATCTCAAGGCTTACCAACAATGAATGAGTCACAGCTACAATCACAAAGTCAAGCCTCGCACATTTGAGGTAGGTGACTTGGTTCTCAGAGAAAACCCCAAGAATCAGCAAGACAGAGAGAAGAAGGGCAAGTTCGAACCAAATTGGCTTGGTCCTTACATTGTTACAGCAGTATATGGATCTGGGGCATATCAGCTCTCAACTACAGAAGGTGAACCTTTGGAGGATCCTATCAACAGCATGCACCTTCGCAGGTTCTACACATAGTTCTTTAGAATATCCTAATTCGAAAAAATACAAAAAAATTAAAAAAATTCAAAAATACAAAAAAATTATAAAAACAAAAAAATCGTTACTTGGTGAAAACCTGGCAAACAGGCGCCTTGTGACAACAAAAAAAATTGAAAAATAAAAAAAGTAAAGAGAAATAATTTCGTCCAATGGTGAAAACCACTTCGGTGGTGCCCTGGGCAAGTACCATGGTGAAAACTGGGTCACTAGTGCCATGCGTAGAGACTTTGCTCCTCCCTCCTTCAGGATTCACTTTCATCCTTTCACTTTGCACACACTCACAACCTATCCATCCATAATAAACTTACCCATTCCCATCATGGCTTGTTATTGATCTACCCAAGATTGGTTAGCCATTCATAGTAAACCCCCCTTTTCACTCCCTTTCCATCCATAATAAACCAGATCCTATCTGTGGCTAAGGCAAATCATATGTCTAGTGATGGGTGTGGAACTGAGAACATCACATGTTTCGAGGAGTATAGTTTCTTCCAGCTTCCTTCAAGTCTATTCGCGTGCAACCCACAATAAAGCAACATTTGCATCACAGATCCGCAATAAAGTTTTGTCTTCTCCGCAATAAAGTATCAGTTTCATGGATTCAGTCAGTTTCAGATGAGACACGACAGCAACAATGGGCTTCAACAAATCAAATCTTTCAACAGACTCAGACAACATATAGTTCAGTGCTATCTATCCTTTTTGTGAAAGTAAACATTGTGACCACAATCAAAATCCGACTTAAACAAGTGACAAGAGACACTAAACGTGAGGATTACAGTGGATGTTGGTGTCGAGTCTTGGTTTTCTTTTGATTTTATCTTTTGGTGACATGTCTTTTAGCTTTTCCAGGATGTCTTTGACTAGAGATTCTATCTCCAGGATGTCTTTGACTAGAAAGGCGAGGATGGGGTATCGTCACCTATTTGTATTTTCTGTCTGTGGATTGTCTTTTAGTAATGCTATGACTTGTCCAAGGATATGAGGACACTGTGAGTCTAGTATGAACTAGGGCATTCCTTGTTTGTGACTGTCTTATCTCCATGCAAACAGGTACAATGACTTTCTGGGTTGAACATATGCCTCGATTGTCATAACCTATTTTGCCATAATAAAGCTCAATGATGATAACGTACAAGAAGCTCTTTCACATTCATATCTTCTATCTTTCATCCCCCTTTCTTGATTAACTTCCATCGTCCTTCTCGAGTCCGCGTAGCTTGCTATCACATGACTGAGTATAATGACACACCAAAAACATTTGCATTTCATGTAGTTTACACCTACATTACCACATATAAGCATTTCATACATACATATAGATATCAAAACTGCATCACATCCTGCACACAACACCTGTTAGCACAATTTACACTTGCATTATCATATTCATCTGCATAACATAAATTCACATTTGCATCATGCATATGCATATAAAACATAAAAGAACAAATATATTGGATCATATAAATATTTGCATCCATATCATAAGCATCACATAGAAACATCTCATCACATAGGTACACATGCATATAGCTGCCGCAAAGATGAATCATCTCATATATATATATATATATATATATATATATATAAAGTGTCATGATACAATGATGTCAAAATCATATGGCTACAAAATCACCCGCAGGTGTTTACAATACAAAAATGGTACAAATACTGATACATAGGGAGCCCTCTAAGGCTATGATGAACTCCCTCCCTCGGAGCCGCTTGGCCTCGATGGAATCTGAACCCTTGAAGGACCCGCCCCAGGATCACCCTGCCTGTCCCCCCTATCTGGTGGTGGTGGAGGACCCATGACCCCACCACTCAATGCCTGTCTCCTTCGGCTCCCTCCCGTAGCTATCACTGTCCGCGATGGTCTATGGAAGCTCCTCGCCCGCTGATCTACTGGCATGGCACCATAATAAAGGTCCCTCCAGTAGGCAATCTCCTCTCCGGCTCACAGGACATATGCGTAGCCTGCTCCTGTGTCCTTCGTCGCCTGCCTCCCTGCCCTCAGTGCTGTCTCAGCCTCCGTGTAGCGCTGAATCGCCTGATCCCTCTCCCACTTAGTATCCCTGAGCCTGGTCCTGAGACAGTCCCTCTCCCTCTCCAGATCCTGGATCTTATCTGCCTGGCCCTGGTAGATCTCCCTGAGCTCAATCAGCTCATCTTCCTCTGGATCCCCACCCTCTGCCTCTGCCTGTGGCTCTCCCTCTGTGGGTGCCTGCCCCTGTGCCTGTCCCTATGCCTGTACTGGTACTTGAATGGGTACCTATCTCGGTACATGCCTAGGTCCCTGTACCTGTCTCCGTCCCTGCTCCTGTGCCTGTACTAGCACCTGTCCCTATACCTGTCCCTATCTCTGTCCCTGTGCTCTAGGACCCTGTGCTGCTGGTACCTACAGGGGCAATCCATCGTGACCCCTCACCACCTGGGCCTGTCCCTCCTGTCCACCCTCCCTTCGAGGTGCCACCCTCCTCTCCCCAACTACTCCCCTTTGCCTCCGTCGGCCTCGGCCTCCATCACCCCCACCATCATCATCATCATCATCATCTCCTCCTCCATCTCCCTCCAGTAGCTCTCCTGGATTTGTCAATCGAGGGAATGGATGCTCGGCCCAATATGCTGCATACTCTGCATCCATCCCGACGTCCTCGATCTCTGGCCACATATCCCAGGGTAGGGGCACCATCTCTGCCAGCTGTGTCAGTGCCTGATCATATAACAATAAAGGCCCGAACTACGCCTGATCCCTCACTATGCGGGCATACATACCCGAGCCTCGTGGCATCCTCTGGATCCTGCCATACTGCCTACATACTCTATCCACCAACTGTCTCTCTAGTATATAGGGCATCCGCCCAATCAGATACCTGCTCCGGAAGGTGTAAGGCAGCTCCACTGCATCATCCTCCCACTCCTCGCATCCTAGATACGGCCTCTAGATGACTACGTCAATGTCATCTATCACTTGCCGCCAATGCTCTAACTTGCCAATCCGCGGCTGCGAAGTGATCATGTCATACAGATGAACAAAACTCCATCCATGACCTCTCCCTCTGAAATGTATCGGTCGCGTAATAGGCAGATGCTCGTATGCCCAAACCTGCAGTAGTGTCACTCCACAACCCAGTCCCACTAATCCATGGTATACAAACTGGTGAAGCTCATAATATAGGTGGGCCAACACACATGGACCCCACGCATATCTAGTGTGCTGCGTCACCAGTGTCTCCAGTGCTCCTCCCCAGCCCATTGCCAACCCCCGTGTCGTCCTGTCCGGACATAGGAACCCACTGATAGCTCCTTCGATCACAGCTGGCAAGGCTAACCCTGTCGCGGTTATGGTGTCCCATGCCACATGTCCTGCTCTCATCTCTAGGTCGGGATCCTGAAACACCCGTTTCAAAGCCTCTCTGTCTCCGTCGCGATCATATGGAATCAGATCTCCATCAATCGGTATATGCAGAATCCTGTAAACATCCTCCAAGGTGACTGTCATCTCACCCATCGGCAAATGAAATGTGCAAGTCTCTGAATGCCATCTCTCAGCCAGTGCAGTCAGAAAACCCATGTTTGCCCGAAACTCAAGCACATATAGCACGTGTCTCAAACCCATCTCCTCGATGGCCGCTCTATCCTGAAACAACAACTCCGGTCGCAACCTCTGTGTCGACGGGAATCTCTCCCGTGACTCTAACATAGGCAAATACTCCTGCAGTCAAGAACATCAATCATGTCAGTCATTGTGGCATTCACTGTTCATCACAAAGTGCTACTTTTTATCTAAATGCATATGGTTATCTATCCTAGTGACACTCACTGTTCATCACAAAGTGTTGCTATCTATCCTAGTAGTGCTCCCTGTTCATCACAAAGTACTACGTGTGTGACACTCCCTGTTCATCACAAAGTGTTACTCACATTTGCACTCTCTGTTCATCACAAAGTGCTGCTCATACTTTGGGTACTCCCTGTTTATCACAAAGTGCCTTGATCTATCCTAGTCTTCCTAGAGGACCTGCTTGAGTGTATCCTCTCAGCAGCTTATCCAATCGACAGCGTATGTTCATCACAGAACTACCGATTTGACCTAGAAGACAAAACCTTGCATTTTCCAGACATAAACTCGCTTATAGACTGCACAAGCGCGCCTAAACAACATAGACGCGCCTGTTTGACATAAACGTGCCTATATTGTTCACAAACGTGACTTTGCAACATATACACCCTTGAAGGACGTAGACCCGCCCGGCTTTGGCACAAATGCGGTTCCAGACACAGACGTACCTGGCACTGACACAGACACGCCTGTCAGACACCGACGCGCCTGACACTGACGCAGACGCGGTTTCCCAGTTTTTGCATTTTTTGCACCCTACTTCTAAGCGCATTTATTGCTCTATTCGGCATGCATTAATGACAAAAGAAAATGTGTCAAATTACGAGGAGGTTTGGTGGTACTTACCGGCTCTCCTACCTCTGCTGGCCTCTGAAATCGTCTAACGCGGTCGAATCTGTGTATGAAAGCCATCGCTGCTGACTGCTGCTGCTCTTTTCTCGCTCTGCACTTTGATCTCGTGAAGGTGTAGATGACAATGAGGATGTCTTTTGCCCGTGGTCTATCTTATAGCCTACCCTAGCCTTGGCCTTCATTTTTTGAGTCAGTCTTCGTTATCCCGTGACTCTGTCACTTTATCCAGTCAGTCCATTCTATCTTGTCTTTCTTATCGAGAGATTGTCTGCAATCTTTCCAGACATTTTCATCCAATCTCTCGAGGGGGCATATCATTCCCATCTTGGGGCAACTATGTATCAGTTCATCTTATCTTCTTTGAAACAACGCGACAAGCCGCATTGTCTCAAAGAGGGGCAAAATGTAGACACCTAAAATTGTCATGTTTAATTAAATAAATATTTTATTTATTTAATTATCTAAGCCTAATTCTTCTATTAATTAAATAAATCCTTATTTATTTAATTAATTCATTTATCCTCTTCTAGCCTTATTTCTCATTTAAATAAATACATTTATTTATTTAAATTATCCTTTTCCTAAATTAAATAAATATTTTATTTATTTAATTGATCCCACTTCTTCTATTAATTAAATAAATCTTTATTTATTTAATTAATTCATTATTTTTTTCTACACATGACACATGTCATTCATCTCTTAATTCCTACACCACCTACCCCTTTCATTATTTTACTATTTCTTCTACCTACCCTCTAATCCTAGCCGACCTCCTTTTTACACCTCTCAATCTTATCCCTCCATTTCATATTGTGTCTTCTATTTAAGGAGATGCCTTCTTCATTATCAAACCCTAACAACTTGATCAATTGACTACATTATGATTCTACTTGCAACCACATTCTGTTCTTTGTTGAGCTCTTGTGCATATAAAATCTGAGAGCAAATATATCAAGCAAGATCAATGGAGATAGGAAGAATGGAGATCAAAACCCTATTGGACATGTGATGGTATAATCTTTGTGATTTCATGTGATTTGTATTGTCTTAGGCAATCTTCATATGTTATGGTGGATCTTTGTTGTTGTTAGGCTAGGGTTTGGTGGTTGAATTCATTTAGCCTTTCAATATTGTTATTATTGTTATCCATTTTCACCATATACAGCAGCATTACCTCCCCGTTATGAAAATATTGATGAATATACTTGTCCACCTCAATAGTTTTGAGGGATATGCTGCGAAGAGAATGATGGAAGTTGGCATTAAAGAGCAAGACATTCCAGCTAATAAAGGGCCTATTGTACAAAATGGGACTCGACCAAATTCTCCAGAGGTGTGTGATACAAGAGGAGATTCCCAATGTATTGAAGGAAGCACATGATAGACTTGCCAGAGGCCACATGGGACCCGACACCACCACACAAAAGTACTATTGGTAGGACTATGGTGGTTGACTCTATACACAAACTCTCATGAGTGGGTTGTCAGGTGTGACACATGCTAACGGGTGGGGAAACCATTGAAAAGGGATTTTATGCCCTTATTCCCCTCTCAACTAGAGGAGTTGTTTGAAAGGTGGGGGCTAGATTTTGTGGGACCACTGAAGGCCAATAGTATGCACAAATGTCGATACATCATTGTGGCTGCCAAGTACCTTACAAAATGGGCAAAGGCTAGAGAACTTTTGGATACTACTGCAGTTAGTACGACAAGATTTCTCTTCGAGAAAATCGTAATGAGGTTTGGTATTCCCATCTAGATCACCAGTGAATGGGGGGTCCATTTTGTCAACCAAGTCATCAGGACAATGATAGTGGAGTTCAAAATTTTTCACAATTTGTCCAGTCCATGTACTACCCTCGGGCAAACAGTCAGGCATATTCGACTAATAAAGTACTAGTATCAATCATCTGCAATTCATGCGGAGTGGAGCAGGAGGATTGGGAGGAACAACATAAGGTGATAACGGGTCACACTTTGTTCTAGCTCATGTACGACTAAGAAGTCATCATGCTAGTTGAGTACACCATACCGAGCCTATGGATTGCAACGAAGAACATGCTTGGAAATGAAGAGAGTCTAAATAAATATCTCATGAACCTCACATGGTTGGATGAATGACGGATGATGGCACAGTGGGTGATGAAGATTGCCCAATGAAGAAAGAAGTTTTAGTGTGACAAACACCTTCAACGGATGGACTTCCATCCGAGCCAGTTACTTTTGAAGTACAATGGTTGTAATGAACTTTGACCTGGGAAGTTCAAAGTTCATTGGTTGGGACCATATAAAATCAAGGAGGTGGGAAAGAATGGGAATCAAACTCGAGCCCTAGAATAAAAGGTCTTACACTACCTGTAGACACCTAAAAGTTGCACAATGAATTAAGTGAATTTTATTCATTTAATTATCCCTAATTCTTCATATTAATTAAAATAAGGTTTAACTGATATCCCCTTTTCTTCTAATTGGCCCATTAATCAAATTAAAGATTTGGTTAATATTCCCCTTTTTCTATCTAAGTGATTTTAATTAAATTCATGTTTAATTAAATGCCCCCTCTAAGACATTTTAATTAAATTCACATTTAATTAAAATCCCCGTTGCATTTAAATAAATCAAAATTTATTTGAAAATCCCCCCCAGCTTGCAAAATCCTACAAATGCAAGTTGCATCCCCTATTTTGGCTAAAATAAATCTTTTTTTACCAAAACTGCCTATTTTCCATCACCCACTTGCAAAATCCTACATCCCCTTAATCATTTTTCTAGAAGCCTTTCTAATCCTATCCTAATCATGTCTAATCTCCTAATCATGTCCTTTCCCTAAATTTGAGGAGGTCACTTCTCAAATTTGTAACAAAGTCTTCTAAATGAATTTAAGACTTTATTTCTTCAACAAGTTAACTTGTTGAGTTCCTCAAATTTGGAAGGACTCTTACAAATTTTTCCCCCAAAGTCCTATTAACCATTAATGGTTAATTCAACCTCCCCTCATGGTTAGAGACTTTCTCTCTAACTTAACCCTCATCTAACCCAAGGGTCTCATCAAACACTCATGGATTTGACCCTAGTTATCCTATTAACCCTTGCACAAGAGTTTACACTTTGGGTAAAGGCTTTATCCATTGGTTATCTACTAACCCAGCCATAACCTTACCTCCTAAGGTAACCACCATGTCTCCTCAGGAATTTAATCCCTCTTACATCTCCTTTCAAGCCCTCTCAAGATGACATTTGTCAACTGGGGATTGGATTGAATCCCTCACATGGATTGACAACTTTCAATCCTAGTCCTTGTTGAGATTACTCAATCTCAACCATCCATTTCTCTATTTTCTCTATAAATAGAGCCCATTTCTTCAATCAATCATCCATCTTCATTTGCATCTAATCTATAGCTAAATTGTTTTGTGTAGGTTACTAAGGAGCTCCATTGTCTTCTCTTAGCATTTTTAGACCATCTTAGTTGCATTATATCATAGATTTCATCATGTTTTAGTATATCATGCTAGTTTCTTTTCCATGCTAGATCAATCTCATGTTCATAACATTCTCATGCTAGCTTAATCTCATGCTAATCTTCTCATTTTGGTAACATATCTAGTTTCATATCCATTTAGCATATCACTAAGATCTTAGTTGCATTCCATTTAGATCTTAGAATCATACATATCTCTCATTCTTTTGATAGTCATCCTAGAGATCAAGTGCTCTTCCAAGTTGAGAGCCAACTTGATTTGAAGGATCCTTGGAGATAGAGAAAAATGAGACAATTTTAGATTTTTTGGTTGATTAATATGTTTTTCTCATTTGAATCCTCTAACATAATGTTTCATTGGTGTGTTTCAAGTGTTTTCCCTCTTGCAGGTGGAAGACCACATTTTAGGCATACACTACCTAATAAAAAAAACCTCTTCAATGTTTATTATGCAAATGATACTGTGCTATTTGTTAACATTGAGGAAGACAACTTCCACAATTTAATGCAGAAAATGGATTTTTCTATCAAGCATCTAGAGTTTAATTATCTAATAGGAAATCCATTATTCTCAATGGAACTACACCCCCCAGATTGGTTCTGCAGTTATGAATTTCAATGGGGAAGCCCTAATCTACAATTCAAATAATTGGGAATTTAATTTTCTATCAATCCATGCCTCAAAGGCATCTAGTAACGGATTAAAGAGAAAATTGAAAAGAACATTGACAAATGGAATAAACAGTACCTATCCTTAGCAAGGAAAGCACAAATTTGTCAAAAAATTTTATCCTCGTATAGCCTATTTGGCTCTTTAGTAGCTATCAAGTAATGAGATTCAAAAAAGGATTAGGAAAACCCCTTGGTCAGATGAAAAAGGGAGAAGGAAAAAATATTTTGTTAAGTGGGAATGGTGTTGTATGGAGAATGTTGTGGGTGGTCTAGGGTTGAAAGACTTAAGACTACATGGGGTTTCTCTAGTTGTTAAGTGAATCGTCAAGGCCTTGCAAGGGATGAACTTTGGAACGCATTAATTAGGAATAATATCTAGGAAGTTGTCCCTATGCAGGCCAAAAATTGGAAGCATTTACCCATCTATGACCAATAAATTCTCCATGATTCCTATTGGTTCCAATGTCTTTAGAAGCCTATGGAGATCTTGGGAACATGTTAGAAGCAATCTCCAAGATAGTGGTGGTCTAAGAAAATAAAAGACCCTTCTCTCTAGATCATTGTGGTGGAACCTAGAACACAATAACAAGCCTCTTGCACTTCTACACAGTTGCTCAGCAGAACCATGTTCTAGTAAGGGCATCAAATGCTTAAGGACATTCTTGATACTGGGAGACCGAGATCATGGTCCTTCCTTTGCAACGACTTTGGGATTAGCCCCCTCAAACTAGAGAACTTATACAATATTAAGAAAGGCATGTAGTAATATAAGTTTTCTTGCTATACAAGAACTTGCTATTGATATTCTTGATGCTTATAAATGGATAGATGGAACTAAATTGAAGAATGTGAAAAGTAAAGATGTCTCTAATTGGTACTAGCAATATGGCCAACTATATTAATGGCTTTTGGAATCTAGATTTGACTAAAAAATAGTGGTCAATTATATTTAAAACATTATGATCTAGTAAGATTGAACCCAAAAAAGCTTGTTCTAGGTGGGTGTTATTATTATTAATTTATTATAGAGATTACCTTGTTATTTTAGCTTAGACATTTGTAGTATTTGTCAAAAGCATATTTCTTTGAATGCTTCTTTGCTGGGGAGGTTCAAAATATATTTTTTGCTAACTTAGATGGATAGGGGGATAATGGTTGTATTAATTTAAAAGAGATCTTGTATGACTCTGTACAAAAATTAGACAAAACATTAAATTTATTTTAGTTTATACTTCTATTGAAATTCTTTGGATTATTTGAAAATATAGAAATGAGGATGAATTTCAAAAGATAGGGAGGGCATTCACTAAGTCTTCAAGAAGACTCAATAGTGTTTAATGTTTCTTTGTGGGTGACTATGACCATGGAGATCACTAAGGATAAATTCGTTCAGCTAATGAAGAATGGAGTTGTAGAGGTAAACAGGAAGAGGTAAAACATGCTAGACAACGACCATTTGGTTAAGCTGACAATATTCCATTACCAGGAGCTCAAAAGGAGGTACAATAATCAATACTCAGTGGACAATCTAGAAAAGGGAGTACAAGTAAAAGGTGGACCAAGAATCCTTGCCAACCAAAGAGTAGAGAGTGATAACACAAATTTCTAATGTATTGGTTTTTGGTATATAGTTCTGTAGTCACATAAATCTGTCCATTTTAATTAAATGAATATTTACTATTTATTTGATTAATGAACCCACTAGCCACCAGTTAATTAAATTAACATTTAATTAATTCATCTTCAAACATTCTCCTATTAATTAAATAAATTTTTAATTATATTTTAATTAATTCATTAAACTAAATTCACAATCAATTAAATGAATAAATCCTATTTATTTCATTTAACCCCCTTTCCTCTTTTAAATAAATTAAATAAAACATTTATTTAAATCATTAAAATCCCCCCCACTTGCATTCTCCTGAAAATGCAAGTTGCACCTATTTGTTGAAATAAATGAATTTTATTTTAATAAAAATCCTATTTTCCCTCACCCACCAAACCCACTTGCAAACCTAAATTCCCTTCTAGATTCTTCTAACCTCTTCCTAATTAGCCTAATCCATCCCCTAAATATTGTCACATTCCTAAGCAACTAGAAGTCACTTCTCAAAGACTCCAAAGTCTTTGAAAAACATTTAATGCTTTATGTGTTCAACAATCCAACCTCTAAAGTCTTCCAAACCACTAATGGCTCTTACATGACCATTAATGGCTTTTACATAACCATTTATGGTTAAATCCACTTGCACCCATGGTTAGGGACTTTGACCCCTAACTCAACCCTCATGTGTCTCCTCAAGCATTTATTGCTTTGACCATGGTTATCTTCACTAACTCTTGCACAAGAGTTTATCCATTGGATAAAAGCATTATTCTTTGGATAATGAATTTATCCATTCAACTCAACCTTAACCTTACCTCCCAAGTCAACCCTCAAGTCATGTCAAGCATTTAATGCTTATTTCCTCTCCTCTCAACCCATCTCTTGTTGACATTTGTCATCCTGGGATTGGGTTGAAAGCCCCCATATGGATCATTAAGCCTTCAATCCCAACCCTTGTTGAGATTACTCAATCTCAACCATTCATTGCTCCATTTTTTCTATAAATAGAGCTCATTTCCTCATAATCCAGATCCTAAAAACCTTGTATGCATTTACCTTATAGCCAATTTTAGAGAAAAGCACTTAGCACAAATCACTAATATATTGTCATTTGGATTAAAATAAATCATTTTCATTCAATATCATCTAATATTAGCTTTTTGTTTACACTTGCATTGCATAAAGTAAATCATTTTTCATCTTGAACCTCCATAAGACATCCATAGTGCAAAAAGATGCTGAGAGTTGCACTTATTTGGAACTTGGAGAGGAGATGAACAAGGAAGGAGAAGCTACCAGTATGATAGAGAGCATATGGAGGTGTTTAGTTACATTTTGTAGATTCATTAAGTTTTTTATTTGCCTTGTAGTGTCTTCCTTGATATGCTTGCTTAGGATAGTGTTTTCCATGTGATTTCTAACACTAACAAATTAGTTTCTTGTTGTTTGTGTTTTGTTATCATGACTAATCCTTCCATTTTGCAAAGCATCAAGTTCCATTTTGCTGCCCATGAACAGGTTTAATATAGAAGGGGAGTACACACATCCTGTTGACACAACGATCACTTACAGTCTATATGGACAGTTTAGATTGCTTAATTATGAATGGTTTTTGTACATGATGATCACTTACAGCTTATATGTACAGGATGATCACCTACACTTTATAAATACACATGTTTGTATTTTTATTTATTTTTGCTTAGTACATGTGTTTGTATATCTTAGTAAGTAGCCAACAGGTTTGAAGACAATCTTCTATTATGTAGAAAGCATGTTATTAGAGAAATTTGTATAGTGAAGATACAATCCTGAGACCTTGCGTGGTCTAATTCAGGATTGCGAATAGCTTCCTGATCCATATAATTGATTGTTCAACTATTTCTAATAAAAAAAATATAAATATCCACACAAATAGGCCTAAAAATATGGAGAGATATTAATTAAAAATTATTTTGAAAATATTATATTTTTAAACGAATATAATATTTTCAAAATAAATTTGTGCAGTTTATCAAAGATTCCAACCAATTTGTCTAGTTTATCAAGGACACCAAGTTGGACACTCAAGACACTCTTGTGAGCTTCGATGTGGTATCCCTCTTCACTAAGGTCCCTATTCTTGACTCCATCAAGATTGTCAAGCATAAGGTCAATGAGGAGATCGCCTCTTTGGTGGAACTTTGCTTAAGGTCAACCTTTTTCTCCTTCTGAGGTGTTATTTATGAACAGATTGATGGAGTAGCCATGGGCTCCCCTCTCTTGCCGGTTATAGCCAACTTATTCATGGAACATTTTGAGGAAGTGGCCTTACATTCTTTCTCCCTCAAGCCAAATTGGTGGAAACGATATATGAATGACACCAATATTTGTTGGCCACATAGCTTGGAAATGTTAGAGGAGTTTCATGCTCACCTCAACAACGTTTCTCCTTCTATCGCCTTCACCAAAGAGCTTGAATCTAACAACCAATTACCTTTTCTTGATGTCTTAATTTGTAAAAAATCTGATGGATCCCTTGGTCGTCAGGTGTTTCGCAAAACTACCCACACTAACTTATATCTTCATTTGGCTTCTCATCACCACCCTAGCCAGAAAGTTGGGATCCTCAAAACCCTTGCTTTAAGAGCCCATCGGATTTGTGGCAAGGATAACTTAAACCAAGAGCTCTCCCATCTTCATCAAGTCTTTAGATTGAATGGCTACTTGAACAAACAGATCACTAGGGCCTTCCTCCAAGCCAAATCTTATTTCCTCTCCATCTCTAACCCCTCGCCCTCTCCTCCTTCTCTGGCCCCATTTGTCTCTCTCCCTTATGTTGAAGGCATATCACACAAGATTTCAAAAATCCTTCAAAAAAAAGGTCTCCGTTGTGCCTTCAAACCTGTTTCCACCATTAAGAGGCATGCTCCCCCGCTTAAGGACACTAGGGATGCCCTTTTAGAGTCAGGTGTCTACAAGATTGTATGCTCATGTGGAACCCCATACATTGGAGAAATGGGTCGTTTGTTCATGACTAGAATAAAAGAGCATAGCGTTGACATTAAGCATGAACGTGCCCTCAAATCAGCCTTAGCTGAGCATTCGTCAACTACCAAGCATCATATTTGTTTGGAGGACACTCAGATATTGTGTAGGGAGAACAACTTTTTCAAAAGGAAAGTTAAAGAGGCCATTGCTATTTTTCATCACCCCTCCAATCTTAATCGCGATGATGGGTTAAACCTTAGTATCTCGTGGCACCCATTACTTTCTGTCCTCCAGTATCATCCCCGCCCCCCGCCGTGACTTCTCCCCCTCTTTCTTTTATCTTTTTCCTTTGAGCGTCTCCTGCTTCCTCTTTTGGTTTATTTGCTTTTTTGTATTATTTATATGTATATAAACATATGCATATGTGTGTGTGTGTATATATATAAATTTATAAAGTTTATAGTTATTTTATTGTTTCTTGTTTTTAATAGATGTGTTTGTGTTGCTAGGCTTTCCGTTTTTTTCTTTCGGTGGTTATTCCTAGGGGTTTTTTGTCTTCCTAACTTTTGGTGGTCTTTTTTCTTTTTCTTTTTTCCTTGATCCTTGTGCCCTCCCTTACCCCTCATGTCTTTATATTTTGTCTCAAATCTGCAACTCAACATCTTTCATGTCTTTGGAATTCTTTTCATCCTGATGATGAATCACGGAGTGTGATTCGAAACGTTGATGGAAAAAAATACACACAATCGAATCCAGAAAAAATTCATAAGAATATTACTATTTCAAAATATAAACAATTCATTATTATAATTGAAAAATGCTTTTGAACATTGATTATCTCAAAATATACGGATCATATACACATTACATGTTTATGCAAAGTAGAAAACTAATAAATAACATACAGAATAGTTTTTTAATATGTTGCTTCTACTTCTGAAAACTAAAAACTATTGTAGAAGAAATCATATTATATTTTGATTTATTCTAATACTCAATTCGAATTGTGGTAAGAAGTCTTCTTCAATATAAGAAATTCCAGGAATTATCTAGGTTCTAATTCACTTGTTG
Source organism: Cryptomeria japonica (assembly GCF_030272615.1). Classification (NCBI taxonomy): domain Eukaryota; kingdom Viridiplantae; phylum Streptophyta; class Pinopsida; order Cupressales; family Cupressaceae; genus Cryptomeria; species Cryptomeria japonica. The sequence goes on along the minus strand of NC_081408.1, from coordinate 602,063,283 downwards.
AGATTTCATTCCGAGAAGAAATTGTGGGAATGAAACTAACATTCGGGCTCTGACTGCTCATGCTTACATACGCAGGTCTGGTTGGATCTGGTAACGGTACAGAATTACTAGATATCATTGTAACAACACTAGATATCATTGGACGGCTGTCGGGATCAGCCTGTGTACACAGAAGTCCAATGTGAATGCATCTTATCACTTGCTCTTCTGGGCAACTTCCCGCCAACATAATATCCAAAATTTTGAGAGCATGCCCTCCTTTGAATAGTCTCCATGCCTGCACCAACGGTCAAACATTCATGAATATTCACTCTCTCATCTGAAATAATGGCTAATTGGGTAAAATCCAAATTCCTACCCATTCCAATAGTCCCATGCTCTGCTTTTCTTTTGAAAGATACATGTCTGTATTTTTTCTTCCACTGACAAGCTCTAGGAGTAAAACTCCAAAACTATAAACATCTGCTTTTACAGACAGCTGCCCACCCATAGCATATTCTGGAGCCATGTAGCCACTGCATGCGTCAAAACAATCGTTTTTTAAATGTTTATGTTCATGTTTATGATATCGCGCTTGTAGTCAATTAAAATCCAGCTCATGATGATACGTTTACAGTTTAATTGACTAACAAACAGAAAAGGTAGAAAAACGTTCTTACTAGGTTCCTGCAACTCTTGATTGGATTTCAGTTTCATTATCAGAAAAAAGTCTGGCTAAGCCAAAGTCGGCTATCTTAGGATTGAGATTCTCATCAAGCAAAATGTTGCCTGCTTTGATGTCTCTGTGAATTATTCGAAGCTGCGAATCCTCGTGAAGGTATAGAAGGCCGCGAGCGAGTCCAATAATGATATTAAACCGCTTTTGCCAATCGAGCGTTCTGCGCTTTACTGGGTCTGTTTTTGTTTCCATTTTAAACAAAAATGTAAGTCACAGAGTAAATTTAACACTTGTTATTTTGGTAACAAAGAAATGACTCACCGAAGAGGAAGGTGTCAAGACTTTTGTTGGGCATATACTCATATACAAGCATCCTTTCGGTTTCCTCGCTGCAACATCCAAGCAAATTCACAAGGTTTCTGTGTTGAATATTTGCCACCAGTTCCACTTCATTCATAAATTCTCTTTTTCCCTGTGCAGATCTTGCAGACAGCTTTTTCACTGCTATCTCCTTTCCGTCGCTAGTCGTTCCCTTAGAATTTGAACAAGCCCACATCTGTATAAGAAAAATCTTAATTGAAATATCATTGGTATCCAACATAGTACTGTCTACAATAATTCATACCTTATAAACTGGGCCAAAGCCTCCCTCTCCAAGCTTATTGTTATCACTAAAATCCTGTGTTGCTTCGATCAAAGTTTCTAAGCTGAAGGCAATTTGCTCTTTCGTAAATAGCCTCCTTTCTGGGCATCTCCATATATCAGAGTTGTGATAAACTAGTTATTACACAGAAAAAATTACAAAACAATAGCAAGTAAAGCTAAAGTAGCACCTTCATTATGCTTCACAAGGGTCGCTGGATTCATGGAAACTGCAGGTTTAAGTTTTCTCAACATTGTAAGTGAACAGGCAACGAAGATTAAAATCACGCCTATTGTGATCCCTAATATCATCGGTAACCTTTTTGATGACTTCTCTGCAAGGCACCATTTAAATTATCATTGAAAAAAGACTCTGTAAAATATCTACTAATATAAATCAAATAAGGAACAATTCAAAAAACCAGAAAATTAATCTTGGTGTTACAAATCAGCTTTTGCTTGCATAAGAAAATTTCATGTGTAGTTACATAAGTTTATGTTTTAAGTGCACGCCAAGCGTGCAGTATTATAGGTTTATAATAAAAAGATGGCCTGCTACAGTGTCAGTTATTCATTTTAAAGAAGATAATTGAGAGAGAATTTTCATGATAAAAAAGGATAAGTTACTTCTTTTATTTTCCTAAATGATGTGGCATACAAATTCATATGCACACAAGTTGGGATTGAGTGTTGGACTCACTTGATATAATTGCCAATTCAAATGTATGGAACGGTTTACTCTAACGTCTTTCTGATGTATAAGGTATATAATGCTAATATATATAGTTGACAATAACAAATGATAACCATGTCTATGCTAATAAGTCTAACACAATGTGTGGTATGTGTGGACAAGATATTGCAAAGTATCAAACCCATGCGGTGCAGATTAAATGAGATGCAGAATATGTATGGTATCAAATATCAAACTTATCTGGAGCCAATTCTTATTACACAAGGTCTAACACACAATAGAGGCACATATGCATAGCAAGTTCTTATAATAATGTTATAATAATGTGATACATGATGATTATAAAAGTTAAAGATTGAGGTAGTTATAAAGGCTTATGCTCAAATAACTCCCAATTGTCAAATGCATAACTTAGAAGGTTGTTGCTTGTGTTGTTTTATGTGAAGTAGCAATGGTGGATATGCCTACATGTAAAAGGAAAATACACATTGGGTGCAATTGCATGTTAAGCTAGTTTGCACATAATTCAACAACATTTGCAAAATAAGTGATTTTCTTAACGATTTGATTCACAAAGTTGTGTTCAAATCATACACTCTTTCTTGAAAAGTGATTAGAAAGCGTAACGCTTGATCTATCTCTTTTTATTGCCATATTGTTACAATATTCTAAAGAATGAGAGTGGGTCACCTAATATACCTCTCTTTCTTGTCATAAATAGTGCATTAATGAGCCACAACTAATTTCATTTGTTCTTATCACTCATGGTAGTTAACAAAATAAACACTAAAAATGATTTGGGCACTGACAAGCCATAAGATAAATAGTGTAACATAAAAATCAATATTATAAACACTATTTGTGTGCCCATTAAATCTACAAGTCCAATTGTTAGTTCTAAAATAAAAAATTAATTATTTAAAAAAATTGAAGAGGTCGAAATCCTTTTCGACATCCCAATATATCTTTTATTTTTTTATGAATATATCTTATTTAACTATGCATCAATTGAAAGAAAATAATACAATATTCACAAAAAATGGGATGATGATAAAAGAAACACCCATGAGTCTTAGCATATGGGCATATCCTTAACATATAACCAAAAAGTACAGACCAAGCCCAACAAAAATTAAGCAACTAATGCAAATCCTAGTAGAAGGGGAGCATTATCATCTAGCTTCCCCCAAGCATTAGCGAGGGTGGAGTCATCAATTGGCCCCCAATTAGTAAGTACATTATCTTTAACATTCTTCTCTAGGGGTGGTTGAGTGTGGTTTGGGGCGCTGGGGAGTGGAACATAGGGAATTTTACTAGTGTTTATCTAGCCAGTGTCCTATTGAGGAGAAGGTGGACACAAGGGCTTAGAGAATTCTCCACAATAGAAAAGTCCCTAAGATTTTGAGGTTACCAGACCATGAGAGAAAGACCCATGGTCACCATGAATGTCCCATTCGGTAAAGTGGCTATGTCCACACCTATGCCCACATCAAAAGGTGGAGTCAATAGGGACCTACGAAATAATGCAAGGGGCATTTTCCTAGTGGTTTAGTAGCTCTTGGAGATGAGCAACTTGAAGTGCAATTTTACTAGCTTGTACCTCAATTTGCATAAGCACATTAGAGAATATCATAATTTTAGAATACACAACTTTAGAATATAATGAAAATCTCTTTTCAGTAGAAACGCATTTAAATAAAATAACATTTCTATCTTTTACATATGTTGAACAAAATTTCCATCTTGAAAATTTGTCATATTTGAATAAGCTTCACAGATAGAAAATACTAATCTCTAAGCAAAATCATGTGCCACAAGAAGGAATTGAGCTTGAAGGGCCTTAAAAAGTCACGGAGCAATTCTAGGCTTCTCGAGCATGTGGGAAGAATTAAAAAACAAGCTTGAACTCCTCAAATTAGCCATAAAATGTACAATTTGGAGTGGGAATGCCCATGTGGGTGAGGCGGATATCCATAGGAAGGCACTTTGCAAAGATGCATGAGCAACTCAATTTAGCCATAAAATGGACAATTGGAGTGGAAATGCCCATGTGGGTGAGGCGAATACCCATAGGAAGGCACGAAGCAAAGTGATCCAATTTTGGCTAAGAATGGCATCCCAGACTCCTTTGAACTCTTTTTGGCCAAACCCTGTGAGAGGATTGTAACTGCCAGCGAAAATTAAATTGGTCCATGACCATAAGCAGATGAGGTGAGAGCCAAGAGTACCCCTTAGCAGCAGGTTTGTGACTCCAGAAGGTAGTGTCTGGATACCCATTCCAATCTTTCCACCAGAGTTTGACACAACGCACTCCCAATTTGTGTAATGAGAGTACGGAAATCAAATCCAGAACCATCTGGTGCGTCTTGTCTTGATTGGAGATTCGACAATTCTGTTTGGAATCTGGCTACGGAAGGAAATCAATGGTGGCCGGATGGATGAGATCCGACAGGATTCTGATTGGACTCTTTTAAAGAATCTGAAAGTTTTGGTCCAAGGTGAGAGATCACCAAATGGATTATTGATTAATGGACAAACCATCGTTAAAATCATCTCCATCCTAACACAGCTAGTGTTTGAGTGCCCTGGATAATGCAGATCAAATTTCTTTTTGTCTTATCAGAGAAAAGAAATTTGCAGCTTTCTCAAACTTCAACAAAAGTCCAAATTGAACAATTTCTAAATAACAGCTATTATGAATTGACACAGGAACTGGCTACCAAAATCTGCCAAACATTCTTAAACCAGACATAAGCTCTTACCTCTCGTATACATAATGAAATTGAGAATTTCACACCCCTATTCTACCTCTATATCTCAGATGTTTACAAAATTAGGACATCACACTGAAATTCCCTGTTTTTCCCTAAAACAATGAAATCTCAAACCACCTGGAGTCTTTTTCCTATTCCAGCGCAGCTTCAACTAGTCACTTCTATGTTCTTGTTTTATTCCCTATGCTTCCTCATCTTATTTTAGATGCTTCAAATTTGATAAACCCCTCTCTTACTTATGCGCCCCTGCTCCTATCTTGCTACTATGCAGCCCTTGTTGTTTTTGTTTTCAGGTCGCTTTTTCCTTCTAGTTCTCTGTGCAATTTTATTAAATTAAAAAAGAATGTACTTCCAGTTTCCAGCGAATTTCATTCCTTTGTCTGTTCCTTTATTTCTTGCTTTTTAACGGGCCTATAATTACATCACCTCCTATGCGCATCTCTATCTCTACTCTGCGCCAACCCCATCTTCCAGCTGCCTCGCCATCTAGCATATGTTTTTTTTTTATTTGTTTGAAGTCGATGCGCTAGAGTTTGCAAAACTTTAGTAAAATCAGAAGGAGAAAGCCAAAATTTCAGGTTATTTACAAACTATTTCGAAATTGAGATTTGATCAAATCAGGATGCCCTGCATTATTCATGGTAAGGGGAGTGCCTATGTGCAGACCTTTCCAGGCTACATAACCATGAGAGAAGCCAGAACAAATGCAATAATGAATAAGAATTGAGAGCCCTAATTATCAATTTGCACGCAAGGCCATACCATAAATTAATCTCAGCGAGCCAAAGCTTAGAAGGGCTGGTGCGAGTTAAAGTTTCTTCTCAATTTTTGGTAGCACAGTAAGCCAGAGCTTAGAAGGGAAGGGCTGGCATGAAAGGCAAAAGATATGTCAAGAAAGCAAAAGACTTCTCCATGATCAATCCATTTTTAGTGTGAAAGGCAAAAGGTATGTCAAGGAAACAAAAGACTTTTCCATAATCAATCCATTTCCACTAGAATGAGACCAGCAAAATGGGTTTAAGTAAAAAAGACCATCAACTTGTGAGTAGTCATTTTGCTAAGAAGAGGAGAAAATCAATCAAGCCCTCCAAAGTGTCTTGACATCCCAATCTACCTTACAACTATCAAGCCCTCAAGTGTCTTGACATCCCAATCTACCTTACAACTATATATTAAACAAAATAATTGATTGATGAAAACATAGATTTGGCGGCCAGAGATACTAACTTGATTTTGCCTGTGAAGGTGGATTAGCACGACCCCTGTCTACCGGTGGACTGGGCGTTGATGTTGGTGAAGTTGTGGGAGCCTCGGGGTCAGAAATTTTGTGTACATGATATCCCACCATACAGCTTTTTGACGTAACTTGAGCTGATTCTTTTGAAGAACAGCAGCTCTCCAATAATTGCTTTGCTTCGAGCAAACAAGAACTACAATACGTCTTGGATAAATCACTCGAGCACCTAACTAAACCGATTACCTCATCCGAATTTGAGTATTTGGTTGGCTCTGTCATAACGAAATCCTTGTATGGAGGATAGTTAGCTAGATCAAACGACATACTGGAGAGAAGACTAGAGGTCGTGGATTTGAAACTCTGTATATTGCCTGAGAAATCCTTAGAGTTATTTATTATAGAAAAACTAGCATCTGGCTTCCCGGAGTCAACAAAAGGGTATATCTCGTATCTCACTGTGCAGCTTCCTGACATAGCCTGAGCTCCTTGTCTTGAAGAACAGCACTGCTCCAGCGCTTTCCTTGCTTGAAACAGACAGGATTTGCAATCATTGATTGATATATCTCTCCAGCACTGAACTAAGCCGTATATATTATGCGAGGTTGAATAGTTGGCCGAGCCAACCGCAAATAAATTAATCTCAGCGGTGTAAGCTTTATCAGACAAATTGGAAAGAAGACCAGAGGTCGTGGACTTAAAATCTTGTATATTGTTTGTCACACTCTTCGTGTTCTCAAGGAGAGCAAAGTTGGTATCTAATGTTGAAATGAAATTGGAGTTGTCATAGCGCAAGAAGCAGTTATCTATCCACACTCGCCCACCTACGTCGTTGGCGCAAAGTTCTTGAATAGTGCTATTTGCCTCCATGAAACAATTTGAGCAATTCGCTGCTGATATATAACCCAAACACTGTAGTAGGCCATAAACTTTATTGGGAGATGGGCCACGGGAAGAAGTGTTAAACCCTGAACTTTGAGGTGCATTACGAGACAGATCACTCATAACTCGATCCAAGTTTGTGGAGTATGCACTCCCCTCTGTGTAAGTTGAGGAATTATCGCAGATAGACCATCGGTACTCACAGAGGACAAAAGGGAAAATCATCAGAAAGAGCAAAGGAAGAAACATTGTTCCTCCGAAAGAAGGGTTGAACCTTATCAGTTAATGATAATTTTACACTTCTTGCCGTGTAAAATTGATGAATAAATCAGATTTGTTGTTTACATATAGCGGACAGAGTTCAACCTTCACAAAAGCTACAAACATGACCTCATGATAGCATAAGGAGAGAAGTGCAGGTAGAAAAAACTTCACTTGAACCTCATCTTTTTCCTTATTCCAACTCGTGAGTGTTCTACAGTCAACGATCAAATTATTGACAATTTGAGAGTGATATTGTGCAATGCATGGAAGCTCCATCCTGTTGTAAGTCGTTACTTACTAACTACCCACTTTTGAATTTTCTGTAAAGCATTTTTTTTGTCAAATTTACCGATCAATTTAGACTGAATTGCAACTTCCATGAAATGAAAGTTTTTAATGACTTTTGGTCTCTAATATTTGAATGGTTGAAAGCTGATTTGACAAGTAATAAATAAAATTTCAATCAATAAATCATAATTTCTATTTTGATTATCTTTTATGTCTCTGTTGATCATATATTTTGTGCTATGAGTTTTGATAAAATAATATGTTGCTTTTGTTATCTGTTTCTCTTAAAAAAAAAAAGTTATTACAGAAATTATTTTTTTATTACTAGCATAATTGGTTTCCATGTAGTACACTCTATGATGCAATACCATTATGTTTTCATTGATCTTGATGTGCAAAGATGACAAACTCTATCAATCCACTCCTCTTTAGATATTTCCCACCTCCCTATTTGGCCCTAAGATTTTGCGAACCATTCCTTGATCAGACTATTAGGATTACAGATTTCCATTTTATATATGTTCCTATAAAGTGTTTTTGCTTGTCATGCAGGTTTGAATTGCTTGAGATAAAAAAAAATTTCTACTTCAGTTGTTCTGTGCACAAGACAACTTTGACTTTCTCTATCACATACCTTATGAAATTAGCATTTGCATTTGAGCACTCTTGCATGCTAATTCCTCATTTACTCATCCAATTGGCATTTTGATTCATACATGTCTTCTTTCTTCTATTTAGCTTTTCCTTTGCTACTATTTTGAGCTAATGGTGTCTTTTCGTGTTCTTTATTTTTTTTAAATAACCTAACAACACAATCATTGTCGCTACTTCAATTGGGATGGTCCAACTTCAACTAAGACAATCTCACATGGGAATATGGCTTTTATTTTAAAATTGCTTGTGATTAAACACCTCGACAACCTTTTTGTTTGTCTCTATTTTGATGTCAATGTGCTGCCCCAAGCTTCACAACCATACAGCACCAATGCAACAAGTAACCCAAATAATGTCTTATTTGTTTTTCAATCATATAACTCAACAAATTTACATCAATTTTGAGGCATGAATAGAGCTTTCCAACCCCCTTGGATTATTTTTGCCCTATAAGTCTCCCAATTGAGGCTATTATGATACTTAAGGTTGTGATAAAGGGTTCAATTTTTTATACTTGTTTTTTATAAGGGTAAATGAGTTTTACAAGGACCCGAAACCTAAAGTTTTACAATAGTCAGCCAACAACCAATCCGGCAAGAAACAACAGCAAAACAGGGGATCAACCCCAAACAAAAATAGAGACAAAAAATGCAGATAGACAAGCAAAAGAAAAAAAACTCTTATTTGAGCGATAGCACCAGATCCTTGTTCTTTTGAATGGAAATCTTGTTGATTTCCTCAAGTTCCTCCATGATGAATCTGGAGGTACCCTTGTTGTTGTTTCTGCTCCTACTTCTCGAACTGGGTCCAGTGGTTTTGTTGTCTCCAGCAGCCACTTTATCTCCTCCAAGATCTTTCACCGGGTCACTATGGAAGGATCTGTAATCAACAACCATCTCGTTAATCTTTTCAAGCCCCTCAATGTTGTTGTTCATGGCTTCTTTACTAATGTCGACAAGATTCTTGAGATTTTTCTTAATCTCAACCATAGATTGTTCCACCTTATCAATCCTTTGTTCATGGTTACATTTCATGACCTCAACATTCTGAGAGAGTTTTTGAGTCATGAGCATGAGTTTTTCCGATTTGTTGGGTTCAGGGGAAGCAGTGAAAATGCCAATTATTTCCTTAACACCCGTCTTGAGGGTGTTGATTTCATGCTCAACCCATTCCCAGCAGCGCTTCTGGTGGCTTCCATGACAAGATTCATCAGACTACCATCTTTCCCTTGATTATCTTTTTGGACATTGATAGGGATGTCTAGTTTGATCTCTTGGTCCGTAGTCTTCGGGCTGTGATCCTTCGCCAGCAACTTATTTTTTTTGGTGAGGGGTTCGGCCTTAGAGATTAGCTTGCTATTGGTTTTGTATTTACTAGCTGCCCATCTGGGGGGGTTCTTGCTACTAAGCATCCTAAGGTTTGACCATCTTATCCTTTTCATCTGCAAGTTCATATTTAGGGTCATCAACAGGAACCCCACTATTATCGAGGTCCATCTCCGAGTCAAAGACGTCTTGGACCTCCGCCTGCATACCAATCTTGGCAAGCGGGGGCACAATTTCAAGGGATTTGGTGTGTTCCATGATGAGGACGATAAGTCCCTCACGAAGAACAGGGTTGCTAGGGTTTTCCAAGTGCTTTTCTAGGCTATTTTCAAGGGAGGAGGCCAAATAAAAGGGAACACATATTAAATGTTAACATCATAAAATCAAATTTAATGGAATTGTACTTATGTTTACACTAGTATTTATGATTTAATGTTTTGTTGGAGGTCACACACCACATGATAAATTTTGATGACGAGTGTCTAATAATGGGTTAATGAAATGTAACACATAAAATTTTAAAATAATATTTTTTTTAATTTTATAGTGAAATTGCTAATTAACATGTGAGAAAAATTACCAAATTATTTAGGTGAAATTGTCAATTACCATAAATCAGTATTTCAAAATTATTAAAGCCAAAACACATACTAGTATACAAAAGTGGTGAATTTGTTAAATAACAATTTTTGGTATCTCGTGATATGGAGTTTGGAAACGATAACAGTAAACCCGACCTCTTCCTCTGGATTTGTTTCATTATGGTCATCAGAAGCGGTCCCTCCTTTATGTCGGAAGTCGAAGTGTCGGGTTCACCCAAGGCTGAGAACATAAGAAGTGGGAGTAGCATAAGAGCTTGATAGCTCCGACCTTGAAACATCATTCCGGTGAACACATCGACAAGAAACACTGGTGGTGGGCATCTCATTGATGAGGGGGACAGGTGCTAACGCGTTTTCTTCTCTCGAATCCTCGTGGCAAATGATGGCTTCTCATGCAATGTAGTTTTTATAGGACCGACCAACAACCTTTGACCCTTATAAATGTCCTTACCGGGCATCCCACTCAACGCTGTGGGGAATCTTAGCTGGGTGTGAGGCCCCTACTATTCTAAGGGGGTAGGTAGGTGGGTGGGTTGGGAAGAAGAAATTACCACCCCAACCCCTCCCAACTGCATAAATTATAGACGGTACGACCGAAGGCCCAACCCCACAGAGAGCTCACAGAGGAGCGACCACTCGCCTATAGTTTTTTATGGGCTCACCTCTACTGCACTGACCGCCATGAAGAGCTCGCAGAGAAGGAACCCGTCCAAGAGCTCACCCATCCAACTCGACCGAAGGCCCTAAAATTCTATTGGGGTTGAAAGGTTGAACAACCAAAGTATTAGTGACCTTTCTTGTGCCCTATCTCAAATAATGGGTGACCCTAATTCCCGAGGTGAAAACTTCTAAGCCCAATTCGAGGGCCCCGAAAATTCTATGGTTAATTAATCAGCTCGCTAGAATAACCCGAGCCTTGGCCATTATTCACCAGCATTTGGGAACCCGACGACGATTCTTCAGGCTTGGCGGAATGAACATAATACCTACTATTTGGGGTTCCAGGTGTGAAATCCACGTGTCACAGGTGATCAAGTGCTTAAAGCCCTATTACCCCGTATCAAAGCACTGGCTATGCAGCGGACAAAATGGCCCGCCCCATGCCATGCATCCTCATCCACCATCCCACATACGACGTACATGACTTTTGCGAAAAGGACAGATCCCCATGCCATAACTGTCTTCTGTCAGAGCTGTCCCTTCAATCCTATGGGAACTGTGCCCAGATTTGCTTCCCCACTCCCGTGACATTTTTTCAGTTTTTCTTACCAAATCCGTGGGGGGGGGGGAAAGTTTTTTTCTCTAAATGCATGATTATATGTTTAAATTGAAATAATTTATTTTAATATTTTTTTATAATTTTTTATTTATTATTTTTAATTTTTTTGGGTTATATTTGTAAAATAATAAATTAAAAATTAATAATGTATTTAAATTTTTTATTTATTATATTTTTTTATTTTTTAAGCTATATTTGTAAAAGAATAAATTGATAGTTAATTATATATTTAATTTTTTTAAATAATAAGCTATATGTTTAATTTTTTAAAATTTTAAATTTGTAAAGCTCAATTCCCCTTTTCAATATATAAATGATTTGTTCATTTTTTAATTCAATTTTCAAGTGTGATTTTTTCCTTTTTTTATTCAATTTTCAAGTGTGATTTTTCCATTTTTTTATTCAATTTTCAATTGTGGTGTGGTGTGAAACTTATCTTTAATGGTTGGTTGGAAGAATATAAATACCAAAATGGATGCTATAGCTAATAATCCAAATAACTTTTATGGTTTGAATCAATAATTTCACCAAAACTTTTAGTATGGAAAATAAAAATTACTTAAGAAAGAAAATAAAATTAAGTAATGTTAAAATAACTTACTTATTTCTTATGTTAATGTAATTTTAGTTTCTTTTTGGAAAAAGATTATAAATATTAGATAAAAGGCATGTCTTTAGATTTAGTTTTATTTATTATTGTGTAATTATAATTTTGTTGATTAAATTAAAATAAAAAGATTTTAATTGGTTATTGTTATATAGGATTTAAATATTGTAAAAGATATTGAAAAATGGTAAATTTATTATTAAGTTATTTTTATAAATAAATGATGAAATAAAATTAATGTAATTTAAGTTAAAGTAATATAAAAATATTAAAAAGTTCTAAGTTGTTACTTCATTTTCAAAATCATATGTACAAATAAGTTTGACAGAATGTGTAGAATAAACTACAAATATTGTGTATAATTTATGCATTCTACTTTTATTACTTATTTACTAAATTTGAACAAAAATGCTATAGTTTGAATTTAAGTTTTTATGCGTTTTCTTTTATGTTTGATTTTATTTAAAAACTTTAAATACATTATTAATTATTAATTTAATATAAATTATTATTTCAAACAAATTAATAAATAAAAAAATTGTAAAAAATATGAAAATAAATTATTTCAATTTAAAAAATATAATCAAACATTTAAAAAAATCAAATTAAAAAAATTTAATTTTAAAAAAATTAAACATATAGCCTATTATTTAAAAAAATTAAATATATAATTATCTATTTATTTATTATTTTACAAATATAACTTAAAAAATAGAAAAATATAATAAATAAAAAATATAAATACATTATTAATTATTAATTTATTATTTTACAAATATAACCAAAAATAATAATAATAAATAAAAAATTATTAAAAATATTAAAATAAATTATTTCAATTTAAACATATAATCATACATTTAAAAAAAAATCCTTTCCTCCTCCCCCACGGACGTAGTCAGTAGTCAAAAAAATGAAAATATGTCACGGGAGTGGGAAAGCAAAATTTGGGCACAGTTCCATAGGATTGAAGGGACAGCTCTAACAGCAGACTTTTATGGCATGGGGTCCATCCTTTTTTGCAGAAGTCATGTACACCGTACGTGGGATGGCCGTAGATGAGGATCCATGGCATCGAGCGGGCCATTTTGTCCGCTGCATAGCTAGTGCTCGTATCAAAAGCCATATTTTGGATTCCCAACTACTGCTTAGTTGTTGAGTAGTTCAGTGTCCTTTAGGGAAGCACCTCCCCTAGTCAAAGACTAAACCTCAGGTGGATCGGTCGAGTGCAGAGGTCAAACTACTTCATTCCTCCTGGTTCCAAGAAAGGGGAGGGAACCATGGCGAAACCTACCTGAGGTGGTAGCAAGGGGTCCCTCTCTATTACCGGATCGAATCCCTTCTTCCCGGCTGGGAATGGAGGCAACTCTGCCACGTATAAGCTGATGCGAAAATGTAATTAAGATGCACAGGTCATTTATTAGTGGAATTCGATCAGGCAACTTCGTTCTTTGTGTCGATCAATGCACTAGAGTATGTTGTCGCTCTTTCTGGTCTGGGTGGGTCAGAAACGACGATTGGGAATAGAAAGGAATTCTAGATTAGATAGCTGGAGCACTTACAATTCTATGGGGTAAAGATCGCGCTAGTTTCTTTCTCGCTTCGGACAAAGAGTGGTACAAGAGGCTAAGAGGAGCACTCAAATTCATGTCCCAATTGGTCTCATTCCCAAGGGCATTCAAAAAGATAGATTCACTCTACCTATGCATTAAAATCTCAACTTGGCCAGAGCCATGCCATTAGAAATGATTTATTCGCTGAAGGAGGGGAGAAAAGGAAGGAGTAGGCGTTTGCATTTGGAGCTATAGCATCTCTGGAAATGGGCTGGCTACCGGAACATTCCTGCTTTCACATCAGCCTTTTATTCAATTCTCATTGGGGTGGGCCTTCCTCGACATTATTGTGGGTGGGAGGAGATAGAAGGGGCTTCCCACCCACCCTGTTCAATTCTCGGGTGGGAGGGCCCCAGCCTATTCGTTGGCATGTTTAGGCCAATAGTTTTGAAAGATGGTTTTTCTTGATCTATATCCAACTATAGTTTCCCACCCACCCTATCATAGTGTCGTTCACGGGTGGGAGGAGATAGTGATGTAACATGCTCGGAACAAAATATTGACAGCTCAAAATCTAAGACTTGATTGGCACTGACTCAGATGCTTCCATTACTTACTGTTGGTAGTGCTTGTGCCCTTGGAACCAATTTCTATGCCTTTGTTCCTGACACAGATAATCGGGGTAGGAAATGTTGAGGTTGTTCGGCCCGGTCGGGGCCCACCCCCGGAATAGTGTCGTTGGTGGGAGGCAATATAACCCCTCGCTATAATCCCCCCCCCCCCCATGTCAATTAATCAGCCTGCTAGAGTAAGCTCCCCCTACATTAATTAGTCGATTAAATCGGCCCTACTATTTTCTATGGATAAACCTGCTAGCCCTTGTTGAAAATGGGGGGCAAGAATACACTAGAATACGCTAGAATAACTTGGAGGTAGATTATTGTAGGGGGCTAGCCCTCTTCCAATTTATTAGCTTTCCAGAGTAACTAAAAAAGTTCTAGAATCGCTCTGCCGAATTGTAGGGTGTCCCCCAATTAATTCATAAATTCGAGAAGTGAATTAATAAACCTCCTATAATAAGGGCGAGAATAAGCCAGAATAACAATGCAAGTAGTAGATTAATGATGCCTACTAACCCTTTAGAATAGTAGGGGGCTAGAGTAACTAAAATAGTTCTAGAATCGTCGACTGGTGTTCATGAATAGTAAAGTTCTTGATTTTAGCAACTATAATTGCAGGCTTATTAATTCTAGATTAATTAGTGCCCTACTATTCTATGGATAAACTTGCTAGAATGACGCTAGAGTAAGCTCCCCTACAATTCTATGAGGGATTCTAGCCCCTACTATTTGAAGGGCTAGCAAGCCCCTACAATTCTATGGGAATTCACTTCTCGCTCTAAAATTTGGGGCAGTGGGATCTATCTAAGCACAATGTGGTGGGTTGAATAGTGACGACTGGAGTCGTATCCCGGTCCTCCGAGAGATCATAGCTTCGAGGGAGAGAAAGAAAGTCTGGTCGATGTTTGGTGCATGCTTTGATACGACATCCAAAGAGAAGTGCTGGACGAAGCTACTAGTTAGCGTCATTCCATTATGAACCTTTGCAAACAGTGATGCATCTATATCCATCTATATATACGCCTCTCAAGAGCCATATATAGATAGGAGGTTAGGGTCGAGGGACTCAACTGATAGATATGCTACATCCTATTCCAATTCATGCGATTCATTCTTTACTCACCCTCTCGATGAAGCCCTATCTATGCTCCCCCTCGATCTATAGGGGGGAATACTCTCCCTCGATCTAGAATTCCCTCGGATTAGATCTCTACCCCACCCTTGATCATGAATAGAATACGCATAGATAGGGGTTGATTTATCTTGCTATCACATACATAATATGATTGATTGATTGATAGCGGGGCATTGATGCTCTCGACCACCTATTCCATTGATCGGTCACCCATTCTATTGATTGATTGGCCACCTATTCGATTGGCCCCTTAGAATAGTAGGGGCTCACCTTGCATAGGAATTGGGATGAAGGAATCTTGGTCTTCGAATCTCGATGATATCACATACATATTACATACATGGTCTAAGCTATAAGCTATAAGCTCAGGCTGGAACACCACAACGGGAACAAGAGGGTTCATCAAGACTACGGCTGATGGGCGATGAGAGATCAGAGAGCAAAAGGCCACTACTATTCTATATGGTTGCCGAAACACCAGGTACTTAAGAATAGTAGGGGCCCTCAGAACAACTAATTGGAGAAACCCCTTGAGAATAGTAGGGCCATAGAATTGTAGGGGCCCTCCCCCACCCCCCACTATAGTTATTGTAGGGTGAGCCCCCCATAGAATGTCGAGGGGAATAGTAGGGGGGCCCCTTAGAATAGCAAGGCAACTATCGAGTGCAAGTTTCTCGCCCTACCCCCATAGAATTGGGCGGGGGCTAGGGCACATTAATCTACCAGTCAATTAATGTACGCCTGCTAGAATAACCATACAATTCTATGGGTAGGGCTTGATTGAAGCCCGTTAAATAGTGGCTAGAATCGATATTAATGACACTTGCTAGAGTAAGCCCACATAGAATTGTAGGGCAAGCTCGATTCTAGCCCTTATTATAGCAAGCGTCATTACTTGACTAATTAATTTGAAATTAATGCGTTCATTAATGTGCTCCATAGAATTGTAGGGCGAGTCCATAGAATTTTAGGGCGAGCAGATCGCTAGTATAATGCCTATAGAATTGTATGGGCTCCCCATCGAATAGTAGGGGCACTAAAATACATCTAGAATGACGCTATAATAAGGGCTAGAATCGAGCTAGATTAAGCTAGAATACACTAAATAGTTCTAGAATAGAGCTAATGTTGGTGGGTGGGAAACTCTAGTTTCGGGTGGCCCTTTAACCCCCCACACATCCCCACACACACGGCCTAATGTCGAGTTCGTCGCCTACTATTTTAAGGGGCCTCTGGAAGAAGATAAATGGCTAGAACCCCAGGGACTCTAGTTGGAGGGCTAAAGGGGCCACCCACCCACCCCAACTAGGACGCGTCTATTCTGGCTCCAAAACGATAGTACGGATTGACTAACACGCGTGTTAGTCGCACGTTTTACACAGTTGATTTTGCAAGAAATGACTGCGATCGACTAACATGTCACTATCACATTGTACAAAAGATCTGTTTTGAAGTCAGAATAGCTTCAGCCCCCCAACTATATCCTCCCGACCAAACGGCAGTTCCTTATGGCGATCAATCAATCAATCAATCAATCAATGATAGTCGTTTCGGCAAGAATCGGCAGCGGGGGTCTTGTTTTCAGGGGAGACTTATTCGCAATCCCACAATCGGATACTGGCATAGGGTTCGTAGCCCACCCGACCTTGTGTCAGGTAGTCGCATTTCAGGTACGGCATTATTTCATCATCGGGTCATCACAACGGCAAGGGAATCGACCAACTGGTCCAACTCGACTGACCCACCAGCAGACTGAACGCGAGGGTGGGGGGCCATAGAATGAGAGGAAAAGTCTTCTTTATGTCATCACCCCTCCCGGCCAACTCAACCCCTACAATTCTATGGGTAGATCCGATCATAAATCAACTGGACAGGCGGCTATGAAGACCAGGAGCGGGTTACGGAGTGGGGGGATATTCCAGCATGGGATTGGCTACTTTACCCCTCCACCCATCCCCACACACGAGGATAGGGAGGAATCCGATACGAAAATCTCATGCACGATAAAGAGATGTTACAGAATAGCTTCATGGTGAGCATTTCGCTGCTGATATATAACCCATACACTGTAGGAGGCCATAAACTTTAGTGGGAGATTGGCCACGGGAAGAAGTGTTAAACCCTGAACTTTGAGGTGCATTACGAGACAGATCACTGATAACTCGATCCAATTTTGTGGAGTATGCACCCCCCTCTGTGTAATTTGAATCAGTATTGCAGGCAGACCATCGGTAATCACATCACATATGACTGAAGGGAAAATCATGAGAAAGAGCAAAGGAAGAAACATTGTTCCTCCGAAAGAAGGGTTGAACCTTATCAGTTAATGATAATTTTACACTTCACACCGTGTAAAATTGATGAATAAATCAGATTTGTTGTTTACATGTAGCGGACAGAGTTCAACCTTCACAAAAGCTACAAACATGACCTCAACATGAAAGCATATGGAGAGAAGTGCAGGTAGAAAAAACTTCACTTGAACCTCATCTTTTTCCTTATTCCAACTCGTGAGTGTTCTACAGTCAATGATCAAATTATTGAGAGTGATACGGTGCTATGCATGGAAGCTCCATCCTGTTGTAAGTCGTTACTTACTACCTACCCACTTTTGAATTTTCTCTAAAGAAATTTTTTTGTCAAATTTACCGATCAATTCAGACTGAATTGCAACTTCCATGAAATGAAAGTTTTTAATGATTTTTGGTCTCTGATATTTGAAAGTTTGAAAGTTGATTTGACAAGTAATAAATAAAAATTCAATCAATAAATCATAATTTCTATTTTCATTATTTTTATGTCTTTGTTGATAATATATTTTCTGCTATGAATTTTGATCAAATAATATGTTGCTTTTGTTATCCGTTTCTCCAAAAAAAAAGTTATTAAAGAAATTATTTTTTATTACTAGCATAATTGGTTTCCATGTAGTACACTCTATGATGCAATACCATTATGTTTCCATTGATCTTGATGTGCAAAGATGACAAACTCTATCAACCCACTCCTCTTTAGGTATTTTCCACCTCCCTATTTGCCTCTAAGATTGTGCGAACTATTCCTTGATTGGACAGTTAGGATTACAAATTTCCATTTTATATATGTTCCTATAAAGTGCTTTTGCTTGTGGTCACATGCAGGGTTGAATTGCTTGACATAATATTTTCCTTTTTGCTTCAGTTGTTCTGTCCACAAGACAACTTTGACTTTCTCTATCACATACCTTATGATATTAGCATTTGCATTTGAGCACTCTTGCATGCTAATTCCTCATTTACATTTGCATTTGAGCACTCTTGCATTCTAATTCCTCATTTACTCATCCAATTAGCATTTGGATTCATACATGTTGTCTTTCTTCTATTTAGCTTTTCCTTTGCTACTATTTTGAGCTGATGGTGTTCTTTCGTGTTCTTTATTTTGTTTAAATAACCTAACTGTATGCGGGAAAAGCAGGTCGATAGAACCTAATATGTGAAAAATGTTCCAAAAGACTTGTCCACACACACACACAGGACTTCTTGGTGCAAGCTATGGAGTAATGAAGTATTACTCAGCTTCCCAAGGTAGGTCCCATGGTTCTCTATCTCACAATGTCCCTCAAACCAATGTTTTTGCTCTCAGATCACTGAGCAAAATGGTTTAGGGATGGTAAATGCAAGAACGAGGGATGCTTTGATAGATTTTAGAATGAAATGCATCCTAAGCTATGCATGATTCTAGAAATGCAATAAACTAGATGATAAGATGACAAGGTTAGCATGAATACTATCCTAGCATGATATATTGAGCTAAATGATAAAGAAACTATTCTAAACATGCATATTTAGACTAATTCCTAGTTAAAAGAGAGGCTAAAATGATGAGCATGAAAATGATATATAAAAGCTTGAATGTATTTAAACATAAGTGTGATACTACAAGTTTGGAGGATGATCAAAATGGAGGAATGAGAGCTCTGTTTATAGAAAAAATAGGGCAATGGATGGTCAAGATTAAATGGTTTAATCAAGGGTTGAGTTTGAAAGTTGGGGATCCATGTTTGTAATTGGCACCAATGAAATGGTGACAAGTGTCAACATAGGGTTGGGTTGAGAGAAGGGGTTGGAGGCATTAAATGCCTAAGAAGACCTTATGGTTATCTAGAGATAAGGGTTAAGCTTAAGTTAGGCTTACCCAATGGATTAAGAGTTAATCCAAGGATAAACCTTTGTGCAAATGATTAAGAGATAATCATGGTCAAAGTATTAAAGGCTTGATGAGACCCTTAGGTTGGATGAAGGTTGAGTTAAAATAAATTTTTTAACCATGTAAGAGGGTTTGAGTTAACCATTAATGGTTATTGAAGACTTTGGGGAATTAAGTGGTTCAAGACTTGAAGCCTTTAATGGTTATCAAAGACTTTGAGGTTTTGAGAAGTGACCTCCCCTTTGCTTAGGGATGTGACAATGTTTAGAAGATGGGTTAGGCTAATTAGAAGCGATTAGAAGGGTCTAGAAGAATTTAAGAAGGGGTTTAGGAAGGCAAGTGGGAGATGTAGGATTTTGCAAGTAGATGGAGGGATAATAGGATTTAATTGAAATAAAGTTAATTTAATTCAATTTGGTTGCAATTTGGGGAAATTAAATAAATTAGATTGATTCAATTTAGGATAACTATTTAATTAAATTTGAATTTAATTAAAAGTGGATAGGGGGGATTTAATTGAATAAAATGATTTATTCATTAAATGGGTATAGTGAATTTTATTTAAATAAATTGAGTAATTTACTTAATAAAATAGAGGAATGTGGATAATTTAATTAAATTGGATTTAATTAAATAGAGAAATGAACATAAAATTTTCATTTAGGAATATGGTCATTTTTATACGTCTACACTAACAACACAATCATTGTCGCTACTTCAATTGGGAATGGTCTAACTTCAACTAAGACAATCTCACATGGGAATATGGCTTTTATTTTAAAATTTCTTGTGATTAAACACCTTGACAACCTTTTTGTTTGTCTCTATTTTGATGTCAATGTGTTGCCCCAAGCTTCACAACCATACAACACCAATACAACAAGTAATCCAAATAATGTCTTATTTGTTTTTCAATCGTATAACTCAACAAATCTACATCAATTTTGAGACATGAATAAAGCTTTCCAACCCCCTTGGATTATTTTTGCCCTACAAGTCTCCTAATTGAGGCTATTCTGATAATTAAGGTTGTGATAAAGGGTTCAATTTTTTATACTTGTTAATCGTAAAGGGAACACATATTAAATGTTAACATCGTAAAATCAAATTTAATGGAATCATACTTATGTTTACACTAGTATTTATGATTTAATGTTTTGTTAGAGGTCACACGCCACATGATAAATTTTGAGGATGTGTGTCTAATAATGGGGTAATGAAATGTAACACATAAAATTTTAAAATAGTTTTTTTTTTAATTTTATAGTGAAATTGCTAATTAACATGTGGCAAAATCTACCAAATCAATTAGCTAAAATTTTTAATTACCATAGATCATTATTTCAAAACTATTAAAGCCAAAACACATACTAGTCTACAAAAGTGGTGAATTTGTTAAATGACAATTTTTGGTATCTCATGATATTCAGTTTGGAAGGATCTTCAATTTTTAATACTTCTTTTAGTCTTCTCAATTCCTATAGGTTCATAAAAGTTTATATATGTATTATAATCTCAAATTGTGATTGAATGAGACCATCTTTAGGGATTTACAAATAGTGTTTAACAAGTTTCTTGAGTCCCTAGTGATTGTAGTAAGCATTTTAGTAGGGTTGAAGGTTTTATGGGAGATCATTGAGGTTTAGAGATAAAGAATTAGTGAGAACTATTGTCATCATTCAAAATGTAAATGGATTAGACTAGTACAAGTTTCATTGGAGTAATTTTTAAGTGAGACGTAGGTTCACTTTTCTTGAATGTTTTCACATGAGGTGGATTTCTCTAGGGTATAGTGATATCATTCTTATGTGATGTTCATTATTCTCAAGTTAATTTTATACAATTTTTTATTATCTATGGCTACCAAATTTAACATAAAAGAAAAACCATTCTTTGACATATCTATAATTAGTGAAGAATTTGAGAAATATCTACCCTAGTTTATGGATCAAACACTATTTGAAAGAAAACTTTGAATAAACCATGATGAAAAAAATTCTTGACAAATAAGGTCTCCTAAAAAATATTCAAGAGGACCGAATTTGTGAGACAGGACCATATGTTTTCCCACATGTCTTCTTGCCAAGTTTTAACCAATGCTCATTAGACATACTAGACACATTGTTTTCTTTTGAAATTGACACTCGTTGATCTCTTTCTTCAAGGAGATCTTTCATATTCAACTTTCGTATCTTGTAACTAGAACCATTTATCTTCTCAATATTCATTCCAAAAGTAGAAGGCATGGTATACAATATTTCCTCAAATTTAAAAAAGAAGACAATAAAAAAGCTCCCACTATAGCTAATTTTTTTTTGAAAATTAAAGAAAAGGTATCCCTCTTGACAAAATCATTAGCTCTAATACAAAATATTGTAGAAGATGTGAAAGTACCGCAATAAAAAATTATTCAAGTGTATGTAAATCTTAATTATATTTACTTAATAAAATTACCCAAAAATAATATTACGCGATTGCACAAATTAGTAATAAAAAACCATTAAACCATAAGTGACATAGACTTTACATGGAAAAACCCTTTGAGGAAAATATTTTCATGAGAAAGAGGATAAATATGTGATTAATCTTCAAGAAGAGATGTACATAAACACAATTTGATACTTTGATCTTTACTAGCATTTCGACAACACCTAGATGCATGTAGAATAAAATGACTTCTATTGACGAATGGTTCCAATTTATACAAGAGATAGGATGAGAATATTATTATGGTATCATAAAATAAGAGGCACAAAAACACCTACAAAAGGCATATGCTATCCACTCATGGACAACCTCTAAGCTTAGTAAAAGTTATTAAATATTCACATGGACTTCACATGGGTGTTATAATCCATATCCAATGGGAAAACTATAACTCGTAAGATATCTTACACCTCATTATTCTTGATGGTTGACATGCATAAATGCTGCAATATGTTAAATATGTTGGCATTGATGTTAACCTACCATTAATGACAACCTATTATTTTTGTATAGAGATTGATTGATGTAGTTGAAGAGGCAAAGAAATGGTTTGGGACAATCATGTGATTGAGATAGATGGTTTGACACAAATGAAGACATGGAATTAGCAACATAATTGAGAGAGATGGTTTGGCACTAATGAAGATATGGAATCAGTATGCTTGATGATAGTGAGACAAGACCAAGAAAATGTAATCATGACATAAGATAATTCAAAAGTATGGTATGTACATGGTTATGTTAGTAACACATGGTTCATGCTTTGAATGAGAAATAGATTAGTTTCAAAATATTTCAAGGAGTTATATGAATATCAGATGAGTCTCTATGCATACTCATGTAAATGAGAAAATTTGTCTATGGCATAAGCAGTGCATTCCCTAATGATAAAATCTATATTTTGTTATGCACATTCCTCCACATTACAAGATTTGTTCTTGTGGTTTTGCAGTTAAGATTTTTAGTCACCAAAGAGATAACTTCCTAGCTTTCATATCATAACATCTTATACAATTTAATGTAGAATTGACTGTTCTTTGAATTACACTAAAATAGAGAAAAGTGCCTCATAGGTTTACCAAAATGCTCTACATTCCTTTGGAGTGATAGATATGGTTGTTCAGACTCAAGATATGGTCAAAGAGACCTTATAAGGTTTCATTCAAGAAGGTTTTTTATGGTTTGGTATACCACAATCCATTATCCCAAGTGTTGAAGGGTAAGTGCGCAAAGATGGGGGACCAAAAAGGGGTCTTAAGATGCCACTTTTTTTCTTTTTTTTTTCCTAAAATCAACAAAGTCTAAACTTCAACAAGAAAATGAAGATAGTTACACTCAAAATATGAGGATGCAGTAAGAACAAGAGTTGTAGTGCCCCGAGTCTACTTTTTAAACTACTAATGTTTTTTGAAAATGGTGGAGACTAAGGGTTTCAAAAAGGGGGAGCACACAAACTAGTGTTGTTTTTCAGAAAAAATAACATAACACTTGGTGTGCTCCACCTAAAATGTCAACTTTTTTTTGAAATTTTTAAAATCGCTCCAGTGAGAAATTAGCTAACACCATGTAGTTTATGCCATATTTTTTGACTAATTTTTTAATGAATATATGAGTTTTTACTAATTTTCAAAGTGGACACATCCTGAAAAAGCATAAATTTGAGCGTGCTCCCCCTAAAAATTTGTGAAAACTAATCAAAAATCATTTTCTTTAATAGTGTAGAATGGAGTCTAGTTTCTAAAAAAGTAAATTTTTTTCAAAATTTGATAAACAAGTAAAAATCTATGGCCAAAATACGACATGTTGGTTTTTGACAAAAAACAGACACACTAACACAAGAAATTATGGATGAAGATCTTAACATTATCAAAATTTGAAAAGAATTATATGGTTGGATAGCTAAGAGAGAGCTTCATGATTGTATGGTGTTTCTTTTTTTAATTCAATTGAAACACGTGCAAACCTGACGGAGAGCGAAGAAAAAAGTAAGAAAATTTTCAATATTTGCTAGAAAACATGTCTCGGGCTTGAGAAGGGCGTCCAAGCCTTTGGGTTGGATGCCCAAGGAAAATCCAAGCCAAAGGCTTGGTGTTTTCCAAGGTAGATAGTTTGGCGCACGCCAAATGAAAAAAATTCAAAAATTCATTTGGTGTGTGCTTTATTTGGTGTACACCATATTTGGCACACACCAAATGTATTTCATATAAATTATTTATGTTACAAAGAAAAAATTGTTCTCTCCCTTGGAATATATACATGAAATATAACATTTAAGTATTTCTATGTCTTTTTTGTGTATATATTGTCAGGATGTTTGAGAGTGGTTCCAGATCTCTAAGAGTTATAATGTAGATTCTAGTTTTTTGAGTATTCATATAAATTTCAGACTTAGTCAAATTTCAGCAATCAACATGCTTACATCAGCATTATCTCTCTAGTCTCGCCCTTGCATTCTCCCTCTCTCTTCCTTAACCCCTACCTCTCTATCTCACTCTCCCTTTCTCTATCTCTTTATCTCTCATTCTCTCCCTCCCCCTCCCTTTCTCCTTTTCACTTAAGTCTCTCTCTCTCTCTCTCTCTCTCTCTCTCTCTCTCTCTCTCTCTCTCTCTCTCTCTCTCTCTCTCTCTCTCTCTCTCTCTCTCTCTCTCTCTCTCTCTCTCTCCCTCTAACTTACTCTCCATCTCTCTTCCTCTCCCATTATTTATCTCTTAAGTCTCTCCCTCTCATCCTCTATCTCTCTATCTCACTCTCCTCTCTCAGATGTATCTCTCTCCCATTATCTCCTTCTATCCTCCCCCTCCCTCTCTCCTTTTCTCATTGTATCTCTTTCTCACTCTCTCTCTCTCTCTCCTTCTCTTCACATATCTCTCTAGTCTCTTGTAATCTCCTTCCATCCCTTCCTCCCTCTCACTCAGGCTCTCTTTATCTCTTACTCTCTCTTTCTCTATATCTCACCATCCCTCCCTCCACCTCTTAAGTATCTCTCTCACGTTCCCTCCCTCCACCTCTTAGGTCTCTCTCTCACAATCCCTCCATCCACCTCTTAAGTCTCTCTATATCTCCTCCACTCCCTATCTCTCTCTCCCCCTCTCTCTGGTCTCTCTCTCTCTCTCTCTCTCTCACATTCTTTATCTCGTAAGTATCTCCCTCTCAACCTATATCTCTCTATCTCACTCTCCTCCTATCTTAGGTGCATCTCTCTCCCTTTCTCTCCCTTTTTCCCTTTCTCATTATCATTCTTTGTCACTCTCTCACTCTCTCCCTCTCTTCACATCTCTCTCTCTCTAGTCTCTTATACTTTCCTTCCATCCCTTCCTCTCACTCAAGTTCTCTCTTTCTCTCTCTCTTAATATCCCTTCCTCCACCTCTTAGGTATCTCTCTCACATTCCCTTCTCCACCTCTTAGGTATCTCTCACAATCCCTCCATCCACTTCTCAAGACTCTCTATATGTCCCCTACCCACTATTTATCTCAAGTCTCTCTTCTTCTTTCTATAAAATCTCTCTCTCAACCTTTATCTATCTATCTATATCCTCTCCAAGGTGTCTCTCTCCCATTATTTCTCTCTTGTTCTCTCTATCTATTTTCCCTCTTTTCATCTCATTTTCTCTGTCCCTCTCTCTCTATCTCTCTCCTTCTAACTCTTGTTCTCTCTCTGATTCTTTCTCATTTAAGTCTCTCCCCCTCTCTACCTCTATCTCTCTATCTCACTTTCCTCTCTCAATTGTATATCTTTCTCATTCTCCCCCTCCCCCTCCCTTTCTCTTATTCACATAAGTCTCTCTCTCTATCTCTCTCTCTCTCCTCCTCTCCTAGGTGTATCTCTCTCCCTCTCTCCTACCCCTCCCTCTCTCTCTTTCTCATTATCTCTCCCACTCTAGGGTCATATGGTGTCCCAAGGGGATACACATGTGTTAGAACACCATATGACCCATTATGACATTAGATTGTCTTAAGGGGTCATATATTGTCCTAAGGGGTCATATGGTGTCCTGAGAGGTCATATGGTTTTTTTAAGAGTCATGCAGTCCGAAGGGACCGAACATGTGTTAGACCACCATATGACCCCATTGTTGGTATTATGGATGTGTTGCATTAGTTTTGTCATTGATGTCAACACTTATCTTTCTGGAGATCTATGGTTATGCTGAATCGACACATTGTGTTCACTAGTAAGGTTAGTAACTTATGCACAGTCACTGGTATATACTCACCGACATGTTATATGGTGCACTGACACTGATGATGACTTGTTATCATCTCGAGATCACTTGATTATGTCGAATACATGGTTTGGATACTTGGTTTTGGTGTTTTGGTTATTGATCTAATCAGGTTGACATATTTGTTGTTACCGACAGATAGGTCTAGGTTATGAACCAGTACACATTATTTATTCCAGATCAGCACAACACGTTATGGAGATGATTTATTGATTGGATATTATTGTTGTAATTGTATTGATCCGACATGTTGTAATTGATTTGATGTAATATTCTTAGTGAGCCGACCTTAGCATTTGGTCTTAGGTTTTGTATAAATGTAAGATCTCTTTTGTGAGATGTAGATATAGCATGGTCATGGTATGATATTGTAATCTGGTATGAGTGACTATTAAAGATCATACGAGCATATCATAGAGAAAATCAAGCAGACATCATTTGAAGGTTTAAGAAAGGTTTGAAGGTGTTTATCAGAGCTTAAACCGGTATCGAATCCAGCATTGCAGATGCACCTTGAAGCAGTACAATATTTACAATCCATCTAGCACCAAGGTACACTGCTCAAATGGGAGTCTACTACTTCAAGGTGCATCTGGTATAGCTATTGGAGTCTACTACTCCAATCCAACCTCACAATAAATAACAATTTACAATATGTTTTAGGGCACCAACCCAAGGAGCACCAACCCCTAGTTTTATGAGAACCTACTCAAAGGAGTACCTACCCCTGCTCTGAGCACCCACTTAGAGAACTACAATGATTGTTCAAGTTTACAATGCAATGATAAATTCATTCTACAAATAAATTTTGTAACACTTACATAATTCTTATATCTTGAGAATGACTCTCTCTGCCTGTTGATATTTCTTTATTCTCCCTTTGTCTGATTTTCTTCTTCTCTCTACCTCTACTTAACCTTTATTAGACTACCCTACTCTCAATCTTCTTCTACTACAACTACCCTTTCTACTCTTTTTATGCAACTACTCTCACTCTTACTCCTACCATCTATACACTTATCTCTTCACCACAACTGCACTTTTTCAACACTTCACTTATTTCAATCAACTAGTGGGGATATCTTTATTTCTACCTCTGTCACTATCTCGACAACCACTCCTACCAATATCAAATCATATTTATAGAAACTATTGGAATAGATCAACTCTGTACACATCAGATTTTTTTGCCACTACAGACTTGAATATTTTATTCAAGTAGGTTGTCTTGAAGATCTCTACTGTAGAGATTGTATTCTCTATCCTGAATAAGATCTCAGATCAACTACCTAAATTAAATGTATCCTGTCTGTCTTCAAATCATTATCTATACTTGGATTACTAAGTTTGGTAATCTTCTTCTACCCAAAATGATCGACCATCCTTCCTTGAGCCACACATCCTTCCTGCAACTCAGTCACCATTAATATGTCTTTCATCCTCTTTGAAAATTTTGACAACTACCACATTGAAATCCTTCATCACTGACTTCTGCATATCTAATTCATTCTTTATTCATTAGGGAGCCTCATGTCTTCATATTCTTCATCTAGATCAGATGGTCAAGGTTGATTCACTTCTATGTAAAACCCTTGTACCAATCGACATGCACCGATGTTGTCAAAAATCATCATAGATGACATCCAAGTCACTTGGTCAACCACAGTTAACTGCCATGTGGACTATCGTCCTTATCGGGTTGCCAATGTGTAACCAAAAACACCTCAAATAGTCATGATGACCTTAACCTTTGTTATCATGAGATGACAGGATGCATCATCATTTCACCTTTTAACTTGCCCTGTTAGTTCCTCTTTACTTTCATCTGCAAGTTGTGGGATAGCAGGATCCATTCCTTACATCATCTCTTGTTTCCCCACAAGCCATTTTACTTTGGCTTCTCTTCGTGCGGGATTGCAGGAGACATTTCTCCCTTTACCTTTTTTATCCTGCATAACCAACATCTTGTCCTACTTAGCACCACGGGATAGAGGGATACATATGTCACTCCACCTTGCATTGTCCCGCAAACTCCTTTTGTCTATGCTTCCTAGCCGCAAGATAGTAGGAAGCATTGTTTCTTTGTTTCTATGTTTCCCCGCAAGATCATTCTTCAATCACTTTGATGACACGAGATAGCGAGAATTCTAATTTAAGCCTTTGTCCTTTTAACCCCACAAGCTCACCTTTCACATTTCCAACATGTTGCGAGATAGCGGGAAGAATCTCTTGCTTCATCTTTTGTTACCTTGCTAGACCTTCAATCTCAACTCAAACAAGTTGCGAGATAGTGCAAATCACTATACCCAGCTTGGAGTTATCCCACATGAATATCATGCACACAATTTGTGTGGCGTGAGATAGCAGGGGACTCATTTCCCTTTGACTTATTGTTGTCCCATGTGGTCAACCAACACTCAACAAACATGCTACGAGAGGGTGGGGAGCCTTGAGCTTCTTTGATTTTTCTTACCCCATGAGGTCTTTCTATCCATCCTTCTACAGTGTGGGATAGACCATTTTCCTCCAACTTCATTATCCCATAGGGTCATTTGGCTACATTCCAACTTGCCACAAGGTAGCAGGATGCCTGCTCATACAAAATGGCTCCTACATGAACACAATGCAACATAAGCGAAACACTGAGCCATTGACACGTTGATAGATGGGGATAACTCAAATTCGAGATGCCCCTTTTAATAAAACATGATGATCTAAAAAGTGATAGAGGCCATTTAGTCAAACCACCATATTGGTCGAACTTCCATGAATGAGCAAAACTAAATCTAGAGTTGTCTTGTATCAAACCCGATGGGTCCAGCACATTATGTGGCATATATAGATCAACACCAACATTGTCTTGCACTCTGTAACCCACATTCATCTACAACCTATAACATTTGTGTATCTGTATAGCATAACTTGTATGTTATGCACATTACTTGTTGTCTTCTTCTTTGCAACCTCTTGACATCCCTGTAACACTAATTGACATCAATGACAATAATTCCAACAATCTCCCCCTTTGGCATTGATGTCAAGACACTTGTAGACTTGCACTCTGGCTAATTTCTCCAAATTTCTCCCCTTTGACAACAGTGGCAAAGGGTGAAACATCCAACTCCTCCAACACCAATCATCAATTTGTGCAAGTTCTCCCCTTTTGATTTACAACTTCTTCACCTCTTTGCCTGTAGCTAGATGAACCATTATTATAATATAAAAGGAAGTGTTAATATTGCTCACAAAAATTTTAGAACTCCCCCTGAGACAAACATGAGGTTCAAGGATGAAAAAATAGAAAAACAATATGCTCCCCCTAAATCATTGACCTCAACAATATGTTTAAGTGTTTAAGGAACATAGAACAACACCCAACTTTTGTCTCAAGTACTCAAAGCTATCCTTGGCCAGTGGCTTAGTTAATATATCAGCTATTTGCTCACTAGTACAAACATATTCAACTTTCACTTCTTTCTCTGCAACCTTTTCCCTAAGAGAATGATATTTGATTGCAAAATGATTTGTCCTAAAATGCATGACAGGGTTCTTTGATATATCGATTGCACTTGAGTTGTCACACATGATGGGAATAGGTTCCGAAAACTCTACTTGAATGTCTTTGAGAGTTTTCTTCATCCACAAAACTTGTGAGAAAGATGTAGCAGCTACAATATACTTTGCTTCAGTAGTTGATAGTGAAATGGCCTCTTTCTTCTTACTATTCCATGACACCAATCTATCTCCAAGGAAGAAAGCTCCACCTCCTATCATCTGCACATCCTGCCCATTCTACATCAGTATAGGCTTGCGGGTAAAAGTACAAAGTTGTGTCACACTTTTATAAAAGAAATGGTCAATGCTGATTCAAATTTTTAAAGTAAATCAATAGAAATTGAAATATATGTTTTGAATTTTGAAATTATGTAAACAAATAAAAAATTTATTCTTTTGTCTATTTCATGTTTGTAATTTTAACAAAATTTTAAAAAATTATTTGAATGTAGTTTTTTATAAAGTAAACACTATAATTTAGTTGTTGATAAAATGTTAAAATTGAAGTTACACAAGCCACCACACTTTAATTAGTAAATTTTACTTTTTTTTGTCAATTTTTTTGTGTATATTGATAACTTGAAACTTTAGTGCATGGATATATTTTTTACTCTTTCCAATTCCCACCAACTTTTTTTTTAATTATTTATCCAAATTAGAAAAGAATTATATCATCTTGACATAGATTCCTTTCTCTACTGCATCATATTTTTTTCAAAAATTTTAAATAAATTTTAGTATTTTTCCTTCACAAGATAATCGACCTAATATTTTAGTGTTGATGACCCACTTGCAATAAAAATAAAATATAAAATATAAAACTAATTAAAATATTAAAAGATATATATTTTGGAAAATTCACTTATAGATCTATAAAAGGGTATTTTTACATTTCAAAAAATATATTATTTATAAGAGTAGGAGTTGTTGAAACATTGAGTTTTTATTTTTTAGACCATACAAATCTTTTCTCAATCTACGTACAAATTTCTCATCTTCATGTAGCTGAAATGCTTTAGTTTGCTCTATGTAGACCTCTTCTTCAAGATTGCCATTTAGGAATGTGGATTTGAAATCCATTTGATATACTTTGTATCCTTTATATGTTGAGAATGTCAAGAAAATCCTTATAGCTTCAAGTCTTACAATTGGTGCAAACGTCTCTTCAAAATCTATGCCCTCTACCTAAGCATATCCCTTGCACACAAGTCTTGCCTTGTTCCTTATTACCTTGCCTTCTTAATTCATCTTGTTCCTATAGACCCATTTATTCCCAATGACATTTTTGTCAGCAGGTCTAGGAACCAATTCCCATATTTTGTTCTTTTCAATCAGTTGCAACTCTTCTTCCATAGCCTTTAACAACTTTTCACTTTTGTTGGCTTCATCATATGTTTTGGGTTCCATCTCAGTTATACGGCATAAGTTTACTTGCTCAACATTTCTAGATCTCCTTCTTGTTTGTACACCATCTTTCTTTGTACCAATAATATGATCCTCAAGGTGATTCTTTTGCACACATTTGTTGGGGAATTTACTTGATGCTTCTTCTTCATGTTCACTCTCAGATTGATCTTCATCTTCAACATATGGTTATTCAGTCTGAGTCACTGAGTTTTGCTTCCCCTTGTGCATATCCTTATAAATTCTCACATGCACACTTTCAATTACCTTCTTTAGTCTTTTGTTGAAATACTTGTAGGCCTTTCTATGAGTAGAGTACCCCAAGAAGATACCTTAATCACTTCTTGAATCAAAACTGCCTAATCCATCTTCATCTCTTTGATGAAGCACTTGCTACCAAGCAGCTTTAAATACTTGATTGATGGTTTCATATCATACCATAGCTCATAAGGTGTGATTCTATTGTTCACTCTTAATTGCACTTTGTTTAGTATATATATAGCAGAGTGAACTTCCTCTTTCCAATAAACATGAGGAAGATTAGTTTCATTCAACATTATCCTTGCCATATCCTTGACTATTTTGTTCTTCCTTTCCACAACACCATTTTGTTGTGGTGTCCTAGGGGTTGAATATTGTCTTATGATTCCATTTCTATCACAATAGTCTTCAAATTCATTTGATTTGAATTGACCTCCATGGTTTGATCTTAAACACTTCAGCTTGTTCTTATATCTTTCTCCACTTAGGGCTCTTGTTCTTGTAGGCCCACACAAATCAGTATGCACGAGCTCTAAAGGCCTTGTAGTTGAGTACTCCTTTGTCTTGAAACTCTCTTTAGTTTTCCTCTTTGACACTCATCACAAAAAGTTCTTGTTGGTTTGATAATATGAGGTATGTTCTTAACATACCCTCTCTTGCTCACTTTAACAATATTATCAATATTAATTTGACCAAACCTTCTATGCCGCAACCAACTTTCATCAACTTGTCCCATCATGCTTTGGGACTCAAAGCAGTCTTTCAAGTTGTACACATTTCCATCTATCCTTTTGCCTTTTGAAACAAGGTGATTGTTTATTTCTTTTCTGATTTGACATCCTTTTGAATCAAATTTAAACTTATATCCTTTGTCATCCATTTGACTCACACTAAGCAGATTGTGTTTCAAACCTTCCACATAATATACATCATGAGATTTTAGTTTGCCTTCAATGTTTTGTGTACCTTTTCCCTTGATCTTGATTGAGGATTTGTCTCCAAACCTCACTGAGCCACCATTCCAATCTTCAAGTGTAATAAATTTCTTCTTATCACCAGTCATGTGGTTGGAGAACCCACTGTCTACTACCCACAAGTTTCTCCTTTCAACATGTAGGGCAGTTTGAACAATCAAACTCGACTCATCCTTGTCCTTTTCTTTTTCTACCCAAACTTGATTTGATTTCTCCTTCTTTTATATTGTCCCATTCTATTCTAGTTTTGTATTAGTTTTAGATGTTAACATTGTCTTATTTTGCTTAGCAACCCTGAGCTTATAGTGTTTTGCAATGTGGCCCAAGTTTTGATAATGATAGCATTTAATGTTTATATTGAATGATGCATTTGAAAAACTATTGAAGGGTTTAGATGTATTTCTTCTACATTCATAGCTCCTATGGCCATACCCATTACATTGATAAAAAACAACACTCATATCCCCAAAAGCAGCAAATTGATTCTACTTACAAAACTAGGAGGGGACCTATGCATAAGTCTACATTCTGCCATTCTATGACCATAAGTATTGCATTTATAATAGTAGCCATGGAACTTAGGCACATATCAATCATTGTTGAATTTATTTCTCGTTGGTCCCCTTGGAGCAGCATAAATAGGTATTCTTGAGCTCTTCCTCATATCCTTGACTCTTGTGAAATGTCCATCATCCATCTTCACTTTTTCTTTTGGATCAACATAACTGCTTTGTGTACCAACATCATATGTTTTCTTCTCAGTGGGCTTGCTGATAGTGAAATTTTGTTCATTTCCTTTCTTACTAGAAGAGACAAAATGTATCTCTTTATTTGTTGAGTACTTACTGGTAGAACATTGACTGACATCAAATCTAACTCCTTTTGTATCCTTTAAGTGCTTTTTCTTGTTCAACATTTTGTCTAATGCATCAGTGCAACCCTCATACATGATTCTCACCTTGATATCATCTTTGTACTTTTCAAGTTCCTTTCTAAGATTCATATATTCTTCCTTCTATTAGTCCCAACCAGTGTTGAGAGGGGAGGGGTGAATCAACACTTTACCATTTTGACACAATTAGAACTTTTAACTCAAGTCTGCACTAACTTAATATTCATCAATACAAATAAATACTGCAAGAGAATATGAATGCATGAAAAGATACACAATGACACCAAGATTTATCTCGTGGAAACCCAAATGGGAGAAAACCACAGTGTGAGTAGGAACTCACAAAATTTGTACTCTTCTAGAGTACGCTCGGTGAAGAGCCATCCCTGCTAGGAGATTACAAAGACATTGTTAGGTGCTATCTGGTTAAGGGATTTTATTTAAGGCTTGTCAGTGCCTTTACCCTGTTAAAGGTAGCCTAGTTAAAGGACTTAGAAACATCAACTAATATGTCACCCGGTTAAGAGATTTTACAAAGGGGCCTGTTAAAGTCCACCCGGTTAAGGGATTTGAGTTGTAATGGTTATAAAGCAACAAAAAGATGATCTATTGGAGTAGCTACTGATAGCTTGACCAGATCACAATGAAAATCATACTCTATCCATACCGGGTGTGTCTGCTCTATGCAACACCATTTTTCTGCTTATACCTTTGGCTCTACACTCTATCGGTCCTCTGATCCTTGGCTCTACACTCTGTCGGTCATCTGACCCTCGGCTCTGCACTCTAGCAACCTATCTTATACACTCTCTTCTCTACTAAATATTTTAGCACTTCCTCTTACTCTTCTATACACTTTGGATCACCTTTCACAAGATCTTCTCTTTGCAAATTTTACGATCAAGAATATTTTGAATGAATTCAAAATACTTTATACATTCTTTTTTGTTACCTTCAGGTGTTTCCTTAATCAATGCAATCATAGATTTTGGTAGATTTAGAATTCAAATCTTCCCGCTCTTGCTCTGCACACCCTTCAACAATTTTTCCAACTACTCAACCAATTCTGCCACCACATCCACAAACAATAGTGACTTCTGGGTCAGGTTCAGTCTTATAAATGAAAACTAGAAAATTTGCACGTAATCATGGCTTAACAACATGATGACTAAAGTTGACTTCACCAACCTTTAGTTTGGCATAGACACAAGCTCACCAACTCAACTTTTTCCATTGCAACTGAATAACCGATCACTGCTCTGAGATTTATGGTGACCACCTATCTTCCTTCTACTTCACCAGTATACCACTACGCTCTACATTACCGGTTCATCATTTGATGTCAATTTGTTGTGCTTCCATCAAGTCTCTTCTCATGTTTTCCAATGAGGTTCCGATTTGCATACAACCTAAAGTCTTCTTGCCTAAGTCACCTTTAGTGACTTCATTATCATCATAATGACCAACCTGAAGATCTGACCTCAACAGTGATCTTCTTGAGTGACAAACCAGTTAGCTTAGTGTGTCTTCCCTTGAGCTGATTGAACTTTGATAACTTGTCTCTTATGTTGCTTCCATGTTGTTTATAAGTCATCACTTTTTCTACTGAGATAAACCGCTCCACTAGCAGCACTCCATCGATCAATGTTAGACATCAATGACAAATCTGAGCAAATATATCGGTTCTCTGGATTAACTAGTTTTGTCAATGCCAATAATCTCCCCCTTTGGCATTGATGGCAACACTTCAGAATTTGTCTTATCAGTTACTCATGCATATACTTCTGCTCACAGTAATGAATATGTCCTCCTAACACTGGCAATACTCTGCTTCAACAACTTTAGCTCAACACAATTTACCATCAGCAACTTCACCTCAACACTACTTACCAATATTCAAATACTATAATCATATCTCCCCCTTTGAGAACAATGCCAAAGATGTATTTCAGTACACTTACAAGACTGCCCCCTAACCAGAGTAGTCCACACTTATCAATCTAGTCTTACAGGTTTTTCATAAAGAAATCATACTAGATTGATATAGAGCCCTTTTTACTTACTTTACTACAAGTAGAGGCATTACCCCTAGCTTACCTCTGAGGTATTCAAAGGTGTCCTTCTGTAGTAGCTTGGTGAATATATCGGCCACCTCTTCTTTTGTTGGTATATACTCCAACCTCACTTCCTTGTCTTGAACCTGTTCTCTGAGGTAGTGATATTTGATAGCTATATGCTTTGTCTTGGAATGCATCACCATATTTTTGAATATGTCTATAGCACTGGTGTTGTCATAGTCAATTACCATAGGTTCAATCACCTTTTCTTGGATACCTTCTAATAATTGCTTGATCCATACAATCTATGTGCAGTTGATTGCAGTAGCCACATACTCAACCTCAACTGTGGATTGAGATATGCAGTTTTGTTTCTTGCTTGTCCATGACACAATCATGTCTCCAAGAAAAAATGCACCTCCACTAGTGCTTTTTCTGTCATCAATGTTCCCTACCCAATTTGAATCGATGAAGACACTTAAGCTAAAGTCTCCCTTATGTGGATACCAGATACCATACTCATCAGTTCCATTTAAGTATCTAAATATTCTCTTGATTGCCACCATACGAGTCTCTTTCGGATTTACAACAAATCTGGCAACCAAGCCAACAACTTGTGCTATGTATGGTCTACTGTGTACTGCATACTGCAACTTACCGATCATGGATTGGTAAAGTGTCTCATTCACTTCATGAGCCTCATCATTTTTGGAGAGCTTGCAACCTGTAACCATTGGATTTCCAATAGGTTTGCAATCTTCCATTCCAAAAGTTCAAAATTTCCCTTATGTACTTGGTCTAGCTAATGAATATGCCATTCTTTAGCTGTGATATTTGCAGACCGATGAAGAATTTTATTTCACCGATCATGGACATTTCAAACTCTTGCTTCATTTGTTTTGCAAAACCTTTTCTCATCTCATCATCTCCTCCAAAGGTGATGTCATAAACAAAAATTTCAGCAATCAGATATTTTCTTTCTTCTTCGGTCTTCAGATACAGGTTGTTGTTGTCACTGGTTCTTATGAACCCTATACTTAACAAATATGAGTGCACCCTCTCATACCAATCTCTTGGTGTTTTTTTTAGCCCATAGAGAGTGCACCTTCTCTATATATACTTCTTCCTCTAAAACACTGTTCAAGAATGTCGATTTGACATCCATTTGGTAAACTTTGAATTTCTTGTAAGCAACATAGGCAAGCAAAATTCTTACCCCTTCCAGCCTAGCCACCGGTGTGAAGGTTTCTCCATAATCCAAACATTCTTCCTGAGCATAGCCTTTGAAGACTATCCTTGATTTTTTTCTTACTATTTTACCAGTTTCATCCATTTTGTTTCTAAACACCCACTTTATGCCAATCACATTTTTGTTTTCCGGTCTGGTCACTAGAGTCCAAGTTTTATTTTTCTCAATCTACTCTAGTTCCTCCTCCATGGCTTTTATCCAGTCTTCATCTTTTAGAGTCTCCTTTGGAGACTAGACATGCATTCTCTCTTGCTCTTCTTCTAGTCAATACTCCTACATCTTTGTCACCAATGATATTTTCAGCAGAGTGACTGTTTCTGATGTACTTTGCTAGTACTAGTTCATTTCTTGGAGCTTCTTCTACTGGTTGTGGAGGTTATACTTCACAAGCTTCTTCATTTTCCACTACAACAAGATTTTTCTTAAAAGGTTCTATTGGTATAGTGTACTCAAACCCTTTATAATCCTCTGGTTCACTCTTGCTATCATGTTCATTTTTCTTAGAGAACTCATCTACTCTGATATTTGCACTTTCCACAATCTTACCAGTCCTTTTATAGAAACATTGGCATGCTTTACTCTTTGTGGAGTAACCTAAGAAAGTTCCTTCATCACTCTTGGGATCAAACTTTTGAGAGTACTCATCCCTCTTGATATAGCACTTGCTTCCAAATACTTTGAAATAGTAGACATTCGATGGGTATCCACACCATAATTCATAGGGAGTTTTATTTGTCCCTTTCTTCACCTGTATCTGATTCAAGGTGTACACAATAGTGCTTACTTCTCTCTCCAGAAGATATGTGGAATATCCTTCTATATCATCAGAGTTCTCACATAATCAATAAGAGTTATGTTCCTTCTTTCAGCAACCCCATTCTGTTGAGGTGTTCTAGGTGCAGACAATTTGTCTCATAATCCCTTGTTCTTCATAGTAACTTATAAACTCTTGAGAGGTGAACTCTCCTCCTCTATCTGATCTCAAACATTTCGGATTCTTGTCGACTCCTCTCTCTACTCAAGCCTTGAAGACCTTAAACATGTGGAAGGCTTCAAATTTTTCTTTCAAGAATACAATCCACATCATTCTTGAGAAGTCATCTACAAACAATATGAAACACCGGTCTCCATAGAAAATTTTGGTTCTCATAGGACCACACAAGTCTGTATGAACAAATTCCAACACATTTTCACATGAGAAATATTTGTTGTTGAAACTAGACGTGGTCAACTTTCCTAGTTGGCATTCTTTATGCATAGCATTTTCAAGTTTCGCAATATTAGGCATACCTCTGAAAGACTCATTTTACTGACTTTTTCTATGCTATCAAAGTTAACATGACATAGTCTTTTGTGCCATAACCAACCATCTTCTACCTTTTCCATTAGATAACTACCTATGGTGGTGTCCGGGTGAAATAGATTACCTCTAGATTGTTTACCGGTAGCAATCAGACTTCCTGATTTGTCATTTATTTTGCATATTCATTCATTTAATTCTAACCGGTAACCCTTATTGTTAATTTGTGCAACACTTAGCAGACTATAGTTTAGCCCTTCTACCCAATAAACATCTTCATAATTTTTTTTTATCATTTAGGGCACAGGGAGCATCATTGCCAAATCTCACCATTCCTGCATTGAAATCCTCCATGTTGAGGAATTTATTTCTGTCATTGATCATGCGGTGAGTGCAACCACTATCAATTACCCAATCTACAGACCGGTTTGAACTAGAAATCACTACCATATCACCTTCCTTGTGTTATCTTCCTTTACCATTACAATTGCAATTACATCTCCATCAGATCCTTCTGATTCTTCATCGGTTACTCTTTCTACAAGATAGCACTCCTTCTTGCTTTTGTCCTTGTAGCTTCTAAAATTATCCTTCATATCTATATCATTGTCAGGACATTTGGATACAATATGACCTATCTTATTACAAGAGAAGCACTTTAAGGGTAGTTTACCTTTATACTTTCCTTTTCCTCTTAGCAATATTCTTGCAAGTAGAGCTTCAATCTCATATTGTTCTTGTTCTTTAGATAACAAGTTGTCACTTTCATGAGAATGACCGGATCTTGTAGTAGAACTGCTTCCGGTTTCTTTTCTTCTCCTTGTTAGTGCATGCATCATGGAAGCTTTGAAAGCAACATCAATATTTGGTACACTATTATCATAGTTGCTCATTTCAAAGGTAGTCAACTTACCAATCAGTGTGTCAAGTGAAATACTAACTGTTCCCAAGGATCTGATTTGGAGTGAGAACTCCTATAGGTTCATTGTACTCTATGATTACATGGTTCCAATATTGTTCTTCTGGGGTTCTTAGATAGAGCTTCATTCTACCACACCATAAGGTGTGATTCTCCTTGGAGAACATAGGACCCTCCTTTCACATCATCTTGGATCTTTCCTTAAGTGGTTAAGCTTCTTCTGAATCTAAGGACCAAAGCTCTGATACCAATTTTTAGCCCCAAATGGTGCTGAGAGGGGAGGGGTGAATCAACACTTCACCAGTTTTACACAAATAAAACTTTTAACTCAAGTCTGCACTAACTTAATATTCATCAATACAAATAATTACTACATGAGAATATGCATGTATGAAAAGATACATAGTGACAGCAAGATTTATCTCGTGGAAACCCAAATGGGAGAAAACCATGGTGTGAGTAGGAACTCACAAAATTTGTACGCTTCTGGAGTATGCCTGGTGAAGAGCCATCCTTGTTAGGAGATTACAAATACCCTATTAGGTGCTATCCAGTTAAGGGATTTTATTTAAGGCTTGTCAGTGCCTTTACCCTATTAAAGGTAGCCTGGTTAAAGGACTTAGAAACATCAACTAAGATGTCACCTGGTTAAGGAATTTTACAAAGGGATCTATTAAATTCCACCCAGTTAAGGGATTTGAGTTGCAATGGTTAGAAAGAAACAAAAAGATGATCTACTAAAGTAGCTATTGATAGCTTGATCAGATCACAATGGAAATCATACTCTATCCACACCGGTTGTGTTTGCTCTGCACAACACCAATTTTTTTCTTATACCTTTGGCTCTGCACTTTGTCGATCATCTAATCCTTGGCTCTACACTCTATCGGTCCTCTAACCCTCAGCTCTACACTCTACCGGTCTACCTCATACACTCTCTACTCTTCTAAATCTTTTAGCACTTCCTCTCACTCTACTCTACACTTTGGATTGCCTTTCATAGGATCTACTCTTTGCAAGTTTTACGATCAAGAATATTTTGAATGAATTCAAAATACTTTATACATTCTTTGTAGTCACCTTCAGATGTTTGCTTAATCAATACAATCACAGATTTTGGTAGATTTAGAAGTCAAATCTTCCTGCTCTTTCTCTGCATGCCCTGCAACAATTTTGCCAACTACTCAACCAATTCTACCACCACATCCTCCAACAATAGTGACTTCTGGGTTAGGTTCAGTCTTATAAATGTGAACTAGAAAATTCACAAGTAATCATGGCTTAACTTCATGATGACTGAAGTTGACTTCACCGGTGTACTAGTATACCACTACACTCTACATTACCAGTTCATCCTTTGATGTCGGTTTGTTGTGCTTCCATCAAGTCTCTTCTCATGTTTTCCAATGAGGTTCCGATTTGCATACAACCTCAATTATTCTTTCCTAAGTCACCTTTAGTAACTTCATTATCATCATAATGACCAACTTGAAGATCTGACCTCAACATCGATCTTCTTAAGTGACAGACCGGTTAGCTTAGCTTGTCTTCCCTTGAGCTGATTGAACCTTGATCACTTGTATGTTATGTTTCTTCCATGTTGTTTACTAGTCATCACTTTTTCTACTGCGATACACCACTCCACTAGTCAGTGTTAGACATGAATGACAAATCTCAACAAATATACCGGTTCTCTAGATTAACTGGTTTTGTCAATGCCAACACCTCCATCTTTTGATATTCTTTCTCTTTGTTTTCTAAATCTGATTTAGTCACTTCAAACATTCTTCTAGCTTCATCCAACTGAGTGGTTAAAGCAACAAGATTGCTATTTGATTCTTCAATATTCTTGTTTAGTAAGTCATGCTCCCTTATGACAGACTTCTTGTATTTCTGGAACTCTTTTTTTTACTTTGTTGAGTTCTTAGAGAGCACAAACCAATTCTCCTTCAAGGTCAACCACAACATCTGCATCTTCTTCCTCAC
This sequence comes from Cryptomeria japonica, assembly GCF_030272615.1. NCBI lineage: Eukaryota > Viridiplantae > Streptophyta > Pinopsida > Cupressales > Cupressaceae > Cryptomeria > Cryptomeria japonica. The sequence continues at coordinate 602,022,575 of NC_081408.1, read as the reverse complement.
TGGCATCTATATTTTCAGATTGACCACTACTATGTTTCTCATTAAGGATCTTGATCCATGAAGACACTAGTTTGTTTTTCATCTTTAATGTATTCCTCAACCAACTCACTTTCATCATCAAAGAAATCATTATCAATTAAGTAAAGAACCTTCTTCTTTTGAAAAATTTTTCTTCTTGATTTATAAAACCTTTTAGCCTTATCCTTGATATGTTTCACATAATTATCTTCCTTCTTCTTATAGGGACCTTAGCAGAAAAATGTCCTATTTTACCACAATCAAAGCATTTGAAAGGTAGCTTTCCTTTGTACTTTCCTGATCCTTTGTTCATCTTTCTAACAAATTTATCTTCAACAACATCAGAGTCATTTTTATCTTCATTTGTAGCTTGTTCTTTTCCTTTCTGTGTGGTATTAAAGGCATCTTCTCTCTTTGAAGGTTCAACACTTGTTCTTATCTCATAGGCAGACAAAGAGCCAAACAATTCATCCAAAGAGAAAGTATTTAAGTCTTTATCTTCCTCAATAGCTGAGACTTTTGTATCATACTTTGAGGTTAATGATCTCAAAACCTTTTTTATGGTAACTTCATCTTTGACTTCCTCTCCAAGTCATCTTATAGCACTCACTGTCTCATCCACTCTTTGTAGATAATCAACTATCTTCTCTTCTTCTTTTATTTTTATATTTTCAAACTAAGCTCTTAGATTTTGCAGTTTGGCTTCTTTCACTTTGGTATCTCCTTCATATACACTCTACAACTTGTCCCAATTCTCTTTTTTTGATGTGCAATGCATGACTTTGACAAACTTGGTATCTGACAGACCACTTAATATTGCATTCTTAGCTTTAGAATTATTCTCAAATTCTCTTTTAGCATCAAGGTCAATAGGAAGAACTTGAGGAACAGTATATCCAATTTTTTCTAAAATCCAAACATCAAATCCTAGGGAAGACAGGTATGTTTCCATTCTTCTACTCCAGAAGGAATAGTTGGTACCATCAAAGATAAGTGCTTTAGAGGAGGATTCATTCCTAGTCATTGTGTTCACTAACCAGAATCTACCCAAGCTAGAGAATGATGGACTTATAAAGCACTAAGAGGGAGGGGGAGGGGTGTGAATCAGTGATACCAAAAGCAACACTACTTTAAACATTGACTGATAGATATACTTAACAAGTATGTTAAACACTATGCATGCTATCCAAAATGATATAAAAGCATCCACAATAAGTAAAACATCCACCATAACACAAGTGTTTATACTTGGAAAACCCAAATGGGAAAAACCATGGTGAGATGAGACTCACAAGCTAACTATCTGCAGTAATAGGTAACTGACTGGTTAAGGTCTACAAAAAAGTTATGCTAGGAGCGAATTTTGTTAAAGATCCCAAAGCTCTATTAAAATATATACCCTTTTAAATGTAGTACTATGTTAGGAGTAACCTCAATAGAGGATTTATGAATCTAAACTAATGGATCAGCTAGTTAGAGGATTTGTACAATGAAGCTTATTAGAGCTTACCTGGTTAGGGGATTTGACTGTTGTAGTGATAAGAAAAAAACAGGTGGTGTAGTCTAGAAGTAGCACAACTTGCTTGAATAGATCCTCTTTTGCGTAGTCAAAAATTCATTACCAACATACTCTGCAAATTAACACTTCTATCTTCGCATCAAATCATATCATATCATATCTCATTATACATACAAAATAGTTCATCATAACGTCAATATATAGACATTTAGATTTCATGTCGGCCTTAGGAATTATATCACAATTTCCTAGGTACAGTGTATTTGGACAATCAAACACAACTCATCACAAAAATACCACCAAAATTTATCGGTTAAGATAACTCATCACGACCAGTGATAACTCATCACACAATCAATGAATACCAGTTGAAAAAACAATACCGGTTGGAGTTAACCATATCAACATATAAATCGATTGTCCTTCATTGCTCCTTTGATAATCTCCGCTGGATCTTCAGGTTGGTGTCGGGTCATATATATAATACAAATAACTTTAAAGTAACCACGGTAGATAATGTGATCATATGTGTGTGTATGTGTTCCATCAATGACAACATATGAAGTCATTCATTACAATCATCATCAAGCCAACAATCTCCCCCTTTGGCATTGATGGCAACACTTAAATTTTTTTACATTTATATAACTAAGTGTGCTTACAAAAGTTGTACACATATATTTCTACTCCTACTCCCCCTTACCAATACATACAAAATTTTCACAACACACATACATATTTCTACTCCCCCTTTGACAATAATGCCAAATTGAAAAGAAAAATACATCTAAATATATAGAAAAATTTGTATCAAAATATTTTACATATACAAAAACTTGAAAATCTGAATCAAGATGTATACATTGCAATCCTGAGAAAAATGTCACTAAAGTTACTCTTCAATTTAGAAAAATCATGTTCTCATGTCTCCAAAAGGTTCTCAGTGATCTCAATTGTGGTCATAATCTGAGTACAAAACTCTTCCATTGAATCAAGTGTACATGTCTCTAGAGTAGCCAAAATTACTTATGTATTCTTGTATGCTTTTTGTAATATGTCCACTTGGGGTCTGAGTAGATTCTTCAACTCCTTCAGAGATCAAAGTCTTTTTACCTTTTCACAATCATAGCTATCTAACCGGTTTTGCAAATCATCCACAGATTTGCCAAAAGAAAAAATTGAATATTGTAATTGTACATAGGAATTACATCTCTTTTCTAGTTCTTGCTCAGTTTCAATTTGCCTTTGATTGATATTAGAATAAAAGAATGAAACATTAGATGTAGATGCAAGAATTTTCCCTCCTGTTTCAATAGATTTTCTTAATAAATCTTTATTAAGAGATAGAGGAATTCTTCCTGTATCAATATCTTTCATAATTTGTTCTCCACTCTTCTTCTTGTAGCTCTTCTCAGCATAAGTCTACACTTCTTCTTCTAGGGACTTAAGTTGATCAGATGCATCAGCAACCAATTGGCCAATGGGATTTGACAAGTGCCCTGTAGCAGTTTCCAGTAGTAGACTTGTCAGAATATCCATGACATTTTGAATGGTTTCAACTTCCATTCTCTGTTCTTTAAGCCTCTTCTTTTGAGCTCTGGATTGCATGGTAGTTGCAATCTTCATCAATTCTGATGCACTCATGTTATCAACATCTATAGCCCCTATGATGCCTAATGAGTCATCATCATCTTCATCAGTCTATTGTACGACTAATGATTTTACTGGTTCAACAGATGTCTACTTATTAATCTTCTCTTTCTCTTGTTCTTTCTCCTTCTCATGTTCAGAGATCTGTTTATCAACTTTTTTAGCAGGTTCCTCCTAAGTATCCTATGAAACTGGAGGGAGTTGGGGTTTCAATGGTTGTTCTTTTGTTGGTGGGGGTGGAATATCCACTTTTGGTTCAGTTGTCAATATCTTAGCTATATTAACTTGTGAATCTGTAATTGTCAGTGGTTGCATATCTGGTGCAATAATGTTTCCAGATAGATCTATTGTATCTTGAATATCATCAACAAATATGACCGGTTGGGAAATAGTATCATCCTTCTTCTTGATAGGATAAACAACATCATCTTGCACTATTTCTTCTTCATCCATTTCTTGTGTATCAACAATATCTTGCTCATCCTTAGAAGACTGTAAAATATTTTGCATCTGTTGAATATTACAAGCTATCCAATGAGTCTCAACTTCAACAAGTTGCACCTTTCCACTAAGTAGCTTCAATCTTCTTGACTTGAAAGAAAATTTAACTTTGTATTTATCAAGCAATACAATTAACTCATCTTTAGACAAATCAGAGAAATATTGCACAAACACATCATCAATAATTTATTTTTCTTTCTTCACAACTTCTTCCCATTTATTCAAAAGAATAGTATATAAAGAATCATAAACATCCTTCTCAAGATCATGAGGTAATCGATTATAATGACACAAATAGTTGATTACCTGTTGAACAATTTGTTCCTTTTGATCTTCATCAAATGAATCAAAATTTTCTTTGAAATTATCAAATCTATTTCTTCCCAATATCTTTACCGTTCTCTCAAAATTAGTCTCAGGCTTGTACAATAAGATATTGATAGGCACAGTTGCCTTTGGTACTTCTTTCACCGGTTTGGCTATTTTACCAGTTCCTTTCATTTTCTTGCATTCCTCCTTCAGTATCTTCTGATTCTGCTTGGAGAATCAGTTTTTAACCTCTTTTCTTTGTTGTAGTCTGCTTCTTTATGTATAATTTAGGTGCGGTTCATTTTTAGTTTGGACACTTCGTGTCACTCTAGTACTTCTTTTTACTGGAGGTTCTTGCTCAGCCTTCTTCTTCTTACCTTTACCACTACTAATTGGAGTACTGTTGGTTTCAGCTTTTGCAGTTTGTTCTTCAACAATATCCAATCTCATCTTCTTTTTGTTCACTATAGATGCCAATAGGTTATTGGCATAACCGATCAATAAGTCATAATTGACTTCATAGCTCATGTCTTCCATTTCTTCTTCTCTTGGCTCAATAGCTTCCATCAAACAAAAATCAGTGGTGACTGTGAAAATGATTTCCTTAGCAAATTTTTTCATCACATCCTCAGGTAGCCTTACCCTCATACTCATTTTCTTCTGAAATTCATTGAAATATTTATTCATTGCAACAGAAAAGGTGTTCTTCATGGCCTTAATGATGTTCTTGATCAAGGCAGTTACCGATAGATCTTTAGACCATTCAAGATCACCAATTCCCAGTAGGAAATTCTCGAAATAAAAGAATAAACTAATCAACAACTGACCAAATTTAAACTTTTGACTGCTGTCCTTCTTGATAGATTGAATATTCAACATTAGTTGGCTCCTTCTAGCCTCACATAGGTCATAATCTGCATTTTTAGCAATCATTTTATAGGCAGTATGCACTGCTGTAGATGATACACTATTCATTCTAGTGAAATAGAATATCTGGTAGCCTATAACCATAGTAGCCAGTTTAACCGCTAGGTCCTTAATGTTATTGACAAAAAAAGAACGCCCATTAGAGGTTGACGAGGTTAAAGTGTTTACTATCTCTTTTGCAATTCGCCTCAACTTAGGGACTTCACAGGTTGAGCAAAAACCAGTCACTGCTTGAATAGTCTCCTTGGTTATAGTGTGTGTCATTTCCAAATACATATTTTCCCCATGAACATGATTCAGAATGATTTGGATATGTTCCTCTTCAAAATCCTCAAGAAAATAAGCTGCATTATGAAAACCTTTCTCATAAACCCTAATATACTTGGGTTGAATCTTTTCATTCTCATTGCAAAGGGTTTTCAACTAAGAATAAATTGACAACGATCCTAAATATTCAATTTTACAATCAATGTAGCTAGACAAATCTCCTTTAACAATGACTTTGTTAGGAATTTGAGATAAAGCATTATAATACTCAATTCATTTCAATTCCACAACCTCTATAGGTTCTAATGTGATCATTAATCTCTCTACTTGCTTAGATGATGAAGCCATTTCAGATAAACTAGATTCAAAGCAGGATTTACAAATAAATACCTCAATTTACACACACTGCCTCGGCTACCAATTGATTTCTCAAATACACACCAGTTCAGCCTTCACTAACCTACGAATCAGCTTCGATCACGTAAATCACGATACAATTTCAACTAAAACTAGCTAGCAATTCTTTCTTCGCTCTGAAAGTGCTCAAGAATTCTCTCTCGAATGCATTTAGGGTAAAACTAACAAAGTAAAACTCGCTTTTATCCTTTTTACCTACTACATTAAATGCTCGACCGATAGGGTTAAAAACCCCAATACACTGCTTAACGATGCATACAATATTAACAGGTGTAAAATCAGTTGATAAACTTTTGAAAAATCAATTGACAAAATATCAAGATTCCATGCATAACAACTGAAAAATTCAAACTCTCTTACCAGTCATCTTTTTCAAGGGGTCCGGAAGTAGATTTATTGCTATGCTCCCCTTAGCCTTGTCGAAAGGCTCATTTCACTGGTGCAAGATTAGCTTCTTCTATAGGTATATCATCACTCTTTTTTTTCTATATTCAATTCATCTCTTCTCTAGTTTCCTCAACATTTACCTTCTGCTTGCCTTTCTGGTCATTAGAATGATTAATCGATTTTTTCTTTCTAGATCTACAAAACTTTGCCATGTCTCTTAGTTTATGACAATGATAGCATGCCATTCCAGATGATATCCAAGGTCCTAAATTGTGTCTTCTAGTTATCCTTCTGCAATTCATAGCCACATGACCAAAATTGTTACAAATGGTGCAAATGACATTTGTTACCTTTTCCATCTCAAATGGACTAAACCGGTTGACATAGGGTCTCTTGTTGATATGTGACAACTGATCAGCAAAGTACTGTACACTCAGCACGTATCCTCAAAGTATTGTACTCTCAGCACATTTTTTGTTGATGAAAACCGACATTGTAATAAAACCCTAAAAAGGTCGACCTTGTTTGTTGCCCTAAAAATGCATGTTATAAGCGGCTGGGATGCTTAAGGCATTGTAAGGTTGATGTACTGGTTTTGTTGGATAATAAGAAAGATTGGACGACTGTGTATGGTGGACGTAACCCATTCTAGGTGAACCACGTTAAATCTTTGTGTTATCTGTGTCCTATTTTATTTCTTTATCTTTTGTATTTAAATATGCATATAATTGTTAGTTTATATTTGCTTCGGATCTGCTTGAAACCCTAACAATTGGTATCAGAGCAAGGTTTTCTATAAATTGGTAGGACTTCCAAATTTGAGTGGGAGCAATGGAGGATTCCAAATTCAAGGTCAAAAAATTTAATGACCAGAATTATCAGTTATGGAAAATGCAGATGGAGGATTACCTGTATCAAAAGGATTTGTGGTGATTGTTGGTAGGAAAGGCAAAGAAAGCGACCACAATGTTAGATGAAGAGTGGGACATTTTAAATAGAAAGGCACTGGGATCCATTCGATTGTGCCTTGCACCGTCTATAGTATTCAATATAACAGAAGCAAAAATGACTGTAGATTTGATGGCAACATTGGCTAAGTTGTATGAGAAACCCTCAGCTTCGAATAAGGTATTTCTTATGAAGTGTTTGTTTAATTTGAAAAGGAGTGAGGGAGGATCTATAGCGGAGCACTGAAATGAATTTAATACAATTACCAGTCAATTGTCCTCGGTAAAAATTACCTCTGCAGAAGAGGTTAGGGATCTCTTGATTTTATGTTCTTTGCTAGAAAGCTGGAATAGCTTGGTTATGGCTGTAAGTAACTCTGTCTCTGGTAAAAATACTTTGATATTTGATGATATTGTTGGTGTTATCCTAAGCGAGGAAATGCGAAGGAAAAGCATAGGTGAGACTTCAACATCATCAAGTAGTGTTTTGAATGTGGAGAATAGAGGAAGATCAAAGGAAAGAGGAAAAGCGCATTGGAATGAGAAGTCACGAGGGAAGTCAAAGAAAGGACGCTCTCAATCTAGAGGAAAGAAAGATTGTTGGTACTGTGGAAAGCTTGGTCATCTAAAGAAAGACTGTTGGTCTCAAAAAAACAAATAAGGAGACAAAAATGAAAATGACAGTAAGGAAGCTAATATTGCAAGTAATACTTTACAAGATGCTTTAATCTTATGTTTGGATAATGTTAATGAGTCTAGGGGAATAGATTCTGGGGCTTCATTTCATGCTACACCCCATAGAAAATATTTTCTAGATTATGTTCAAGGTGATTTTGGATAGGTATATTTGGGTGATGATGAGCCCTGTCAAATTGTTGGAAAAGGAAAGATAAAGATCAAGTTGCAGAATGGAAATGACAGGTTTCTGCAAGAGGTAAGACATGTTCCTAACTTAAGAAGAAATTTAATTTCTGCAAGGCAACTAGGTAGTGAAGGTTGCATAGTTGCCTTCTCAGACAGTATCTAGAAGGTCACTAAAGGATCATTAGTAGTAGCTAAAGGTACAAAGGTAGGAACATTATATCTGTGTATTGGTAACACTTACTCTACCTTAGCTGCTATAGATAAAGTTACTGCAGGGACAACAACAATAGATGTTGCAAGAACAGATTCGATAATGTGGCACCATAGGCTTGGGCACATGAGTGAGAAAGGGATGAAAATCCTTCACTCCAAAAATCTATTGCCAGGACTAAAGAAGATTGATTTAGAGTTATGTGAAAATTGTGTTTATGGCAAACAGAAAAGAGTCAGATTTCTCAAGGTTGGGAAAGAGAAGAGTGAGAAGTTAGAGCTTGTGCATTCAGATGTATGGGGACTGGCTTAGGTATCATCTCTTGGTGGCTCTTGTTATTATGTTATTTTTATTGATGACTCAACCAGAAAAACATGGGTATATTTCCTAAAACAAAAATTAGATGTTTTTGAAACTTTTAAGAAATGGAAAGCTTTGGTTGAGAATGAGAGAGGAAAAAAGTTGAAGTGTCTTAGATCGGATAATGGAGGTGAGTATTGCAGCAAAGAATTTGAAGATTACTGCTCCTTAAATGGAATTCGAAAGTAGAAGACAATTCCAAGAACTCCACAAGAAAATGATGTGTCAGAGAGAATGAATAGGACTATCATGGAACATGCAAGGAGCATGAGATTTCATGCTGGATTGCCCTGACATTTTTGGGTAGATGTTGTACATACTGTTGTCTATTTGATAAATAGAGGACCTTCAACCCCTTTGGATGGTGGTATTCCAGAGGAGGCATGGACTGGTAAAAAGGTAAATTATTCTTTTCTAAAAACCTTTGGTTGTGAAACTTTTGTCCATGTTGATAAAGAAAACATAACCAAGCTTGATGCTAAATCTCATAAATGTACCTTCATTGGATATGGGATAGATGAATATGGCTATCGGTTATGGGATTTTGAAAATAAGAAAATAATTATAAGTAGAGATGTTATATTCAATGAGAAGGTTATGTATAAAGAACAAATATAAGCATGAACAGGACAAGCAAGAATATGTGGTGTTGGATGAGATTCCTGAAAAAATGAAATGCCATAGGTACCTGATGCTCAACAACAACAAAATGTCCCACAAACTCCTGCAAGTGTAAGGCATTCTGCGAGGTCAAGTAGACCCCCTAAAAGATTTTCTCCTTCTTTGTATTCTATATTATTAACTGATTCTGGTGAACCAGAAGAATATGAAGAAGCAATGCAGGTGGATGCCAAACAACAGTGGGAGCTAGGCATGAAAGAGGAGACGGACTCCTTGATGAAAAATAAGACTTGGGACTTAGTCCCTTTACCTGCAGAAAAAAGAGCCTTTCCTAACAAATGGGTTTATCGACTGAAGGAGGAGGAAGGAGGTCAAAAAAGATATAAGGCCAAACTTGTGGTAAAAGGTTTTGAATAGAAAAAGGGTATAGATTATGATGAAATATTTTCTCCAGTTGTAAAAATGACTTCAATTAGAACTGTACTTAGTCTTGTGGCTATAGATGATTTACATATTGAACAATTAGATGTCAAAACAACTTTTCTCCATGGAGATTTGGAGGAGGAAATTTGCATGTTGCAACCATAGGGATATGAGGTCAAAGGTAAGGAGAACTTGGTGTGCAGGCTGAAGAAAAGTTTGTATGGCCTAAAGCAAGCACCCCGACAATGGTATTTAAAATTTGATAGTTTCATGGCTAAACACGATTATCATAGATGTCATTCTGATCATTGTGTATATTTTAAGAGATTGGATAATGGCAGTTATATTATCCTGTTGCTTTATGTTGATGACATGCTTGTTGTTGGGTCTAACATGCAACACATTAATGATCTTAAATAGAAATTAGTCAGGTCATTTTCTATGAAGGATTTGGGTGCAGCTAAGCAAATTCTTGGTATGAGGATTACACAGGACAGGAAAAATAGAACCTTGAATTTATCCCAAAGTGAGTATATAAAGAAGGTGTTGAAAATATTTAACATGTAGGATGCAAAAGCAGTTAGTACACCTTTGGCTAGTCATTTCAAATTGACTAAGGAGATGTGCCCAAAGGCACATGAAGAGATAAATAAAATGTCTAATATCCCGTATTCATCAGTTGTTGGCAGTTTGATGTATGCAATGGTATGCACAAGGCCATATATTGCACATGTAGTGGGAGTTGTGAGCAGGTTTATGAGTAATCCAGATATGGAACATTGGAATGTTGTGAAATGGACTCTTTGGTATTTGAAAGGAACTACTATGAAGGCATTATGTTTCAAAGGATCTAATGCTGCTTTGAGTGGATTTGTTGACTCTGATCTGGAAGGTGATATTGATTCATGAATGAGTACTACAGGGTATGTTTTTACTATAGGGGGAACTGCAGTCAGTTGGATTTGTAGGCTGCAAAAGGTTGTTGCACTTTCAACCACTAAAGTTGAGTATGTTGCTGCTATAGAAGCTAGCAAGGACATGATTTGGTTACAATGGTTTTTGGAGGAATTGGGTTAGACACAGGAGGATCACCCATTATATACTGATAGCTAGAGTGTCATTCATCTTGCTTTTCATTCAAGGACAAATCACATTCAGCTCAGGTACCACTTCATCCAGACTGTTTTGGAGGAGGGTCAGTTACGGCTTGAGAAGATTCACACAAGTGAGAATCCTGTCGATATGTTCACGAAGGTCGTTCCACAGGAGAAGTTGATTTCTTCATCAGTTTCTATTTGTCTTCTTGATTAATAATTATGGAATTTATACCAGTCAAGTCCAAGTGTTTTATCCAGTGGATGCTGCAAGTACAGTGGTGTCATCTAATATCACTCTCCAAGTGGGAGATTGTTTGGTGTGGAGCCTAATCAGTCTCTAAGTGGGAGATTATTGATATGTGGCGATTGATCAACAAAGTACTATACACTCAACACATTTTGTTGATGAAAACCAACATTGTAATAAAACCTTAAAAAGGTCGACTTTGTTTGTTGCCCTAAAAACACATGTTATAAGTGGCTGGGATGCTTAAGACATTGTAAGGTTGATGTATTTTTTTTGCTAGATAATAAGAAAGATTGAACGGCTTTATATGGTGGACGTAACCAATTCTGGGTGAACCACGTTAAATCTTTGTGTTATCTGTGTCCTATTTTATTTCTTTATCTTTTATATTTAAATCTGCATATAATTGTTAGTTCATATTTGCTTCGAATTTGCTTGAAACCCTACCATCTCTGCCAGTTCATGTTACCCCGGTTATCATAGGTTCTCATCCAATTGCCATTAGTTCTTGGATTCATGTGAGGTACTGGATTATTTGCTCCATATCTGCATTCAACTGATCTATGTCCATACATTTTGCATGTGAAACAATGACCTTCAAATCTTTTAGATACATACCTAGTATTTGCATTGTAGCTTGTGTTTCCATTGGGTTTGTTTCTACACACATTTGCAGTATGACTAGGTTTATGACAGACAAAGCAAATAGGTTTACAAACATTCTAACCAGTAGGCTTACTAGTCTTAGGAGTAGTTTTGTCATTATGAATGTTGCTCTTTGTACCAGAAGACTCTCATTTCTCAGATGTGTTAAAACCAAGTCCAGAAGTATCACCTTTCATCCTTTGTGATTGAGTCCGCTCATCTAGCAAGGTAGAAATTTTGTTGAACTTTTCTAGTTTCCCATTAGCTTTAACGAGATGTCTGGTAAGATCTTCATTATGTTTTGATAGAGTCTCTCTTAGAGATGATGTTTTTTCAAGATCTAGTTGCAATGCCTCTTTTTCTTATTTCTCTACATGCTAATGCTCATGTAAAGTAGCATTCTCTCATTTGATCTTGGCAATATCATGATCTCTTTCTTTGATAAGATCTTCAGCTGTCCTCTTGGCTTCCAGTCCTTGACTCATGGGGATAGTTAAGCTTTCTAGCTCTCTCCTTAGATTTAACTTTTCACTATTTAGTTTTTCAACTTCCTTAGTTAAAGCATCAATATTGGCTTCATCTGGAGAACTATTGTCAGATATTTCCAACAGTTGTTCAGTTAGCTCTCTCCTTTTGACTTGAGAAACTTTGAATCCGACCCTTAGCATTTCAAGCTCATCTTTAGTAGCTTCAATCACTCTATCCATATCAAAGTACCTCATATCCCCCATGGTGGCTCTAGGGTTTCCTTTCAAGTGATTAAAATTTAAAGAAGTTAGGATCTGATACCAATTGATGGACTTATAAAGCACTGAGAGGGGGGGTGAATCAGTGATACCAAAAGCAATACTACTTTAAACATTGATCGATAGATATACTTAACAAGTTTGTTAAATACTATGCATGCTATCCAAAATGATATAAAACATCCATAATAAGTAAAACATCCACCATAACACAAGTGTTTATATGTGTAAAACCCAAATGGGAAAAACCACGGTGAGATGAGACTCACAAGTTAACTATCTGCAGTAATAGGTAACTGGCCGGTTAAGGTCTACAAAAGTGCTCTGCTAGGAGCGAATCGTATTAAAGATCCCAAAGCTCTGTTAAAAGTTATACCCTGTTAAAGGTAGTAACCTATTAGGAATAACCTTGGTAGAGTATTTCTGAATCCAAACTAATGGATCACCTAGTTAGAGGATTTGTACAATGAAGCTTGTTAAAGCTTACCCGGTTAGGAGATTTGACTATTGCAGTGATAAGAAAACAACAGGTGGTGTGATCTAGAAGTAGAACAAATTTCTCAAATAGATCCTCTTCTATGCACTCAAAACTTCATTACCAACATACTCTACAAATTAACACTTCTATCTTCACATCAAATCATCTCATATCATATCTCATCATACATATAAAATAGTTCATCATAATGTCAATATATACACATTTAGATTTCATGTCGGCCTTAGGAATTATATCAAAATTTCCTAGGTGCAGTGTATCTGGACAATCAAACATAACTCATCACAAAATACCGCAAAAATTCATCGATTAGGATAACTCATCACGACTGGTGATAACTCATCATACAATCAATGAATACCGGTTGGAACAACAATACCGGTTGGAGTTAACCATATCAACATATAAACCGATTGTCCTTCATTGCTCCTTTGATAATCTCCATTGGATCTTCAGGTTGGTGTCGGCTCATTCCTATATATACATATATATACCAGTTGTCTCCATGTACCGATTTGATACTCTCTAATCAAAACTTCTAGTACCAGTTGTAATATAACACAAATAACTTTGAAGTAACACTGATAGATAATGTGATCATGTGTGTGTGTACTTGTTCCATTAATGACAACATATGAAGTCATTCATTACAATCATCATCAAGCCAACAGAGAAATATTTTACTATAGGGGAATCTAGGGCTCTAATACCAATTGAAGAACACAAATGGACACTCAGAGGTGGGTGAATCAATGTATATCAAAACTTTAAGTTCAGTGTGCAAATTTTAAGGATGTAATGCAAACTTAAACACACACACACACATAAGAGCACACCACATAACACCAGATGTACGAGGAAAACCCAATGTGAGAAAAACCTCATTGAGAATAGCTGTTGGAGTCTACTACTCCAATCCAGCCTCACAGTAAATAACAATTTACAATATGTTTTAGGGAACCAACCCCTAATATTTTGAGCACCAACTCAAGGAGCACCAACCCCTAGTTTTATGAGCACCTACTCAAAGGAGAACCTACCCCTTCTCCGAGCACCCACTCAGAGAAATACAATGATTGTTCAAGTTTATAATGAAATGAGAAAGCCTTGTTACAAATGAATTTTGTAACACTTACATAATTCTCATATCTTGAGAATGACTCTCTCTGCTTGTTGGTATTGTTCCTCTGTTTCTTTCTTCTCCCTCTGTCTGATTATCTTCTTATATTTGCCTTAGCTTCACCTTTCTTAGAATACTCTTCTCTCAATCTTCTTCTACTACAACTCCCCTCTCTACTTTGTTTCTACAACTTCTCTCACTCTTACTCTCTTTGTCTACAAACTCATCTCTTCACCACAACTGCACCTTTTCAACACTTCACTTATTTCAATCAACTAGTGGGGATATCTTTGTTTCTACCTCTATCACTATCTCGACAACCACACCTAACAATGTCGAATCATATTTACAACTACTTCTAGAATAGATCGACTTTGTACACATCAAATTTTTCTAATACTGTAGATGGATATTTTATTCAATTCGGTTGTCTTGAAGATCTCTATTGTGGAGATTTTACTCTTTGTCTTGAATAAGATCTCAGATCAGGCACTTGAATTAAATGCATCCTGTCTATCTTTAGATCATTCTTTGTACTTGGATTACTAAGTTTAGTAATATTCTTCTACCCAGAATGATCTACAATCCTTCCTCAAGCCACATATCTTGCTTGCAACTCAGCCACCATTAATGCGTCTTTCATCTTCTCTAAAAATTTTGACAACTAACACACTAAAATCCTTCATCATCAACTTCTGCATATCTAATTCATTCTTTGTTCATCAGGGAGCCTCATGCCTTCATATTCTTTGTCTAGATCAGATGGTCAAGGTCGGTCGACTTGCATGTAAAACCCTTGTACCAATTGACATGCACCGGTGTTGTCAAAATTTGTCATAGATGACATCCAAGTCACTTGGTCAACCACAGTCAACCACCATGTGGACTATCATCCTTATCGAGTTGCTAATGTGTCGACAAAAACACCTCAAATGGTCATGATGACCTTAACCTTTGTCATCATGGGATGGTAGGATACATCACCATTTCACCTTTTAACTTGTCTCATGATTTCCTCTTTACTTCTGTCCGCAAGCTACAAGATAGCGGGATCTATTCCTTACATCATCTCTTGTTTCCCCGCGAACCATTTTACTTTGGCTTCTCTTTGTGTTGGATAGTGAGAGACATTTCTCCCTTTACCTTTTTTATCCCACATGACCAACATCTTGTCCTACTTAGAGCTGCAGGATAGTGAGATACATATCTCGCTCCACCTTGCATTGCCCCACAAACTTCTTTTTTATACTTTTTCCAGCCACAGGATAGCAGGGAGCACCATTTCTTTGTTTCTATTTTTCTCCGCAAGATCATTCTTTAATTGCTTTGATAATGCGGGATAGGGGGAAGCCTGATTTAAGCCTTTTCCTTTTAACCCCAAAAGGTCACCTTCCACATGTCCAACATGTCACGGGATGGTGGGAAGAATCTCTTGCTTCATCTTTTATTACCCTACAAGACCTTCAATCTAAAGTCAAACATGCCATGGGATAGCGGGAGTCACTATGCCCAACTTCGAGTTATCTCACGTGAATATCATGCACACACTTTGCATGGAATGTGATAGTAGGGGACTCATTTCCCTTTGACTTATCTTTTTCTCATGTGGTCAACCAAGACTCAACAAACATACTACGGGATAGCAGGGAGCCTTGAGCTTCTTTGATTTTTCTTACCCCATGATTTCTTTTTATCCATTCTTCTATAGTGTGGGATAGCGAGAGACCATTTTCCTCCAACTTGGTTATCCCACAAGGTCATTTGGCTACCTTCCAACTTGTCATGGGGTAGTGGGATGCCTGCTCATGCAAAATGGATCCCACATGAACACAACACAACATAAGTGAACCACTGAGCCACTGACATGTGGAAAGATGGGGACCACTCAAATCCAAGATACCGTTTTTAATAAAACATGATGCCCTCAAAAGTGATGGAGGCCATTTGGTCGAACCACCATATTGGTCGAACTGCCATGAACTGGTCAAACTACCATGAATGAGCAAAACTAAATCTATAGCCGTCTTGTATCAAACCTGATGGTTCCAGCATACTATGTGGCATATATAGATCAATACCAATGTTGTATTGCACTATGTAACCCATGTTCGTCTACAACCTACAACATTTGTGTAGTTGTATAGCATAAGCTGCATGTTATGCACATTACTTGTTGCCTTCTTCTTTGCAACTTCTTGATATCCCTATAACACTGATTGACATCAATGACAACAATTCCAACAATGCATGCATTAGAACACCATATGATCCCTTTGGACACCATTAGGACATCATATTGTCCTATGGGGTCATATGTTGTCCTAAGGGGTCATATGGTGTCTTGAGGGGTCATATGGTGTTGTTAGGGGTAAGATGGGTATCTAAGGGGCCAAGCATGTCTTAGAACACCATATGTCCCCTTGGACACCATGTCTTCCTCTAATGGTTCAATAACTAAGCCCTTAAGGCTATAACTTAGAGATTACACATCCATACCAAGTAGCTATTAGACTCATTATGGAGGTTCATTTAACTTATCAACATAGGGACGTGAACTTAGAATGGGACAACATTGTATGTGCACTAAGACTATTATGGCCATCATGACTTAAATAAAGAACAAATTCAGAATTGGAATGTTTTAATCAACTAATGAAATAAATTAAACTTAAATCAACCATTAATCTGAACATGCAAATATTAATCTAACACAATTTACAAGAATGAGATTCCAAGCAACAGACAAGAAACCACTCTACTTGCTTTGGCTTCAGGAATAGACACATAGCAGAGTTTTGTGGTTGTAGGAATAGTCAACTGCTAGAATGATACTAACCATTGAATAAAAAATAGATACTAAGATAACTAAAAAGAGTTCTCACCAAGTGTGCCCACTTAAGTGAGACTTCCAAGATTAACAAAAGTGCTGAAAACTCAAAATATTATTTTATTCATCAAAGCAAAAGTACATAAGATATGACAACATGATCTTAAATTATATTTCAAATCTGAAATTGAACTTACATTATTAGAACCTCCTACATGAGATCATCTGAACATTATTTATAAAAGAAAAACTACCAACTATCCTAGCTAATTGGGCAACCAACTCCACAACATAAGGAGGGAACCATTTATTGAAAGCATGAAAAGAGGAAAGGGAAGCTCATGAATGCACTTAGCCAAGTTAGACAAGATTTCCTGAATGAATATATGGTGCACCATACCCCTAAATCGACTCAACTAATTGTACACGATTAATTAAGAAGGAAGTTGCAACATTAAGTAGAGAAAGCTCCTCTACATTGGTTATTCCTTGACTCCTTCAACAACTAACCAGTTGGTAAGAGTTCTTCTCATTTTTGCAAACTTCATCATAACACCACTTTCTTAGTATAGACCTTCAAAACACATTATCACATACAAACAACCACATTAACCAAATCATCTTGAAACAAAATTCTTTCCAACATATGCATATTTAATAGATAATTACATAACATATGCATTAGTATCATGAATTGTTTCAAGGTTAAACTTAAGCCCAAAAAGGTAACAATTTTTAAGGAAAGAGCATAGTAAATTGTGTCATCACAATATCAAAGTCTAAAGTATCATCGTGAACAACATAACAAATCCTTCGAAAATAACACTATAAACTTGTCTCATTATTTTCCCTCCAACCTAAGATCTTGTTGGTCCTCTAGAAACATTATTCCTTAGTCAAGTCAAGGTTCTCATATCACAAACTATTAATTGTCCTACAATATAGGTTGCATCTTCTAAATTAGGATCCTAATAAAATCCATGCATGTGTTCCAATCTATTCCACCTTGGTAATTCTTTTTCTATATCATACCGGTAGTATTTGTAGTCTAGTACTGGCCACAACCAGATTGGTGGCTAGAATATTAATGGGAACCAATAATGTTTTTGTGTTCTCCCAAGCTGTGTATACCAGGTACATCTTTTCTTTGCTACATAATAATTTTGCAGTGAGTGTGGATTAGCTTTCCTTAGCTGATGAGTCAAGCTATCCCAACTTTGTGAAAGGTACCCTGCTACTATTTTTCCACTTGTTCATATTCCACATAGGCTCCTTCCTACAAAGGCAAAACTCTGTTGTAACCTGATGCTAGTCATAAAATACTATTGCAAGATCATGAGATTCAGCCCTTAGAGGCAAGGGTTCACGTAATTCCTTCTCTATGTAAGCTTGAAAGTGCATACCCCAACTATTTTCATTCTGAATCCAAGACATAAATGCCCTTAAATGGATATCTCCAATATACATCAGTGAGTTCCATTGATAGTCATCTTGGACAACATAATTATGTTGGTACAATTCACAAAGTAAATTCTTAATCTCTGTTGGAGATTCTTGGTAAACTTGAAAGAATTCATGAGGGGTCTTAATGGAAGGGTTTAGTCTTTAAATTACCATAGAAAATTGGAAAGAAAGATATCTCTCCTTTAAATTCAATGTGTAAACCCTTGGAGGGGTCCTACATGTCATTAATTGTGGCACTAATTCTACCACATCATCCACTTGTTTCTTTAATTTAACAATCTCTTCATCTGTCTCCCAAATTTTATTATCCTTTTGCTCATTTTTATCTACAATTTAAAGTTTTCTTCATCCCTCTTTTCTATTTCATCCAAGAATTTCATCATTGGACTATGCCATGAAGATGCAAAGGGTCTGTGAACACCTACCAAGATTTTCCCGGTAGCATGCCCCAATTGTAGTACTGGTGGTTGCTCGAATTATTACTGAAAGGGTTCATCCTCCTCTTCTTTTTCTTTCTCTGCAAGGGCGGCAAGCCAATCTAATCATGTTTTTGCATGTCCTTCAAATGTGCTCTCCTCTTCATCACATACCTTTTCCTCTAAGGTTGCTGGTACCTTCCTAGTTGCTTCCCTAAGCTTAGGGCTCTGTCTTGATGTCCTTCCAGTATCTGGTGCAACTAGCTCTATCTTGGTTGTAGAGGTTTTCTTTCTTTCCATTGCTGCAGGAGGAACAATGTTTCCAATTTTTTGTTTGCTAGGGATGGGGATAGGTTTTGCTATTTTAGGAGTCTCAACCCTAACCTTTTCTTTCTATTTTTCTACTTTTTTCTATTATTCCTCTACTCTTCTAGTAGCTGCCCTATTTTGGTGTGGGATTTGGAGCAGAAGATCACCATTATGGCTTGAAGAAGGAGTTCCTTCTTTCTTTTATTTAGATGAATCAACTGTTATAGCCGCACTAGCTATAGGAGGTCTTTCTCTGGGTCTTACTCTAGAGGTAGATACCTCAGAAATGGCTATAGTGACCTTCCTCCTTTTTCTAGACCTATGAGATTGACTCCTCTATTCCAAATTTCTGGTCTAAATTGATCCACATTCTCAAATTCTTCCCATGTCATACCAGAAACTTCTTGTAAAGATTTTTCAACTAGCAATTTTATCAAACAATGATGAGACACAGAGTTGGACCTACCTTTTTTGAGTTTCACCAACCATGATTTCCAATGGTTTGTAGAACACATTGGGCAAGTTCATTCTCCTCCCATGCCTTAGGTGATTTAAAATATTGAAATGAATGGAGTGCAGATAGGACTAGCGACCCTTACAGGTAATATATTTTTAAATTTGCACGACTGGATGCATCCACTTGTCTGGTAGTGATGTTCTCCTTGTTCCCTGTTTATCCACAACAAGTGGTGGGTCACATGGTTTAGTGAATTTTGCCCCTTTTTTCTCTCATCTCGAGATGCAGGGTATGGTTCCCCATCAATGGGCAACCCTGTGAGTTCTGCAATTCTCTCCTCTGTGACTATTAATTCTAATCCTTTTACCATTGCTTTACCATTTGAAAAAGTTTGTGCAAATTATATAGCAATGTCTTCATTAAAAGTCTGCAACTTCAAGAAGTAGTATAGCTAGCCATAATTTTGAAATTCCACTAGAGAAACATCATCTTGTAGGATTAAATCATGAATAGTGGGTTCATTCCTAATTATCTTCTTGCCCATCTTTCCTGCAATCACTCTCTCAAACACTCCTTCATGTTTTGTCTTCACTTAAAGAGTCAATTTTTCTTTTCTCTATGAATTTTGGTCTTTTAGATTTTTCTGACCCTACAGCTTACCCCTTGTTTTGAAATTTACCGATTTAAGACAAGGAAAAATCATTAATAAAGGTATTTTTTTTGAAAGGGCTTCAAGAAAAAGAAAAATGATGGCACAATGATAAAATAATGTCACATCATTGGTTCAAATCAACTAGAAGACAACTAATGGGTGTATGCTTCCTCCCCCCAACCTAAATTAAGGCATGTGTCCTCATAGACGAGATTTTACATAAAACATATGCTATGTAAATATCATAATTAAAGAACATAATAAAAAGTAATGCTATTTAAGATAATTATGGGTGAAGTAATTGTTTGCATGTATCGAATAAAGTGGATTTTCATGTCCAGCACACAAAGTACTTGTTAATCAATCAATTAAGTAATAAATGATGAATGAGATGGAGCGAAATGATTGAGAGAATGATGGAAGATAGAGAATAATGGAGTGAAGGTGGATGCATGAAGTGATGGAAGAATTGGATTTGTATTAATTTGGAAATCTTTATTATGATTTGATGCACATGTGTATTAGGCACAAGGATGGACACTTGGTCCAGTTCATTCGGTTGTAGGAAATTCGGTGAATTGATGCATGAATTCCACTTTTGAAGTTGGCTTGTGATATAAATGCAAGCGATGACCATTGACTAGCAATTTGAATCTAACAAGGTCGATTGTGGTAAGTTGAATTGCTCCATTTGAAAATATTTGTGCTACTTCATATGGCCCTATCCATCTGGTTTGCAACTTTCCTATACCTTCCTAATAACAAGACTCATAAAGAAGAGACCAATCACCTAGTTGGAACTACTTGTTTTTAATGTATTTATCATGCCACTTGATTCGTTGAGCTTGCACGACTTCTATGCGGTGAAGTGTTGCCTTCCTCATTTCATCTAAGTTATTGAGTTGCATGACCCTTTCTTTGTGTGCTTCCAATGAATTTCTCTCCAGATCCAATACAGTTCTTAGAGTTTTATGTTCAAACTCAATTGGCATCATGGTTGTCTTTCCATACAATAACTCAAATGATGTGAAACAAGTGGTTGTTTTCCATGTAGTTCTGTATGCCTAGACAACTTTTGACAATCTGTTGGCCCAATCTTTCCTATAAATGGCAACTATTTTGGTTAGAAATGCCTCAATTTCTCTATTGGTTACCTCAGCTTGGCCTTTTCTTGAGGATGATAAGGGCTAGATTTCTAATGCCTAATATAGTATTCATTAATGTGTTGTAACAAGGGTTGATGTGAATTGAGCTCCTTGATCTATTACTATCTCCCTTGGAACCCAATATCTTGTGAAGATTTCCTCATAAAGAAATTCTGCAACCTTATTATCCCTTTCATGTTTCATTGCCTTAGCTTCAACCCATTTAGTGGCATAGTCAGTACACACTAGGATATAGGACTTACCATTGGATGGTGGATCAATTGGACCCACAAAATCCAAGCCCCATTTGTCAAATAATGTGATAACAACATGAGGGTAGAGGGGCATCTCATCTAATTTTGTTGGTTGTCCCATCAGATATCTATCACACTTCCTTGTGTACTTGCTTGTATCTTTATGAAGCATGGGTAGGTAATAACCCGTGTTGAGAATTTTCATTGTTGTCCTTTTGGCAGCAAAATATCTTCCACATGGTTCATCATGAAATGTATGCAAAATTTCATAGGTTTCATCTTCTCTGACACATCTCCTCATCACATGATTTGGTCTGGTGTAGAATAAACATCCTTCAATCCATGAGAAAGGGAAAGTTTTCTTGATGAGAACTCTCCTCTCTTTTGGAGAGAAGTGAGGAGGCACCTTCCTTGCAACCAAATAGTTTTCTATGTCTACATACCAATGTGTATGTGCATCAATGAAAAACAAGTGTTCCTTAAGGAAAGTGTCATCAATCACTTGAGTATCTTCTGATGTAATCAATCTAGATAAGGAATCTACGACAACATTTTCTTAGTCAGGCTTGTCAATTATTGTGATATCAAATTCATGCATCAATAACAACCATCTTGCTAATCTTCATGTGATCAATAGCTTACTCATAAGGTATTTGATTGTTGCATGATCAGTATGGATAAATATTTGATACCCTATGATATAATGCCTAAATTTGTTGAGGGCATATATGTTTGCCAATAATTATTTCTCTATGATTGTTTAGTTAAACAGAGCCCCTTGCAAGTTCTTGTTGACACAATAAATTGCATGCTCAATCGATGCCACTTTCTGGCCCAAAACAACTCCTATTGCATAATCAGATGCGTATGTATGAATGTGGAATGGAAGTTCCCAATTAGGATCCTTGAGCACAAATGCTTGTGTTAATTCTCCTTTTAGATTAGAGAATGTTTTATCACAATCCTATGTCCAATGGAATTTTGCATCCTTAGTCAAAAGGTTATAAAGTGGTGTTGCAACTTGGTTGAAGTCTTTTATGAATCACCTATAATACCCTACATGTCCTATAAAACTTATAACATATTGTTGCTTTGTAGGTGTAGGAAGACTAGAAATGATTGCAGTCTTGGCTGGATCTACCTGTATTCCTTTTTTAGAGATATAGTAGCCAAGGACCACTCCTTGTTGCATCAGCATGAAACACTTTTCATTATTCAGGGATAGATTATGATCTTCACATCTTTGCAACACTTTTTCTAATTTTTGTAATGCTTTAGCAAAATTAGTGTCATAAGTACTAAAAGCATCAATATAAATTTCCATACATTCTTGTGAAATGTTTGAAACTATACTTATCACTACTCTTTGAAAAGTTACAGGTGCATTACAGAGACCAAATGGAAGCATGAAATAGGCATAGGTTCCCCATGGACTGGTGAAAGTTTCCTTTTCCTCATCCTCTCGTGCAATTTGTATTTGATTGTAGCCACTAAAACCATCTAGGAAACATAGGTATTATTTTCCTGGTAGTGAATCCAATAATTGATGTATGAAAGGAAGTGAAAAATGATCCTTCTTAGTTGCACCATTGAGTTCCTTGTAATCAACACAAACTCTCCATTTACCTCCCTTTTTAGGAACAATTACCAAAGGAGATACCTATTGGTTGTCTAAGATTGGGTAGATAAATCTTGCATCCAAGGGCTTCTATAATTCTTCCTTCACAATCTCCCTTAATATAGGGTTAATTCTTCTTTGTGGTTGCCTCACTGGTGCACAATCATCTCTGATATAGATCCTATGAGTGCATAATTTAGGATCAAGACCCTTCATGTCATGGTAACTCCAAGAAAATTCTTTCTTATGCTTTATCAGATTTGTCAAAGATAATTGTTGCTCTTCGATAAGTTCACTATTGATATTCAAATATTTTACTTTTGCACCTTGTACTTGTGTAGTCAATTCCATCATGCCTATTTCACTAACACTTGGAATTTTCAATTCTCTAGGTAATAATGTAGGCATAATATATGTTGCTTCAATAGGAGAGACTAGGAGAAGAATTGGCTAAGGGATTTCAAAACTAGATGCATGGTTTGATGGTTTTGCATGAGCCTCATAAAGATTTTGGATTATCTAGGACAAGATTTCATCTTCATCATATTGTTGCAAGAAAGGGCTTCTTCCTATCATCATGAACTTAACCACTGAAATAATGTCTCCAGCTTCCTCTCCAATATTTGGCCAAATAGGATTGTCCATATCTTAAGTTGGTTGAGCAGGTGGATAGAGAAGTAAGTTTTTAGTATATTTACCATCAAAGATGGTCATATCTCCTGAACAAAATCCTATATAAGAATTTGTTGTGGCCAACCATGGCCTTCCCAAGGTAATAGGATATCCTCCTACTGTGGTTTTAGGGGAAAGGATCATTAAATCTGCTGGATACTCCCATGAGTCAAGAGTTACCACTACATCTTCCACTATACCATCTGATTGGACAATAGAACTATTAGCAAGCTGCGGGATGGTAGCAGTGGGTCTTGGATTGGCAATATTTAGTTTCTGCAAGATTTCCTTAGTCATCACATTAATTTTTGCACCAAGGCCTATTAAAGCATTCTTTATTTGCATACCATTGATAGTGACTGTAACTATAGGGATACCTAGATCAACATACTTGGGGATAGTTACTTTCCCAAGCATGATGTTTGTCAATTGACTGATCACATGAACAATTTTGGGATCTTTTGCCTTCCTTCCTTGCTTCTTGAGACATGCCTCTTTTATTGCTTTCCCATAGATTGGGAAATGTTTAATGGCCTAAAACAAAGGTATCTTGACACTTTTTTCAATTGATCCAGAATGTCAAAGGTGGTCTCTTCCTTTTTCTTGACAATTTCCAACCTTTGAGGAAATGGTGGCTTTGTAGTAGATAGTTGGGTTTGTTCAGGATCCTTGAATTGTTTTGGCTGAGTAGGTGCCTCGGCCAAATTTGGATGACTTTCTTCCTCCTTAGTGAGCTCAGTTATGAGAGGAGTGGAAGGAGTAGGTAGGGTAGTTCCTGAATGTATGTGAATATCTCCTAGACTCACAACATATGCATGTTACAGATTTGGATCAACAGAATAAACTTGTTGTTGATGTGGTTTATTATTTGGATTAGGTGTGTGTTTAGATTGCAACTAAGTAGGTCTAGGTGTACTAGCATTAGGATGAGGAGGGGGCATGATAGATTGTTGTTGAGGCTCTGGAGGTGGATGCATGTAATTTGCTGCATGGCTTGGCCATTGTTTGCCACCCCTCCACTGGGATGTGTGTTTCCAATTTCCCTAGGGTTGCCAATTTCCCTGAGAAGGTGGCCATTGAAGTGGAGCATTTTGATAACTAGGCCAAGTATTATAAGGGTTATTCCAAGACTGGGGTGGATACCCCCCAAAATTGGATGGATATTGGTTCTACCACTAGTTATTAGATGCACAGGAATTCATGTAAGGTCCACTAAAACATAATGGATCAGGTGGCATACCTTGTCTTGCAGCCCATGGTCTTCTTTGTTCAACATAGAAGACTTGTTCTTCATCTCCCTCAATCATCTTGAACTCGGGTGGAATTTGCTTGCTATATTCAACATTGGCTACCATTTTACATTTGCAATCCTTCTTTTTCTACTTGCGATGAGGGTAGTATTTTGCCAACATTGTTTTTTCCTCCTCTTGTTTCTTCTTTACTTTTAGGGTATCCAACTGAGTGGCCATATCATTTATGATGTCCTTCATAAAATTTGAAAGTAGATTAGTCATTTTCTCCCTTGAGACCCCATTAGCAAATGATTTTCCCATTTGGTAACCTCTTCCTTTCTTGACAACTGCTCGAGAGTAGCTTTGGCATATCTTCTTAAAGTCTTCCCAAGTAACTTGAGCAATGTCTCCTCCTATTAGATCCAAGGCATCAGTGTAACTATCACTAATTCTCCTGAGGAAGAGAAACTTTTGAGATTCATCATTAAGAATATGGTCTAAGGATTTCTTTAGGAATAACAAGAACCTTGATATGTAGTCCTCCAAATTTTCATCTTCCCTCTAGTGCATCCTAAAGATGTCATCTCCACTCATATTACCACTTCTACAATAATCTTTGTACTTCTCAAGGAATTTTGTTTGCATGGCATCCCAACTATTCATAGAATATCTCCCCATGCTCATAAACCACTTTAAGGCTCCTTCCTTCAAAGTAGCAGGGAACAACTTAAGCCTATGAGAATTAGTGGTGTAGTCATAGCTTCTATAAAGGATATCAAATTCAAAGAGAAAGGTATTTGGGTCTCTATTACAAGACCATAAAACTTAGGGAGGACTGAAGCAGGGGTATTTTTGAGATTATTATTATCTTGTTGATCAGTGATGGGGAATTCAAAAGTGGGTTGGTTAGGATTATTTTGTGTAGCAACAACCATTCTTGCTTGGTAAAGTATCAAGGCAAATGGGTTATCAATAGCTTCTTGGTCATCTAGATCTTTTGGATTATTGAATTTGGCAAATATATCAACCAAAGGATTTATCTCTTGGTCTTCTTCTTGAGACTAATTGTTCACTTCCTCAAAATGACTATCAAGATAAGGGTCATTAGGAATAAATCTCCCTAGAGCATCTCTTCTTTTATGCATATAGTATCAACACATTCCACACAAAGAACTTGTGAAAGAATCATGAGCATAACTTATTCAAATGAGAGATTATTAAAAAGCAACTTGCAAAAATATAAACTAAAAATGACCCTAAAGAACTTCTTAGTGTGACACCATCCCTGACAACAACGCCTAAAATGTTTGCCTCCTTTAATGGTTCAATAACTAATCCCTTAAGCATATAACTTAGAGATTACACATCCATACTAAGCATCTATCAGACTCATTATGGAGGTTCATATAATTTATCAACCTAGGGACGTGAACTTGAAATGGGTCAGCACTGTATGTGCACTAAGACTCTATTATGGTTATCATGACTTAAACAAAGAAAAATGTTGGAATTGGAATGTTGTAATAAACTAATGAAGGAAATAGAACTTAAATCAACCACTAATATGAACATGCAAATATTAATCTAACCCAAGTTATAGGAATGAGATTCTAGACAACAGACATGAAACTACTCTACTTGCTTTGGCTGCAGGAACGATCAATTGTTGGAATGATACTAACCACTGAATGAAAAATAACTACTAGGATAATTAAAGTGTTCTCATTAAGTGACCCCCCTTGAGTGAGACTTCCAAGATTAACACAAGTGCTGAAAAATCAGAATATCATTTTATTCATCAAAGTAGAAGTACAGAAAATATGATAGCATTCTCTTAAATTGTATTTCAAAGCTGAAAGTGAACTTACATTATTAGAATGTTCAACCTGCTACATGAGATCATCTAAAAATTATTTATAAAAGAAAAACTACCAACTATCCTAACTAGCTGGGCGACCAACTTCACAACATAAGGAGGGTGCCATTTATTGAAAGAATGAAAAGAGGAAAGGGAAGCTCATGCATGCACTTAGCCAAGTCAAACAAGACTTCCTCAATGGAGATATAACACAAAATTCCCCTAAATAGACTCAACTAATTGTACATTATTAATTAAGAAGGTAGTTGCAGCATTAAGTAGAGAAAGCTCCTCTACATTGGTTATTCCTTAACTCCTTCAACAACTGGCCAGCTAGTAAGAGTTATGCTCCTTGTTGCAAGCTTCATCATAAGACCACTTTCTTAGTATAGACCTGCAAAACACGTTAGCACATACAAACAACCACATTCCCCAAATCATCTTGAAACAACATTCTTTCCAACATATGCACATTTAATAGATAATTGCATAGCATATACATTAGTATCATGAATTGTTTCAAGGTTAAGTTTAAGCTCCAAAAGGTGACTTTTTTAAGGAAAGAGCATAGTAAATGGTGTCATCATAGTATCATCATGATCAACATAACAAATTTGAGCAGGAATTCTGGATCGGCATCAGGACAGCATGCGACAGATGATTCAGAGATTCCTGCTGAAGGACGAGGTTCAAATAGTAAGGATCCCATGAATTTGGGGGACCCAGGGGGAGGACCAACACCACGTGAAGAGTAGTTAGCAATAGAGAGCGGGAAAGGGTAGGTTCAAACTTCAAAAATAGAAGACGGCAACTTGGAAGGAGCCCAAGGACAACAAACAACTTCTATTTCAGAGAACATGGTGGAAGGTAAAGATCATCCAGAAAAGGTTCTTTCGTCAACAGACCTTAAAGGGGGACCCAATGGACAAACACGTAAGTGGTCCTCATTTTTTGGGGTTAAGCCTAAAGGTAAGTCCTCATCGCCTCCTATCAAAAATTCCCCGAATGTGTCTCAGGGCAAGTTTTCTATCATTGTTCCTGACCAAATCATTGATCAAAGAATCGCTAGAATGGAAAATACTTTGATTGGTTGTTTCTTTGGATCTAGACCCAACATAGAAATAGTTCATGGATTTATCAAAAGAAAGTGGAACCTAAAAGGTTAGGTTGATGTGGTAGAAATGAACAAAGGTTGTCTATCCTTCTCCTTTTCTTGCGATGAGGATAGAAGAAACATTCTATGTAGTGGGTCTTGGCAATATGCAAATACATAATGTACATCCAGAAGTGGTACCCTAATGTAGCGAAAGGAAAGAATTTTTTAGCCCAAGTCTCGGTGTGGGTCAAGCTCCCTAGGCTCCCAATGGAATTCTAGGAGGAAGACATTTTTGCAAGAATTGCCAACACCTTTGGGGAGCTTATTACTATTGATCAGATCATGGCTTCTAGAACAAGGTTGATCTTTGCTAGGATCTGTGTTGGAGTTGGACCTAATATGAACATGCGAGAGGAAATAGAGATAGAATCAAAACTGGGGAAGTGGAAATAGAATATAGTTTATGAAACAATCCCCTTTGCCTGTTTTCATTGTAAAAAAGTAGGACACTGGGCTAAAAAATGTCCATCGATAGAGGATAAACCCCATATCCAAACTAAGGTTTGGAAAAAAGTGGACAAGCCACTAAAACCTTGAGAACCCAATGATCCTAATCAGGAGAAGCAGTCTCAGATAGGACAGGTGGAGGAAGAAATCACCAGTGAAGTGGGTAATGAACTAAAGATTCAAATTTTGGAACAGGGTGTTAAGGACTCAGTACACAAAGAAAAAGACAACACTCAGCAAGAGGATCAAAAAGAGGACAAGACAGAGGTAGAGAAAGCAGATAAATAGCCCATAGATAATAAAGAGGAAGGAGATAACTTCAACCTTGTTTCAAAATCTCAAGATCAAGATAAAGAAATAGACTAGTTCCAGCAAGCCCAACCTGATACCATTTTGGGCCAAGGGCTATCAGAAATTTCATTAACCACCCAAGCGAAGGGATAGTTGGCCTATTCAGAGGAACAAGATCCAAAATGGGGAGATGAAGGGGACATAAAAAAGGCACTGGGGAAGAATGAATCAAAGCAAGAGGACGAGGAAGTAGCAGAGGATAAAAGAAGGAACAAGAACAGAAAAAAGAACAACAATAACCCAGTAAATAGTACGCTGACTAGAAACACCAGAAGCAGGCTTTGTGATGTGGGAGCGCAACACACTTCTCTAGGAAGACACTCAAATGCCAAAAAAATATCATTGGAAACAAGCAGGAATTTAGCAGATGGTACCCAAAGAACCATCTTTGAGGCAGGTATTTCTAAAAATCCATGAAAATCATCTCCTAGAATATTAGGGGACTTAATAGTCCTCACAAACATAATTTAGTTAGAAACATGATTAGAGACAAAAACCCTGACATTTTTTTGATTCAAGAAACTAAGATGGTTAAAGATAAAGTTGAAAGTTTGAATATTTTCAAAAATGGAGGAGTCAGTGGAGGTAGTTCAGAAGGTGCTTTGGGAGGAATTGTTACTTTCTGGAACAAAAACAATATAGAAGGAGAGGTGTTAATTCAGGACAACAATCTGGCCTGTATTAGATTTAAGCACATTAAGAATTGCACTACATGGGTCCTAACTAATGTTTATGCTCCTAACACTAAGACTAGTCGAAGTGAGATGTGGAGATATCTTACTAGGTTGAGAAGAAGGTTTGCTGAGGACAGCTGGATAATTATGGGAGATTTCAACACTCCCTTGAAGGAAAATGAGAAAAAGGGAGGGAGTCAGGCTAATCTGGATAGCAGATTGGACCTAATGGACTTTATAAACAATAATGCCATTCATGATCTGGAGTTGCAAGGAGTCAAATACACTTGGACTAATAGAAGAAGTGGTGAGAATTTGATTCAGGTTAGACTTGATAGATCTCTTCTTTCCTTAGATTGGTTTAATCTTCATGAATGTTCTTTATCGTCTCACATAAGAGCAGGATCAGATCATTACCCTATAACCTTCACAGCTGAAGTAAAGAATAGAAGGAGACATTTCCCTTATAGATTTGAAAAAATGTGGACTAGACACCCGGATCTAGAAAGTAAGATTAAGGACTGGTGGCAGGTGAGTATTGAAGGCAATGCTATGTATAAAGTGGTCAAAAAGCTGAAGAATGTAAAAGACAATGTCAAGAAGTGGAATAAGGATTGCTTTGGGAACATCTTTACCTCAAAAGTGACAACTCTCTTAGATCTCAAGAAAATCTAGGATGACATACAAAATAATGGTTACACCTATATGTCTAGAAACACTGAAGATGCTATTCTTATGAGATATCATGAAATAATAGCTAAAGAGGAAACCTACTGGAAACAAAGATCGAGAAATGTCTAGTTAAAGGAGGGGGATTGGAACACTAAATACTTCCATATGTCCACCCTAAGACATAAGGCCATAAATAGAATTGTATATATTAAAGTGAATGGCAGATGTGTTGAAGATGATGATTCCATGAGCAAGGCTGCTATGGATTTTTTCTCTAATTTACTTGCTAAGGATCAAAATTTGAATATACAGGCCCAAAGGGAACTTCTGGATAGTATACCTACCATTTTGGGGGAAGATCAAAATGATCATTTAACTGCCATTCCTTCCTATGATGAAATTATGACAGCTGTTAAGTCTTTTGAGGGCAACAAAGCCCCAGGTCCGGATGGCTTTCCCATGTTCTTCTTCCAAATGTATTGGCATATTATTGGAGATGATGTTACCAGAGTTGTGAAAGATTTTTTTGGTGCTAGAAAATTTTTGAAAGAAGTTAATGGTACTTTTATAGCTCTTATACCCAAAAAGATGGGGGCAGATTCAATGAATCTTTTTAGACCTATAAGCTTATGCAACTCTCTCTATAAGATTATATCTAAGGTCCTTACCTCTAGAATTCTAAATTTGCTTCCTTCCATTATTGTGCCTCAGTAAAGTGGTTTTGTCCTGGGAAGGCAAATTTTGGACTCTATCATCTCTGTTCATGAAAATATCCATTCTCTAGCCTTTTCCAAAAAAGAAGGTTTTTTTCTGAAACTTGACCTCTCTAAAGCCTATGATAGAGTGGATTGGGATATTATGATGGATGTTCTTTCTGCTTTTGGTTTTAATCCTAGGAGTGTTGGTCTTATTAGGCAACTTGTTTCTTCGGCTTCTTTCTCTATGTTAATGAATGGCTCCCCCTCTCCTTTCTTTAAAGCTTCAAGAGGTCTCAGGCAGGGGGACCCTCTATCTCCATTGATCTTTATCATCATGGTGGAATGTTTGGGGAGAAGTATTAGAAAGCTAGTTGAGAAAAGGGAGTTTTGTGGTTTGAATCCTTCTTCGATAGATCATATATGCTCTCATCAGCAGTTTGTTGATGATTATATAATAATGGGAAAAGCCACTGTGAAGGACGCTAGAAGACTAAAAAAGGCTTTGGATAACTATGGAGAGGCTATTGGTTAGCTTATAAACTGGTCTAAAAGCTTTGTTTATTTTATAAATACCCCAGAGAGAAGGAAGATTAAAATTAGTAACATTCTGGGTGGCCAAATTGGTAGCTTGCCTGCCTCCTATTTGGGGCTCCCCTTAGGTCAAGATCCTCCGGATACCTTTTGGGGAGCCTTGGTGGATAAATTCCTTAAAAAGATGTCTGGATGGAAGGGAGCTCTACTTAGTCAAGCAGGGAAGGTTCAACTGCTAAAAACCACTCTTCAAAGTATCCATCTCTATGCAATCAGTCTATTTAGGATTCCTACTAAGTATGTTGAGGCCATTGAAAAAATTCAGATTTCCTTCTTATGGATAGGGGTTGAGGAGAAGAAGAGAATGAACTTAGTTTCTTAGGAGAAGGTCTATAAGCCTATGAATAAAAGTGGTCTAGGCCTTAGAAGAATAAGAGACATAAATGAATACCTTATGGCTAAGCAGATTTGGAGAGGATATAGAAATCAAGGAGAGTGGAAAAAAATATGGGACAACAAATATAAAATCCAATGTCCGAATCTTCAAAGTTTCCTCAAAGCGGAGATTATCCAAATTGGATCCAATATTTGGAAAAATGTTTCTAGGACTAGAGACCTAATTATCAAAGGCACAAAATGGAAGTTGGGGAAAGGGAATCTTATTCAGTTCTGGGAGGACCCTTGGCTTGTGGAGCTCCCTTTAAATGAAAACCTTGAGTGGAACAGATATTAGAACCAATGCAAGGAAAGATTTGGAACCAAGGTGGAGGATTATTGGAAAGATGGATAGTGGAAAGACTTATCTCAAGTGGATCAGTCTTTGGGTAGCTTGAACAAATTCATGAACTCAATGGTGAGGATTGAAGAAGAAGACTAGTTAATTTGGAAACTCACAGCTAGTGGTACTTTTACTGTAGCATCTCTTTATCATCAACAATACAATAACATGGAAAGTCCTTGCTGGGCTAAAGCATGGGTGAAAGGTCTTACCCCCAAGATCAACATTTTCTTTTGGATAGCCCTTCAAGACAAAATTCTTACAACAGAGAATATCAAAAAAAGAGGTATCAACATGCCAAGTTTATGTACACTCTGTAAGCAGAATGAGGAGACAATAAATCATATGCTCTTTCATTGCCCCTTCTTAGCTGATGTTTGGGGAAGTTGTCTGGATCAATTTAATATCAGTTGGAACTTCCCCAACCTGATTCAAGAGATTTTCAAGTCATGGCATCATCCTTCAAAAAATATAACCACTACCTTACTATGGAGAATTGCTTTACCTCACATGTGCTAGGGTATATGGAAAGAGAGAAATGATAGAATTTTCAGAGAAAAGAATACTAAGGCTAAAATTGTGTTTGAAAAAATAAGAAGAAGTATAGTAGAAAATATGAATATTATAGGTGGTATTGATAATCCTAACACTAAGGAGGATCAATTTGTCTATAAAAAATGGAGATTAAAAGCTCAAGAGAGCATCCAGAGTAATCCTAGAGAGGGAATGATATGGACCAGACCGCCTAAGGGATGGATGAAAATCAATTTTGATGGGGCCTCTAAGGGAAACCTAGGGGTTGCAGGATGTGGAGTGGTCCTAAGGGATGAATGGGGAATATGTAAAATCATAAAATGTATTCCTATAGGAAATCAGACCAACCATGTTGCCAAAGCCATGGTGGCTTATCATGGGATTATCCTTGCCAAAGAAGCAAATTGCACTAAAGTATGGTGTGAAGGAGGCTCCTTAAACATTATCAATTGTTTAAATATGAAATTCCCGTCATCATGGTTGATTAATAATGCTATTAAAGCTACTAGGAAAATCAGCGAAGAGTTTGAAATGTGTGTTTTTACACATGTCTATAGGGAGGCCAACTCTTACACTGATTGGGCAGCCAACCTGGCTTGCCAATCGAGAGACATCATTACTAGTTATGGTGAAATGGAGATTGCAAGTGAAATGAAATCCTTGCTTAATCAGGACCGAAGCTATACAAGGCAATGTGGTACTTTTAATCATTATTTCTAATGATCTTTCCACCTTTTTCAATGTAGGGCTTGCTTGAAGATAATGAGCTATTAAATAGGTGTCATATCATTATTACTTGGCACAAATTATGGGCACTATTACATAATAACCATAGAAACCAGAGGAATAGTTATCAAAATGAGAAAAGGCATTGCAAGGAAGGGGCTGGAAAAATGGAAGGTAACAAGAAGAGATTTGAACCTACTTCCTGCTCTAAATGGAGAAAGAACAAAGAAGTCTGGGGTATCCTTAAGCAGGGGGGGCTCAATGTTTTCATGGAATGACTAAATGGGAAGGACCCCACTATCACCAATTATTTCATCAAAAAATGGAAAAATGAAAAAATTATGATTGGATCACATATGATGAATGTAGACGAAGAGGTTATTGTTGAGGCCATGGGGATGACTACCGAGGGTATGAAAATTTACAGGGACAGAGGGATATCAGATAAAGCAGTAGATAAGTTTCCTATTACAGATGGTGAGAGAAGACAGATGATCAAAATTGATAACTCCTACCACTCCCCGAAGAGAATTTGCAGGCCATGGAGGTTTGTCTTATTTGCTTCTATTGAATATATTACCTTAGATGGTAGGTTTACCAGGGCATATGGGCATCACTTTGTCCTTCTCAACCATTTCTGTCATGGTGAAAGGGTTAGCCTTCCCTATTACCTTGCTTGTTCAATGGATCATACTATAAAGGAGATCTAGAAGGACCCTAAAGGTGATCATGCCCTCCACTAGGGGCTTATGGTCCTGGTTTATAAAATGCTAAAGGAGAAGTGCATTGAAAAGCCTATTAAAGGCAAAAATGCTAGAGATGAGACTACGGAAAGTAAGGATAGTGGTTTCAACTTTGATTCAGAGACTAAGGGAGAGTCGGAAGAAACTAGCAAAAAAGGAAGGATTAGGGCCAAGAAGAGGAGGATTATTGTGGAATCTAAAATGTCAGATTCTGAAACTGAATCCCTTGAGGAAAAACCTATTAAAAAGAGGAAAGGGAAAGCCTCTGGAAAAAAGGCTCAGAAAAAGAACACTAAAAAGGGTAGCAATTCTGATCCCAACTATGTTTTGGTTGAATATGAGGAGGAGGATAATGAAAATAAGAGGATTGATAGTCAAGACAAAGAAGAGGAGGGTAACCCAGTTAAGGATAACTTGGAGACCGTGAATACCACTAGTTTGCATAACGAGGAAAAAGGGGGTCAAAGTGATAGTGGTGACAAAGATACTATTAAGGCTTTCTGTGAGACTATTGCTACTATGGTGAAGGATATTAATAGTTTAAAAACTGATACACAAGCCATGGCAAGAATTACAGTTGGTGACAAGCTCTTGCCAGAGTATGTTAAAGAGTTAGTGGCCATTCTACATAACGTGCAAGCTATTGAATGTATGGTTGGTAAAATCTTAGCAGTGGAAAAAAAGGTCAATGAGATGGGAGATAGAAAGGAAATGGAAAACAAACTAAAAGATTTTAGTAGAATTGACAAGCTGGAGCACAATGTCAAGCAGCTTGCTGATCAAAATTTCCAAATCCTCAAATCTTCGATGGACAACATGAACATCTTTATCAACAGGTTTGAGAATAATGTAGAGAAGGATGGTGATAAAGACCAGGTGAACAAGAAGGGTCGTGAAAGGAGGACCAGAGCCAACACAAAGAATAAGGTCGACATCGAAGGTCGTGAGCTGGAGGATATGAAGACCTCGGTGAAGAACATGAAACAAATGGTTGTTCATGCTGAGGAAATTATGAATAGTATTTAGTTCCACTTGTTGTCCTTGGTTCTATCTCTTTGCTATCTTTTTCTTTCCTTTTGCTATCTATTATGAGCTTTTAATGTAATGATGTATTAAGTTGTGCCCATCCGGTGGGTTCACTTTGTCTTTTTGAAAGTGATCAGGAACTTTTTTTAGCATTTTTGTTTTCCTAGCTTGTAAAAGGTTCGGGTACCTTTCAAATACCTGCTTTTACTTAATCAAAACATAACAAATCCTTCGAAAACATGGCTATACACTTGTCTCATCACACCATATGACCCCTTAAGACACCATATGACCCATATCATATGGTGTCCTAAGGGGTCATATGGTGCCATGAGGGGTCACATGGTGTTGTCAGGGGTCATATGGGGTCCTAAGAGGCCAAGAATGTGTTAGAACACCATATGACCCCTTAGGACACCATATGACCCCTTAAGACACAATATGGCCCATTAGGACATCATATTATCCTAAGGGGTCATATGGTGTCATGAGGGGTCACATGGTGTCTTTAGGGGTCATAAGGGGTCTTGAGGGGCCACGCATGTAATAGAACACCATATGACCCCTTAGGATACCATATGGACATCATATTGTCCTAAGGGGTCATATGTTGTCGTAAGGGGTCATATGGTGTCCTGAGGGGTCATATGGTGTTACTAGGGGTCATATGTGGTCCTAAGGGGCCAGGCATGTGTTAGAACACCATATGACCTTTAGGACACCATATGACCCCTTAAGACACCATATGACCCATTAGGACATCATATTGTCCTAAGGGATCATATGGTGTCATGAGGGTTCACATGGTGTTGTTAGGGGTCATAAGGGGCTATGCATGTGTTAGAATGCCATATGACCCTTTAGGAAATCATACTATCCTAAGAGGTCATATGTTATCCTAAGGGCCCATATGGTGTCCTCAGGGGTCATATGGTGTTGTTAGAGGTCATATGGGGTCCTAAGGGGCCATGCATGTGTGAGAACGCCATATGACCCGTTGGGACATCTTATTGTCCTAAGGAGTCATATGGTGTCATAAGGGGTCATGTTGTGTACTAGGATGTTAAAAGGGTTCATATTGTGTCCTAAGGGGTCATATGGGGTGCTAAGGGGCCTGGCATGTGCTAGAAGACCATATGACTCGTTAGGACACCATATGAACCCTCAAGACACCATATGATTTATTAGGACACATATTATCCTAAGGGTTCATATGGTGTCATGAGGGGTCACATGGTGTCGTTAGGGATCATATGGTGTCTCTTACCTCTCCCTCTCTCACACACCCTCTCTCTTTCTCCCTCCCCCCTCTCTCTTTCTCCCTTCCCCATCCTATCTCTTCCATCTTCCTCTCTCTCTCACCCTCCCTATCTCACCCTCTATCATTCTCTCTCCCTCCTATTGTTTCCCTCCCCCTCTCTCTCTCTCTCACATTGTTTCCCTCCCCCCTCTCTCTATCCCTCTCTCTCTTTCTCCCCATTTTTTGAAATTAAAAAATGTGCATAGAGAGAATTTGGTGCATGCCATATGGTCTAACGTCAAAAAATAGTAAAAAGAGACATTGGACCCTTGAATCTACCCCAGATTCTCTAGTTCTATTTGCTATTGGATATGATAATGAAAAATATACACCTTTTGATCCTGTTGGCATATCATAGCATATTCCATCACCATTTGACCACCTTTTTTCTCATTGGGCAACATAGAAGACAATAATTTGAATTTTCTGCTGTGATTTTTATCATATGAGGTATTTTTGTTATGGTTTTATAATTTATATGCCCATTATGAGTTCCTTTGTTTAAATTTTATAATAAGCAATAACTAGAGCTCAATGCAAGTATAATATAATGAGTGCAATCATATTAAGATAGTAAAGAAAGTTACATTCAATAATATTTTCATTATATGTTTTTATTTGTTTAAATTTTATAATATACAATTTAACTGTAGATCAATAAGAGAATGATATAACGAGTGCATTCTTGTTAATAATTTCATAATTTAGAGTATATCATTTACATAACAAAAGTTATGATTTTTCTAATTTACAATTTTAGAGTATATGATATTTGTAACAAAAGTTATGAAATCATCTCTACATCTTGTGCATACATTTAGAATTCATCATCATTCCAAGGAAATGAGAAAAGATTCTAATACCAGATGAGCATGAAGCCAATAAAGCAAATAAAAGAGAAAGAATGAGGCTACTTCGTGAAGCAAGGAAATTGAAAACTATAGAAGAAGAGGAACATGAAATAGCCATGCAAGAGAATAGAGATATTGAATTGGCATCACAAAGGCAATGGATGCAAAACCTTCGTGTTGTGAGACAATTGAACCATCAAGTTGGGGGCACATCATCTACAAAGAGTCAAGTTGAAGGCACACCATCTACAACGTATCATGTTGAATGCACATCTTCTACAAAGAGTCAAGTTGAAGGCACACCATCTACAACGTATCATGTTGAATGCACATCTTCTACAACATCTCACATTGCAATTATATCACCATTATCCTCAAATGTTGTAGTTACACCATCTTCTACATTTCATTTTCAAGGTATGCCATCATTTTCATCTCCGGTTAAGGTATGCCATCTATCCCTAATGTTGTTAACATTCCTAATATTGAGGCAATTCAAACTTTGAGAAAACCTCCTATGATTTAGCATAGAAAGCCTAAGTATTTGATTGATATTGATATTAATATTTTGCAACCATTGGTTGATAAGATTCCAAAGCATACTTGTCAAATATATGCTAACCAAATTTGGAGATTGTATTTTGAGAAGTTAAATGAGACTAGAAGATGTCAACTATTTGTTGAAATGATGAGAAATCTGAAATTTAGGCCCATCATGAGAATTCTTGGTCTAAGAGCATTGGATGATTCAAGTGAGAAATCAATTGTGAAGAATCTAATGGGTGCATATGAGAGTGCAAGTTCTACATTACACATGAAAGACAACAATGTCACACGACATGTCCTCACATCGAAAATAGTAAGCATTCAAACCAAGAAATCTCAGCTCATTAGAATGACAAGTAAAGAAATGAAAATAAGTAGAAAATCCCTAATGAGAGTCATGGGAAGGCATGAAAGAGTTTAAGATCTAAATGACAAATAATTATGGACATTCTTTGGTAGACTACCACGAAAGGATAAAGCAATGGTTGAAGCCTTGAGATCCTTGATTGAAGAATTTTGGAAGACTAACAAAAGGGTCTCTCCTAATCAAAGAGATGTTGTAAGAAGGAGAATTGGTAGTCAAATCAGCGATCCACATCCGAAGCATTTTTTGGATATGACTCAAATGCAATGTATTGCCAAGTTTTTAGACATGTATCCTCAAATTGAAATTAGTGAAAGATTTTTTGAAATGGCAATACCTTTTTATGTAAAAATAAATCACACATGCACTACTCGTTGTTGTAGAGTACATATTTATTTTTCTAATCATTATGATGTTTATCGACATATGTGTATATTTGCATACTACTAATATTTTGTAAGAATGTAGCATAAAGGCTCCACCTAGATCTTCAAGGGGATTCATATCTACTATTTTATGTAAAAGAGTTGATGGTCAACAATTTTACAATAAAGTATGCTTGGATGGCACATGTGTTCATTGAGGTGACTTGAAAAATTTGCCAATGTGTGAATATATGGATAGTACACATGTTATTGGGAATGAACTAGTAGATTTTGGCAAATATAAGACAATGGTCTACAGTGTAAAAGATGGAAAAGAATAAAAAAGGTGTGATTTTGCCACTGAAAAGATTCTAGTGCATTAGTTTATAGGCATTTTTTGTGAGAAAACATTGTATGAGTATGCAAGTCATACCATAGAGCTCGATGGTTGGACTTTTAATTAGGATATGCAAGGACACATTTCCACTTGATACCATCATTTCAGTTGTTGACTTTGTAGAGAACTACACACTAAAGACATAGAATGAGGTTCAATCCTAGTATTATAACTCCACACATGTTTCTATATTTGTGCATATACCATTCATGCATGCTGCTGATAACACAGATGAAAATAGGAAGATTTTGAGGGAGTATCATTTCTAGATCGGTGATGATCGCTCATATTCTACAGAGTTTGAGCAAGGTTTCTTTGAGATATTATATCATAATTTGGCTAGTAGGAGTTGTTGGCAATTGACACTCAATTGGTTGGTTTCACTATGTTGTCATTGATGGCAACATGATAGCTTGTTTCGGCTTCATGTTTTGGTTCAGTTGTGTATTGATAGGCACTTCACAAACACTATACTAGCACCCACACTAGTACCAACGGATAGAAGTATTTCTTTGGTTACCAGAAATGCAGGCCAACATGGTTTAGAATATGGTTATCGATATTGGAGGTCGACATCTCTTGGATCCAACATCAGCAATTGTTTTTGATATTCATGTATTTATGTTATCTAGCTGACATGTAATTTGATATTGTAATAATCTTTGTAAGCCGACATAAGGCATGATAAGTTGTATAGGGTATATAAGTTGGTTGGATTAGATCATTTTGAAAAGGAGATGGTAATGGATATGTGGATGTGATATGATGCAAAATATATCAGAGAGATTATGTATGTGAGGATATTTATTTGAGGTTTATTCTGGCAAAGGGTTTAGTGTTTCAGACCGAAGCAAACAGAGCTTAAAACGGAACTGTATTCTGGCATAGAAGATGATATCTTAGTAGTTCAACACTTCTACACATTGTAGTCTAGATTTATATGTATTCAGCTAGGCTCCTTTTGTGTTTGAGCAGTGTGCTCTAGACTATAAGCCTTCCTGCAAGTGTAGGCCCCTTATATTTTGTAATATCTCTTCATATGGCTAATGGATTGATATTGTGGGTCACAAATCCCACCATGGTTTTTCCTCTTGGATGTTTTCCACATATAATTTTGTGTGTTATGGTTCACATTTTTGTGATTAGCTTATTTGTTGCTTTACTTCTTTCAATTCTATGTGTACCGATATACTGGTTGGTGTATGCATATTTTAATAAGGCTAAAATTATTCTTTCCATTATAACACTGATTCATCCCCCCCTCTTAGTTTTATTGGATTCCAACAATTGGTATCAAAGATTTGTACCTCAGAGGAAGTTTAACAACTTGAGGGAGATCTTGAATCTGGAATCCATGGACATGGGTTTAGAGAAGCAACTTGAGATGGCACTTGAAGATTATGATGTTGAAAGGTTGAAGAACTTGAAGCTACAAGATGAATTGAATTCTGCTAAGGAATTTATTCTTGTCCTATGGGAGAGGCTATCATCTATTCAAGCTAGAAGGAAGGAAATTTTGCAAAGTCAGGATGATGAAGAGAAAGATGTGCTTAAGGAACAATGTCAGAAGATGAGTCAAGAGAATATGGTCATGATAAATAAAATACAAGATATAACTATGAGAATTTCTAAGGAGATTGAGGACCAGAAGAAAAATGAAGAAAATTTTGTTGTATTACCGAAGAACAAATTTGAAGAATGTGGTAGGTTGGTTCATGACAATGATATGTTGAGAATTGATTTAGTACAATCCTAGAGTAATGAACAAGAGATTGAGATAAAAATGATAATTTTGAGAAAATATCTAACTACTGCAAGTGAGTATAAAGAAAAATTCAAGATTAGTTCAGCACGGCTAGATGAGTTGTTGAAAAGACAAAGGCAGATTGGAGATTCCAGTGGACTTGGATTTGAGCAAGGACAAATTTTTGGTACTACTAATGAAGATCAAAACCATAAGAAACTGATAGGGAAATTTAATTATTATAAATTTAATGGCATATGTTTCGTTTGCAATAGATTTAGTCACGTGGCTAGGCAATGTAGAAACAGAACAAATCAGAACCTTGATTTTGCTCCCAGTAAATTTTCTAAATGCAATAAGTATGGTCATAAGACAAAAGATTACAGAATTAATGTTAAATGCTATGCATGTGGAAAATTTGGACACATGGCTAATCAGTGTAGGTCAAGCAATTTCACCAGTTTTAGCAAAGAAATTCAAAAGAACAATGTTACATGTTATGCATGTAATGAGGTTGGACATATTGCTAAATTATGTAGAAGCAGAAATCCACCAATTGGTAATGGAGGATCTAATGAGAAAGGGCAAGAGAAGGTAAATGAAATCCGACAAGATCATACTCAGAGATGGGATAGGAAGACTGAAGAACAATCAGTAGATGGAAATGCACCAGTTACTTATTTGGTAGAGGAGGTTTCTCCTACACTGACAGGAAACTCATCTGGTAACTAAGGCAGATGCCTTAGGGGTAGGAAAAACTCATGAAGATACTTCATATACCCCAAGAAGAGGTTTTGGAAGATGTTCCAGATATTGGAGATGCTTATCCGACATGGAGATGTTCTGTTCGAGATCCAATATCTTTCACCAATAGTCATTGATGCCAATGAAAGATTAGGATTTTTCTTGGAGGATAAAAGGTCAAATTCACCTCATTTTTTATCACCTTAAATTTAGAGAAATTTCAAAGTGATTAAGAGAGATTAGGAGTGATCAAAGGCTATTCAGTGTGATCACATATCATCTTGAGCGATTTCACCGACGACTGGAAGAATTTGTTAAGGTTTTCACCAAAAGCGATCATCGGGTATTTATCTTTAATCATGGAAGTGGGATCATCATCTATTCCTATCTTTGTTGAAAATCTGACTCTAGTAGAAGTCAAGGATCACCCCAGACCAATTTTCAAGCGGTATCCACATGTGGCTACCCTAGAAGATTCGATTGGAGCATTTTCCCATGTTCTGGAGGGAGTTGTCTATGTTGAAGATGTTAGGGCATACATACATTGTCATATTGAGGATTTAGAGACATCTGAAATAAAGGGCATGTACATGAGAAAGCTAATGGGAGAATCTGGAAAGATCAAACCGACATACAAGCACATTGAAGACTTAGGGTTTATCAACATTCTGGACATTCTGGAATTCAAAGATGAAATAATTAGGTATATTTTGAGAGGAGTAAATAAAAAATTTATCTAGTTAAATACCTTACAAGATCACCAAGGAAGCCATCAAGGTAATCACTGGTTTACCATAGTTGGGCAACATCCAGATAAGAAGGTTTTGAATGATTATGTCAACAAAATCACTGCCGCGACATCTGATAGAAGATCTATGAGAATAAGCACTATTGTCGACACAGACATCAGATTCGGTAGCATGATCATTGGTTATCAGGTAACTCAATCAAACTAACTGAATTCTATTTCCAGTTCCTGCATTTTCACATCTTACAAAATGATGAGAGAAAATGAGAAATTGGATCCATGTAGTTGGATGTTAGATGAGCTATTAATAAACCTAGGAAAGATTAAAGGCGAAAAGAAAGGGACTTTTCGATATGACAACTTAATTATATGCTTAATGTTATTTTTCATGAATGACACTCTCAGTTTTGGGAAGAGGCAATGGGCATTTGATACCCTGGTAGGGAGACAATTGAAACAATCAATTGCTACTTTAGGAAGTCAGAGAGATGGTAAAGTATGGGGATGTTTTAAGGGATTCCAAAGGTATATGAAATCTAGGGAAAGGGTTCCTAAGCATATTGTTGAAAAATATTCAGCTAACATATGCTTCATGGTGAAGAAGGATGAAACACTTACGAAAGTGTTCAAGCCTCGAAAGATTTGGATTGAGGAAATGGGCTATGAAGTTGATGCACAAATCCTTGATGCTTATACAAAAATGTCAATTGATGCACCTATTGATGAGGCAGAGAAGCCCTATGGTATTGCAAAGCAGAAAACACAAAAGGTTGAAACAAAGTTAAACCGAAAGAAGAGAGAGAAGTAGGAAGGAAAAGAAAGCAAATTTATTAAGAAGGTCTCATAGGAAATTAAAGCATTAATTGATGTTGTCCCAGAGAAAGGCAGGAAGAGGAAGGATCTAGAAGTACTCATCGAGCTTGTTATAGCAGAGTTTGAATCTAAGGATGATACACCCCTCACATTCAAGAGGGTTGTAAGGAAGAAAACAGTGGAAACAAAAGTAGAGGCTAAAAAGAAACCGGTTAGGAAAGTTACATTCAAGTTACCGGCACAAAAGCAAGCACCAAAAGTAACACCTTCAGCTCCATTCAGTACTGCAATAAGGAAGAAGAAGAATGACATTGATGTGGCTATTCAATCTGGTAATGTAACTATCATTCCACCAAAAAATTGTGCAGAGTTAGTAGATGAAATCACTAAGGATGGCATGTTAAAGAATGTACAGTTTTACTATGATCGTTTAGATAATGTTGAACATAGAGAGGTAGAAGAAGCAATATTGTTATATTTAGATATTTATAAGAAAGCCTTGATAGAAATTTAAGACCAAAGACCGGCAGAGTTGTATGATATGTGAGATGCTAGGAGGATTCCAACAATGCAAGAAGACAAGCATATTAAAATTCAAGAGTTATTATCTGTTTTTGTTACTATTGCTCTAGAGGAAATGGAAAGGACACTTGAGGTGACAGATAGAAAAGTT
The DNA here is from genome assembly GCF_030272615.1 of Cryptomeria japonica. NCBI lineage: Eukaryota > Viridiplantae > Streptophyta > Pinopsida > Cupressales > Cupressaceae > Cryptomeria > Cryptomeria japonica. Next base: position 601,979,015 of record NC_081408.1, on the reverse strand, counting down.
TTTAACAGCAAATATAGAATACCTAGTTTGATGCTAGGAAGGGTAAATGAGATAATAAAGGAGACCCACAAGGCATGGGTTAAGTTCTTAGGAGAGAACATAGGTTTCTTTACTTCACTGAAATCAGAGACAGACACTGCAGATGCCCCGGTTGAAGGAAAAGGAAAGGGTAGTATGGGTACTTCACATTCAATTTTGAAGGACATTAAGATAGTGGAAATCAAGCCCTTGGTAGATACAAATGTACATATAGATGTTGAGACACTGGGTAATACAGAGAGTGAAAAGGTTGATAATGTACATAATACTAATATTGAGGATAACAATCCTCCGGATATAAATGTACAGGTTGAGGTTACAGTTCCTACAGGGGAACCGACAATTATAGAGATTGCACCAAGTGGCAAAGCCACTGGTGTAAGCGAGGAAACAATAAAGGATAAATCATCAGAGGAGAAAAAAAGGGAATCTGACAGGGAACCGATAGTAGGTCCATCATTGTTGTCAATTGACACCTCACAAGTTGTAAAGAAAAACATAACATAGATGAGTCCTATTGAACTCATGATGATGGTTGCACATAAATTAATGAAGGAGGGATCTACAGATGAAGGGATTATTCATCAATCAATCACTATTTTACACAGACTGGTCCCATATTGACAATGAAGTGAGCCCATCTGGAAAGCTTAAGACAATTACTAAGCACATTTCAAAGGATTTTCAATCCTTATAGTAGATTTCAAACTGACAAGCATTGGAGAGATTCACACAAGCTAAAAGGGATGCATTTTATTAGGTGATTGAATATGAGAAGAAGAAGATTGATGAAAATTTGAAACTAATAGACGATTCTTTGAAACAGTGTACAAATATTTATAGGGTATGTTGTAACATAGATGTACATACAGTTGATGTGGATAAGAAGATAAAGGAATTTTAGGAGAAAATTGCAAGTATAGCTAATTCTTTTGATGGATTGAATTCATTGACTACATCCATTGATGGTCAAATTTTGATTTTGGAAGCCCAATTTTTTTTTCTTAAGAAAGAAAAATACAAGATCATAAGAAGAGCCAGAAGTCTGAGAGGCTTGGTGAGTCCCCAGTTGGATTCACTCAGTGTACATATGAAGGAATGTATGGATATGGTTGGAAAGCCCACACCGATAGAGATAAGTGAGAAAGATTCATTTTCACATATACTAAATGGACTTATATCTATTTACAACACTTTCAAATCTGGTTGGGATACTTATCTTGAGTTATTGGAGAAGGCATATCCAGTAATTTTCAAATTGGTTAAGCTCCGATAAGATATTTTTGGGATACTGATTGTACAGTTTTGGATCTTTGACATTCTTTTTAGAATTTTTTATGGAATTGGTGTCAAAGGGGGAGTGATATAGATGTGAAAAAGAAAAGAGGAGTTGTATACATTAGGGGGAGACATGGAGTATGGAGTATTTTTAATATTCAACTTAGGGGGAGCAGGCAGGATGAAACCGTAAAAGATGAAACCATGACCATTTTTCACATGAGTGTTGTCATCAATGCCAAAGGGGGAGATTGTTGGTAATTGACACTCAATTGGTTAGTTTCACTATGTTTTCATTGATGGCAACATGGTATCTTGTTCCAACTTCATGTTTTAGGTCAGTTGTGTACCAATAGGTACTTCATAGACACTACATTGCAACCGATACCGATGGATAGAAGGATTTCTTTGGTTACCGACAATGCAGGCTGACATGGTTTAAAATATGGTTATTGATATTGGAGGATGACATCTCTTGGATTCAACATTGGTATTTTTTTTTGATATTCATGTATTTATGTTATCTAGCCAACATGTAATTTGATATTGTGATAATCTTTGTAAGCCAACATAAGGCATGATGAGTTGTATAGGGTATATAAGTCAGTTGGATGAGATCATTTTGAAAAGGGTATTGTAATAGATATGTGGATATGATATGATGTGAAATATATCAGAGAGATTATATATGTGAGGATATTTATGTAAGGGTTATTTTGGCAAAGGGTTTAGGGTTTTAGCCTGGAACAAATAGAGCTTAAACCAAAACTATATTCTGGCATAAAAGATGCTATCTTAGTAGTTCAACACTTCTCCAGATTGTAGTTTGGATTTATATGTAGTCACTGAGGCTCCTTTGTGTTTGAGCAGTGTTCTCTAGGCTGTAAGCCTACCTGCAAGTGCAGACCCCTTATATTTTGTAATATCTCTTCATATGGCTAGTGGATTGATATTGTGGGTCACAAATCCCACTGTGGTTTTTCCTCTTTGAGGTTTTCCACGTATAATTATGTGTTATGGTTCTCATTTTTGTGATCGGCTTATTAGTTTCTTTACTTCTTTCAATTCTATATGTACCAGTATAATGGTTGGTGTATGTATTTTTAATAAGGCTAAAAATTTTCTTTCTGGCATGACACTAATTCACCTCTCCTCTCAGTGTTATTGGATTCCAACAAGGGTATTTCATTTTGTCATCATATCATATGGTCAGATAATTGTGCCTCATAATTCAAGAACTCTCGAATGTTTTATTGGTTGAGCATAATGTATAAGAGTGCTAGTGTTAAACATATGTGGATTTTTTGTGAAGTCAGGCATGGAAAGGTGGAGCATGATGGTGCAAGAGCATGTATCAAAAGAGCCTTGGCACGAGAAGAGTTAAAGTAAATAGATAAAGCAAAGTTGAAATATTTGAGAGCTATTGTTGAGTGGTGCAATGCTACACTGGGTCTAGGTGATCAAGGTGAGTTTTTAGTTTGTAGATTTTTTAGTTGATTGCCGATACTAACATTGTAAAATGTGAGGATTATTGTACATTGACAGGATCGAGTGAGGTACACTCTTTTAGAATCTCTAATATAGGTTCATGGACTATACATACATGACATATGGTGTGCTTTTGTTCATCATGTACAAATGAATCATGGAAAAAGTATGAGTCAAAGGAGTGGGTTGATAAATGGTGTACGAGAACTTTAAGCCCACTTGAGACATATTGACTCCCGACAACATTGCAACTCACATAGATGGAAGCATCAGTTTAATTTGACCATGTCTCAGATCTAGTCTAACCAGGTAAATTATCTACATACATATTTAATAAAATTTATTTTATATCCATTCATTCACTCTATTCATGCACATAAATGCAAATATGATTGTAGGACATGTTTATGCAGTTATTGCAGTTGAAGACAATGAAGAAGGAACAAATTATTATCTATGCCATTATATAGAGGCAATAAAGAAATTGGATGGCCTTGTTGTAGATGGTGAAAACATTGAATTCCCTATAGGATCAGTCATTGTTACTGGTACATGGCTTAGGAGGTACAAATTAAAGAAATCTAACTTGTGGTTATTTGAGGACTTTGAGACACATAGAAAGATTCTTCATTATTCAAACCTTGTGGTGGCATCAAATGTTCACTTGACTTAATATGGGGGTAGACCACTAAACCATAACCTATGGAAGGTTTGTGATTTTGACCATGAGGAAATTCTTGACATGATAAAGAGTAGAGAGGATCTAGATGGTTCATTGGATTGAATGTAAATGCAATAAATTAAACTGAAATGTCAAAGCTTATTTGGATATATGTACTTGCGACCTGTATATTTTTACAAATGAAATATTTGAGACATTGTAATATTAAATGTCATTACACGATACTTCTATGCAATATATTTTTGTTTAACAATGATTGAGATACTTAGTGTTATGCAATTATAGTTATGTGATTTTCAAATGGAAAAGTGGTAGAAATCAAGACTTATATTACATGTCACACTTATGTGATTTTTAACTGGAAAGACTAAATTCTTATATAATAAGATATTTTATCACATATTCAATAATTAGACTCATATTACTAGCACAAACAACTTCTCCAATTAACCTTTTTCAAACATTGATATTTAAAGGGAACTAGAAAATAAAGATTGCAACATAGCATAACTTTGGTTATGCTTGTTGTAGAAATGAACCGTCAGTGCAAGAACATCTAGGTGGCTGGTTTTACACTAGGTATGCCCTTTTTCTTCTCCTCAAGTTGCTCGATCATTCTTTGCCACACCTTAGCCACACTTTCCCTTGAGTGCTCAAAGTGTGAAAACAACCAAACTTTGACATTGTGTAACTCAGAGCCCGTGGCACGTATGGACTAGTCGTCTGAACCTACGAGGTCATGTGGTGGACAACTACAAAAATGTCTCCTTCTTTCAGACAATTCAATTCCATTTTCTCATGGTGAGATTTTTTTTGTCGCATTAAAAACCGTCAAATGCATTCAGTGAAAGGTGGCAAAATAGCATAACTTTGGTTTTGCTCATTGTGGCAATGAATTGTCAATGCGAGTGTATCTAGGTGGCCGAGTTTATGCTATGTATGCCCTTGTTTTTCTTCCCATGTCACCTAATCATTCTGAGCCACACCTTAGCGACGCTTTCTCTTGAGTGCTCAAAGTGTGAAAACCATCAAACTTTGACGTCACGTAATTCAGAGCTTGTGGCACATATGGATGAGTCGTCTGAACCTATGAGGTTATGTGCTGGACAAATACAAAAACCTCTCCCTCTTTCAAACAAATCAATTCCATTTTCTCGTGGTGAGACGTTTTATGTCGCATTAAAAACGGTCAAATGCATTTAGTGAAAGGTGGCAAAATAGCCTAACTTTTGTTCCTCTCTTCGTGGTAATGAACCATCGGCGTGATCACATCTAGGCAGTTGGGTTTACACTAGGTATGACCTTGTTTCACTATCCAAGTCACTCGATCATTCCGAGCCACACCTTGGGGATTCTTTCCCTTGAGCACTCAAAGTGTGAAAACCATCAAACTTTGATGTCATGTATCTCGGATCTCATTCCACATATAGATGAGACATCTAAACCTATGGGCTCATGTGGTGGATGAATGCAAAAACATCTCCTGCTTTTGGACAACTCAATTCCATTTTCTCGTGGTGAGACTTATTTTGTCACATTAAAAATTGTCAAATGCATTCAATGATAGGTGGAAAAATAGTATAACTTTCATTCGCTCATCGTGGCAATGGACCATTAGCATGAGAATGTGTGGGTGGCTAGGTTTATGCTAATTATTCCCTTGTTTTTCTCTCCAAGTCACCCGATCATTTCGAGCCACATCTTAGCAATGCTTTCCCTTGAGAGCTCAAAGTGTGAAAACCATCAAACTTTGACATTATGTATATTAGAGTTGGTGGCACATATGGATGTGCCATTTGAACCTACAGGTTTGTGTGGTGGATTACTACAAAAACCTCTCCTTTTGGACAACTCAATTCCATTTTCTCATGGTGAGACTTTTTTTGTTGCATTAAACACGGTCAAATGCATTTAGTAAAAGGTGGAAAAATAGCATATCTTTTGTTCCGCTCATCATGGTAATAAACTATTAGTGTGAGTGTGTCTGGGTGCTTAGGTTTACACTAGGTATGCCCTTGTTTCACTCCCCAAGTCACTTGATCATTTCGAGCCACACCTTAGCAACGTTTTTGCTTGAGTGCTCAAAGTGTAAAAATCATCAAACTTTGATGTTGAGTATCTCCAATCTCATGGTATATATGGATGATCCATTTGAACCTATGAGCTCATGTGATGGACAACTACAAAAACCTCTCCTACTTTTGGACAACTCAATTCCATTTTTTTGTGGTGACACTTTTTCTATCCCATTAAAAACTATCAAATGCATTCAGTGAAAGGTGGCAAAATAGCATAACTATCATTTTTCTCATTGTGGCAATGAACAACCAGTGTGAGTGCATCCAATTGGTTATTTTTATGCTATGTATTCTCTTTTTTTGCTCCCCATGTCGCTCAATCATTCCAAGCTACACCTTAGCAATGTTTTCCCTTGAGTGCATAAAGTGTGAAAACCGTCAAACTTTGACGTCACGTATCTTGAAGCTCATGGCACATATAGACAATACATTTTAACCTATGGCCTTATACACTGGACAACTATAAAAACCTCTCCTTCTTTTAGACAACTCAATTTCATTTGTTCATGGTGAGACTTTTTCTGTCGCATTAAAAATCGTCAAATGCATTCAATGAAAGGTGGTAAAATAGCATAACCTTCATTCTACTTGTCATGGCAATGAACGGTTAGTGTGAGTGTATCTAGGTGGTCATTTTTATGCTATTTTTGACCTTATTTCTCTCCCCAATTCGTCTGATCATTCTAAGCCACACCTTAGCAATGCTTTCCCTTGAGCGCTCAAAGTGTGAAAACTGTCAAACTTTGACGTCACATAACTCAGAGCCTGTGGAACATATGGATGAGCCATATGAACCTATGAGGTCATGTTGTGGATGACTAAAAAAACATCTCCTTCTTTTCAAAAACACAATTCCATTTGCTCGTGGCAAGACTTTTTTTGTCACATTAAAAACCATCAAATGCATTCAGTGAAAGGTGGCAAAATAGCATAACTTTTGTTCCACTCATCATGGCAATGAACCATCAATGTGAGTGCATCTAGGTGGCCCAGTTTATACTAGGTATGCCCTTGTTTCACTTCCCAATTTGCCTGATCATTCTAAGCCACACCTTAGCAACGCTTTTTCTTGAGCGCTCAAAGTGTGAAGATCCTCAAACTTTGACGTCGCATATTTCAGAGCCCATAGAACATATGGATGAGTCATCTAAACCTACGGCCTCATGTAGTGGATGACTACAAAATCCTCTTCTTCTTTTGGACAACTCAATTCCATTTTCTCGTGTTGAGACATTTTCTCTCACATTAAAAACCGTCAAATGCATTCAGTGAAAGGTGGAAAACTAGCATTTCGTTCCATTCATCACAACAATGAACTGCCAATGCAATAATTTTTGGGTGGTCAGGTTTATGTTGGGTATTCCCTTATTTTTCTCCCCAAGTCGCCTGATCATTTTGAGCCACATCTTAGCAGCGCTTTCCCTTGAGTGCTTAAAGTGTGAAAATTGTCAAACTTTGATATCTCCTATCTCGGAGCCCGTGGCACATATGGACAAGCCATCTAAACCTAAGGCTTTGTGTGGTGGATGACTACAAATACCTCTCCCACTTTCAAACAACTCAATTCCATTTTCTTGTGATGAGAGTTTTTTTAAAAACTGTCAAATGCATTTCGTGAAAGGTAGCAAAATAGCATAACTTTCATTCCACTCATCTTAGTAATGAACCATTAGTGTGAGAGAATCCAAATGGTTGGGTTTACACTAGGTATGCCCTTGTTTCACTCCCCAATTCACCCAGTCATTCTGAGCCACACCGTAGCGACGCTTTCGCTTGAGCACTCAAAGTTTGAAAATTGTCAAACTTTGATGTTGCATATCTCGGAACCCATGGCATGTATGGATGATTTGTTTGAACCTACAATATCATGTGGTGGATGACTATAAAAACCTCTCCCTCTTTTGGACAACTCAATTCCATTTTCCCGTGCCTATATTTTTTCTATCGCATAAAAAAACATCAGATGCTTTCAATGAAAGATGGCAACAAAGTGCAACTTTCAATCTACTCATTGTGGCAACAAACCATTAGTGCAAGCACATCTGGGTGGTCAGGTTTATACCAAGTATCCCCTTGTTTCACTCCCCAAGTCGCCCGATCATTCTAAGCCACACCTTGGTGATGCTTTCTCTTGAATGCTCAAAGTGTGAAAATCATCAAAGTTTGACGTCGAGTATCTAGGAGCCCAAGGCACGTAGAGACAAACCATCTGAACTGACGAGGTCATGTGATGGGTTCCTATAAAAAATTATCTCACTTTTGGTTAACTCAATTCCATTTGAAGATGGCTAGACTTTTTCTGTCACATCAAAAACTATCAGATGCATTCAATTAAAGGTGGTAACATAGTGCAACTTTCATTCTGCTCATCGTGGGACTGAACCATAAGTGTGAGTGTGTCTAGGTGGTTGTGTTTATGCTAGGTATACCCTTGTTTTTCTCCCAAGTCACCTGATCATTCCTAGCCACACCCTAGTGATGCTTTCTCTTGAGCACTCAAAGTGTGAAAACTATCAAACTTTCACATTACGTATCTCGGAGCCTGTGGAAAATATGGATGAGCCATCTAAACCTATGGAGTCATGTGGTAGGTACCTACAAAAAACTCTCTCACTTTTGAATAGCTCAATTCCATTTGCTTGTGGTGAGACATTTTTTGTCGCATAAAAAATCATCAAATGCATTCAGTGAAAGGTGGCAACATAGCACCACTTTCATTTTGGTCATTGTGGGCACAGACCATCAATGTGAGTGCATCTAGGAGGATAGTTTATCGCTAGGTATGGCGTTCTTTTGGTCGCCAAGTCACCCAATTTTGATTTTAATTTTTTTTAAATATGATGTGATCATTTTCTTTTTAGTGTGAATGGGTATAAATAAAAGTTATTTGAATTTTGAAAGTGGTTTATAGGGTCCAAATTTAATGTAAGAGTTGACACTGTCTTGTACTTGAAACAAAAGGAAAAAATTAAAAGAGTAATTTTTCTCTTAAGCATATATGTAGACTAGTGCAAGATAAGAGTTTCTAACTTAGCCTAACACTAATAAACTAACTCTAACTAAAGTGAAGAGACTATTTATTGAAACTAAAAATGTAACTAGAATAATGTTACTACTATTTGTCTCCATGGACTATGACAAAATAGAAATTCTTGGCATGAAAATAAATATATTTACTAGTTACCAAGTTATGAAGTTGAATTATCAAAAAAGAATTGATTTCAATTAAAAATGAAATAAGAATTGTAGACAAAACTTATAGAATACATAATATTTCACATACAAAAATGTTTCTACAATTAGAGAATCTCAATTTCAATTATCAAATTTATATATGTGATTTTGGATAATAGTTGTAATATTTTTTTCATTAACCAAAAAAGTCATAAAATGTTTCACGTCGATAAGAGTATAGCATATGTATACACCTAAAAATGGTCTAAAGATAGTTAATTAAATACGTAGTTATTTGATTAATTCCCCTTCCCAATTAATTAAATTCATAGGCAATTTGATTAATTTTATCTATTCATCTACTAGTAAATAAATCTACATGATTTATTTACATAGTTCATTTCATAGTCCCCTTTGATTAATTAATTTAAATTGATTAATCCCCCCCCATTAAATTCGTTTCTTCTAATCCCCTAATTAATTAAAACAAATCAATTTACGAGTTGTTGAAAGTTAATTAGCCTTTTCCTATTATTTGAATTTTTAAATTCAAATTCCCCACATGGCTCCTAACTTCTAACCACCTAACCTCACCATCCCCTAACCTAACCCAATCCACCTAACCTGGGGTTTAACTAACCCTATCCTATGTTGCACATCCTAACCTCATATGGTGTGGATATTCTCTGCTTGAGACACATGGCACTTTTGCCACATGTCTCCTCCCTTGGACAATTTCCCTCTCATGATCAAGGCTTCTTGACACTTGTCACCACAGAGATGACAAGTGTCCTTTCCTCCAACCTCTTCTCCAACTTCCTTAATCTTGGCCCTTGATATCTTCAGATCAAATCTAGACCGTTGATTCCTACCACCTCATCTTTGGCCTTGGAATTCCTATAAATATCCCCATTTTGGAGCAATAAGGATCCCTTTCATTCATAGATTTAGCATCATTACTATAGGCATTTTCATCATCTAGTAATTAGCATTTTGGATTAATCATAGCATTGTATTTCATATCATTTGCATAATCAATCATGATCAAGTAGCTACTCGACTCTTGAGTTGCCACTTTGGAGGTCATTGCTCCGCTGAGAGCCAATCAATCCAACACCTTCAAGGTCCTCAAGAATAGAGGAAAATGGGACATTTCAAGGAAGGCTTATAGTTTGTATCTTTAATTTAGTTTTCAATTAAGCTTTCCAATATATCCAATATAGTGATACGAGCTTTCCAAAGGTCATATGGCATTAAAATGTCACATATACATAATATAAAACATATGCTCAAAAATGTTATTTAGACATACAATAAAGGCCTGTAGTCTACTGATTTCCCTTTAGCACCAAGAAATAGATCACAAGCTTCCTTCGATTACCAAGGGGATGGAGATATATGTGTTGTTGGCATCTTTCAAATGCACTCACTAGTCCTTTCTAGACTTCTCTGGAACTCCAACTGATACAATCAAAACTATAGACATTAATATATAATATATATATAAAAAATAAATTGTAGAATGACAACTAATAGAACAATAACTTACTAAAAATATATAATCACTATGTTCATCCACAATGGGGGGACTATCACACTTAGGAGTGACGAGGCCCTACAACAAGCATTATGATAAAAATTAAATTACGTACAAGTATTACAATTTTCAATATAGATGATTAAAAGAACTATTATTCAATTATCAAAGCTACTAAACTTGTTTTACTACACAGTTAATGAATAAACTTGTTTTTTTTCTTCTCTTTTGTTGGATCATATATTAATTTGAACACTCACTAAACCTACATGGGCTACAATAGATTGCAGTGACTCCCCACAGCTTGTTCTATGAGAGGTTGTGGAATTAGAATCTTTCAGCCTATTTATCAACTCCTCAAGTTGTTCTCTATTTTTTTCAATTTTCCCTAATATGTTTTTTTGTGTTCCTAGAGGATTTATAGGAATTGGGGGAGGGATTGGTTGTGCCTCTTCTTCAGAATTCTCTTCATGAGGAGGTGGTGGTGGGTTTTCAACATTTTTTAGATGGATTTTGATTTCCTAAAATTTAAAACAACTTTCAATTTAAATACCTAATTTAATCCATATTTTAAACAAAATTAGAGAGTAAAAAAATATAATCACATACCTCTTCAACCCCCTCAATGTTGTGGTGCCATTATGGTGAAGATCTCACACTACTGGAAGACAAAACTATGTCTCTATTTGGTTTGCACAGTATGGAAGGCGAGAAATGCAACTCCAAACGCAGGTTTCGCAAAAATTGGTTTGTAAAATGCAATTTTTGGACTTTTAAATATGTGACTTTATATTTGATGCACACCTTATTTGGCGTGCGCCAAATGTCCTATTGGGGACCAAAAAGATTTTTGGCATCTTTTTGGTCCCCCATCTTGGTGCATTGACCCTAAAGTATTATAGTTAGTCTAGGATGCTCTCTTTTCATCAAGTCAATGTATTTATCTATTTATGCCAGCACATATAAGAATGTTGTAGGGATACTATGCATTGACTACAATACTCACATCTTTATTTGTAGGGTATTCTTGGTCTCTCCCTGGTAGCACAAAGGTGCATAGTTCATAATTTTGGTGAAGTTGTTAATATTGGGCTAGCATGATCATGATCAATTATATTTACTTTGGACGATGTTTTGTAATTTTTTTAGGCCCAGTTATGCTTTGGTTTTATTTGCAACTCATTTTATTTCATGATTCTTGTGTTTGAAGTTGACTGGTGGAGTGTTATATGCTTTTGATTAAAAGCTATCTTGGAGTCAACCTAGTTGGAATTTTGAGATGATGTGGAAGCTATATATGGAAGACCAAATCATTTAGTGATGGGTATCAATTCAATTAGATGGAGTAAACGTATGAAAAAGGGACTAAAACATCCACATATGACAAATGCATTCTTATAATAGTTCAAGTTCATGTTTTTTTTATACATTGTAATGTTCATGTCTCTTGCTTTGAGCAGATCCTTGTATCTTTTTAAATAACTCCTTCAAAGATTAGTGTGCTTCCTTAGGTAGTGATCCTTAAAAAAATATTGTAATACTTATTCATACATTCTGAGATAACTCTCACTATAGTTTTTTCCCTTATTGGGTTTGCTACGTAATAATCTTGGTTTTCTTGTGTGGAATATTATGGTGCATGATTTTCTTTTAGTTCTTCTCTTTGGCAAATTATCTGATTCAATGTTTAATTTGCAAATGGAAAGTTTAATTTTAAGAAAATAGTGGTTCACCCCTCCTCTTAGTATTCTAGTGTGTTCAACAATCAGTATCAAAGAAAGGTTCCTTAAAAATAATCTAACAACTGAGGTAGATCTTGCACTTGAACACATGAGAACTGAAGCAATGTTTAATGATATGATTCTTTCAAAAGCATATCTAGAATCAATAGAATGAAAATGCATTTGGGACATCAATCTAGATGATTGTGAAGCAGATCTTGAAGGAGAACTCCAATATGCTCTTGAAGACATGGATATTGCAAGGGTAGAGTGCAAAGAATATAAGATAAAATTCAATAAGGCAAAAAAAGAAAATTATCAAACTAAAAGCTCAAATTGAAGGAATCAAGGAATGTGAAATCAAACTCAAGAAGTCAAGAGATAAAATTGTTAACCTAAAAGTTCAAGTTGAAGAAGGTAAGATCATTGGGTGTGTGCAGGATCATGGGGGTCCAAACTAGGCCCTTAAGTGGCAATGAAATTTCAAAAAATCAAAGTTAGGCAACTTGCCATAAAAATTTGAATAGCTTATTAACATAATTTAAAAAATATGTAAGAACAAAATTTGTAGCGAATTGAATCTAGTTTCTAAGATACTAGTTGTTTTTTGGAAAAAATTAAATCTATTTGGTGAAAAAATGAAATTTCAATGAAATAGTACTTAAATTTTAGGGGAAAAAAGCAGGTGTATGTTTGTGAAACATAAGTATAGTTAAAACATAATTTATTTTCCAAAATTTTCAATATAATTAAAGGACACATGTCAAAACGTGCCACATTTTTTTCTATATTTTTTTGAAAGTAAATAATTAACTACGAATTCTTTATTAGGAAGTTTAAAATTTTTTAAAAACTTGTTTGTCCGTGGACCATAACTTAGTAAAAATTTCACGAAGTTCTTTTTTTTATTATTCCTATAGTAGATGAAGCATACAATGTGAAACATTTTTTGGATTTGAAAAATGTTTAACCATGTTAAAGTTATAGATGTTTTTTAATCAACCTATCTATCAGGACTTTAGACTAATGTATGTAAAAAATTAATATTAATTATTTATTAAATTCAAAATAAGGAAAAATTTATATTGGTAGAAAGCTGACAATTTCCCTAAAATTCACTTTTTGTTTCATCAATTTTGGGTAAAAAAAAGTCATTAGCCACATTGGTGAAATTTGGAAAACCAAGGAAAACTTGAAAACACATTTTTTGTTGACTTTCTAGATTTGGCACCTCCAAGCTAAGTCCCAAAGCAATCCCAAGGGAAATCCTAAGGTTGTAGATTTTTTGTCAAAGAAAGGGATATATGTTAGTGATTAATATCTGTTAGTAACATATATTTGTCATTATTTATCAATTTGACACCAAAGGCAACATGAAGGGCGCCAAAGGTTTTTTTGCCCCAAAAAAGGAAAAAAAGGTAATAGATATCCATAATTAGCAAATTATAAATTATATTTTGTAAATTGTTAATAAATAATAATATCTTTATATATTAGTAATACATATAGAGCTAAGAGAGAAAGAGAGAGTGAGAGAGGAAGAGGGAGGGAGGGAGGGAGCCATATATATAGAGAGAGAGAGAGGGAGAGAGAGGGAGAGAGTTATCTAGGTGTGATGGGTGATAGAGGGAGCCAGAGAGATCTAGAGAGAGATTCTGAGTGAGAGGGAGGGATGACAGGGAGTAATCTTGAGAGAGAGAGTTATCTAGGTTGTGGTAGGGGATAAAGGGATCCTAAGTGAGGGGGGGAGGATGGATTAATCCAGAGAGATCTAGAGAGAGAGAGCTTGTGTGTGTGTGTGTGTGTGTGTGTGTGTGTGTGTGTGTGTGTGTGTGTGTGTGTGTGTGAGAGAGAGAGAGAGAGAGAGAGAGAGAGAGAGAGAGAGAGAGAGTTATCTAGGTGTGGTGGGGGGATAGAGGGAGCTTGAGTGAGAGGGAGGGAGGGAGGGAGTCCGAGTGTGTGTGAGAGAGAGAGGTGAGAAAGAGAGAGAGGGAGAGAGAAAGAGAGATCTATGTGAGAGAGATATTTATCTATCTCCCTCACTACCTCCATCTCTCCCTCCTTCCCTCCCTCTTTGTCTCTCTTTCACACACCTAGATCTCTCTCTCTCTCTCTCTCTCTCTCTCTCTCTCTCTCTCTCTATCTCTCTCTCAGCTCTATATGTATTACTGATATATAAAGATATTATTATATATTAACAATTTATAAAATATTTATAATTTGCTTATAATGAATATTCATTTGATGCAAAATATAAAAAGGGAAAAATTGACCATTTTGAGCATTCCAACATTCCCCACATTATTTTCTTTGTCAAAAAACTCATGATCTTTATCTCTATCAAACAAAATTCACCTTTTAAAGCACTTGTTTACACAAAACTAAAGCTTACAATCATTTTTGGAATCTTTTTGGAAAGTGTAATGGTGGGCAACAATTATTAGAAATGAAAAGGCAAGGTAAAACCTACAATAGAAGAAATTGAAGCTTATAGAGAAAAATATAGGAAGAAAAGAAAAGGTATATCAAATATTCATCAAGGTTCAAAATCTTTTTCCTTACTCGTAAATGTTATTTCAAGTGAAGAGGAAATTGTATTCAAGGATATATGTTTGTTGCTCCATATAAAAAAGGGACAAATTGACCATTTTGAGCTTTCCAACCATCTCCACATTCTTTTTTTGTCAAAAAACTCATGATCTTTGTCTGTATTAGACAAAATTCACCTTTTGGAGCACTTGTTCGTACAAAACTCAAGCTTACAATCATTTTTGGAATATTTTTGGCAAGTGTAATGGGAGACAGTAGGCATCGGAAATAAAAGGCAAGATAAAACCTACAAAAGAAGAAAATGAATCTTATAGAGAAAAAGATAGAGAAATACATAGGAAGAAAAGGCAAGGTATATCAAATATTCATCAAGGTGATCAATCTTCTTCCTTATCCATAAATTTTATTTCAAGTGAGGAGGAAATTGAATTTGAAAATGTGGAGCATGAAATTCAAATTGAAAATGAAAATGTTGATATTGAAAATCAAAATATTGAAATTGCTAATGAAAATGTTGAAATTGTTAATGAAAATGTTGATATTGAAAACAAAATTGTTGAGATTGATATTGAAAATGAAAATGTTGAAATTGCTAAATGTGAAAATGTTGATAATGAAAATGAAAATGTTCAATGTTATGTATCTCCAAATTATATTAGAAGAGAAGATATTCATGTGGAAGAAAGAGAAATTAAAATTTAGACACATTAAAGAACCCCAAATGGTTAGTTGAAATTGATGAGAATATAATTGAAAATCTTGAAGGAAAGGTCGACTCGGACCATTTGATTGTGAGATACAAAACTTTTTGATGAGAACTTTAGCAATAAGACATCAACTTTTTGTGAAATTGCTAAAGAAATGAAATATTAGACCTTTGCTAGATAAGTTGAAGATTCAGGTGAATAAAAAGTTTGAGAAAAATTATATTATTGTCAAAAATCTTTTCAATGCCCTCAATTCTATTGGAAATACTACTAAGGTAAAATATAAGAGAGTTGTTTGAAGAGTAATCACGGCCTCAATAGTAAGCCATCATTTGAGGAAGGTTTATTTATTGAGCCAAACTTGTCTTGACATGAACCTAAATCATAAAAGATTGTTTACAACACTCAAAAGAAGAACAAGACTAGATAGTCCTCTTCAAAATGATACACAAGTTTTTAGTGGGAGGCCTCTGCATGTTGACAAGAAGCTAATTGAGAATGTAAAGGATCTAATTAAACAATTTTGGCACTCTAATTCAAGAGTGTCACCCAATATGAAGGATGTTTTAAAGTTGAGAATTGGTAAGAAAGACCACACACCACATGCTAAACAATTCTTGGAATGTAGCCAAACAATTTTGTGAAAAACACCCAACTTTGCAAATCTCTCAAAGGGCTTTTGAATCTTGTAAGCTATTTTATTGTGTACCTCTTAAAATTCATAATGCATGTTGTAAATAACATGTAGAGTTTTCGATCTACCAGCATTTATTATGCTATATTCGTTCTACTTTTCATACTAACAAAATGTTGCAAGAGTGTGGTGCTAACTCCCTAAGTCATCCAAGGACTTGTTAGATTTATTTTTATGTTCTAGAGATGATGGTTGTTTTTTATAAAAAATATTGTTTAAATGAGAAGTGTTTACAATATGGTGGGTTGTCAAAGTTTGTATAATGTGTTCATGAGGGTAGCAAAATTGAATTTGGAAATAAAATGGTTCAAAAAAAGAGGTACATAACAATGAGATGTGATTTAAAGAGTAGAGGTGAAGGTTCTTGATGTGAGTTGGCAACGAGAGAAATCAATGTTGTTGATTTTATATCAGATTTTAAGAAAAAACTTTTCTATAAGTAAGCAAGGGATTGCCATGGGTCTTGGTGGTTGGATGAGAAATTCAAGATGTGTAAGGAATATTTTCTGATTGGTACTATTGTATTTGTGGTCGATTTTATTGAAAACTACACAATGCAACTACAAAATGAGGTACACTCTCAATATTAAAATTCTACTCAGGTTGTTATTTTCATGCACAACACATATAGACATGCCCATGATAGCACAAAAGAGGACAAGTAGATAATTAGGGATTACCATTTTTACATCAATGATGAGAGGTCTCATTCATCAAAGTATGTGCACCTTTGTTTTCATAATTTTTTGAGTTCTTGTAGAAATAATATATTGCACTGGATCAACATCTTATTTAGTCAGATAACTGCATGGGTCAATTCAAGAATTCTCATATGTTTTATTGGTTAAGTAGAATGCATGCAAAGAGGGGTGTACCCTCATATATGGAGCTTTTTTGAAGTTGGGCATGGAAAAGGGAGTATGATGGAGTAGGTGCATGTGTTAAGGGATCTCTAGTTAAGGAACAATTTAAGATTACAAGTGGTGTTACATTCACAGAGGCACATTTTGTTGTTGAATGGTGTAACCATGCATTGTCACAAGGAGGGGTACTCAATTCACAAGTGTGTAGGTTCTTTTGGTTGGTTGATGAGGGAATAGTGGGAGATAGATAGGATTGTCAAACAATTAAAGAATGTTCAAAGATGCATTTATTTTGATGCTCAGATGCAAGTACATGGACCATTTGGACACGAGAGTTGGCTCTTTTTTGTCACAATTGTATCAACATGAGTGGGATTGATGTGATTCAAGTGAGTGGGTAGATACATGTATTCCACATTATCTAACTCCTTTATCTCAAGCCACATCCTCTTTACATGATAAAATGGAAATTTTTCTTGACTTTGACCATCTTATAGATCTTGTACAACCAAGACATGTTTATGTAGTTGTTGCGTTGCAAGGGAATGAAGAGAGATCAAAATATTGGTTGGCACAATGCGTACGAGGAAATCATAAGTTAACTAAACAAATGATGTATATGATGATGGCTTCATGCATCCTAAGATTCAATTGTTGTTGCTAGAACATGGTTGTGAACGTATATGATTAGGAAGAATGACATACCTGCATTTGAAGACTATGAGAGACACAAAACCATTCTAACATATTCACACCTTGTTATAGCAACAAATGTTAAGTTATTTAAGAATCATGCCAAATCAAGAAAAAAACAACTATGGATAGTTAGTAGTGGTAATAATGACCCAATAATTGATGTACTAAGAGTAAGAGATGTCCCTTCAAGCACACTTGAGTAGCATACGTAGCTCTTACCATATGGGATAGGTATGATAATTATGATGATTATGAATTGTATTAAAGATTAAGAAGGTTTATATTCAAGCTCGTGTTTAATTTTAACCATTGTTGAGTGAAATGTATGTTGGATTTTATGTTTTTGCTAACAATTCTTAACAAACGTAGGTCTTTTTGGCAGACAATACTATTGCATCAATATTTTGCTTCAACATTGTGGGTACATTCAATGTAATTCATAAGGAGGTATCTTCATGGTATCATATAAAACTTTATTGTTCATGTTTCAAATGTTTCTTAAAAAAATTATATTAAATTAATGCAATCTAATTATTTGTTTGGTTAAGAAACTTAGTTTTTCTCATAGCTTGGCAATGCAAGGGTTAGGAAATTCATAGAAAAATATGATTCAACTACTGAATCAAACAAGTGAGGTTGTTCTTTTGGTTGGACTCTAAGGAATTAAAGGTACACTGCATTATTCATAATAATATTGTCATAATGGTTCATTATGGTTGTCCTATTAAATTAGAGCTATCATAGGCTCATTAAGATTGCTCTATTTTCATTATGGTTGCCCTCTAGGTTCATAAGGACTACCATATTTTCATTCCAAAGAATGATCATAAAACTATGTTGTTCATGTTGTAAATGTTTCTTAAGAAGATTCTATAAAATAAATGCAATATAGTTATTTGTTTGGTTGATAAACTTAGTTTTTCTCATGGCTTAGGAATGCAAGGGTTAGGAAAATCATGGCAAAATCTGATTCAACTACCAAATCAAAGAAGTGAGGTTGTTATTTTGGTTGAAGACTCTAAGTAATTGAAGGTACAATGCATTATTCATAATAAAATGTCCTAATAGTTCATTACAATTGTCTTATTTACATTAGGACTATCCTAGGTTCATAAAACTATGTTGCTTATGTAGGTATTCATTTATATGCAGGCACTTCTCTACACAAGCTTGGAGTAGGACATGAGGATATCAAAGGTACATGTATTAGTTATGTATCTAGGATAATTTGATAGTAGGATGCATTTATACATACTTGTACATGATTACATTGATGTAGTTGAATTAATGATATACAATGTATTTGTACATGAGTATAGTGATGTAATTGTATGTGCTCGAGATGATGTAGATAATTTGTACATGAGTTAAATGTTCATGGATGTTAAATGTATGTTTATTGATGTTAAGTGTATTTGTACATGAGTACATTGATGTACTTATGTATGTTATGGATGCTAAATGTATGTGCATCGATGTGTAATGGTAATGTATGCACGTGTAATGGTAATATATGTATATGTAATAGTAATATTTGTACCTAGTTACCCTACATTCATTAGGGTAGTCCTAAGTCCATTGTGGCTTAATATAGGCTTGTACATATATGTTTATCATTTTCATCATCATTCTTGTTTTGATACCTGGTTTCCCTACATACATTAGGGTTGTCCTATGTTCATTATGGCTTAATATAGGTCTATTAGTCTATATTTATCATTTTCATCCTCATTATCATTTCGATACCTGGCTATAGTATGGCTCTAAACGTTCGACTAAATTCAAAATCAAAATAGGAGCATGCCTAGCATAAAACCATCTACCTATACTTGCTCATTCTAATGATTCATGACCACAACAAAAATAATAAAAATTAGGCTACCTTGCACATTTGCATTGCATTCATCTGACAATTTTTGCATCAACAAAAAAATTGTTTCCCTACGAATATGATTTTAAGTCTTCAAAATCCGAGATGGGTTGTTGTAGAGGGTCCTCACATGACCCTGTAAGTTCAAACAGATCACTTGTATGTGCCACAGATTTTGAGATATAGGTCATCAAATTTTGTCAATTTTTTCAACTTAGGGCACTTAAGAGACAATGTCACTACGACGTGGCCCTGAATGTTCAAGTGAGTTCAGAAGCAAAATAGGAGTATGCCTAGCATAAAAAATGCCTACTTGGACTTTCTCACACTGATAGTTCATGACCATGACAAAGAAAAAAAAAATTAGGCTACCTTCCACGTTTGCATTACATGAATTTGATCATTTTTGCATCAACAAAAAAATTGTTGTCCTACAAATATGGTTTTGAATCTTAAAAATTTGAGATAGGTTATCATAGAGGGTCCTCACAAGGCCTCATAGTTTCAAATAGATCTCTTGTATGTGCCTTAGATTTCAAGATATAAATCATCAAAGTTTGATAATTTTTCAAACTTAGGGCACTTAATAGACAAAGTCGCTTCAACATGGATCTGAACGTTCGAGTGAGTTTGCAAGAAAAATAGGAGCATTCCTAGCATAAAATTAAGCTACCTTGCATGTTTGCATTGCATGCATTTGATAATTTTTTCATCAACAAAAAAATTGTTGCCTTGTGAATATCGTTTTGAGTCTTAAAAAAATGAGATAGGTTAGTGTAGAGGGTCCTTACGTGACCTCGTAGGTCCAAATGGATAGCTTGTATGTGCCTTGGATATTGATTTATAGGTCATCAAATTTTGACAATTTTTTGAACTTAGAGAACTTAAGAGACAAAGTCACTATAGCATGGCCACGTTTGAGTGAGTTTGAAAGCAAAATAGGGTCACGTCTAGCATAAAACTATCTACCTGGACTTAATCATGTTGATGGTTCGTGACCACAACAAATAGAACAAAATTAAGTTACCTTTCACATTTGCATTGCATGCATCTGATAATTTTAACATCAACTAAAAAATTGCTGCCCTACGAATATGGTTTCAAGTCTTTCTGAGATAGTTTATTTTAGAGGTTCATCATGTGACCTAGTAGGTTCAAATATATTGCTTGTATGTGCCCCAGATTCTGAGATATAGGTCATCAATATTTGACAACATTTTGAACTTAAGGTACTTAAGAGACAATGCCTCTATGACATGGCCCTAAATGTTTGAGCTAGTTCAGAAGTAAAATAGGAGCATTCCTAGCATAAAACCACCTACCTATACTTGCTTGTGCTAACAAATTGTGACCACAACAAACAAAATGAAAATTAACCTGCCTTGCACGTTTGCATTGCTTGCATCTGACAATTTTGCATCAACAAGAAAATTGTTGTCCTACGAATATGGTTTCAAGTATTAAAAATATGAGATAGGTTATTGAAGAGGGTCCTCATGTGACCTTGTAGGTTCAAACAAATTGTTTGTATATGCCTCAAATTTTGATATATAGGTCATCAAAATTTGTTAATAACTTAGGGCATTTAAGAGACATCGCTACTACGACATGG
The DNA here is from genome assembly GCF_030272615.1 of Cryptomeria japonica. Classification (NCBI taxonomy): domain Eukaryota; kingdom Viridiplantae; phylum Streptophyta; class Pinopsida; order Cupressales; family Cupressaceae; genus Cryptomeria; species Cryptomeria japonica. The sequence continues at coordinate 601,958,026 of NC_081408.1, read as the reverse complement.
CCCTAAATGTTTGAGTGAGTTTGTAAGAAAAATAGGAGCATTCCTAGCACAAAATCACCTACCTAGACTTTCTTGTGCTGATAGTTCATGACCATGACACACAAAATAAAAATAAGGCTACCTTTACATTTGTATTACATGCATCTGATAATTTTTGTATCAACAAAAAAATTGTTTCCCTATGAATATGGTTTCGAGTCTTCAAAATATGAGATAGGTTATTGTAGAGGGTCCTCACATGACCTCGCAGGTTCAAATGGATTGCTTTCATGTGCCTTGAATTCTGAGATATAGGTTGTCAAAGTTTGACAATTTTTTGAACTTAAGGAACTTAATAGATCGCTACTAGAGCATGGCACTGAGCGTTCGAGTGAGTTTGAAAGAAAAATAGGAGCATGCCTAGCATAAACCTACCTACTTGGACTTTCTCACATTGACGGTTAGTGACATTAGTTCATCAATTTTCAATGCACAAACAATGTCATGATGTTATGGGTTCATAGTTTTCAAGTATTATTGTTCTATTGGTTGAGGTGTCACTTGTCTCCATGGTGCCACTTGGTGTAAAGGTAAAATCGTATCTTTTTTATGTCATATCATGCCCTTGCATGTTCAATAGTTAAGTGATCATAGACAAAGTAATTAATCTATATAATCATCTAGGCATGCTAACTAATTTGTTTGATAATGTCATGAAAATTTAGAAAATGAAATTGAATCCAATTTTAATTAATTGTTATCCGCCATTACTAAGAATCCATGCTGTGATCGATAACATTAGAAAGATAGTCATAAAATTTGGTGAAGTTTCCCATGACAACCAAATTTAACACTTAGAATATATAGATGGATTGCTAGTTGTAATTCATAAGTTGTATTCAAGCGTGATATCATTAAGATTGTATAACATTATATTGTTAAGAACTAAACCATTCTAAATTGATTATATATTCAAAATATAAGTTTCAAAGTAGGAAGACTTGCACATGAGGAACAAATTAGATCGAATCAACTTTTCATTATCAAAATGCATAATAATTGTGCATGTACATATACAAAAATGTCATATATGTGTCAACTCAATAAACATAATATAAAATGTGGCATATGTCATATAGATCTAAATACAATATGTGGCATATGTCATGTAGATTCGAAATTCATGCTATACATCTCTAGTAAATCCTAAACTGATGGTGGATCATTGAAATAGAGCCATTTTGAAGTACTTCATGCCTCTAGAGATGACTACATAATAACAATACAAACACCAAATTAGATTAATTATATACTAGATATTTTATAATTGGACCAAATTAACATCAAAATCGATATGTATGTTAAATTATAATTAAATTTTGATTACCTCATTTATCGGGCTTTTGTCTGAAATATGACCCATAGGTGGTGGTCCCCTATGACAATTAGGAATCATTTGATATACTATTGGCAGTTGCTCCATGACATTATTAACTAGGGTAAAAGACTATAACATGAACAAAATAAAATTGATACAAATTAGTAAATAATTTAATTGACAATGAATCTTAAACTAAACTAGATATACAAATTCTTCTATCTAAACATATTGAGAATATAAAATAAACACATACTTCTTGCATTTTGAAGTCAATTGTGTCAGGATCATTCAACATTCATATAAAGTCAATAGGTTGTTACATAAAAATGACAAGAATGCGAGACAATCAATCTATGTGCACATATATAATCATTTCATGCAATTGAAAAGTTAACATCTAAATTGAATGCTACTATAAGTTATGTAAATTACATGTAAGCCCTTCAAACTAATAATTCAACAAAAGTTATGTTTAAAATCACCTTTCCTCGATCAATAGTATTGGTGTTCGAAGCTGGAAATGTGGCTCCTCACCCACACTAGGAGTTTCCTACAAGAGTAAAATGACATCAACATATATAAATTAATATATATTTTATTCATTAGCAAATTAAATGAAATATGTAAACATGTATGTGCAAAAAACAATACCATGTATCTTTAGGCCAAATGAAATGGTTGATATCGTGGCCCAATGCACATGTCTCAAATCATCCTCAAACATCAAGTTCAATTAAATCCCACATAAATATACATGTTAGTTCACTATTATCTCTTATAAATATTAATTTTTAGTATAATTTGATGTACCATGAAATTACAAGTTAAGACTTACCACTATTTCATCTTTGGCACCCGATGACTCTCCAACATATGCTTTCACCCTTGTTTTCTCATCTCCTACATGTGACATGTCATTGACCTCGTACTTAGCTATGTCGATGGGAGGCTTAGTAAGATTTCCAAGTGGGCCCAAACATGTGTGCTTGCAGAAACAATAAGTATATGGCACACAAATATGTGGATATGATGAGGGAACACCATCAACTGATTTAGCTAGTGTATCACGATAAATTGGCTGAGCTAATTGAGAGCACTAGGTGATCAAATTATAAGTTAGAGAGTGTATGGCTTTGATGCTCTCTAGAACTGAATCACCAACAATATGTGGATTTTGTAGAGGAGGTAGGGGAAGAATAGGAGGGGGAATATATGGACCTTGTACCACTCAAACTATCCCAAGTCTATCCTAAGGTGTACCTCCACCAACACCCTGGAAACTTCTCATGTCAAATTAGTTGACATGCTTACCCAAGACAAATTCACCATATAGTTTTCTCAGAAAATATTGGGGGACATCAAGATTGTTGTTGAGTGGTTTATCAAAAACCATCCACCAATGGTCCCAAAAATTATCCACTATAGCCTGATGTTGGCAGTGCCATTTAATTGAATATTTGGGCTTTCAGATATCAACAACTTATCCTACTCTAGGATTCTTAAACAATGTGGCTAATTTGACTTTTCAAATAAGTAAATAGTTAACCTGGTCATATGATAATCCATTAGCATATTGTTGTCTTATGGCATCTCACCACTATATAAATGCACAATGTTAGGATGTGAGGGTTCACACATTAGAAATAATGACATCTAAGGCATTTATCATTGGAGACAAATGAGGGTTCCTATGGTAAATTTCAGAAATATCTTTCAATTCCTTCAAATTATCATTTATAAGGTCTTGAATTGAAGGTAGATGTTGTAGGGGAGGGTTTGGTGGTGTAGGAAGATTTGCTAGGGTAGGGTTTTGATTCTCATCCAATGGTAAATATAATTCAAGTAGAAAATTAAAAAAAAAAAAAAAAAAATCAACTATATACCATAATTTATAATAAAATCTATTTTTTCAAAAATACCAAAAAAATGAAGTTAAAAACAAAACCAAAAAATGTCTGAAAGGTATGATATCAACATACCTTTGCTGAATTTGGGAGAGAATTATCTTTTAGCAACAGATATTAGATGCTAATGAATATTTGATATGTTTTCCTTGCTCCCACACCTCTTTCACCATCGAAAATAGTAAAAATGAGGCTCACTGGTCTGATTTTTTTAATAGTTGTCTCAAGTAACGGAATCTATTACCTGGCACAATTTTTTTTAAATTACCATGATTCATATGTAAATATAGCAAATTGACATTATATATTATAAAATATATTATAATATATAATATATAATATATAATATATAATATATAATATATAATATATCATATATCATATATGATATATGATATATAATATATCATATATGATATATGATATATAATATATCATATATCATATATGATATATAATATATGTTATAATATATTATAATATATATTATAGCATTATATATTATATATTATTAATATTTACTTATTTAATTTTTAAATGGTGTACGAAACTGATATCTGTTACTAACCGATATCCATTTAGGTTTGGGTTTTACCATGGCAACATGTACTTTCCCCTACCCAAGTAAAAAGCCAAAGTGGATTTTTGTGTTTTGGGGCAAAGAAAAAACACATTTTTTTCACATCGCCACTTTTTGGACCCCTTTGATCTCACACATACTCAGTTGTCATTATTTTTAATTCCAAACTTCATGACAAATATGTTGAATTCACTAAGCCTAAAGAAGAAATTGTTTCCCTAAGGAGAGAGTTAGAATAGACCATAGATCAAGTGAATAGAGATCTACAATTAAGAAGAGCACCAGCATTCTTATGAGTTAATTGACAGTCAAAAACCTCTAAAAGATAAGGATAGTCTTGGTTTTGAAAAAGGGAAAGCTCTAAAACAAATATGAATGAATATAAGGTTGAGAAAAAGGAAGAGAAGGCACATGATGAATTTAAGAAGACAAAAGGAAAGAAGAATAACTTCATACAAGTCTAGAGCCAGAAGAAGAATTTCTTAAAACTTACTCCTAAACAAAGTGCTTCATCTAGGTACTCTCAATCTTTTAATGGCAATTGATATTATTGTAATAAGGTTGAACATAAGGCTATTGATTGTAGCAGTAAAATAATTAAGAATTCATTTAGGCCTCCAAGTGTTACACCCCTTTGTGATGCTACTATTTTACTTTTACTTGTTTAGTTAAAATGCTTTGTTGCATAAACATATTGTGAATTGAAATATATATTGGATGAGAAATAATTAAATGATTATGCAATCAATATGATGTTTTGATATGGTAGCTGACTACTATTGTGATGTGCCAAGTTGGATGTAGTAAATGAATGATCCTCCAAGGGGGAGGAAGAGTATCACTTAGGAGAGGAATTTGGTTCAACAATCTTAATATAAGTGCCTTATTGAGCTATCATACACTCACAACCTAATTGGTCAAGTTGAGTTAGATTAGTGGGGTGGCAATTAGATGTTTTTTTCATTTGGGTGATATTTAATTTAATGAAGTGTCTTTTGTTTGGGTTGTTTATCCTTGTTTGAAATGTTGGATTGAATCCCTTCATAGGATTAACCCTTGTGCTTTCATGTTGATGAATATATATATATATATATATATTGCTAAATTATAGTTTTTGTGTTTTCACACACACACACACACATGTATGCATGTATGTACATACTTATACATACATACATACATACATACATATATATATATATATATATATATATATATATATATATATATTCACCACCTCAACCTCTACGTGGAGGGAGGAGTACATACACAAAGGGGCGCCCACCATGGAGGGTGGAACACCCTATAGTTAAGGGGCCATGACTAAACTAGCTCAAAAAATGAGCATCAATAACATAAAAAATTTAAAAATTAGACATCATTGATCATGATCAGCAGATTTAGCCATGGCTTTGATTTTTCAAAACTTTTTGGAAAAGTCAATAACACAAGTTTATAACCCCTTTTTGGAGCTAGTTTAGTCACGTCCTACTTAAGAAGGAGGGTGCGGTGATAACACTGTCATCTTTCCCTTTTTTATTTTGCAAGGGAAGCCCTATGTATTAAGCACTCATTACTCACCTCATCCCACTTTGCTAATGGGATATGTATCGACTATGCACAAATTGGCAAAGTCAACCCACTTTGCAAGCTTAGCAAGTGGAATTTGCATAAAGAAAATAGGCATAATTAGACTTAGTCAATAAGAATATAGTAATTAGTAGAAGTTGATTTGGATTAGGTATATGTGAGATAGATAACTAGATAACAACCTAGTTACAACCAATCACACCTTGGTGTGCAATGGGTACACCGAACAAGTGTAGAAGGTCAATTAGGAAATTTTAAATTTTTTTTGGCATGCAAATGATGTTGAATGTTCAACGAAGTTCTCAATGGAGATGTTATAGCTTAAATTCAGTGATGCATCCGTTTATAGGGATCCAACAATGACTGAAATGAAATATTTTATTCAAATGAGGAGGGATATGAAGATTAGTATAAGAAGAGATGAAGTGAGATAGGAGATACGGATAGGTAGAAATGGAAGAGATAAATATGTGGAGAGGGAGAGAATGAGAGTGGTGGAGAGATAACAAGATAGACATAGAGGAAAAGATGGAAGAATAAATATGGAGAGATAGAGATAGATAAGTAAAGAGCTATAGATATATAGGTCTAGGAAGAGGGAGAGGGAGAGAGTGAAAGACATGTATGGATACAGAAAGGGAGACATGACTAGAGATAGAGATTGAGATAAGAAGATAGAGTGAGAGATGAAGAGGAAAACGAAGATAGAGAGATAAAGAGAGGTAGAGGAAGAGATAAAGATAGAAATAGGTAGGAAGAGATAGAGAGAGATTTTGGTAGGATCTTTTGATTGTGTGTGTGTGTGTTTGAGAGAGAGAGAGAGAGAGAGAGAGAGAGAGAGAGAGAGAGAGAGAGAGAGAGAGAGAGAGAGAGAGAGAGAGAGAGAGAGAGATGGATAGAAAAAGATAGAGAGAGGAGTGAGAAGTAGAAATAGAGATACAAATATTGAGTAGGAGATGAAGAGAGAAAGAGAGAGAGATGAGTGATATAGATATATAGAGAGAGATAGAAAGGGATAAGGGGAGAGTTTGGGAGAGAATGAGAGATAGAGGTAGAGAAATATGAATAGAAAGAAATAGAAAGGAGTGAGATTGAGATAAAGAAATTGAGAAATCTTGTTTCAAAATTAATCATTAATAATTGGATTTTCTTGGGATTTGGTTCAAATTAGACATATTGAGTAAATGGTCTGAAAAAATAAAAGAATCTGAATGTTATAGGCCTCATGTGGAAGATAAATTTAAACTTATAATTGAATATGACTCGAGTGTGAAATATATCACTTGATGTATTTATACTTACAGTTGTTTCATAGCATGTAGATAAAAAGATTTTTAAGAAAAAGAAGATGAAAAATTATTTTTAACAAATAAATTAAAGAGAAAAAGTAGGAATTAATTCTTATAAACTAATATAAATTAATTTGAAATAATATTATAATTAAATATATATTAAATTAAATAAAAAATATAAATTATAGAATATAGAATAATAAATATAATTATAAAATAAATATATTAATATGATTATAATTATTATAATTAATCCAAACATTAAAAACATTAAATATAATAAAAACTTTTTTAAAAATGAAATCCAAAATATATTCAATTAGGAAAAATTCCCCCTGCCCAAGACAAAAAAGCTTTTTTGTGCATAGACCGATATAATAGTGATAAGTACTTTTTGCAGTAAATTTAATGTTAGTGTGTGGGATAATATCGTATAATTTGGTATGGAGTTAATAGGGCTACCTATCAAAATTGTAGCAATGAAAAATGACAGCAAAGAAAACGGTAAAAATAATAAAAATGTGAAACGGTGACGGAAAATGTTTAAACAATGAACGGGCTATCCTCTCCCCAATATAAAATGTTAATGTGTTTTGATCAACAGAAAATTGTCTCTTGATGTGAAGGAAAAAGAGCGGTGGTGTTAAGCATGGAGGACTCAATTGTGGGTCGTTGAAGGTAGGTCATTTTCTCACATAGGGTACGGCTTCGGCGTAATTAACACTTGTATTTTTTATAGGAATAGAATTCTATTTGTTTAGGTAATTAATCAATGATAATTAATCATTATGACTTAGTAAGATGGTGATTCATAGTATCTTTTTGGGTGGACTATTATGTATCGATCATAGGATAGTGATTAGTTGTTAAGTCGTAGTGGTGTCAATTCGTATGTGAATTGTGGCAACTTAGAAAGCTTAATTGCAGCCTTAGATTCTCGTATTTTTGGTACATATAGATGAGCAATCTAGGAGGATGATACTCATTCTCACATCCATTCATTCGTTCATTCACTCATTCATTTTCAATTCCATTTTGTTAGTCTCATTGCTTAGTGCTCATATTTTCTTTGTTGAAGAGTAGTGTTAGTGTGAGAGAGAATAAGAGGAATATTTTGTAGTAGGATTTGGAGATTCTAAGATAGGGAATAGTGGAGGAGCTAGCTTCTTTGGAGGAAGGATTTGATTTGCGTTATAAGCTTTATTACAGGCATGAGAAATTCTTCTTCTTATTTATATGATATGTCATTACATAGAATTGATTGAGCAAGAAACATTTTGTGTTATTAAAAGTACTTGTTTTCTTGTGTGATGGAATTAGAAATCTTTTGATAGAATCAAGTATGGGAATTGTAAGCTAGATTATGCTTTGATGTTAAGAAGAATATAGGAAAGAATAAGTCGGTAATCTAGGATTAGATTAACCATGGAAGGGATTGTTTTTATATGTTTCTATTATAACTCATGGGATAAATATGGGATAGCTATGGTTAGTTATCCAAATAGAGCAAAGAAGTGGGTGGACATATGACTCTCACTCGAAGTACAGAGTGTTAAATTCTTTGGCCAAAGTAATGTAGGTTGCCTCTATCTACATTGTTAGTTCACTGTGATCCGGGTTTGCATACTAGGTAAGGAACGTCATACTAGTAGGATGAAACTTAAGTATGATAGCTCTAGTTATGTAGGACACAACACTATGCTCATAAGGCTTTAATATTTTGAGGTTACCAAACCAAACTCTTTGTTGAAGGGTCGGGCCGCTTCAGTTAGAAGAGGCACGGGGGACTGTTAAGTCTTGGTTGGGTGGAAAAGCACTTGAGTGATGCTCTTCATCATGCAGATGACAACCGATATTTGAGGATGTATGCTAGGAAGGACAATTGGACCACTATATATTTCTTATGTACTCTATAAGCTCTGAAAAGATTAATTTGTATTCATCCATTCCTAAAGCAATTGGAAGTATGAAAAAGAATATTGTAAATGCAATCAGATGTTCATAAATATGATATTGTATATGTTTTCATAGTGAATAAAATGGAAAGAGGTTTATTTCAATTATGTTATTTGACTTGAAAAGGAAAAATTATTATTGGTATTTTGGCAATATATTTATTTTTACTTATGGATTAAAACTTGGTCAAATGAAAGGGTAGAACAAGGGGGTTGTTACACCAAGGCATAATGTCATGAATTCTCAACCCTTTCATGGTCAGTGTTATTATTGCAATAAGTTTGGTCATAAGGCTAATGATTGTGGAAGTAAGGTGAGGTGGAATAGTTACATGAGTGGGAACAATACTTTGACCTCTCAATCCTTCTATGGTTACTTCTACACATGCAACAAATTTGGCCATAGGGCTTTTGATTGTATATCCAATATAAGATGTTATACTCAGTAGCATGGTATCACCTGCTACAAATGCAATAATTTAGGGTACACTGCAAGGTTTTGCAAGGTGAATACTATGAGACCTTTTTCTCTAGAAAAGGAGTCGGATCTAGTTTAAGAAAAGAATGAAATGAAAAATATAGGGATAAAGAATGAAGAAAAGGAGGTGAAGGAAGGATTTTTACCTCTAATTGGTGTAGAAGAATCCTCCAGTAATTGAAAGAAACTATTGACTTAGGGGGAGTTGCAATTGCAAAATTTTCAAACCCCTGTGAAGCATAAGATATTGAAGTCTTTAGCATACAAAATTAATGGTGGCATCATATCCTCTAGATATGTTTGACTAGTAATATCATGACATTTTTTCAAGGTTTTAGAGAAAATACACTATTTGTGAAAGATTGCTAAATGATCATGGATCTCTGTGATGAAAAAATTTCTTTTGTTAAGAAACAATAATGCATTTAATGTGGAGTAACTAGGGAAGGTGTGAAGCATATTTAATCCCTACGATCAAATTCGATCTCATTTGAAAAATATCAAGTTTGTGCAAGAGCTAAGGACTTGATAAGAAGGTTTTTGGACATCTTGTGTGCAAACCCTAACAACAGTATTCACATGCATTTTTTAATTTTCTTTTAAAACCCTAGTTTCATAAAGGTTTATCATTGTAACGCCTAGGGTTATTAATATTTTTGAGAAGCTAAGGCCCAAATTCAAAAATCATCCACTAAGGCCAACAAGGAAGGAGTCTTCTCTTGCATTTCGATAAATGTGTTGCACACTAAAGATGTCTATATTTATATCCACTCATAGCTAAATGAATACAATCATTTGAAGTTGGAAGGGTTTAGAAGCAGTCAACTCTTGGATGACAATTTCCTTCTCAAGCTAGAGTATTTGAATGTAGAGGCAAAATGATTAGATGTCTGAAAGGGTTTCCCCAACTTTTTCTATGAAGGTGAATGGGTAAGGATCATTTTGAGCTATATTCATGAAGAATTTATATATATCTTGATCAACCCTATTGATTTAAAAAGGAAGCAATCAAGGATGTGATGGGTTTGGGCTTCGTCGAACATGTTCTAGTTCTAAAGGTGATGAAAAATGATGATGTTATAAAGCTTATTGAAGTGAGATTTGACAAAAGGACCCTAACTATGGATGACATTACTAACCTAGGCGTTCAATATGTCACGATGGGCATTGCATACAAGATATACTATACAAATAGAGAATGATCTGATACCGCCACTACCATTTACACTGTTCATCAAATAGTGAAGGAAGGAAAGTATGATGACCTTTGTGAGCTCTTGCAATAGGAGTTGATGGATAATTTACAATGAACAAAGGAGACACACTACAACTTCCAAGACAAAACTTTGATGGTTTCTCTTATGTTCTATTTATATAAGGAATTACTTGGTTTCAATGGTGTGGCCTAGAAAAGACATATTTCAATTGCAACTCAATTAGTGATCATATGCAGAGTTTTCCAAAAAGTTAATAATATAGCACTATGTATTGGGGCTTACTTAAGACATTCCGAAATGATATGAAAATAAGGTATATGATACCTTTTGAAGTGGTAGAGAACTATAAGAGTGTCATTACCTTCATGGTGGACAAGGATAATTTCTATATGGAGGTAGTTGAACCAACGACTGTATGGATTCCAAAATTACCTTATGAGGTTTATAGACCAAAGTGGGTTGCATACACTAACATATTGATCAACAAATCTAAGGATATCACTATTGAGAGATTTGGAACCTATGATGAGATAATTCAAAAGAAGAACAAGAAGAACATAAAGGAAAAACTTGAAAAGAGGAGAGTAGAGATGGAAAGAAAGTTGGGCCTTCCACCAAAATCCACACTCGAAGGCCTTGCAGTAGTACCACAAGCTTCTTTCCACTCTGTAAACACCACAAGGACCTAGAAGGACAATTAGGTCCACTTCTACTACCACTAGTGTTCCTCAACGTTTTAGACCTTCACAAACACCTCCTAATAGAAAAAGAGTAGCTTTTGAAGTACCTGTGCAGACAAAGTCTATAGAAAAGAAGAAGCAAATGACTAAGAAGTAGGCCAAAAGGGATAGAATCAAAGTTTTAGTTGTAGAAGATGAACAAGAAGAAGAAGAAGAATCTTCTAAGATAAAAAGAAGAGAGGAGAGCTAGAAAGTCACAAGGTGAAGAGGAATGAAACTCAAAATGGAAGGGAAATTAAAATTTAACCAAGAAAGCTCCTCCACCTCCCCATGAGCCCCTATAGCTTGAGGAAAATTTTTAATTATATCGTATAGTTTGGGGCATTAAAAGAGACAACAAAACTTTATGCCAAGGTACCTCCAATTGACAAGGCCATAAGTGAAATGGCCATAGTAATGTATATGATGAGTTTTAGTGGCTCTTAATGATATCATTGATCAACTTCTGGTGAGCCTTGTAGATACACTCGGAGATAAAATAGAACAAGCAATAGTAGAGGAAGCTAATATGAGACAATATGCATTGGAGAATTCGAGATCATCCATTACTCAAGAAGAAATGGACATACTATCTCAAAGACAAGCACAAGAGGTCTAGACCAAATAAAGAGTGAATACTCTAATGGGGATGGACAAAGAATATAAAAAGAGGATAGAGAAATATACTTAAGAAAATGATGCAAAAATCTTGGAGGAAATGAAGAAATATGAAGTGGTTGTTGAAGAATAGGCCCCTCTGGATCGACTTGCAAGATATGTCTAATTTGTTCTCATAAAACATAGATCTTTCATCTTTTGATGTTCACATATTAGGAAATGAAGATAAGAAGAATGAGGAGATTGATCCTCTAGAGAACATTGATACACAAGATGCAAGAGAACAAGGAGAATTAAGTGTCCCTCCTCTGAGGAACACAAATCAGGGCGAAGATAACAACACTCCTAGATCTTCCATAGAATATATTGCATGATGAGAAAAAGAAAGAAGATAATCTTGAGAAAGATCACGACACTGTTGAGAAGAAAATTGAGAAGAAAGATGCTTCTATGAGAAATTTTGATATAGGTCAAGGCTCTTCATCTCCCTCCATAGATTATTTCAAGGACATATTCACTCTACAAATGCGGGTTCAACCAATGGTGACACCACAACTACTGCAAATTCCTACTCATGAGGGACAAGTTGACTTGTCCAAGATTTCTTCCCTTCACAAGTTGCATCTTGGTAACATCTTGCACTCATCAACAAGAAAAAAAACCATGTAGTAGCATTTTGAAATGACTAGGCTATTAGATGATGTTGTGAAGATTATCCAAGAAGGTTTACCTAAGGTAAACATGGATTCATCTCAATGTTCAAAGAAAAAGTTGAAGCTTTTGTTGGACTCATTCAAAGTCCATTCTTCTCACATTGAAAAAAAAGTAGGGTAAGAGGCATTAAGAAAGATAAGTGATAAGAGGATGGAAGAAGACTTTGACACATGTGCTAATGCACAGAATAAGTTATAGGAGAATGTGAAGACATTTTACGAATGTGTAGATGAAGTCACTATACTATACAATTTTGTCTTAGATGGCCAAATTCTACCAAAAGCATAAAGAATTAGATTGACTCCATTGAGTCATAGATCACACAAATGGCCAACATATATGATCTAACAAAAGATAAGGATGAATCGACAAGAGCTCAAATTTAAAATTTATATATATAGATATCAGTGCTCTAGACTAGAGAGGGCAAATAAAGAAACAATTTAGTTAGCTAAAGGAAGTCGTTAACCTAAGACTTGCATTATTGTCTAGGTTGCTATCTAATCCAGAGAGGACTAGTTAGAATATTAAGACATCAAATATTGTGGATGAGGTAGACAACATATACATTCAATTTGAATGTTAGAATCACATCCTATTGTCAACAAAAGAAAACTAGGATACAACAATTACTCAACTCAAGGTAATTTATAAGAATATAATACCTTCTAAGTGAGTTGTAAGATTGTTGTACATAAGAAAATTTTGTCTTTGTATAGACTTGCAAAGGTTTGTAGTACCACCTTTTGGTTTTTGATCGAGACGTTTTGTACATAGCATCAATTTTTGGGGGTTCTCCATCTTCGAGGAGTGTTTTGGTAGAGAACACACAGTTAGGGGGAGTACATGCATAATTTTGGTTGTCATAAGCAGGAGACCTTTTGCACTTTTCACTTGATGTCAAAGGGGGGGGAGAGAGAGTGTAGCTAAGTGTTTCCATCAATGACAAAGGGGGAGACTATTGCAATATGTGCAATATGTAGTCATTGATCTCAACCTACCATTTATGACAACCTATCATTTTTATATAGAGATTGATTGATGTAGTTGAAGAGAGAAATGGTTTGAGACCAGCATGATTAAGAGAGATGGTTTGACACAAATAAAGATATGGAATCAATAGAATGGTTGAGAGATGGTTTGACACCGATTAAGATATGGAATCAATATGCTTGATGACAATAAGATGGTCTGGAAGACCAAGCAAATGTAATCATGATATAAGATGACAATAGACAATCCTGAAGTATGGTATGTACATGGTTATGTTAGTAGCACATAGTTCATACTTTGAATAAGGAATATTTAGTTTTTACATGTATCAAGAAGTTAGATACATATTAGTTGTGTTTCTATGATGAATACTAGCTAAGTTTCTATTTGCACTTGTGTAAGTGAGAAAATTTGTCATAATCATAAGCAATGCATTTCCTAATGATAGAGTCTTTATATTTTGGTTTGCATTCCTCTACGTTGCAATATTTGGTCTTGCAATTTTGGAGTTAACATTGTCAATCACCAAGGTTATTATTTCCTAGTTTTTATATTATAACATCTTTGACAAAAAAGTTAGAATTGAGTATTTTTGAATTGCACTAAAACATAGTAAAGTGTCTCATAAGTTTACTAGAATACTTTGCATTCCTCCAGAGTGATAGATATGGTTGTATGTGTTGGTGTAAATAAATATTCATTATGGATATTATTACACTTTACTTAAGTTAACTTAGGATAATGCATCTCTTTGTAGTTTGGATTTGAGACACTTAGGGAAGTGTGCACATAGGGATAGAGCTTGTAGGAGAAATTCCACCTTTTGTGGTCTTATTTTGCTATTACACTCCACATTCGGTGGGTCATCCACCTCTTGTGGAATATTATATTATTTCTCCTACCTACCCCTAGTATTTCTTACCTACCCTTGTTTCTCATTGAGCCACATGTCATATTTGTGTGCTCATACATCCATATGGCCTTGCCTATATAAGCAGGCCTCTATTCATTGTATTGGTTAATCTAGTTGATTATTTTGCATATTGATGAGAATACAGTTTGTTCTTGTCATTCTATTGTCTCTTTTATGCTTTTCATTGTGCCCTTGATCTTGGCAAAATCCTACATGGTATCAGAGCTATTGGGGCTTCATTGATCAGTTTTTGGAGACATTGTGGAAGGCTTCTATTTTCGGATTTGGGGATCTTCAATTTTTGGGGGCGTCATACAGCGATTTGGACATCACCGTTGAATCCGAGAGGCCATTTCCATAAATTTCGACTATAAAGTCAACCTATTTTGGTGAGGAAATTTTTTTCCCCATTTTGGCTATTATTGTATGGATTTCGAAATTTTTTTATTAATTTTTCGAAAAAAAAAAAAAAATTCATATTTTCTGAAAATTTTTGAAAAAAAAATTCGAAAATCAAAAATAGCGATAAAAAAAAAATCAAAAAAAAAAAGTTTTTTTGTTGCATTTTTGAGGGGTCTGCAGACCCCCCCATGCAGTTTGTACCTGCGTGTCGTAGGTGTTGCAAGCCACGCACCTGTACCCACCGCCACCACCGTGATCCCTCCCGCCGATCGCTCAGGACGTCGCGTACTCCCGCCGCCCCCGTAGCTGCCGCCGGCCGTCCCGTCCTCACGGCTTCCACCGTCCCCGTCACCGCCGCCCAAGCAGGTTCCTCCGGCGACCACTTCCCACTCTGCATGCAACCGCCACCTCCACCAGTCGGTCAACATCTCCCACCGGTCTCTCCCAGCTCTGGCCGCTTCCTCCTCCGGTGACCACAAAAACAGGCGGCCCCGCGTCCGCCACGTGGCAAGCGGCCACTGGCCCACGGGCAAAACCGTATGTCCAGTCATCTACCACGCAGAGCTGACGCAAACCACCCAATCCATCATCCGTACGGTACGACAGCTCAGTCATCTGCCCAGTCAGCAGTCCGTACAGTACGGACGCCCAGTCAGCAGGGAGACAAAGTTTTTGTGATGGTCATATAGTCGTCAAATTTAACATAGTGAATTGCTAATGTCAGCACCACATCAGCATTTTTTGAAAAAATTTTGACCCCTCTCCATTGAGCTTTTCAGTTTTGCAGTCCAAATTTGAAAGGCCATATCTTGCTCATTTTTGCTCCTTTTTTGGTGCAATTTTTTTTGAAATGGGTTAAAATTTTGTGATCTTCGCAGTGGTGTGGTTATTTTCTGATTTTGGTACACAATTGTTTTAGAATTTTCAGATTCTCTCAGCTATACCTGTCCAATCCTCAATTCTACAACTTCAAAGGCCTCGTTTGAGCTCATACGACCTCCTTTTCAGGTGCCGTTTTTTTTTTAAGTGCTTATTTTTTCATCTACTTTCATAATCTATGATCATATTTTAGAGATTTTGAGTGGAAATTGTACTTTCAGATATTGGTCTTATTTGGCCTATTAGGTACTTGTAAATTGCTTGGATCTTAGTTAGATCTCTTGCATTATCAGTTTGAGACTCTTTTGGCCTTATTGAGGCAGTTGTAAAATTGTAAATTAGCAGTCCACTTTGCCATTGTTTGCAAGTGGCCCATTGTATACGCACTACTTATAAAGTGCCAAAATCATCACATTGGGGGGGGTTCTTTGATTGAGTGAATTTGGGGGGGTGTCTTGTGTGATTGTGCCTCTCTTTGTGCTCTTTCCATTCTTGTTGCAATGAGTCCTAATAAATTTCCACCTTTAACTCCACATAATTATGCATCATGGAAAATTAAAGTATGGAGTAAATTAATGGAAAAAGGTCTCACACACTACATATATGGAACAATAACATCACCACCTGATCCTAAGGCTGATCCAAATGCTCAATTAGAATGGCTCACAAAGAATTGCATGGCTCTTGGAACTTTACGCAAGTATGTATCAGATGACCTCATTTTTCACATTGAGAAGTGTAAAACAATCAAAGAGGCTTGGGATATGTTTCAAAAATTGTATGGACAAGTTGATGAAATCAGAGAATGAGCTCACCAACTTGGATCCCAAGAGTTTTGATACAATCCAAGATTATGTCACCAAAGCAAATGAGCTAAGAGCAAAGCTTAAGGATTGTGGAATTGACAAAAAGGATGCTCAATTGATATTCAACTTGTTGGATAAGCTTGCACCAGAATATGCAGCATTTGTGTCTAGCTTCCAAACTCATCGTTTGACAGTGGGGAGTTCTTATGTTATGCCTTCATTTGATCCTTTCACAGAAATGTTGATATTGGAACAAACTAAGTTGTTGAACATGGGGTTTCTCAAGTCTTCAAAGTCCAAGGCTTTGGTGGCTAATCAAGGGAATCAAGGAAGTCAAGGCAAAGATTCCAACAAGAAGAAGAAGCAATCTAAGTCTAAGCCACACCAGGCAAAAGGACAATCATCCTCTCCATCACAAGGTGATTTTTCATCCTCTTCCAAGAAGGGGACACCACCTAAGAAGGATAAACCAACTTGTGCATATTGCAAGAAGTATGGTCATGATGAGCATCGATGCCACACAAAACAAGTTGATGAGTTAACCAATCTTCTCAAGAAAAACAACATCAACTTGCCATCTGCCTACACAAAGAAGGATTCATCTCCTTCTTCTTCCTCATAGTCTAAGGGAAAAGGGCAAGCATTTGTAGCTACAATAGGTTCTTCATAGCAATGGATACTTGACTCGGGTGCCTCATATCACATGGGTTCTACAAGGGAGCGGTTTTCTTCATTGGAGCCATCTAAGGTACCTCACATTTACATAGGTGATGACACACAAGTAGAGGTTGAAGGGAAAGGTTCAGTTGACATGGATGATGGAACATTTGAGAATGTTCTCTATGTTCCTAACTTGTCTACCAACCTTCTCTCCATCTACCAAATCACTCACTATGGGAATGGGAAAAAGGTTGAGTTTACACCAGATTCAGTTGTGGTAAAGGAACTTGATGATGATGCCTTGGCAGCAGTGGGACAAGTCAATGACAACTCAAGGCTTTATTCATTCTCCCACTTTGTGCCAAGTTCACCTTCTAGAGCCTTGCTTACTCATTCAAATTCAGAAAGTAAGCTATGGCATGAGCGGTTTGGTCATCTCAACTACCGCTATCTTCAGCAGCTCAGCAATAAAGACATGGTCACAGGTCTATCTCGAATCAGTTTTTCAGAGGGTGTATGTTCAGGTTGTTCCATGGGCAAGCATCCCGAAGAGAAGTTTGATAAAGGGAAAACTTGGAGAGCTTTGGAAGTTCTTCAACTTGTTCACAGTGATGTAGCAGGTCCATTTCCAGCAACTTCATTTAGTAAGGCCCGCTATGTTCTCACCTTCATTGATGACTACTCCCGCTTCACTTGCGTCTACTTTCTCATTCATAAGAGTGAAGTATTTGATAGATTTCAGGACTTCAAGACTCATGTGGAGAAGCAATCAGGGAAAGTGGTCAAGATTCTTCGCACAGATAATGGAAGGGAATATGTGAACAAGAGACTTGAGGATTTTTGTACATTTGAGGGGATTGATCTTTAGCATTCTGTAGCATACACTCCACAGCAGAACGGGGTTGCAGAACGCAAGAATAGAACTCTCAAAGAAATGGCTAGTTGTATGATGCATGCACGTTCTCTTGATCCCACCTTTTGGGTAGAGGCTATCAGTTGTGCCACACGCATCCAGAATCGGGTTCCTCACAAAGCTTTGCAAGGTATTACTCCTTTTGAAGCTTGGGCTGGTAGGAAACTGATTGTGAGACATTTCAGAGTCTTTGGGTGTCCAGCATGGGCTCGCATACCTCCACAAAAATGCAAGGCATTGGAACCATAGAGTCGGCCTTGCATATTTGTTGGATATCCTGAGGGTGTTAAGGCATACAAATTGATGGATCCAGAGACACATGAGGTATTCATTGAGAGGAGTGTTCACTTTGAGGAAAGCTCTCCTAGCTTAGCCTCTCTACCTCCTCCACCTTCCTCCATTGTGGATAGTGATGTTAGTGATTCAGATGATGAGACTCCCTCAACTCTGACTCATAGGGTTACACCTCTGCAGGGTCCACTTGCAGTTGAGGAGCCTCGTTCTCCACCTCCACCTAGACCTCGTTGGGCTCGACAGACACTTGAGTCTGCGGGTTCTCTTGTTGGGGATCCTTCAAATACATGGAGAACTCGATGACAACATCAGGATCTTCCACATGCATTCATTGCTACCGCTTCCAATCCACAGACATTTAGGGAAGCATCAGGGTTCCTGAGTGGGACCAAGCTATGGAGGAAGAGTATAGTTACTTGATGAGGAACAACACATGGGATCTAGTCCATCTCCCTAAGGGGAGAAAGATGGTTCGATGTAAGTGGATCTATCGGACCAAGTTTGCAGCGGATGGTAGTGTGGATAAGTATAAGGCTCGGCTTGTTGCAAAAGGTTTCTCTCAGGTTGTCGGTGTTGACTATACTGAGACCTTTGCACCCGTAGCCAAGATGAACTCCATTCGTTTGACACTTGCTATTGCTATAGCTCATGGTTGGGATGTACATTAGATGGATGTGAAGAGTACCTTTCTTCATGGTGACCTTGATGAGGAGATTTATATGGAGCAGCCACAGGGTTTCATCTAGGATACTTCCTTGGTTTGCAGACTAAGGAAATCTCTCTATGGCCTTAAGTAGGCCCCCAGGGCTTGGTACACCAAGATGGATTCCTTTCTTCTCTCTGCAGGGTTCACCAGGTGTCATTCCGATCTGAATGTCTACATTTTGCGATAGGATGACTCTCACTTGATACTTGTGCTCTATGTTGATGACTTGATCATTACAGGGAGTACTTCATCCATCATTAGTAGGGTCAAAATCTGCTTTGCATGATAGATTTTCTATGACTGACTTGGGTCTTTTGCACTACTTTCTTGGGATAGAGATTTCACAGTCACCTTCCAGGATTACACTATCATAGCCCAAGTATGCTCTTGATCTACTTGCACACTTTCATATGGCTGATTGTAAGCCTGCCCTGACTCCCTTTCTTTCAGGAGTCAAGCTTGAGGCTCATTGTTCTTCTCCACCAGTTGATGCCACTTTGTATCGTCAGCTTGTGGGTAGTCTCATCTACTTGACTCATACATGCCCTGATATTTCATTTGCAGTTGGCATGGTTTCCCGCTTCATCCAAGATCCACATGAGCTTCATTGGAAAGCCACCAAACGAATCCTTCATTACATCTAGGGTACACATCACTACAAGATTCACTATGCAGCAGGCACAGGACTTTGCCTGGTTGGTTACACAGACTCTGATTGGGCTAGCGATCTAGTTGATTGTACGTCTACTTCTGGTTACAGTTTTCACCTTGGTTTGGGCCCCATTTATTGGCAGAGCAAGAAGCAACATGCTATTGCTCTCTCTTCAACTGAGGCTGAGTATCGAGGCACTGTTAATGTATCGACTAAGACCATTTGGCTTCAGCAAATTCTCACAGAGTTTGGTTTCACCACTCCACGTCCGACAGTTCTACATTGCGATAATCAAAGTGCTATTGCGATCTCGAAGAACCCAGTCCAGCACCAGTGGACCAAACACATCGAGATTCATATGCATTATATCCGAGAGCTCATCTAGGAGCAGGTCATTGATTTGCAGTATTGTCCTACAGCAGAGCAGGTTGCTGACATATTCACCAAACCTTTCACCGAGAGTAAGTTCTAGCAGTTGCGAGCTCTCTTGGGGGTGCGGGATGTGTCATTAGGGGGGGGTCAGCTGACTTCTCCTTCCTCTCTTATGGGGGGGACTTTTTCCTCTTTGAGGTTTTGTCCTTCTTCTTTGAGAGTCTTTTGTACATTCATCTCTCTTTTGGGGGGGAGTTTTTTCCCACTGGGTTTTCTTCCTTTTTCCGTTTGTGAGAGATTGCATTGCATAGTTTTGCTTGCATTTCCATATTGTACATGGGTACCTATCATGGCCTAGTAGCCAGGACCCATCTTGCATTGTTGACTTGAGTCTTCATTCCCCTAAGTTGCACTTAAGGGGGGGTGTTGGTGTAAATAAATATTCATTATGGATATTATTACACTTTACTTAAGTTAACTTAGGATAATGCATCTCTTTGTAGTTTGGATTTGAGACACTTAGGGAAGTGTGCACATAGGGATAGAGCTTGTAGGAGAAATTCCACCTTTTGTGGTCTTATTTTGCTATTACACTCCACATTCGGTGGGTCATCCACCTCTTGTGGAATATTATATTATTTCTCCTACCTACCTCTAGTATTTCTTACCTACCCTTGTTTCTCATTGAGTCACATGTCATATTTGTGTGCTCATACATCCATATGGCCTTGCCTATATAAGCAAGCCTCTATTCATTGTATTGGTTAATCCAGTTGATTATTTTGCATATTGATGAGAATACAATTTGTTCTTGTCATTCTATTGTCTCTTTTATGCTTTTCATTGTGCCCTTGATCTTGGTAAAATCCTACAGTATGGAATTAGGGATATGATTAGAGAGGTATAAGGTTTCATTCATGCAAGTTATAGATGTTTTGGTGTACCACATTGCATCATCCCAAGTATTGAAGTGTTATAGTTAGTGATGCTCTGCAAAAAGGATTAGAAAATCTATTCGATGACAACACACACAAGAGCACAAGAAACAAACATTAGTGTTAGCAACAAAAGATTATCCTAAACAGGTATATCAAGAGAGATATTAAGCATGAAATAGAAAGCATACAAACATAGAATAGATAAACTATACTCCTCCAAATGCTAATCAAGATTCTCATAGTTGCTCCTCTCTTGTTCCTCTCCTCTCCAAGTTCCACATGAGTGTAGCTCTTAGCTTTGAGCACTAGCCATGGATGCCATATGGAGATTCAAGATGGTTGAATATGATAAACAAATGCTATGTAAGTATAGATAGTGATGCTATGAAAAAGCTCTATGCAAATACCAGTATAACAACAATACTCTAATGCTTCCTCCTTTGCTTGAGGAGAAGGGTTCTATTTATAGAAGAAATGGGGAAATGAAGGGTTAAGATTGAGCAATCTTAACAAGGGTTAGGATTGAAAGATATTCAATCCATGTGAGACTTTCAACCCAATTCCATGTTGACAAGTGTCACCATGAGGAGGCTTGAGAGGAGAGATAAGGAGCATTAAAAGCTTGAGGGGACATGATGGTTACCCTAGGGGGTTGGATTAGGGTTAGGTTAATGGATATCCCTTTTATCCAAAGGATAAATGAATGTGTAAGGGTTAAATGGTTACCTTAGTCAAAGAAATAAATGCTTTGAAGAGACCCGTGAGTCAAAAGGATGGTTAAGTTAGAGGAAAGTCTCTAACCAAAGGTAAAAGGTGAGTTAACCATAAATGGTTATGTAAGAGCCTTTAATGGTTTGGAAGACTTTAGAGGTTAACCATTTGAAAACATAAAGCCTTTAATGGTTATTGAAGACTTTGGAGGTTTTTGAGAAGTGACTTCCTTTTATTTAGGAATGTGACAATGATTAGGATAGGATTAGGCTAATTAGAAGGAGTTAGAAGAATCTAGAAGGGATTTAGGCATGCAAGTGGATTTTGTAGGAGAATGCAAGTGGGGGGAATTTTGAGAATTTCAATTGAAATAAAATTATTTATTTCAATTAAATTGTGTAATTTGCATTTGGATAGATATTTAAATAAATATTAATTTATTTAAATGTGAATGTGAATGTGAATTTTGGATTTTATTTAAATAAATCTTAATTTATTTACATGAGAAAAAGGAAGATAAAGCATTAAATGCTTGAAGACTTTGAGGGAAACCATTAAAGGCTTAAGAAGACTCTAGAAAGAAGCCATTAAGTTTGAAGATTTTAAGGGAAAGGCTTAAGAAGACTCTAGAAGGAAGCCATTGAGTTTGAAGACTTTAAGGGAAACCATTAAAGGCTTGAGAAGACTCTAGAAGGAAGCCATTAAGTTTGAAGACTTTAAGGGAAACCATTAAAGGTTTTGAGTGGGTGAGGATAAATAGGATTTTAAATAAATAATTTATTTATTTAAAATAGTTGTGCAACTTGCATTTGTAGGAAAATACAAGTGGGTGGAGGATAAAGGTGATTTAAATAAATGTTATTTTATTTAAATGTGAGAGATGGAATTTTTGAGGATTTAAATAAATATTAATTTATTTAAATGTGAGAGAAGATTAAATTAAACAAATATGATTTATTTATATAATTAATGGACTGAATTTGGTTAAGTGAATTAAATCAAATAAATTCAATAATTTATTTAATTAATAGGAGAAGAGGGTTAATATGAATTAATTAAATATTAATTTAATTAGTTATTGATTAATGGTTAAATAATCAAATAAATACTAAATATTCATTTAATTAAGTGGACATATTTGTGTGACTACAGTTAGTTCAAGATGTTTTGTTTTCATCAATTCAATGTGTTTCTTTACTTGCACCAACAAGTAATGATCAAATACTTTAGAAGAAGGTTGTAGGGATATTGCACATTGACTATAATGCTCATATCTTGTCCCACATGGCCTTCTTGGTCTCTCCCCAATTGTACAAAGGTGTACAATTGACAATTTTGGTGAAGTTGTTGTTGTTGGGCTGATAATCTTGTTTCTTTCACTTGTGGTTTCATCTTGATCAATTATATTTACTTTGGAGGATGTGTTGTAATGTTTTTGGGCCCGGTTATGATTTGGGTTGATCTGCAACTCATTTTATTTCATTATGCTTGTGTTTGAGGCCAACTGGTGGAGTGTTATATGTTTTTTATTAAAATCTATCTTGGAGTTGACCTATTGAAGTTTTGAGATTGTGTATGGTGAAATTGAGAATTTAAAGTGTTGTAAAACTAAATAAAATTTAACCACATAAAACCCTATTTCTATAATGAAATCCACCATACACCAATGAAGAACCTAAAAATATGCAAAACAACAAATATGAAAGATTATACCATTCACATGCTCATGACGGTTTGATCTCCATTGTTTCCTTTCTCCATTGATCTTGCTTGATATTGTTGCTCTTAGATTTATGTGTGCAAAAGAGCTCAATAAAGAATGGATTGGGGTTGTGGAGACGCTTGATTGCTATGAGGATTCACACAGGTGTTAGGATTATGATGCACATTAAGGTATTAGGGATTGATAAGGATAAAAGGATCCTCTTTTATAGAGAGCGCCCTAGAAATGGAGGGCTAGGATTAAGGGGTAGAGGGATAAATGGTCAACTCAGATTATAGGGTAGATATAGAAAATAAGAAAATATTAGGGAGGTGGTTAAAGGTAAATTAAGTGATGAAGGACAAGTGTCATGGAGAGAAAAATCTAATGAATTAATTAAATAAATGAAGATTTATTTAATTAATAAAAGAGATGGGGCCAATTAAATAAATAAAATATTTATTTAATTTAGGGAAAGGATAAATTAAATAAATAAAAATATTTATTTAAATAGGGAAAGGGTAGAAGAAGGTATAAGTGAATTAATTAAATAAATAAAATTCTATTTAATTAATATAAGGCTTAGGATAAAATAATTAAATAAATAAAATATTTATTTAATTAGGCTAGGACAATTTTAGGTGTCTACATTTTCTCTCTCTTTAAGATAATGCAGCTTGTTGTGTTGTTTCAAAGAAAAATAAAGCATTGATACAATAAGTTGCTCACATAAGGAAGACAACATACCCCTTCGATAGATTGGGTGAAAAAATTTCAAAAAAAATGGACAATCTCTCAAAAATAAAAAAGACCGAAAAAAGGCTAGACATGATGAAAGAGAAGGTGAAAACGTTGAAGACACAAAAATAAGGTCTTGGGGGATCACGACGACCATATGGAGTCACCACGAGTAGTTAGGGTTAGCACTTCTATAAATATGAGCTAGGAAGAGGGCCCTCCTCATTTGCATCCATCACTTTCATTGTTCATAGCACAAAGCAAAGGAGAGCTAAAGAGCATGGTAGCAAAGCTATGGCAGAGAGATTCCACAGATTTGAATGCATTTGACATGAACAACTTGAGGAGTATGGCGAGCCGGTACCTACCCTATTGTATTTGTCATTTTGTGCATTTAATGCATCATAAATAGGGCTAGAATGCATTTTGCCAAAAATGCGGCAATCAAGAAAATGCCAAAATCGTGTTTAGGTAGCATATTAGCGTGTTTAGGGTTCTGATGCATCCATGGTCAGTAAAATTGTGTATGTGGTCTACAAAAGTGTATCTATGATGAAAACATGTATAGGGTTAATGCTAGCATGTATAGGTTGAAAGTGCATTATGAGGTGGACAAGTGCATCTGTGGTTTCTTGGCATGTCTGTGATAAACATAAGTGTGTATAGGGCAGAAGTGCATTTTTGTATTGTAAAATTGCACATAACGATTAATAGTGCATTTTTTATAAACATAAGTCTGTTTATAGTCCCAATGAAGGCAAAACAAGTCATCATTGTGAAAAACAAGAATGACCAATTGGATAAGCCATCAAATTGATAAAATCTGGCGAGTTCCCTAGCAGAATAGGTTGCAAAGTGACTGGTGAAGCTGATAAAGTGGATGAAGTTGCAAAATAGAGTTGATAAAGCTCACACAAGACTAACAAAATTGTGATGCTAATGCAATTCCACTTTTGGTTGCTAGCTGACTTGGTTCCTCTAGCTTCTCGAGAGGGGTTTCCAAGAATGTATAGGTTGAGATTGTAGTTGATTAAGGATGACCACCTAACACTAGGAGTAATGTGTCTATGACACGCTATTTTCATGCCTAAGATTTGGATGAATCTCAGTTTGCTATTTGTGCTAGCCAAGCGGTGGTACAGTGAGCACTGCATGTTCCACTTGTTGACTGGAGAGATGTTTATGACTCTGGAGGATGTCTACCATATTTTGCACAACCCCATCCATGGGGAGATAGTGATCTATGACCAGGAGGGTGGAGATATGGAGGCTCTGCACTGAGTGTTCGACTACCAAGACCTGGAGATTCGCGTAGTCATATCAGCTGGGATGAGATGTACGAGGTAGGTTTGTTTAGATCAACTTGGGCGGCTATTATCGGCAAAGTGATTAGTGGTTATATTTGTCTAGATCATATGAAGCATGGGGATGTTGATTGGCTAGGTTCAAGCTATGGACATGATGCTATCACATGAGACTCGGTTTGATTAGGGGCCATGTATGTTGGCTCACCTATACCATGATTTGCATTAGTTCATCTACTTGGGTGGTTGTGGGATATTTGTCAGGGTCACACTCCTCCAGATATAGAATTTTGAGCACATAGTTGTGACGAGACTAGTTTGCTACAGAGGACGTGGTGGAGGAAAACACTATGTACATATGTATAGCATGATTGTCTCCCATATTGGAAATATGAGTTGATGTGTTGTTGTGGTTTTCATTGATGTCAAACTTGTTCCAGTTTGGTCCAGAATATTTGTGGTATAGAGTTATCTTGTTGTGCTGGTTATTTTGGAAGTGCTTGGGTCCAAAATCCATTGTTGGTATTGAATATTGTTGTTATCTTCATTAGATATAGTTTTGGTATCATGGTTATGTTGGTTTTGAGGTCCAAAAAGATCTTTGTATTCTCCAGGTGTTGTGGTATTGTTCATTGTTGGTTGTGAGATTCTATGTTTGACCTATCTTAAGGTATGGATATGATTTGTCGAAGTGTGTTTTATGTTCTATGGGTCTCACCATAGCATGTGGAGATCTGAATTTGAGTTATTTTATTTCGAGAGTATGTTTTCATCAGTAATTGCTTATATGGTTGTGCAACTTGTAGATATGTTGTTGGTTAGGTTTTGGTGATTATGGATTAGTGAATTAATCTTTGGAAGATGTGTTTTGGTCCTCTCTTTCTCCTAGAGTGGATCAACATGTGTGTGTTTTATTCAAAAAGTATATTTTTATTCATGCCAACATGTTTTAAGCTTTGATGATCTATCTTGTATACAAGGTATTTGGATGCTGGAGTTTGATGGAATGTGAATGAAGGAATGAGAATGTAGATGATGTGGTGAAGTGTAAATATCAGTGGAAGTGTGAGCAGAAAAGAAGAGTTATGTTCAAATGATATGCAAGTTGTGTTGTGACTGTGATAGAGAGTTGAGACAGTGTTGGCAGTTGAGAGCATAGTTGTGTGTGTTGATGTTGGTCACTTGATGCAGAGTTCAAGGACAACTTCATGATCAGGAGATCCTTATTTTTCAGATCTTTTTTTGTATCTTTTCCTAAGTGTAGTTAGCTTCAAGTTTTGCAAGTCCTTTCTGAATTACTGAGCTCTATTTTTGTAATCATTTCATATATAGTGGATTATCTTGTGGGTTGACTCCCATCGTGGCTTTTCCCTATTTGGGTTTTCCATGTATAAATTTTGGTTTTCATGTGTTGGATATGTTTTGTTCATTAATGGTTTATGTGGTGTTTTAATTGTTTGTTTGGAATGATTCACCCCCCTCTCAATCCTACCTTGGGTTCAACATCCCAGCCTCGGCTTGGGAAGATGGAGTATTGGAGGCACATCATCAATGATATTGATACTGTGATTTGGCAGATTTACCTCAATTGTGAACCATGGGAGGAGGATGAGATAGATCTCCCTTACTGTTACTAGATCAGGTGTCTCATTGGGAGGACACCATATATTATTGGGGGAAAAATCCTAGACAAGGTGTCGAGATAGTTTAGCCAGGTACAGGCCCAACCTCTAGGTTCGGCAAAGTTTGTGCAGACACAACAGGAGATACCATGATGGGGCCCATACCTATCATATGAGGTTGCAGTAGCAGAGTTCCAGGAAGTTACTATTAGCATTATGTTATATATTATCATTGATGTCGAATCCCATGGTCCAATTAGGTCAAGATGTGGTATATTGAGCAATAGTCAAAGATAGGTATGTATATGATGTCGTTGGATGTTTGGAGATTTTTTTAAAGATTTGACTCTTCAGAAGATGTGTTGTTGATGTTACTTAGTGCTATTTTGGGGTCCGGTTTGATCTAGAAGTTGAGGTTGTGTAACGATATTTGTATAGTGTGTGCATAATGTTTTGGGTCCGGTATTGGTAATGTATGTAATGTGTTGATGTGTTCAATGAACAACATTGTGATGTGGTCCACTTCTCATTCCTTCCCACCACCAGAATGTTTAGTGTTGATCTATTTAGATCTTCGTCTTGGCTGACTTAGAAGATTATGTTTTTCGGAGACAATATATGTATGTGTATGATTTGGATGAGTTGGTGTGGTATTTTTTTGTGAAAAGCTAATTGTGTAGAAGATATGTGACATTGAAAGGAAGAATCCAGTTGTGTGAAGTGTGTTGTGAATAGTTACCATAAGCAGTTCTGGCGGTGCAAACTATGTTTCAGTGGTGGATTATCTTTTGTCTTTCTTTCTTTGACAGTGAGCCCTCCAGCAGTGAGCCTTTCTGAGTAATAAGCCCTCATGTAGTAAGCATTTTGGTAGTAAGCCATCCTTTATAAAAATCACCTTAACCAGTGTTAAGAATTAGCATTCTAGGTGGTTTTTCCCTTCTTGGGTTTTCTACGTAAATTCTAGTGTTCAATGTGTCTGACTTATTTTGTGCATATGCTTTCATGTTTTATCTATCTCAATTAACTCTGCTAGTTGTTCTAGATCTGTGAATAAAGTTTGAAGAAGATTTTAATTGTCAGTTGATTCACCCCCCTCTCAGTTTCCCAGATATTCAACACTTACACTGGTGGTTTGGGAACTGAGATTGGATATGGTAGATGCAAGGATGATGCCAAACTATGAGGCAAACTTTTGAGCACACCCTTTTCCATGGTTGACTAGACTTGGTGAGCCAATTCCTAGGCTCAATGATGATACAGATGGAAAGTGACCATCCCGCTAACAAAGGAGGAGGGGGAGAGGTAGCGTCTCAGAGGGGATGATGAAGGATATGGAGGGAGGGTTGGATGGCCACCTAGAGGGAGAGGAGGTAGGGTATAGGTTCCTAGGGAACATGTGCTACCAATACATGTACAAGTTGGATGAGTATTGGGACAAAGATAGGGATAGGATTCCCCTTGCTAGGTATAGGGAGAGGAGGGATAGGTAGTTGAGAAAGTAGCTAGACATGGATGGGAGTAGTAGGGCCAATATGAGAAGCCTAGAGGTGAGGATGGTTGGGATGAGCCAGCCGATTTTGGGGCCATAAGAGTTTGACTACATATTTGGAGGATCAACTAGAGATCCAAGCAGAGCAGATTTTGTCACACTAACAACAAGTCCAGACAATGACACCAGAGTGAGATGTGGTGATAGAGTTGTATGGTAGCGAAGAGGCACCTATTGAGAGTGCCCAAGCTATAGGTCAAGGAAATGTTGCCTCAAGGATGGACTATGTATACAAGACAATGCAAGAGATCACATTTTAGTGGAACCTATATGAGGCCATCATGCCAGCCATTCAGAGAGTAAGCAATTTTTCATTTATGTCTGAGGCTAGGAGTCGAGGATGATGACAAAGGTTTGACAGTGCAGGGGTGATGGGGCCACCAAGAGTAGGGATAGGTACAAGGTTAGCTGGAGAAAGTCCTTCTAGAGCTCAGAGGCCACATAGACCATTAGGTTCAAATGGTGGCACTTCATCATAGCCCCTTCTAGATCCATGTTATACTAGTACTGTCATTTTTGTATGATGATGTAGACACCTTCGGGTGATTTTATAGTCATTTTTGAGATTTTGACATCATTGTATCGTGACACTAATTATTATTAACTTATATATATATGAGATGAGAACTATTCCTTGCGGGTATATGCTTATATGATGATGCATGATTATTATTATGTTTATTTACCATGCTTATGCTATTTATGTTATGATTCTATATGATACTTATATGATGTTCTATCATGATGATGCAATTATTCTATATGATGTAGTCTATGTTCTTATATGGTTTTATGATGCAAACATGATGTATGCTTATAGATACATGATACAATTATGACCTATGTGACAATTTTTATCTGATGCATTTTACTTATAATGATTTATATGATCCTAACATGATTATGCAATTATTTTATATGATGCTTGTGGGATGCAAAATTCATCTTCTATTAACAAAGTAATCAATTAGAAACAAGAGAAATCATGAATCCCTATCCTAATCAGAATTTAACAAACAATACAATGGAATAACGCAATTAAGAAATAAGAATTATAAATCAAATCAAATCAAAAACTCCATATTCTGTGACTGCGTAGAACTTTCATTGCTCTTCTCCTCTTCATGGTATGATGGCTCTCAGATATTGCATTGGTAACCTGCAAGTGACACAAAGATTCAAAGTTCGTGATTCTTGAAAATGGAGATTGGATGCTCAATTTATAGAAAATTGGAGAAGATTGATTGAAAGGTGGAACAAATTGATCAAGAGGTGTGAACTTAGGTGAGCTCAAATGAAAATTGATAGTTGAACTATTGATTGTAGGAGTGAAACTCAATAGATTGAATAGATTAATTGAGTTAACTGATTGAGAAAAAGCTGACTCAAGGAAGAAAAAGAATGATTGGTGGAAATAAAGAGGATGACATAGAAAGCTTAATTTAGAAAAAGCTAACTGAAAGATGGAAATAGAGATTGGAGAGATAAATGATTTAATTAATTAATTGATTGAATTAATTAATTTAGCATGTGCTTGCATTTAGATTTAGATTTTTAATTTAATCTTTGCATGAGATATTATTCAAATAATTGAATTTATTAATTCAATTTAGCATTTGAATATATTTAGAACTTGACTTTGATTTTCAATTTGGTTTTTGAAATCATGCACATGTAATTAAATTTGGAAGAATATGAAATTAAATGAAATTAGAATTTGGGGATTTTGGAAATGGAAGAATTAATTAGCTAATTAAAAGAAATAATTAGTTAATTAAATAATTTAAAGAAACTATTTAATTATTTAGAAATGGAATTTAATTTTTAATAAAGATTATTTAATTTAAAGGATTAAATCATAATTAATTAAATAATAAATATTTAATTAATATTTTAAAAAGGGTTGAATGATTAGATGATTAGAGATAGAAATTGAATAATTAGTAATTTATTTAAATAATGAAGATTATTTAAATTGGGGAATTAATCAGAATTAATTAAATAATTAATATTTAATTAATATTTAGAAAATGATTAAATGATGAAAGAATTGAATAAGAAAATAGAATAATTAGTGAAATGATGAGGAAATATGAAATTAGAAGAATGAGATTAATTAACGTAATTAAATAATAAAGATCATTTAATCAATTAGAGGAATAATTAGTACATGATCAATGAGACATTTTTAGGTGTCTACATTTGCCCCTCTTTGAGACAAAGTCGGAACGACATTGTTTCAAAGAAACGAAAAATTATGCCCCAGTAATGCCCCCTCAAGAGATTGTTTGTGCATTAAAGACATGAATGATCTCTCGAAAAAAGAAGAATGTTAGATGAAAAATAGAAGAATGGCTAGTTGATTAGAGATAGAGATATGTGATGTGAAGATGATATTGAGATATAAAATGAGAGAGTAGATTTATGAATGAAGTAGAATAATGTTCAATGAGAATATGATTTAGAAAGAGATGATGAGAAAAGAATCAACAAACTAGCAATAAATAGAAGAGATGAAAATGAAAATGAAATTGAATGAATCACGAACCTGTGTCATTTATTTATTGCATCAATATATATTCATCACTGAGCCTTATTATTGAACAATGGAGCTTAGCACATCAGGGTATAAGGAACCAAGATGTAAAGATATCTCATTGAAGAAACAAACACGTAGCAGACAAACAACAAACAAAGAAAAAGATAATGCCCATCATAGCTCCTCTAGTCACTTGTGGACATCCTTGAGTAGCATAGGAACAATATCTGTCACCAAATGATAAAAGATAAAGACTGACCCGAACAAAATTCAGTAGCTATACTGACCTTGTATCTTCATTCTCAGTTGTTTTATGTGATGGTTGATAATGTCTGATCTCATAAAGTTGCAGACCCCATTTAAGACTGACCTGTCTGATTTCGAGTGTATCCTCTTTTGTTTAAGACAAGATAATGATCACTTTGATATGGATATGATATGATTGATAAGACAGTTTGATCAGTTGATTGCAGAGTTTTGATTGGATAGTCGTATCCTTTGTTAACTTCGTACGAAGTGTTTGTTGGATATCTGCTAGGGTATTTGTTTCTCACAAGACATTTTATTGCAAGTTTTTCAGATTGATTGATTTTCGATTTTTAGTTCTTTTCCAAGAGCTTTTTTTGATGTTTTTGGTTGATTTTTTCAGGATTGTATTTGAATGTGTTTGGTTGATTTTTTTTCCAGGATTGTATTTGAATGTTTTTGGTATTTTTTGAAGACATTATATGGATGTTTTTGGGTATTTTTAGTTTTTCAATGTTGTTGGATTTTGTGGTTTTTGATTTTTGTGGATTTTGATTTTTTCATTGTTTTTGGATTTTGAGTTTTTCAATGTTTTTGGATATTTTTTCAGGACTTTATCTGATTTTTTTGGATTTTTTCAGGACTTTATCTAATTCTTTTTGGATTTTTTCAGGATTTTATCTGATTTTTTCAAGACTTTATCTGATTTTTTGGATTTTTTCAGGAATTTATCTGATTTTTTGGATTTTTTTTTTCAGGACTTTATATGTTTTTTTGGATTTTTTTAGGACTTTATATGTTTTTTTGGATTTTTTCAAGACTTTATATGATTTTTTGGATTTTTTCAGTTATGCCTCCAGTGTGCAGACCTGTATGACATGATGATTAATAGAATGTATGTGGAGACAAATGAATTTTTGAGATGACCTATGTGAATGCAATATGCAAGATGAAGATGCATTTCCTATTCGAACAAGGTTGATTGTGTTTGTTTGTGCATTTTTAATACACCAATTGAAATGGAGGTACAAAACATTTCATAGATAAGTGGTCAATCGATCTCTAAGGCCCTTTGGAACATTCATCTCAACACACTTAGTGACTAGGATTTAAAAATGGAGATGCGGAAAACTTCCCCATTGGTGCTTGAAACTTTGATCTTCTTTTGCCCATGTGTGTGCAAAATGCATTAATTCCCACTCTTATGTTCACTAAAGATCCTTAGCATCCTATATGACTAGCTACAAGATTTTTCTAACTTCAAAAGCATCCCGAATAGAGCCTCGTTGCCAGCAAGCCTTGAGAGCTCTGACGAGGTTATAGACTGTAATTTCTCAAATATTGCTCCATTGCCAATAGGCGTTCATAGCCTTGATGGAGTTACTTGCATGTTCCCATAGTCAAGCTTTTTATCACATTTGTATACATGATATTTCAGTTATATATCATTGCTCTTTTGCCTTGAGATGTATATTTGGCATAGCTCTTTTTCTCTTTTTTTTTCTTTTCTTTTCTTGACTTGTAAGTAATGAAACCTACTTGGGTGTGATAATTATAGCGGCGCTGAAGTAGAATTTTAGTTTTTCACTAGTCACATGATCAAACAGGTGTCTAGAATGAATTAGAGATCTTCTTAATATGTGAGATATAGCAATTGATAGATTGTGGGTTAACAAGTCTCAAATAGTGAATTCACTACCCAACCATAAGTAAAGCGTTGTCACAGGGTAATGTTGAGAATGAATGACCTTAGAACCTGAAAGACTTCATGTTCGAATATCTAAGAAAGGAGATGACCCTTGCTTCTCTTGAATGCAAACAGATGATAAACTTGAATAGTTGCCTTATTGTATTCATGTTGCTATATGAAAATGCAGAAACTTTTGCAAATGTGACTTCTAAATATGATGTGCTTAGAAAGAGACTATATGTGATGCAATGTTTTGTATAAAATGATATGCAATGTAGAAAGTAAAACCTAAACTAACCCAGCCCTTAGGTATAATATTTGTGTAGGTAGTTCATTGGTCTTTGTTTAAAGAGTCAGATAAAGATGTGTTTTCCAATAGGATATAAGGACTCAGCTAAGTGTATATGTTCAACATCTCCAATATTGATTTTCTTATTTTTTGGATTCTATGGATCATCAGATAGAAATCCAGCTCTAGAACTCATGAATTCAGGTATAGCCTTATCAGTTTCAAAGAAATCCAATCATGGTAGGTCCTCTTGCCCCCAGTCTTTCGAGTGTGAGTGTATGAGACAAATTGTTTTTGGTTTCAAAGTTGTGACATGAGCGGGTGTTATGTCTATTTTTATTGATGCACTTGAAGAGGATGATGAAGTCAACCAGGTGTTGATCTCATTAACTGGTGTTACAATTGTGCTTGAACAAGATGATGAACAATTTTTGACAAGTTGTTCTGTGTAGTATGATCTAGATTGGTGATTTCATTAATAAGGGGTTCATAAACAACTTGTGTAGAGGTATTGGGATCACTAGGAGAAATGGCAAGTTCATTTGAGAGGGAATCTTGTGAGGAACATGGAGGACTATGACATGGAGATGAAGGGATGGAGGGACCTTGATCAGGATTTGGAGAAATAATGGGATCTTGTTTAGGACATGATGGTAAAGGTATGATTTGATCTTGGTTTGTAAAGGGATTATTATGAAGGATAGAAGGGATGTCTTGATCTTGCTTAGGAGGTGGATGTTGGATGGGACTTGAAAGGACACTATGGTCTTGAGATGGAAGGGTGTCATTATGAATGGAATAGAAAAGAGTGAGGGGATCATCATAAGATTCTTGGTCGGTGGGATCTTGATCAAAAATTGGGTAGGATGGAAGTGGTTGTTCCTGATCTTTATTTGTTTCAGGACTCATTTCTTCTAATTTTGGATCATCATCTTGACACAGGGAAGGAGTTTGGAAATGCATGGGAGATTGTTGGAATGTTTCAACATTTTGGCCTGACGAAGAAGGGTTTTGAATGAGACTCTCTGAATCATGACTTGGATTGGATTGGTTTTGTGCTATGGATACCCCTTGGTAGGTTGTGTTATTAGATAGAGATGGCATGGATTGGTCTTGCGTGACTTTAGGGGATGATGAAATAGTGGATAGATATGGTTGATTTGGGATTTGGTTGAAAGCAGTATGATTTTGGGTGAAAGATGTTTGGTTTTGGTCGAATGAATTTTGATTTGGACTTTGGTTGAATGAATTGTGATTTCGAATCTAGTTGAGTGGGGTTTGATTTTGGTTGAAAGATGTTTGAATGTTGGGTTGGTGTGAATTTTAATTTGGACTTTGGTTGAATAGGGTTTGATTATGGTTGAAAGGGGTTTGAATGTTAGGTTGGTATGAATTGTGATTTGGACTTTGGTTGAACGAGGTTTGATTTTGGTTGAAAGGGGTTTGAATGTTGGGTTGAACTGAGGTAGGAATGATTTTGTTGAAGAATGAAGGTTGGCATGTTTGAATGGTCTCACAAGAATAAGAATGTTGGTCTGATACTGATTCCCTCATGGCCATCACTTCTCTCATCATGTTTTCTAACCAGCCCCTATGGTTGTCAGGATTAGCCATGTCTGTCACTTGTTGTTGCAAAGTTTTGATTTGTTGAGCTAATATTTTTATGGATGGTGATGGAATAGGAATGGAAGGGATGAATCCTCCACCTTCCCCATAAAATGTATAATTCCAATCCATGATGTTTTATTGTTTGGTTTGGACCTAGCATCACAACATATAAGATGTTTTCTCCATTTCTTTGGATATGACAATGTTTGATTGAACTTGACCAACTTGTTTGAGTTGAGATTGAGTTTGACTAATCCTCTGAATGTGTTTTGGACATTTGGGGTATGACTTTCTGAGATTATTATGCAAATGATGATGAACTAAGACAGACGTATATGAGGTCTAGACAAGGACGTATATGATAATGTGGACTCAAAATTAGGAATATGCAATGACTATGGATGATAATGAAGACGTGAATGAGGACTATGCAAATGATGATGAACTAAGACATATGTATATGAGGTCTAGACAAGGATGTATATGAGGATGATAATGCAAAAGACTTAGGATGATAATGAGGATGTAAGTGGGA
This sequence comes from Cryptomeria japonica, assembly GCF_030272615.1. Classification (NCBI taxonomy): domain Eukaryota; kingdom Viridiplantae; phylum Streptophyta; class Pinopsida; order Cupressales; family Cupressaceae; genus Cryptomeria; species Cryptomeria japonica. The sequence goes on along the minus strand of NC_081408.1, from coordinate 601,922,538 downwards.
CTATGCAAAATATGTATGACAATAATGAGGACGTAAGTGGGACTATGCAAAAGACATAGGATGATAATGAGGACGTAAGTGGGGATTGTGCAAAAGACTGTAAAAGATTGCCTAGGGTCACAAGTATGTAAGGACTTTTGAGTTTTGGTTTCAAAATGAACTTTGTTTTCTGTAACTTCATGTGTAGGACAATGTTTTGTAGTTTTCCAAATCTAAGAACAATTGCTGGTAGGTATGTATAGCAAACTGACTCAATTTTCACAAAATCTCAGAAAATTCAGAGATACGTGGGATAGGGCCTGAAATAGCCCAAGGGACTGACTCAATACTGGTCTATCACAATGATACATAAAAAAGCACGGAATACAATCTTAGGCTGGATAGTGGACACCATTCAGTGAGGCCCTTATGAAATACTGAGACAAAATGAACAGATAGAGAGTCTGGCAGCACTGGCTCCACTCCACGACACACACTTCTCAGGCATGCCAGTATCTCTTACCTCGAAGATCCGAGGATCTTTTAGCCGAGGGATTCTTGTATCATAGTGTAAGGCACATGAAGGGTATCTATGGGGTATGATCCGCACTCCTAGAACCACTTAATGTAGGATTTTTGGCAACTAAATTGGTTCTTAGTATTAGGTTTCGAGGGGTCCCGATCCAACGACAGATTCTCAGAGAAAGCCACTTAAGGCTTTAGTTGAGCTTATCGGTGCAGCGAAGGCCCCCGCATACGTTGAATTCACTCAACACTCTAGCTGCTTGACCAGTATATTTATATAGCAGCTCGAAAAACTTGCTCAAGAGTATGCTAGGAGAGATGATATCCCCAACGCATCCCAATTCGAAGTACCTTTGTGGGGTGATGAAATCCCCAGCCAAAGATACCCCTCACTACATAGAACAAAATAAAATTTGGATGTCGTTGTCACCTTCCTTCTTTCTCCCAAGAGCCCGATGGCGGGTAGAAAGTCAGTTAGTGCAACTGTAGGTCCACCCCAAACACAACGAAAAGTTCTTTTCCCTTAAGAAAATGAAAAATGATTAAATCTAATGTAGCCTAATTCATGTTCATTTTATAGTCCAAATTTAGGTGTTAGATATGCATGTGCATGTCAATTTTAAACACCAATTCCAAGAATGAAGGCATACATGTCAATTTTAACCATTTGTTTGATTTTTAAGCACTAAAAACCAAGTGTGAGATACACACATGTCAATTTTAGCCCATGTTCATTTTAAACACCAACAACAAAGTGTGAGATTATTCATGCATGTCCTTTTTAACTGTTGTTGATTTTAAGCACTAAAAAATTGAAGTGTGAGATTATCCATGCATGTCCATTTTAACTATTGTTGATTTTAAGCAATAAAAAATTGAAGTGTGAAGTGTGCACGCAAAATTACTAATCTAATCCTCTCTGTGAATCTGCCATAGGCTGTAAACAAAAGATTATTAGTAAAATTAAACCAACAAAAAATAGAAACTCAAAACTTGACAGAGGCAATTGCATAATACTACCTGAGCAATTGTGTGATACTTACAAACCGAATGCGTAAATCTAACAAATCGAATGCATGACATTATCTGGTTGATTGTGTAGCACTAACAACTTGATTGTGTGACAGAATGCAGACAACAACAAAAATTAGAAAAATACAAGAAAACTAAACCCGATCAGGAACTTGCGAAACCAATTGTGAAGCCCTAGCAAAATCCCTCATCATCTATTCAATATTGATTAGATCATATTTAACTGTATAAGAAAGAACTAGGCTATTATATCTATCTAAGGCCAGTTGTTCCTTTGAATCCTGTATCAATTTTTCTACCTAGAGAACTTTTTGATATCGTTCGGCTTCTCTCCTTTGTTGTTTCGTCCTTCTTGCACGTAAAATCTTGAACTGAACTTTTCTTGCCATAAATAGTGTTAATCAAATTATGAAATAAAAAAGAAATTTGATCCCAAATTAACCGATTTTAAGACAGAATTAAACAGAACAGATTCCTATGAATGCGTGATTCCAAAAGGGCCATTACGTGATCTGGACAGGGCGATTGCGTGACCCTGTCTGAACAAATGTGTGACCCCAAAGGGTCGAATGCGTGATCGTATCTATGCGATTGCGTGATGATGTAAGCTCGATTGCATGATGGAAAATCTTTTCTCAAAATTCATGCAACCTACAAAAAAAAAAAGAAAAATCCGCACAATCTGCAAAAATCACACAGAACATAGAAAAGGTTAAATTGTTGTTAGTTCACGTCGGGTTCACCAAAATGTGGGATGCAAAATTCATCTTCTATTAAAAAAGTAATCAATTAGAAACAAGGGAAATCATGAATCCCTATCCTAATCAAAATTTAACAAACAATACAATGGAATAACGCAATTAAGAAATAAGAATTATAAATCAAATCAAATCAAAAACTCCATATTCGTGACTGCATCGAACTTTCGTTGCTCTTCTCCTCTTCATGGTATGATGGCTCTCAAATATTGCGCCGGTAACCTGCAAGTGACACAAAAATTCAAAGTTCGTGATTCTTGAAAATGGAGATTAGATGCTCAATTCATGAAAATTGGAGAAGATTGATTGAAAGGTGGAACAAATTGATCAAGAGATGTGAACTCAGGTGAGCTCAAATGAAAATTGATAGTTGAACTGTTGATTGTAGGAGTGAAACTCAATAGATTGAATAGATTAATTGAGTTAACTGATTGAGAAAAAGCTGACTGAAGGAAGAAAAAGAATGATTGGTGGAAATAAAGAGGATGACATAGAAAGCTTAATTTAGAAAAAGCTATCTGAAAGATGGAAATAGAGATTGGAGAGAAAAATGATTTAATTAATTAATTGATTAATTAATTAATTTAGCATGTGCTTGCATTTAGATTTAGATTTTTAATTTAATCTTTGCATGAGATATTATTCAAATAATTGAATTTATTAATTCAATTTAGCATTTGAATATATTTAGAACTTGACTTTGATTTTCAATTTGGTTTTTGAAATCATGCACATGTAATTGAATTTGGAAGAATATGAAATTAAATGAAATTAGAATTTGGGGTTTTTGGAAATGGAAGAATTAATTAGCTAATTAAAAGAAATAATTAATTAATTAAATAATTTAAAGAAACTATTTAATTATTTAGAAATAGAATTTACTTAAATAATAAAGATTATTTAATTTAAAGTATTAAATCACAATTTATTAAATAATAAATATAAATATTTAATTAATATTTAGAAAAGGGTTGAATGATTAGATGATTAGAGATAGAAATTGAATAATTAGTAATTTATTTAAATAATAAAGATTATTTAAATTAGGGAATTAATCAAAATTAATTAAATAATAAATATTTAATTAATATTTAGAAAATGATTAAATGATGAAAGAATTGAATAAGAAAATAGAATAATTAGTGAAATGATGAGGAAATATGAAATTAGAAGAATGAGATTAATTAACTTAATTAAATAATAAAGATCATTTAATCAATTAGAGGAATAATTAGTACATGATCAATGAGACATTTTTTAGGTGTCTACAATGCTATGATATGAGATGATGTATGCATGTATTTATGATGTTTATGTACTAATCAAATGAATGCAAGATGTGTGCATAATAATGATATTATGATGATATGCATCCCTTAACAATGGAGGCCCTATGAATTTTTTTTGCAATTAGGGTTTGTTTGAAATCAGGAAGCGGTGGCATGCATGGTGGGAGGTGAGGGGAATGGGCCTCGATGGTTTGGGATGGCCCATTCCAAAGGGATGGGGGATCCCTCAAGATTTGTTCGCAACATACACATCACTGTGGCAAGGGACCAAGGGGTTGGAGCGGTGATCATTCTCAATATGTGCAGGGCAAAAGACATGTGCTACCAGCATGGGGTGGATATATTCCTAGAGTGTCTATTTTTGGCTTTCCTTCCTCATTTGGCCATACGCGGGTGCTTCCCAAGACAATTGCATCATGGGAAGATGGAGCAAGAGTTACAGAAATGGTGCACCACTGTGCAAAATCATTGTTCGTGGAACTGGTTGGAGAGATTGAAGAGGAGGTGGAGCATAATGTGAATGTTTTTCAAGGCTTGGATTGATTGGTCTAGAGGTATATGACCGAGTTTTAAAGATCTTTATAAATGGATTTCTAAGAACTAGAACCCATTTTGGATGGGTGTGTTTAGATTTATCCTTGTGCTCGTGGTTTTTTTATTGTAGTCTTCAAATATGTGAATGATAGGAATAAGGTTTTGTGTGAACAACAATGGTGTTGGGAGAATAGATACATGCTTTTTTTGAGACCATGGCACATGACCTTCAATCCCTCTATCGAATCTTTTGACTGGATGCCTTTATGGGTGAGACTTCCAAACCTAACTGTTCACTTTTGGTTTGATTCATATTTTGAAAAGTTGGGGGATTCTTTAAGCAGATTCTCAATGATTAATGAGGGTTTGTCTAATCTTCTACACTCCACCTTTGCATGAATTTTGGTGGAGATGGATGTTAATGTCAGTCTCTCAAAAGAGATCTCCATCAAAACTTTGAAGCGTTGTTGGGTACAGTCCTTAGATTATGAAGGGGTTCCATTTAGGTGTAGGAGATGTTTTCAAACTAGTCACATTGCGGATTAGTGTAGAAAATGGAAAATGGAGAGAAATTCTTCATAGTGGAAATATTTTTCTACTCTCCATTACTCTGTGGAGAAAAAGGATGAGAATTTGAAGGCTTGCTCACTTGCCCCGAGTGGGGTGGGGGGGAGGGGGGGGTTCTAGTGAGCCAATTGTGGAACCTCTTTCTACTTGTCTCTTGGAAGGTAATGTGAATCCTACTCTTAATAGTGTTAATATTGTTGTGGTTACAGGTTCAAATCAGTTGGAAGCTCCTTTGGCATTGAAGCATTTAGAGTCAAGTGGTATTGGGCCATTGCAAGAAAAGGGGTTGGAGGGGTTGCCCACTGCAAAGTATGTTGGGAATGTTGGCTCAACAATTAGGTATGTCTCAGGGAATATTACTAAGAACCATATCTATATGCAAAATTCAATAAAAGGGAGGAAGGATAGGTTAGTTGTTTCCAAGTTGAAATTATTGGAAGATGCAAGATAGGATGGATGGATAGAGGTTAAAAGGAAGAGAAAAAGGAGAGTGAAGAATGAGAGTATCAGCTTGTTCCTTCACTCTTATGAGAATGGGAGGGTTGAATCACCATTGTAATCCTTACTCCCCTTTGGGATCAAATGCATATGGGAAAGTGGCTCCCTGAATGTATCCCCACCTAGTTCAGATTGTCTTAAAACCTGATTTCTCAATAAAATCAACTACTATTACCAATAAAAAAAGATATTATGATGATATGAAACACTAACTATGTGGTGATGTAGGATGTATGTATGAATTTATTTTTGGTGTGTCATTATACTCAGTTAGATGATGTGTGACTACATAGGAAAAAGGGATATGACAATATTAGACAATGGAAGGTAGAAGATATGGAGGTGAAATGAGTTTTTTGTGCATTTCTCATCGTTGATCTTATTATGGAAAATCTACTGTGACCATCCAAATATACATTCAACCTAGATAGTCATTGTATAATTTGCATGGAGATCAGATAGTCACAAACAAGGAATGCCCATATTCACACTAAACATATAGTGTCTGCATATCCTTGGACAAGTCATAGTATTACTAAGAGACAATCCACAAATAACAAAATAGGTTAAATGCCCCATCCAGACCACTAGATAGTCCATAGACATCCTTGAGAAGCATAGGAAATATGACACAACAAAAGATCAAATCAAATGAAAATCAAATACTTTACACCAACATAAACTGAAATCCCAAAGTTATAAGTGTATCTTTCCACATATGTTAAAATGCTTGATCTGGTCACAATGTTGTCGTCTTGATAAAGGACAAATAATGCTGAAAAACCCTGTTGTAGTCAAAGTCTACTATAATATTGATTTGTTGAAAGCCCATGGTTGCTTGTGTCTCATCTGAAACTGACTTATGCCATGAAGCCAATACTTTATTGCAAAGCAGAACAAAATTTTTATTGCAGATTGGTAATGCAAGGAATCTTTTATTGTGGATTATGTGTGAAAAGAAGAAAGGAATAAAAAGATGATGCTCCTCACAACATGGTATGCCAAGGATCCACTTCCATCACAAGGTTTAGGATATCCCCCCAATTATACATAGGACCTGATTTATTATGGATGAAAGAAAATGGTGGAAAGGATTTATTATGGGTGGGAAACCAATCTTAGGTAGATTAATAACAAGCCATGGTGGGGATGGACACATTTATTATGGAATGATAGACTATGAGTGTGCGCAAAGTGAAGGGAAAAACTGAGTCCTGAAGGAGGGAGGAGCAATAGTCCCTACACATGGCACCGACAACCTAGTTTCCACCATGGTACTTACCTAGAGCATCACTGAAGTGGTTTTCACTGTTGGATGAATTTATTTCTCTAATTTTTTTTCATTTTTTAATTGTTTTGTGTCATAAGGTTCCTGTTTGCTAGGTTTTCACCAAAGTGATGATTTTTTTAACGATTTTTTTGTTTGTATTTTTAACATTTTTTTCATTTTTTTTTGTATTTTTAAAAGGATTGTCTAAAAAGCTATGTATAGAACCAGTGAAGGTGCATGCTTTTGATAAGATCATCTTATGGTTCTCCTTTTGGTATTGATAAATAATATGCACCCAAGTCATAAACTTCTCTGATGACATAAGGCCCAAGCTAATTTGGTTCAAACTTGCCCCTTTTCTCTCGATCCTGTTGATTTTGGGGATTTTCTCTTAGGACCAAGTCACCTACCTCAAATGTGTGAGGTTTCACCTTGTGATTATAATTGCAGCTCATGCATTGTTGATATTAATTCAAGTGATTGAATGCACTTTATGGATGCTCATCTAACAATTCCAAGTCTTGCAAGCAGGAGACCCTATAGTCTTCATCATCGATAAGATCGTGTAAGGAGACTTGTAAAGATGGTAACTTGACATCAATGTGCAAGATGGATTCAACACCATAGACAAGTGAATAGGGAATGGCTCTTGTAGGTGTGTAGACACTTGTGCGATAATCCCATAGTGCGGGATTAAGTTTGATGTGCCAATTGTGGCTAGCATTATCGATTCTCTTTTTAAGGATTTTGAGAATAGTTTTGTTTGATGCCTCATCTTGACCATTACCTTGGGGATAGTGTGGAGTGGAAAAGAAATGATGGATATGGAATTGATCACAAAGCTCACGAACATCTATATTTTTGAAAGGATGTATGTTGTTCATGATAATAGAAATGAGAACATTGTATTTGCAAATGATGTAATTGAGAATGAAAGTTGCAATCTTCTTATCGGTGATTTGTACGAGAGGAACGACCTCAATCCACTTTGTGAAATACTCAGTGGCTATGATAATGAATTTATGGCTATTCAAGGATGGAGGGTGAATCTTTCCCATGAGATCAAGTCCCCACTGATAAAAAGGCCATAGAGCAGCAATCAACTGAAGTTCCTGTGTTGGTGCATGAATTAAGTCTTCATGAATCTAACATTGCTTGCATTTCTTGACAAACTAGTATGATTCTTTTTCCATTGTGGGCTAGTAGTAACCAATCCTCATAAGTTTCTTGGCTACCCCACATATACCTTTGTGGACTTCAAACATTGCGATTTGAACTTCCTCACTTTATAAACATTCAAGAAGAGTACAATTGAGACCCCATCAGTAAAGTGTGTCAGCTATGATGACATAACAAAAGGTTTGATAGATGAAGGTACAACATTGATTATTAGAAAGGTCGGGTGGAAGGGTATTATTGCGGAGGTAAGTGAAGATATTGACGTACCAAGAGGAATCCCGTCAGTAAAGTGTGTCGGCTATGATGACATAATGAAAGGTTTGGTAGATGAAGGTACAACATTGATTATTAGAAAGGTCGGGTGCAAGGGTATTATTGTGGAGGTAAGTGAAGATGTTGACGTACCAAGAGGAATAAAGATCAATAATGCATATTAATTCATATGGAGTGATCTCATATGCAGGGACCAAAAGATTATCCACCAAGAACTCATGGCAAGTCATGTTTTGTAACATATTGATCAAGGAGACAATAGTAACCATAATATTTGTAGCATGATTGTTTTCTCTTGGTATTTTCTCAAAGAATATCTCTATGGAATACTTATTGAAGTCATCCCCCATTTTATTGTAAGGCATCAGATTGTCATCCTTGGTTTAATAATCATCATTTGTTTGATGAATCACAAGTTGGGAGTCCCCAAAAACATAAACTTCATGGATTCTCCAGTGTACTACAATTCGTAGACTTCTTATCAATGCTTTATAATCTGCAATATTATTTGTGCAAGAGAAAGATAATCGATATGACTTAGGACTAGAATCTCCTTGAAGTGTGATAAATAGTATGCCTACTCCTGCTTCATGTTGTATAAAAGATCCATCAAAGTATAGTTGTCATAATCTTGATTTGGTCACTATGAAGATAGATTCATCCAAAAATTTTGATACAAGAGGAGAATTGTTGATCATCAGTGCATCTCCAAGTTGATCTACAATGACCTATCCTTTGATAGCTTTTATGTCAACATATTCAATGTCAAATTCACTTAACATCATGAACCACTTACTCAGCCTACCTATGAGAGTTGCTTTTTTGAGTAGATATTTTAGTGGATCAATTCTTGATACGATCTTTGTTTTATGAGTTAGCATGTACGCAACTTCTCCGAGGCAAAAATTATGACAAGACACACACACTCAATTGGATTGTAATTAAGCTCATATCCAACCAATGTGATATTTATGTAGTAGATGGCTCATTCTTTACGCTCATGGTTCTATTGTGCGAAAAGTATAGTAGAGTAGCAATGGTTTTCCTTGAATTGGTGGCATAAGCACTAGTGGATTCAAGAGATAGTCCTTAAGAAATTGGAAAGATTGTTGGCATTTGTCATCCCACTTAAAATTGATGTTCTTGTGAAGCAAATGTTGGAACGGATGGTATTTATCTATGAGATACACTATGAATTTGCAGATTGATTGAAGATTTCCTTGCAATGATCTAAGTTGACTAACATTCTTAGGAGGAGGATTTATTATAGAAATTTTAAGCATAATTAACTAGAATAAATGAGTAAACCACCAATACTCAATTCCAATTAGATAATCCATAAATAACAATAAAATATTGAAAGGAAATCAATGAAGCATAAGATAATCTAATCTAAACTCCATCAAATGATTCCATCCACGGCTTCCATTGATCTTCTCCAATATTGTGTTGTGTGGCTCTTAGTGTCACTTTGGGATTCTTGCATAAAGATGGCAAAATAATTTCGAAGATAGTGGTTGTTGAAAATGGAGAATTGATGTTGAATTTATAGTTTTTTGGAGGAGATTGATTGAGAGGTGGAACTCAAGTGATCTCGCATGTTGATTGATAGTTGAATTGAATTGATTGAAAGGTGGAACTCAATTGATTGATATGTTAAGTGAATAAATTGAATAGTTAAGTGAATAGATTGAATAGATGACTGGATAGATTGAATAGTTAACTAAGTTAAGTGGGGAGATGACAGATCTGATTGCATGTTAGAAAAAAGTTGATTGAGAGTTATAAAAAGAGATTGAGGAGATAACTGAGTTAACTGGTGAGTTAATAGATTTGATTGCTCAGTTATAATTTTAGCATGTGTTGTAGGATTTTTTATTTGAAATTTAATTTGATTTGCATGTAAGTTGAATTTTGATTTTCAAAATCATGAAATTAAAATGCACATGAATTTGAAATTAGGTGAAATTAGAATTTTGGGAAATTGGAATTTGAATTAGAAGAATATTTGAAATTAGATGAAATTAGATGAAATTAGAATTTGGGGATTTGGATTTGAATTTGAATAATTAATTAGTTAATTAAATAATTTAAAGAAATTATTTAACTATTTAGAAATTGAATTTAATTAAATAAAAATATTATTAAATTAAAATATTAAATCGTAATTAATTAAATAATAAATATTTAATTAATATTAGGAAAGGATTAAATGATTAATTGATGAAGATAGAATTGGAGATTGAGTAATTACTAAGATTTAAGAGGAGATGATTAAATTAATTTAGAAGAAGAATAATTAGCTTAATTAAATATAATTAAATAATTATTTAATTAATAAGACAAATAATTAGTGCATGATCGATGAGACACTTTTAGGTGTCTAGAGAGGCATCTCTAAAATTGCTCTGACTTTTGTTAGATTGACCTCAATACCTCGTTGTGAAACTATGTGTCCTAGGAGTTTCCCGGAGGTCCCTTCAAACACACATCTCTTGGGGTTCAATATGACTTTATACTTCTCCAAGCAATCAAAAACCACTGCCAAGACATCCAAATGTTCTTCCCTTGTAACTGATTTTCCTAAAAGATCATCAACATAGTCCTCTATGGTAATATGCATGATGTCATGAAATATTGTTGTCATGGCTCTTTGATATGTGACACCTACATTCTTCAATCTAAAGGGCATGTTTTCCAACAAAAAGTACCCCATGGATATGTTAATGTTTTCTTGTGTTGATCTTTAGATTCTATCTTAATCTAATTGTATTTGGAGAATCCATCCATAAGTGGTAACATTGTGTGGTATGTTGTGAGATTGACAATCAAATCGATGTTTAGTAATGGTAAGTTATCCTTGGGAGAAGCCTTGCTTATGTCTCTGAAATTGGTGCATATCCTTATGTTGCCATTTGGTTCGCTGACAAGTACAAGATTGGAAATCCATTCGGGATAGTCAATTGGTCTAATGAAGCCAACATCCAACAACTTTTCAAGCTCAAATTTCACTAATAATGCCACCTGTGGGTGCATCTTTCACAATTTTTGTTTGCACCTAGAGTAACTGTCAAGTGATGCATAACTAATTTAGGCTCAAGTCTAGGCATATCTATGTATGACCATGCAAAATTTATTTGTCTCTCTGTGAATAACTTTGTGAAATTTAGCCCCTCAAATTCTGTCAATGTTTGTGAAAGGAAATTTTAATTATATGGTACTTCTTTTGTCCCAATGTTTTTTTCTTATGGTTTCTTCAATCAACATAGAAGATTTCTCCTGATATGATTTCATTGGGAGGTTATCAATCCTTCCATACATTGGTGCTTTAGAGAGGTTTTCACCATCGGATGCATCCTTTCTTTTTACTTTTTTGGGGTCAGAAAGCGTCAGAATGTAGTTTTCACTAAAAGACCCATTATTTGTTTTTATTTTAATATTTTTGTGACTGGAAGGTTTGGGACCCTATGTCACATTTTTTAGTGCAATGGTGTATCCTTATTTATGGTCCCCAATAGGGAGATCATCTCTTATGCCAAGGTAATTGATGAAGGCCTCATCATTTTGGAATGTGTCAAGTTGCAGAGGTCCTTATTATTCCTATTCAGTGAGTTGAGGGTGAACAAGGGGGAGGCCATCGGTGCATTCAAATTTGACAGGTGTAAGGGTAAAGACACAAGAACCTTCAGGTATATCAATAAAGTCATCAGGGTCACCGTTGGTACTCTCTCCATTAGTCTCAATCGTAAAAGAATCTAAATTGACATCACTATCTAGAAGAACACTCAACGTTGGGAGTGCTCCCTTTTTATGGTTTTCACTTAGAGCCTCAAGATGTAGAGGGTTCGAGATCCCAAAAAAAAATTATCCATGCTTCACCACTATTTTTCTTAGCCTGAGATGTAAAATTTGATGACATTGCTTCACCAATTTTGAATAGTTCTTGAAATGTCTTCTCCTCGATGGGTTCACTGGGTTCTCTGATGGTTTCTACAAAACCATAATCACTAGACAGTTTGTCAGAACCCCATTCCTATTCATTTAAATTTGTGGAATAATGTCTTTATTTTTGTTGGTCATTGGTGGAAGCAAGATAAGTAATTTTCAATGTTGCTTGGGAATCAATACCACATAATCTCAATGGTACAAAACCAAGTCCTTTTGTTCATTGTTTCCTTGGTACTAATTTGGGTTGGAATGGTTCCACAATGCCTTTCTTTTATAGGCAGAGAGGACCTTTTCCATCATATCCCATCTTTTGTAGAAACTTCAAGCCTTTTGCACAGTTTTCAATTGGTATTGTGATGTGGTCTTGATTAGGTTGTGCTTTTGGTTCTTTGTAGAGAATCTTGTAGATATCCTCCTCTTCCATTTCACCCCATCTTTTTAAGGTGGTGGTATCACATTTTATGATGATTTTTTATATTATTTGAAGGATGTGATCTGGAAAAGTCTTGGGAGAGTCCATTAATTTCCTTAGATACATGGTTTTATTTAAGTTATATTATCGCATGCCTATGTCTTTGAATTTCCCTTTGAATTCTGTGTGCCTTGATGTAGAAGACTTTAATGATTCTAGATCAATATATGCTAAATATGGACTAGCTTCTCGATTAATTGGGACTATTGTTCCAGGTCTTGGTTGAAGATTGTTGCAATATATGTATGGATTTGATCACCTTTGACTATAACTTTGATTCCATTGTGTGGGAACTTGATAAATTGGTGGTAAGTGGAAGACATTTCTCTTATTACATGGATCCAAGGTCATCCAAAAAGTTTATTATATGTGAAATCAAGATCAAGGACTTGAGAAACCATATCCTTTGTTACAAGCCCAACTCTTAGAGGTAAAGTGATTTTTCCTTTTGAGGAGTGTTCTTTATCATCATAGGAAAATCAACAATATTTGTAGAGAATCCCAATTCTAAGACAACTTTCAATGTGCAGATACTAAGATCTACTCCTCCATCTATCAAGACTCATTTTATGTGGTGTTTATGGAGGAATGCTTTGTTATGAAGTAGTGCACAATATGTGGTTGTTGTGGAGATGTGTCATCTACTTTAGTAAATATAAGTCAATGAGGGGTAGAAAGATGTCCCACCATGTCTTGAAATTGCTCCACATTTAGATCAGTAGGAACAGATGTCTCTTACAAGTATTTTTCTAAAATAGCCTTGTGTGAAGGTGAAATGAGAAAAAGTTCAAGGATTGAAATAAGAGAGGGTGTCTTTCTCAATTGATCTACAAGGTCATATTGACTATTGGATGAAGAAGTCATTTTGGATGGAGAACCTTGTAAAGTAACTAAAGAAGTTGAGAAATACAACTTCAGAGATCCCAAGAACACCTGCAAGCAAAATACCTGTCACAAGAGAAGAATGGAGACAAAAAAGCAATAATGGCTTTGAAGAAAAAGATTATCATTCAAAGAGGGAATGAAAATATAAATACAATACAATCCTTATAAAAGGAGATTGTGCAACCCTAAATGAGAATGTATTTAATAATTAGAATAATTCACAATTAAGATAATCTTAAGAAGGAATAAAAGGTGACTTAATCAAACTAATTAAGTAAAATTACCTTTTACTTTAACACCCCCCTTAAGATGAGCTTAGGGAGAAGTTGCAAACTAAATGTGGTGAAAGCAAATGCAACTACATGAAGAAAGAAAATTTGGGTTCTAACAACAAAGCCTGATGAGGTACCCAATCACAACCAAATCTCTATAAACTGGAGAAATAGAGAAAACAACGTGGGAAAAACTCTACTCCAAAAAATAGATGGAAAAAGCATGCTAAAAAAAACATGAAGGAAGGAAGGCCTCAATGAGACCCCCCAAGGACAATTTCTTTCACCCCAAGCATAGAGCGCAACTAAAGGTAGTGTGGGGATGTGAAAGGTTTAGTGAAGATGTGAGCAACCTGCTCCTCTGTAGGTATGTACTCCAAGATGAGAAATCCATCCTGAATCAACTATCTGATGATGTGCATGTGAAGCTCAATGTGTTTTGTCCTCTGATGCTGCACTTGGTTGTGGGAAATGTGAATGGCACTCTGATTGTCACACCAAACAATACTGGGACTATCAAGAGGGAACCCAAACTAAGTCATCAACTATTGAAGCCATAAAACCTCTTAACTAGCTAGCATTGTTGCTCGGTAATCAGCCTCTGTGGATGATAATGCAAAAGAAGACTACTTCTTGCAAGACCATGTGATGGGGCCAGAACCAAGGCAAAAAACAAAGCCAGAAGTAGACTTCTGATCATGAGCATCGCTAGCCCAATCTGAGTTAGTAAAGCCAACAATGTGAGAGGATCCTGAAGTATAGTGAATGCCAAACTATGTAGGCCCCAGAATGTACCTCAAAATACGTTTGGAAACTTTCCAATGGCTCTCATGGGGATCATGGGAGAACCTAGAGACAAGGCCAACTATAAAGGAAAGATTTGGGTGGGTATGTGTTAGGTACAACAAACTACCAACCAACTACCTGTATAAGGTAGGATCCACAAAAGGTGTAGAACAAGTGGCAGACAAAACAACACATGACTGAAATGGTGTGGGTACAAGCTTGCAATCAAGCATGTCAAATTTGTGAAGCATATCAAGAGCATACTTCTTCTGAAGTATGGAAATCCCATCAGAAGATTGAATAACCTATAGGCCCAAAAAATAGTGCAGAAGTCCAAGATCTGTCATCTCAAACTACTCCATCAAAGCTCTTTGAATATCCTAAATCAAGGAGGATGAGATATTAGTAATGATGAGATCATCAACATATAACACAAGAATAACTATATCATCCCCCTGATGCTGAATATAAATTGTGGGATCAGAATGACAACATGTGAAGAGTGTGGAAAGCAAGAATGAGTCCATCTTCTCATACTAGGCCCAAGGGGCCTGTTTAAGACCATATAATGAATGCTGAATTTTGCAAACCAAAGAAGAATCCTACACAAATCCATGAGGTTTCTCCATATAGATCTCCTCATGAAGGTCTCCATGCAAGAAGACATTCTTCACATCTATTTAAAAAATTCTCCATCCCTGTGAAGCTGCAAGCAAAAGTACAAAGCAAATAGAATTCATCTTGGTGACAGGAGCAAAGGTCTTAGAGTAATCAATACCCTCCACCTGAGAAAACCCCTTCACAACAAGATGAGCCTTATACTTATCAATAGAACCATATGCAGCATACTTGGTATAGTACACCCACTTGCATCGAACCAACTTTCTTCCTTTTGGAAGAGTACAAAGATCCCAAGTATGATTCTTCATCAAAGAAGAATACTCCTCATCCATGGCCCTATCCCACTCTGGGTGACCGGTCACCTCTGAAAGCTTCTAAGGATTATCCGAAATGGAATGACTCAAAAGACTATAACCAGATGTATGTGCATGAGTACGATGAGAATCTGAAGGATCATTTGCCATAGAACTAGCGACATCAATTGTAAATCAGGCCCACTTGGGCAAAGGTTGAGTTGTAGGTGGCGGTGGTGGTGGATATGGTGGACCATCATCTGCGTCATCCTCAAGTAATAAGGAATCCTCAAAAGATGAATAGGGAGGAGGAGGCAGTGAGGGAGAACCTGGTGATGGAGAATCCATCGGAGGAAGGTGCTCATCAAACTGGACATCCCGCCTAAACAGGACCTCTCGAGAATCAGGATCAAACAACATGTACACCTTAACATCCTCATAGTAGCCAACAAATATGAGTGGTCGGCTCTTCCTCTCAATGGATTTCCTATAAGAATTTGGAATAAATACCCAAGCCTCATGACCAAAAACTCGAAATGATGAAACTTCAGGTTGATATGGAACCAAGCCTCCTTAGGAGTCATCTGCCGCAATGCCTTATGAGGCATCAAATTTTGAATATAAGTGGCACAATTAACTACCTTAGCCAAAAAGGCAGGTTGCATAGAACATAACTTAAGAATACAATTAGCCATCTCTCACAGTGTTATGTTCTTTATCTTAGCAACACCATTAAGCTGAGGGGTGTGAGGAACTAATAACTGATGTTGCAAACCATGCTCTATACATAAATTTGTAAAACCCTGATTCATATACTCTCTCCCATTATCTGTGTGTATCCTTCGAATAGAAAGACCAGATTGCTTCTCTACAAATGTCTTAAAGACTTGAAATGAATCAAATACATTAGACTTGTACTTAAGAAATTACACCCATGTACGTATGGAGAAGTCATTAATGAATGTGAGCACACACTTGGCCCCTGAAAAAGATGGAGTTGGAAATGACATAAGATCACTGTGTACCAAATCCAAGGGTGCCTTAGCATGTGTGGCTCTACCTATAGGAAAAGGATCTCGGTGATGTTTTCCAAGTGCACAACCTTGACATACACCATTAGTACAGGATATCTGAGGGAGTCCAATCACAACTGCCTATGTGCTCATCTGTTGTAAGTATTTGTAATTGACTGGCCAAAACGCTCATGCCAAATTTTGCTCACTGAATCTGCATGTGCTACAAGAGAAACACCTGAACCATCTAGACTCTCAAAACCATCAAACATGTATAACTGAGAATCAGGATCAACACTGCCAGTAGCCACAATCAAATTGAGATCATGGATCTCTCTAATAACAACATCATGTGGTGAGAACTCAATTGTTTTACCAGAGACAATGCAAAATATGATAAATTGAGAGGAGGTTGTCGAAATATCAAGAACCAGAAGAACATCCTAAATAAAACCACCTTTCAATGGAACAATACCTGAACCAGAAACTGAAAGTTGTGCTAAGTCACCAACTGCAATCTGTAAAGTATCACTATGAGCAAGTGAGGTAACAAACTGTTGAGAGTGTTTCATGTGGTGAGAAAGCCCTAAATCAATAATCCAAGTGGATGCAGAAGTAATAGCTCATGCAAAAAGAGAAAATCCTTTCCCTGTAGAAGAGGAAGGAGGCTGGGGAGAAGAAATATAATGTTGTTGAATGGCTTCCTCCAAAGCCTCTAATCATTTCCAACACTGGGAAACTGGATGTCCTTTGCCACAGAAACTACAAAGTTCTTCTGATTTCTTCTTAGTCTTGGAGGAAGACTCACCAGACTTAGAATATTTCTCCTATTTGGGATAGGACTTCGGTTTAGAATCAGACTTAGGTGGTGGCTTGGAGGGACTCTCACTGCTAGTTGAATCCTTCTCAGGCTTCAGTTTTTGCTTCTTGTTCTCTTTAGATGTTTGTGCAACCAATGCTTTGTTCTTTGATCCTATGAAAGAGTCCAACTAAGATAGGTGAGCCTGCTCACAAGTCAAGCACGCACAGAACACATCAAATGTAGGCATGGTGCAATGTGCACCCAAGGCATCCATAGTAGAATAGAATGTAGAAGCAAATATCTAATAGGAACCTCAAAGCTTAGAGAGAATCAAGTAGATACACTCTATGTCTGTCTTATTTTTACAACTATGGAGGATAGATCTGGTGGTTTTAAACTTGTTCAGAAAGTCCTCAATGTGAGGAAAGGACTCAAGTAACAATGAGGAGAGTTTTGCCTCAATCTGTAATTCTCTTAACTCATTGATGTTACCAAAAAGATCAGCAAACTTAGACCACATAGCCCAAGGAGTGAGAAAACCATCAAGGTGAAAAGCAAGTTGTCTAAAACATGTAAGGAGATGACACCCATAGCCTCATCCATCTTATCCCTGTGTTGAAGAATCTCAAAGGGACGCTGCAACTGAGGTTTAGCCTCATCCAAATAGGACCACAAACCTCTTGATCTGAGAAGCCTCATCATATGATCTTTCCAGAGGTGATAATTATGTGATGTAAGAAGCTTAACTAAAGAATCTGCCATGTGTCCCTGTACCTGTACTTTCTCGTGTGTATTTTTTTTAATTAAGTGATCTTTCAGACTAGACAGAGGATGTAGAATGGTTTTTTTTTTTAGTTTTTGGTGTTCTAATTTTATGAAGTAAATTACAGAAAGTAGAAAATAACACCCCCCCACAAGATGAAAAACCAAACCCCAGTACAATCTGAGAGCCAAAAAGAAAAGCAAGAGCAAAAAAATTGCTTTAGACAATATCTTGTGTATTTGGTAAAGATTTTGGAACAATGGACCCCAAATTTGAATAGGGCTCTCCAAGACCTTTTTGAAGCCTATTCAATTGCCAAAAAAAGAGTTTGTTTGCCCAAGTTATGGTTTCTAGAGTGCAAAAAATCTTTGACTTTGATGGCAAAAAATAGGTAAAAAATAAAAAAATCTACAAACCTCACCTCCAGATTTGAAAAGCGCTCAAAGAGAGCTTTCTAAGGCCTATTCGTTTGCCAAAATCCAACTCCGTCTGCCCAAGTTATGGCAAAAAAATGACCCCCCTATCAAAAAAACTTTCAAGAAGGGTCTAGTGATGACTGGGCGAAGCTGCCGATGGAGGTGGCGGGTCGGTCGAGCGGTGGTGATGGGTCAGTCGGTGGTGTCTCGAGGCATTGCTACAGGTGGTGGTTACCACTGCTACTGGGCGTGGCAGTATCTATAGGCGGTGGTGGTCATCGCTAACGGTTACCGCTACGGTGAGCAAGCCATCGGCGGTAGCAGTTCCGGTGACCAATTTTGTGATCATAGCGGTGTGAACACCACGTCAGCTTGGGCACACCGTTAAACTACCCAAAAAAAATTGGTTTTTTTTAATTTTTTCGAAATGCATGCCCAAAAGGGCAAAAAACCAAAAAAAAATGCAAGGGCCAAATTTATCCAAATTGGACAAATTTCATATGAATGTGGGAGTTTTTGGGTGTTCTATACTCAATCATGAGGTTTGTTTGAGCCCAAAATGCCTAGAAACAAAGAAGCACCCCATATTCAAATAAAAAACTCTGAAAATCTTGAAACCCTAGCCTCCAAAAAGTTCTTCTGAAAAAATCAGGAACAAGTAGCAGCAGATGTAGGCTCTGATACCATGAAGAAGAGAAATACAACTTTAGAGATCCCAAAAACACCTACAAGCAAAATACATGTCACAAGAGAAGAATTGAGGCAAAAAATCAATAATGGCTCTGAAGAAAAAGATTATCATTCAGAGAGGGAATGAAAAAAGAAATACAATACAATCCTTATAAAAGGAGATTGTGCAACCCTAAATGAGAATGTATTTAATAATTAGAGTAATTATTAAATACATACAATGCATAACTAAGAGAATCTTAAGAAGGAATAAAAGGTGACTTAATTAAACTAATTAAGTAAAATTACCTTTTACTCTAACAATAACTTTATCCCTTCTAGTGTTGACAATGCATTCATTGGCTTTTCCTTTTATGGTTATGGTAGACACATGACTGTTCAATTCGGTAATTTGATTGGAAATGTAATCATAGGTCTCATTTTTGTAATTGGCATTATTGTCTATCTTAGGGGCCTTTCTCTTGTCATGTTTTGGGAATGATTCCTTAAACATAGCATGATCTTCATTGGAAGTATGACCATCAACTTCTATTGTGCCATTGCCAACAAGATATTGAATGAGATTCTTTAATTTGTGACAATTACTAGTCTTCTGGCCCTTGTTCTTGTAATATTCGCAAAACTCACTATCATTCCACCATGAAGGTTTTACCCTTGGTTCAAATGGTTGATTATTTGGTAATGTAATGAGATTGTTGGCAACCAACTTCTTCAATGTGCTTTCAATTGGTTCTCCCAAAGTTGTGTACTTCCTTGGAGGTCTTGGTGCTCTTTGTGTATTTACCTAATTGTGAGATGAACTAGCACTGGGAAAACATATCTTTGGTTTTACCATATTAGCATCCACACCCCCATCATTGATAGTATTCTTGTTCTTATTCGAAAAATCGAGTTTTGTCTTTCCCATTAGAATCCTATTTGTTTTCTTTGAATAACTTGATGGTGCCTTACACAATGAGGACCTTCTCAACAAATAGACCTTTTTAAATGACGTCCTTGAAGGCAGATGAACATGCTTTTTGAAGTTCACATTCCATGTCTTTGTTCACATTTTGGGTAAACATCTCAACCATTTGATTTTATGGAATTTGACAAGGGCATCAACTAGCCAAACTTCTCTATCATTGTAAAAATGACGCAAAAGATTCTTCATTTTTTTGTTTTTTATTGCATAAAGTGGTCACGGATACTTCATATTCAATGTTGTATGAGAAATGTTGTATAAAGGCCTCTAGAATCCTATTTGTTTTCTTTGAAGAACTTGATGGTGCCTTGCTTAATGAGGACCTTCTCAACAGATAGACCTTTTTAAATGATGTCCTTGAAGGTAGATGAACATGCTTTTTGAAGTTCACATTCCATGTCTTTGTTCACATTTTGGGTAAACATCTCAACCATTTGATTTTATGGAATTTGACAAGGGCATCAACTAGCCAAACTTCTCTATCGTTGTAAAAATGACACAAAAGATTCTTCATTTTTTTGTTTTTTATTGCATAAAGTGGTCACAGATACTTCATATTCAATGTTGTATGAGAAATGTTGTATAAAGGCCTCTGCTAATTTACCCCGTGACTTCATCCCAAGTGGAAGTTGTGAAAACCATTTCATGGCTTGTCCACTTAGACTTTGTGGAAATAATCTCATCAAGGGTCCTCTCTCACCAGCTCTATACAAGCTGTGAAAAATTCTCTAATGTGTGCCTTGGGATCTCCTTTTCCTCTGTACTTATCAAACTTAGGTACCACAAAATGTCGGTATGCTTCTATCAAATGGATAAGGACATATGTCATGAATTGTGTGGTCTTTTGCTGGTGTTTGCATACTTGTGATTTGTTGTTGCAATTCCTTAATCTATTGTTGCAAATCACTACTAGGTGGTGCTTTGTCTCTTTGGGGTATTCCCATGCCTGATCCACCGAGTGGAGGAGGGATATATTGCATGTAAGGATTATATTGGTCATATATGTACTCAGGTGGTGGAGGAATGTAATTATTGTATGAGCCACCTAGTATAGTATTATGATGAGGTGCACTAGGCCTAGGGCAATTATATGTATCATGACCATGTGTGTAATTGGTATTGTAAGCATGATCTTGGGTATGACCATCAAATATGACATGCGGTCTCCTTGTATAAGTATATATTGTCATGATCTTGAGTATTCTCTTGTTGTTGAGTATAAGCATTGGTATTCCTTTGGCCTTGGAGAGTACATGCATGAGGTTGTTCATGAGTTTATATAGCATTATTAGTATAAGAATGAGTATGGGTCTATTTAGGATTTTGAAATAGGGGTGAAGGTGACTCGGATCATTACCATTAAATTAATTGGGATCCTCTTCCAAAATTTGTGTCACATCAAAGTCATGGGGTAATCTTGCACCATCTTGAATTAACATGTGTAAAAGTGTTGGTGGTCTCTTCTCATAATCGTTTCAACCAATCTACTAAATCGTTCATTGAACATGTGATCCTGAATCTCTATGGTAGTAAAGGATTCATTGTCAAATTCTTACATGTGTTACTGCGATTTTCAAAAGTTTGTGCATTGTAAAAATCTTCCTCATCAAACTCATATGTTTTTATGTTTTAAGAACTTTGAGCTTCTTCAGCTTATCTTCTAGACCTTTAAGATCGGATTTCAACCATGAAAAGACCTTTGCTACAATGGAATATGTCCAAGAATATGAAAATTATGAAAGATAAGGAGGGTTATGAAGAGGAAAATGAATCTAGGGTTGTCTTACAATGTCCCAAAATGTTGTTCCAAGATAAATGTGATGATCTTGTTGGCATTACAATAAGTTGGGAGATTGTTGGCATTACAATAAGTTTGATGGTTGATGATATTGAGAAGGTTGTTGGAAATGAATGATATAATTGATAAAGGATGATTACTGTCTTAATATTATTTTTTTGTCATTGATGTCAATCAATTGATTTTCTGATTCAATATGATGTTGCCATATCTTAAAAAGTATGTTTTGATGAGTATAAAGATGTCAGTAAGTGACACAGAAAGAATGTGAAAATAAAGGGGAGTAATAAGTTATTCAATGAGCAACTATTACCGAGTTAGACAGTGATGAGATTATGATTGTAGACACTTAAAAATAATTATTATTTTTAATTCCTCACATAATTAATTAATTAATTATGTTAATTCAAATTCTTCTCAATATTAATTAAATATAATTAATATTGTCACTATAGCATGTGATTGATTTATTCAATAAATCAATCCCTTTCTTTATTCTTCTAAAAAATCAAATCCTCACAAATCTTCCTCTTAGCTAATTAATTTTAATTAATTAGTTAACCTACATGATTCCTACAAATCATCTTCTTAATTCATCACTAACCTAATAAATTCTTCTAGAAACTCCCTAAACTCAGTTAACATTATTCTTCTAATTTTTTAATCCCTCCACTCATTCTCTCTCCTAGTCAAATTATCCTAATCCCACCTAACATTTCCTCTAATCCCCCTCTTAATGAATCGTTAATGGCTAATCAGCATGATTAGCCACAAAGTCAACTCCTTGCTTTTAAATACTCTTTTCCTAGGTGAATGTAAGATTTTTGAAATCTCACATTCCTCCAGGCATTCCCTCTCCCAAGGAATTTTTAATTCTTTTTTATTCCTCCAATCCCCATGATATCCTTTTTTGGAGAATTTTTTATTCCTCCAATGCACCTTGTGGAGTGTGGAGATACGAAATGCCTTTAAGGCATATTTTTTGGTCTCCACACCCTCTCTTGGACCTTGTGCGAGCTCACAAGTAAATCCTAGCCCTTCATCTTGAATCCATCCTAGCCATCTATTTTTCTCTCCTCTTCCTATAAATAAAGGGCTCCATCCCTTCATTCAAAACATCTTGAAATCCAGTAAGCTTATGCTGCCCTTTTGAGCCCAAGAAATCATCTTGGCAGCTTCATCATTTTCATCCTTATCATCATCCTGAAAACCATTTCATGTTGTGCACATCATTAGAGAGTCATCCACATCCAGCAATCAAAGGAGCACGTCAAGTGGAGCATTATCAAGGGGCGCCTTCACTTCATCAAGTTCAATTTGAAGGAGAAGGTAACATAGCAAGGTAAAATGGTCTTTTCATGCTATTTTAGCATTTTGCAGGTTTATTTTGTTATGTTTTGATCATTTAACCTTCTAATCTATTTTCCCCTCTTCAATGATGTTTTTATTGTTTTGATATCCCATATATATGTATTTGAAGACTGAACAAGAAGGGGAAAATATTTCATGTAATAGAATGAGTAAAGGTTTGATACTATTCTATTTTACTGAGCAAGGAGCTAGTCGGTAAACTCCATGGTTACTGATGTCGGTTAATGAATGAAAAAGTCACCGAGAAGAGAATGTCTACCGAGTAAAGTTCAGTATTAACCGAGTATCAACCAAGTAGTAACAGAATGCATTAAATAAAGTGTATACATTATTTAATGAAGGATGCCAATGAGCTGGAGGTTTATTGAAGATAGGAATGTCATGCAAGAAGTTTGTTAAGGATCAACGACAATTAAAATTCAAGAGTAAGATCTACAACACAGATTGAACGGTCCTAACCGAGCACAAGTACCAAGAAAGGATACAAGTTTCAAGGCAAGATAAAACATTTTTCAGATCAAAGGATACAATGAACCTAGTCAAGTTTGAAGATCTGATGGCTAAGTTTAATCATGGGAAATGTGATTAAGGAGATTAGGCAGTTGGGAATTGCTTATAAATAAAGTAATGTTGTCGAAAGAAGAATGCGGGCAAACTGAAGCACAGTGATGCTACAAAAGTGATTACCGAGTACAGAAGATTGAAGGACAGATTGAGAAGCCTAGCAAGAAGATAGATAAGTCTTATGACAAGATTATCTTGAGCATATTGAGCACATAGAATTTTCTTTAACATTCTAGATGTGAAGTTACAGATATATTTTATTACTGTTATTTATGTTTGTAAGTGATAGGAAATCTCTTAACCGAGTGGACTTAACAGTCTTATTTGTAAATCCTCTTAGAAGGTAACATTCTGAATGAGTGTTTGAAATCCTTTGACAAGGTCACTTCTAATAAAGTGAAGATTCTAACAAATCTAAGGGAAATCCCTTAATCGGGTCACATCTAGCAATGTGTATGTAATCTTTAACAGGATTTTCTTTTAACCGAGCGTACTCTAGAAGAGTATATTTTCTTATGGGTTTGAAATCCCACAGTGGTTTTTCCCAATTAGGGTTTCCACATTAAATCTGGTGTCAAATGTGATTTAATGTTTCATGTTTATCTATTTATGAGTTTGAATGATTTACAGTCATAAGTTGCATATCAAGTAAATTCTACCGAGGTTGAATCTGATTAGAGTAATCATTATTGAGGTTATCTGAATCACCCTCCCCCCCCCCCCCTCTCATCTAACTAGCAATCGGTATCAAAGCAAGGACTCTGGAAGAAAAATTTTAAAGGTACTTGAGGCAAGATCCGAAGATGTATAAAAGGGATGCACCAAAGTTGAACAAGTCAAGTTTCACCACATGGCAGAAAAGGATGAAGCTGCACTTATGAGGAATTGGAGAATATGCAACATATTATCTGGAGAATGATTACAGTGCACCTAGCACCTACCCTATGACAATGGAAGAAATAAAGGCAAAGCAAGAACACATTCAAGCAATGATAGAAATAACATTAGCTTTGACTAACTTAGAGTTTAATGATCTAGAAGGTTGTAATGATGCCAAAGCAATGTGGAATAAGCTCACATCTGTGTATGGTGGAGATGAACATGTTCAAAGAGAAAAAGCAGACAGTCTAAGAAGACAACTTGAATCCATGAGAATGAATGAAGGTGAGAACATAATCCAATACAATACAAGGTTAAAGGAAACTATCAATCAAATCAAAGGAGCAGGAGGAACTATTGAAGAAAAGGATGTAACAAGTAAGTTGTTGAGAACACTTCTACCTGCTTATGCCATTAGAGTCTCCGCAATTAATGAATTGAGGTTTGTATCAAGCATGCCAGTCTCCTTGGATGCTACTATTGGTAAGCTACATTCTTGCGAGTTAAGTAATTTTGATAACAGTGGGTCTTCGGTAAACAAAGTTGAATCTGCAGTTAGTTCTTTTCATCTCAGTGAATCTGAAGATTACAATGATAGAATGTCTAAGTATGCTGAAGGAAATCACAGTGGAGTAAGTGAGAGATTTCGCAAACACATGGAAGAAGTACACAAACTATATGAGGAAATCAGAAAGCAAGAAGAGTTTGAAGCATTATTGGCCAGAAGGTAACCGAGAGGCAAAGGTAAGTATAAAGGGAAGTTACCTTTAAAATGTTTTAACTATGATAAAATTGGACAAATGGGTTCTAACTGTCCTGACAAAGATGATGAAAAGAAAGATTACTGAGATGACAGACAGAAAGAAAACCAATATAGAAGACACTGAGACTTCAGAAGGAGAGAAAGAAAGACATGCCTAGTAGCTGATGAGGAATCCAATGATGATAAATCTGATGAGACTGAAACAGAGGAAGTTGTATATGTGGCTATCAAAGATGGATCAGATGAAGAAAGGTATGAAGAAAAATCCTTAATATCACACATAAATAAAAATGATTCTTGGATCATAGATAGTGGATGCTCACATCACATGACAGGTGATAAACACAAGTTTGTTAAACTAGAAGATTATGATGGAGGTTATGTAATATTTGGTAATGATGCACCATGTCCTGTGAAAGGTAAAGGTTATATTAAACTTCTTGGCAATGCTAAATGTGATGATGTATATTGGGTTGAAGGTCTGAAATACAATTTGTTGAGTGTAGCACAGCTAAATAATACAGGATACCGAATAGAATTTCAGAAAGGAATTGTCAAAGTTCATGATAAACATGGAAAGTTGGTTGCTACCAGGACTCAAACAAGAGGTAATACATTTCACCTTGACACAACTAGGAACAATTGTCTGTATGCAAAAATAGAAGATACATGGTTATGGCATAAAAGGTTTTGTCATGTAATTTTGATAATCTGATCAAAATAAGTAAGAAGCATCATGTAAGAGGTCTACCGAGCTTGGAAAAACCAGAGAATGTAATATGTCGAGGATGCCAGATGGGTAAGATGACAAAATCAAGCTTTACAAGTAAGTCTTACACTTCTAAAGGAATTTAAGATCTTGTACACATTGATCTTTGTGGTCCTATGAAAGTTCAAAGTTACTATGGTGATAAATACTTCATATTATTTGTGGACGATTACTCAAGGATGATGTCAGTTATGTTTCTAAAAGAGAAATCAAAATCTTTTCATATGTTCAAATGGTATAAGGCAAGAGTTGAAAAAGAAACAGGAAGAAAGTTGAAATGTCTTAGATCTGATAGAGGAGGAGAATTCATTTCTGATGAATTTAACTTATTTTGCAATGATCATGGTATAAAGAGACAAGTGTCAACACCAAGGACACCACAGCAAAATGGAATAGCTGAAAGAAGGAACAGATCAATTGTAGTTTGTGCCAAAACTTTGATGATAGAAAAGAGAGTACCTCAAATATTTTGGAGAGAAGCAATTAGCACTGTAATTTACACTTTGAACTGAGTACAACTGAAGAAAGGAACTATGAAGACACCTTATGAAATCTGGTATGACAAGAAGCCAAATGTAAGTTATTTTAAAATATTTGGAAGTAGATGTTATGTTCACAAAGATGATAGAAATGGAAAATTTGATCAGAAAAGTGAGGGAGGAACATTTCTTGGTTATTCCTTTAGGAGTAAAGCATTTAAATGTTTGATCAAATCATCTAACAAAATTATGGAAAGTGCAAATGTGAAAATTGATGAATTTGCAAAAAGGAATGATGAAGGAAACTCCAAAGAACTAGAAGATTATGAAGAATTTGTATATGTACAACCAACCAGTTTTACCGAGAAAGCCAATGAAGAAAATACCCAGTTACCGAGTGATGAAGAAGATCATCCAGAGCCTACCGAGCCTATATTAGCAAAATATGTCAGAAGAAATCATGCATCAAGTCAGATTATAGGAGATGAGGATGCTCCAGTGATGAAAAGGAACAAATTGAGACACAGCACATGTCTAATATCCGAAATTGAACCGAGGATAGTAAGAGAAGCATTAAGAAACAAAGATTGGGTGAATGCTATGATAGAAGAGATTGATCAAATCAAGAAAAATGAAACATGGACACTGGTCCCAAGACCAAAAGAGAAAAATGTAATCAGTACAAAGTGGATTTTTCAGGAATAAGCTAAATGAAAAAGGTGAGGTCATTCGGAATAAAGAAAGGCTAGTTTGCAAAGGTTATGCTCAAGAAGAAGGAATAGACTATGGAGAAACTTTGGCACCTGTAGCAAGACTTGAAGGAGTAAGAACATTGTTGGCATATGTTGCTTACAAAAATTTCAAGGTATATCAAATGGATGTTAAATCTGCATTTTTGAATGGTATACTAGAAGAAGAAGTCTATATTGAACAGCCTGAAGGATTTATTGAAGAGAAGAATAAAGATCAGGTATGTAAGTTGAACAAAGCTTTATATGGTCTAAAGAAAGCACCTAGAGCATGGTATGAAAGGTTGCACTCTTACTTATTAATGATTGGATTTATAAGGACTAGTGATAACAACAACATGTATATGAAGAATGATGAGAATGGAATATTGATGTCAGCCATATTTGTTGATGATATTATTTTTTGTGGAAATGATTCTTTCTGTAAGAACTTTGGAAATGAACTGTGCAAAGAATTTGAGATGTCATTAATCGGTGAGATAAAGTATTTTATAGGTTTACAAATACTGCAAATGAAAAATGGGATTTTAATTACTCAATCCAAGTATATAAAGGAAATCTTGAAGAAATTTGGAATGGAGGATTCTAAACCTGTAAGTACTCCTATGACTACTAATTGTAAACTATCAAAGAATGATGAATCTGCATCTGTTGATGAGACACTTTACCGATCTATGATTGGAAAGTTGCAATATGTAGTTCACTGCAGGCCTGATATAGCACATGCAGTAGGTATAGCTGCAAGATTTTTTGCAGATCCCAAAGAAACTCATATGATAGCAGTCAAGAGAATTTTTAGATATTTGAGAGGCACTGAAGATTATGGTCTACTATATGAAAAGAGGAATGATTTTGACTTAAAAGTCTATACTGATGTTGATTGGGCAGGAAATATTGATGACAGGAAAAGCACAAGCGGTGGAGCTTTCTTTTTGGGAGAAAGACTAGTAAGTTGGCTTAGCAAGAAACAAGGATGCATTTCACAGTCAATAGCTGAAGCTGAATATGTCACTACAGCATTGAATTGTACCAATATAGCATGGATCAAACAACCGTTGGAAGGAATGAATGAGACAGTTACCGGGCCAGTAACTATATTTTGTGATAATACAAGTGCTATTAACATTTCAAAGAATCCGGTAATGCACTCTAAGACAAAACACATCTCTATAAAGTATCATTATCTTAGAGAAGAAGTTCAAGAAAAGAATGTTGCATTGGAATATGTTAGCACAAAGGAACAAATCGCAGACATCTTCACAAAACCACTGCCAAGGGACACTTTTGAGTATCTCAAAAGTAAGTTAGGGGTCCTACCCCTATCTAGCACTCACTTACAGAGTTTGGCTATAGCATCAATTCTATGACTCCAAAGAATACTATTTGTAAGTTGATGCTGATTTACACACTTTAGAAGGATGTCTAAAGTTGTGCAGGATATAGTGAATGAAGACAAGTTCCTTTGACTGAGATACATTTGTATATGTTTGTACTGCAAGGAAATTACTTCACAGGGGGAGTAATTATGGATCAGTCTTACTTTTGGCGTTGTTGTCAAAGGGGGAGATGATTGTTTACAGCTCAAGGATAACAAGAGAAGATTAAAGAAACTAGAATAAATCAAGTTGGTATTGCCATCAATGCCAAAGGGGGAGATTGTTGGCATTACAATAAGTTGGGAGATTGTTGGCATTACAATAAGTTTGATGGTTGATGATATTGAGAAGGTTGTTGGAAATGAATAATATAATTGATAAAGGATGATTATTGTCTTAATATTATTATTTTGTCATTGATGTCAAGCAATTGATTTTCTGATTCAGTATGATGTTTCCATATCTTAAAAAGTATGTTTTGATGAGTATAAAGATGTCAATAAGTGACACAGAAAGAATGTGAAAATAAAGGGGAGTAATAAGTTATTCGATGGGCAACTATTACCAAGTTAGAGTGATGAGATTATGATGTTTTGATTGTTTTGATATCCCATATATATATATATATATATATATATATATATATATATATATTTAAAGACTAAACAAGAAGGGGAAAAGATTTCATGTAATAGAATGAGTAAAGGTTTGATACTATTCTATTTTACCGAGCAAGGAGCTAGTCAGTAAACTCCAAGGTTACCAATGTCGGTTAATGAATGCAAAAGTCACCGAGAAGAGAATGTCTACCGAGTAAAGTTCAATATTAACTGAGTATCAACCGAGCAGTAACAGAATGCATTAAATAAAGTGTATACATTATTTAATGAAGGATGCCAATGAGCTGGAGGTTTATTGAAGATAGGAATGTCATGCAAGAAGTTTGTTAAGGATCAGCGACAATTAAAATTCAATAGTAAGATCTACAACACAGATTGAATGGTCCTAACCGAGCACAAGTACCAAGAAAGGATACAAGTTTCAAGGCAAGATAAAACTTTTTTCAGATCAAAGGATACAATGAACCTAGTCAAGTTTTAAGATCCGATGACTAAGGTTAATCATGGGAAATGTGATTAAGGAGATTAAACGGTGGGGAATTGCTTATAAATAAAGTAATGTTATTGAAAGAATAATGCGGACAAACTGAAGCACAATGATGCTACAGACGTGATTACCGAGTAAAGAAGATTGAAGATCTGATTGAAGAACATATTGAGAAGCCCAGCAAGGAGAAAGATAAGTCTTATGACAAGATTATCTTGAGCATATTGAACACATAGAATTTGCTTTAACATTTTAGATGTGAAGTTACAGATATATTTTATTACTGTTATTTATGTTTGTAAGTGGCAAGAAATCTCTTAACCGAGTGGACTTAACATTATTATTTGTAAATCCTCTTAGAAGGTAACATTCTGAATGAGTGTTTGAAATCCTTTGACAAGGTCACTTCTAACAAATTGAAGATTCTAATAGATCTGAGGGAAATCCCTTAACTGGGTCACATCTAGTAATGTGTATGTAATCTTTAATAAGATTTTCTTTTAACCAAGCATACTCTAGAAGAGTATATTTTCTTGTGGGTCTAAAATCCCACAGTGGTTTTTCCCTATTAGGGTTTCCACGTTAAATCTGGTGTCAAATGTGATTTAATGTTTCATGTTTATCTGTTTATGAGTTTGAATGATTTACAGTCATAAGTTGGATATCAAGTAAATGCTACCAAGGTTGAATCTGATTAGAGTAATCATTATTGAGGTTATCTGATTCACCCCCCCCCCCCCCCTCTCATCTAACTATCAGATCTAAGCAAGGTTTGGCTTCCTAGGAGATGATAAACTCCTATGGGGTAAGTTGATCTTAACTCAAGATGCCTAAATGGTACCCACGATGATAAATCTGATGCAAAAACCACCTAGAAAAGTATGTGATGTGTTTGCAAGATAAGATAAGGATTGCTAACAACCTTTTGACTCTAGTTGAAGTATGTGAATGAGACTTTTGAAAATGAAGTCTGAAAATGTTTGAAAGTGAATGAAAAAGCCATGAAAAGATGATGGTTGGCTAAATGGAATCCTATGGAATCAACCCTAGAAGCTTTTAAAATCTCAGAACCATAGACGCAGTATGAATCCACATATGCATCAAAATGTCTCAAACACACAATTTCAGATTCTAAAAACATAGTTTCACAGTTGCAATGTGTAAAGCGGAAAATCGCGGTCGAACCCTAGTTGGTCTCCCCTCTTCTAACTCCGAGGAGAGAGACGGGAGGTTCGCTAGGATTCGATGGGTTTTCACTTAGGGGGAAGACTTTACATTCAAAAGAGGGGTTGAAACTCATAAGATCCAATCCCACGCAATGCAAGATTGGATGCTAAATGAATTTCAAGGGTTTGGAAAGCAAAGCTACCCTCTTTTGTAAAGAATGTTGATTAAGGAAATTAAGCTAAGGATGTATAGAAAGTCATAAAGATTCACTTATAAACTGAGTTTAGGTTATAGGATGAAGCTGTGGACCTGGAATTAGCAGTAAAATGTCGATACGGCGCTGTTCTGCAAATTTGAGAAAAAGTTGTCGGGACGATGGCGCCCGACGCCACGGTCCTCCGAAAAATCCGCGAAACGAAGGGGGATCTGTTCGTCTCTGCACAAGGATTCCAGATCTTCAATCTCAGCCGCGTACCTGCAACCTACACACAGAAAAGAGAAGATGATTGGGGGGTTAGGGATTAGGGGTTTGCCTTTAGGTCAAACCCCGGTTTTGGAATTAACCAAGAAATGAGCAAGAGCTGTAAATGTAAATGACTGTAATGTAAAACAAGTACTAATACCTTGTTCTAAGGATGTTGGTATCCTTATGTGCGAAGGTTTAGATGTTGTGTGTTGTAGTATGTAGCATGTAATAAGTGATCTCCTCTTCAATGGTTGAATCCTTGACTTGAATGCAACACTTAGCCTTGAATGGAGACTTGGAATGATCAATTGCTTGAATGCTTGAATGCTTGAGTATAGTTTCCACGCTTTTTTCCGTCATGTATCTCTTCTCCCCAATGAGAGAGAAAAATGTAGTTTATATACTTGTCAATTAGGGCTGATAGACTGATTTTCCCGACCTTAGGCCGACCAGGGAAGTATATTTCCAAATTGCAATCAAAAAGACCCGATATCACTTAGGAAACCGGGCCCAAAATAGGACCCAGGGACCAAGGCACTGGGCGCCCTGGTCCTGAGGGACCAGGGCGCTGGGCGCTCTGGTCCCACCTCCGGGACAGCGGGGTGCAAGGAGGTTCAGGCCAACGGTGCTTGAAAAATGTAGTTTTCAGTGTCGTGAGCAAGTTTTGGGGTCTCCATTCAGGTTGCGTGTTGCGTCGCCATCGTGAAGACCGAAATGCAGTCGAAATTGCAAGTGTCGCAATTTTAGGACGCTACACAATGTAAATCTCAGTTTGTCCAAAAACACAGTATAATGTTCTAGAAATGCGCCATAAAGTGATACAGATGCACCAAGATGAATTAGAAACATGTTTTCTTAGTTGATAATTTTGTTTTAATTCTATCTGTAAATGCATCAAGAAGATGCATAAACGCGACAAGATGAGTAAAAAATGGATTGAAAATAAAAATAAACATAAACAAATTAATCATATACGCGTTAAAAGTGAACACATATGTGTTTTTGGAAACATCTCAATTCTATCCAAATTTTAAAGGTTGAAAAGTGACCAGATCTTAATCTTGATGTTTTTGTGGCAAGAAAACACAACAAACAAGAAGACACAATGCAGAAGGTGTTGTCTTCCAAAATATGAGCACGATGTGTATGTTCAATAGGCCAAAACAACCCAATTTCCATGGGTCTTAACATAATTGAATACACTTCAAAAACTTCTTAGCCCTAATGTCAAGGTCTCGCGATAATAACTCCAACCCACATGTTGGAATCTTCGTCGACTCAAATGTAGAGACACCTTAATGGGTGTGTACACTATTTTGTCTTTGCATGAGAGGACAAGTAGGGGCCTCTAAGACTGGATGGATGACCCAATCACCCTCTCCCCGAAAAGCTACAAGTAGCTTATTCTAAGACGAGGATTTTTGTCTCATCTCAAGGAAGCCTTATGGTGAGTATTTTGAGGGGAAAAACTAGTTATCCCCCTTGCACTGAAGCTAACACAATGTTCAAACAAAAATAGGGTGGGCCATTACTTAAGGTTTTTAGACACAAACTGGGGTAAAGTAGTGTCTATACATGCGACAGTTCACTCAATTAAGAGGCTTCCCAACCCTTTGAAATAAACGGGATCTATGCATTACAAAGATATTGGGGAAAACATATATCGGTATAGAAAAAAGACACTAGGTGAATGATGACTTTCATCACACCCACATTATTTATATAGCAGACCAAAGGAAAGTACCACTTGAGTCATTCCCTCTCACTTGCATGAATGCTCTAGGAGGTAGGCCTTCTACAAAAAAGGAGATGCTTAATGATTTCTCTTACACCCAAGATCTGCAAAGGCAAGGGGAGATGATACTTTCATTAAACACCTTAGGGTTCTACAATAAATTGGGCAAGTGCCCCAAACACTTTAAACAAATATTCTTTTTAGTGCACCAATGGAAGTGTTTCTAATCTAATTAAA
The DNA here is from genome assembly GCF_030272615.1 of Cryptomeria japonica. Classification (NCBI taxonomy): domain Eukaryota; kingdom Viridiplantae; phylum Streptophyta; class Pinopsida; order Cupressales; family Cupressaceae; genus Cryptomeria; species Cryptomeria japonica. The sequence goes on along the minus strand of NC_081408.1, from coordinate 601,889,249 downwards.
AAAAGCACTCTCCTAAATTACCCCTATTGGCATTCCAATTACAATAAGAGATTGTTGGCATTATAATAGACAAAGGGAGATTGTTGGCATTTCTATAAGGATATTGAGAAGGTTGTTGATGATTATGGATATAACTGATTAAGGATGTTTGTTGTCTTAATATTATTATTTTGTCATTGATGTCAAGAAATTGATTTTCTAATTCAGTATGATGTTGCCATATCTTAAAAAGTATGATTTGATGAGTATAAAGATGTCGGTAAAAGACACAGAAAGAATGTGATGAATAAGGGGAGGAATAAGTTATTCAATGGGCAACTATTACTGAGTTAGACAATGATGAGATCATGATGTTTAGATTGTTTTTTATATCCTACATATGTTGTTGATTGTAAGGTTAATACTATACTATGTTACCGAGCAAAGAACCTAGTCAATAAACCCTAAGGAACCTAGTCGGTAAACCCTAAGCTTATCGCTATTGGTTAATGAAGGCAGAATGTCTACCAAGTGAAGTTTAGTATTTATCGAGTTGCAACCGAGTAGTAATAGAATGCATTGAATGAATATAAGCATTATTTAATGAAGGAAGTTGATGAGCTGGAACTGATTAAATGATTGGTATGTCATGCATGAAGTTTGTTAAGGATCTATGGCAAAGGAAAATCGGCAGGAAGATCTATAGCTCAGATTGAACCGCAATACCCCAGCATAAGTTCCAAGAATTGTATGCAAGTTCCAAGGTGGGGTAAAACATTTTCAGATCGAAGGATACATTGAACCTGGTCAAGTTTGAAGATCTGATGGCTATGATTGATCATGGGATATGTGATCAAGGAGATTAAGCGATTGGCAAAGTGTTTATAAATAAGGAACTGTTGATAAACAATGCATGCGGGCAAGTGTATGCATAGGGATGCTACATAGTGAATACCAAGCACAAAAGCCTGAAGACCTATTTGATTAACAGAGTATAGAGCCTAGCAGATGGACAAGATAAGTCCTATGACTAGATTGTATTGAGCAAATAAGAATCTTCTTTAGCATTTTAGATGTGAAGTTGCAGATAGATTTTTATTACTGTTATTTTGTAAAGTGACAGAAAATATCTTAACCGAGTGGACTTAACAGTCTTATTTGTAAAACCCTCTAGCAAGGTGACATTCTGATTGAGTGTTTGAAATCCTTTAACAAGGTCACTTCTAACAAGGTGAAGATCCTAACAAATCTGAGGGAAATCCCTTAACCGGGTCACATCTAGCAATGTGTTTGTAATCTTTGACAGGATTTGCTTTTAACCGAGCATAATCTAGAAGAGTATATTTCTTAGTGGGTCTGAAATCCCACAGTGGTTTTTCCCTATTTGGGTTTCCATGTTAAATCTGGTGTTATGAGTGTTATGATGTTTATATGCTTATGAGTTTGCATGTTTAGCAGTTTTGGTTATATTACTGAAGCATATGTTACCGAGGTTGAATCTGTTGATTTTATGGAAGATTAAGTTTGTATGATTCACCCCCCCTCCTCTCATCTTGTTAGCTTGGCATCTGTACTTAACATTAAGTATCAAAACTATCAATTGGTATTAGAGCTTTGGACCCTGGTAGAAAAGTTTAAAGGTACTTGAGGCAAAGATCCAAAGATGTAAAAGAGGGATGCACCAAAGCTGAACAAGTCAAGTTTCTCTACATGGCAGAAAAGGATGAAGCTGCACCTATCAGGAGTTGGAGAATATGTTGTATATTGTCTGGAGAATGATTTCATTACACCGAGCACCTATCCATTGACAATGGAAGAGATAAAGGCAAAGCAAGAACATATCCAAGCAATGATTGAAATAACATCTACATTGACCGACTCAAAGTTTAATGATCTAGAAGGCTGCAATGGTGCAAAGGCAATGTGGGACAAGCTCATATCTGTGTATGGTGGTGATGAACATGTTCAAAGAGAAAAAGTGGACAGTCTAAGAGGACAACTTGAATCTATGAGGATGAATGAAGGTGAGAACATAACCCAGTACAGTACAAGACTAAATGAGATTGTCAATCAAATCAAAGGAGTAGGTGGAACTATTGAAGAAAAGGATATAACAAGTAAGTTGTTAAGAACCCTTCTACCATCTTATGCAATTCAAGTCTCTATAATCAATGAATTGAGGTTTGTACCCAATATGCCAGTTTCTTTAGATGCTACTATTGGTAAGCTACATGCATTTGAGTTAAGTAACTTTGATAACAGTGGGTCATTAGTAAATAAAGTTGAGTTTGCATTTAGTTCTTTTCATATTGGTGAATCTGATGATTACAATGATAGAATGAGTAAGTACACTGAAGGGGATCATAGTGGAGCTAGTGAGAGATTTCGCAAGAACATGGGAAAAGTACACAAACTATATGAGGAAATTAGAAAGCAAGAAGAGTTTGAAGCACTATTAGCCAGAAGGTTACCGAGAGGCAAAGGTAAGTATAAAGGAAAACTACCTTTGAAATGTTTCAATTGTGATAAGATAGGACATATGGCTTCTAACTGTCCTGACAAAGAATCTACTGAAAAGAGAGATTACCGAGATGACAGACAGAAAGATAATCATTACATAGGACACCGAGACTTTACAAGAAGAGATAGAAAGTCATGCTTAATAGCTGATGAGGAATCCAATGATGATAAATCGGATGAAACTGATACAGAGGAAGTAGTTTATGTGGCTATCAAAGATGGATCAGATGAAGAAAGGTATGAAGAAAAAGCCCTAATATCTCACATAAATACTAATGATTCTTGGATCATAGATAGTGGATGCTCACATCACATGACAGGTGATAAACACAAGTTTGTTATATTAGAAGATTATGATGGAGGTTATGTAAGATTTGGTAATGATGCACCATGTCCGGTAAAAGGTAAAGGATCTATAACACTTCTTGACAATGCAAAATGCAATGATGTTTATTGGGTTGAAGGTTTGAAATACAATTTGTTGAGTGTAGCACAGCTAAACAACATAGGTTACCGAATAGAATTTCAGAAAGGAATTGTCAAAGTTAATGACAAGCATGGAAAGTTAGCTGCTACTGGGACACAAACAAAAGGTAATACATTTCACCTTGACTCAACTCGGAATAAGTGTCTTTATGCAAAGATAGATGATACCTAGTTGTGGCATAAAAGGTTTTGTCATGTAAATTTTGATAATCTGATCAAAATAAGTAAGAAGCACCGAGTAAGAGGTCTACCGAGTCTTGAAAAACTTGAGAATGCTATGTATCGAGGATGCCAGATGGGTAAGATGACAAGATCAAGCTTTACAAGTAAGTCCTACACTTCTAAGGGAATTTTAGATCTTGTGCACACTGATCTTTGTGGTCCTATGAAAGTTCAAAGTTATTATGGTGATAAATATTTCATATTATTTGTGGATGATTATTCAAGGATGATGTCAGTAATGTTTTTAAAAGAAAAATCAGAAGCTTTTTAAATGTTTAAATGGTACAAGGCAAGAGTTGAAAATGAAACAGGAAGACAACTGAAATGTCTTAGATTAGACAGAGGAGGAGAGTTCACATCTGATGAGTTCAACTTATTCTACAATGATCATGGTATAAAAAGACAAGTCTCTGCACCGAGAACTCCACAGCAAAATGGAATTGCTAAGAGAAGAAACAGATCTATCATGGATTGTGCCAGAACCCTGATGATTGAAAAGAAAGTGCCACAAACATTTTGGAGAGAAGCAATAAGCACAGTAGTTTACACCCTGAACTAAGTACAACTAAAGAAAGGAACTTTGAAGACACCATATGAGATCTAGTATGACAAGAAACCTAATGTAAGTTACTTCAAAATCTTTGGAAGTAGATGCTATGTACACAAAGATGATAGAAATGGAAAGTTTGATCAGAAAAGTGAAGAAGGAACATTTCTAGGTTATTCCTCTAGAAGCAAAGAATTTAAATGTCTGATCAAATCATCTAACAAAATAGTAGAAAGTGCAAATGTGAAAGTTGATGAATTTGCAGAAAGAAATGATGAAGGAAATTCCAAGGAACCAGAAGATTATGATGAATTTGTCTATGTTCAACCGACAAGTCTTACCGAGAGAATTGTTGAAGAAAATGAAGAGAATATCCAGTTACCAAGTGATGAAGAAGATCATACAGAGCCTACTGAGCCTGTATTAGCCAAGTATGTTAGAAGACATCATGCATCAAGTTAGATTATAGGAGATAAGGATGATCCAGTGATCACAAGGAACAAACTAAGACTGAACACATGTCTGATCTCTGAATTTGAACCGAGGATAGTGAAAGAGGCATTTAACAGTGAAGATTGGATAAATGCTATGACAGAAGAGATTGATCAAATCAACAAGAATGACACATGGACACTAGTCCCAAGACTGAAGGACAAAAATGTAATCAGTACAAAGTGGATTTTTAGAAATAAGCTGAATGAAAAAGCTGAGGTCATTCAAAATAAAGCAAGACTAGTTTGCAAAGGTTATGCTCAAGAAGAGGGAATTGATTATGGTGAGACTTTTGCACCTGTGGCAAGACTTGAAGGAGTAAGAACATTGTTGGCATATGCTACTTACAAAAATTTCAAGGTATATCAAATGGATGTCAAATCTACATTTCTAAATGGTATATTAGAAGAAGAAGTTTTTATTGAACAACCTCAAGGATTTGTTGAAGACAAGAATAAAGATCAGGTATGTAAATTGAACAAAGCTTTAAATGGTTTGAAACAAGCACCTAGAGCATAGTATGAAAGATTGCACTCTTATTTAATCAAGATTGGTTTTATAAGAACAAGTGAAAATAGCAATATGTACATGAAGAATGATGAAAATGGAATACTAATCTCGGCCATATTTGTTGATGATATTATCTTTTGTAGAAATGACTCTTTATGCAAGAACTTTGGAAATGAAATGAGCAAAGAATTTGAGATGTCATTAATCAGTAAGATAAAGTATTTTATAGGTTTACAAATACTGCAAATGAAAGATGAGATTTTCATTACTCAATCCAAGTACATAAAGGAAATCTTGAAGAAATTTGGAATGGAGGATTCAAAACCAGTAAGTACTCCTATGACTACCAACTGTAAACTATCAAAGAATGATGAATCTGCATCTATTGATGAGACACTTTACCGATCCATGATTGGAAAGCTGCAATATGTTGTTCATAGCAGACCAAATATAGCACATGCAGTAGGTATAGTTGCAAGATTCTCTGCAGATCCCAAGGAAACACACATGACAACAATAAAGAGAATTTTCAGATACTTGAAAGGCACTGAGGATTATGGCTTAGTATATCAGAAAGGAAATTTTTTTGATTTAAAAGTTTATACTGATGCTGATTGGGCAGGCAACATTGATGACAAAAAAAGCACAAGTGGAGGAGCTTTCTTTTTAGGAGAAAGAATAGTGAGTTGGCTTCACAAGAAACAAGGATGTGTTTTACAGTCAACAGCAGAAGTTGAATATGTTGTTGCAGCATTGAATTGTACCAATATAGCATGGATCAAACAACTATTGGAAGGTATAAATGAGCAAGTTACCGAGCCAATAACTATATTCTATGACAATACTAGTGCCATAAACATTTCAGAGAATCCTATTATGCACTCTAAGATAAAGCACATCTCTATCAAATATCATTATCTTAGAGAAGAAGTTCAAGAGAAGAAAGTGGTGTTGGAGTATGTTAGCACAAAGGAAAAAATAGCAGATATCTTCACCAAGCCACTGCCAAGGGACACTTTTGAGTATCTCATAAATAAGTTAGGGGTCCTACCCCTATCTTCCATTCACTGACCAAGTTCGGTGAAAGCATCAATTCGATGACTCTACAGAATATCTTTTAGGAGTTGATGTTGATTTACACACTTTAGGATGTTTTCTAAAGGTGTGCAGGAAACAATAATAGGGAACAGGAATTGAAGACAAAATGCTCTGACCGAGACTAAGTTGACACATAACAATAGGAAATCACTTCATACAGGAAGAAATTATGTTTAAGTTCTTTACTTTTTGGCATTGTTGTCAAAGGGGGAGAAGACTGAAGAAAGGGGGAGAAGACTAATGTATGGGGGAGAAGACTGATGACAGGGGGAGAGCATTTCAGCATTTCAGTAATCTGAATACGAATCCATTAGGTCATATCAATTGGTTTTGCCATCAATGCCAAAGGGGGAGATTGTCGGCATTATAACAGACAAAGGGAGATTGTTGGCATTTCTATAAGGATATTGAGAAGGTTATTGATGATTATGGATATAACTAATTAAGGATGTTTATTGTCTTAATATTATTATTTTGTAATTGATGTCAAGAAATTGATTTTCTAATTCAGTATGATGTTGCCATATCTTAAGAAGTATGATTTGGTGAGTATAAAGATGTCGGTAAAAGACACAGAAAGAATGTGATGAATAAAGGGAGGAATAAGTTATTCAATGCGCAACTATTACTGAGCTAGACAATGATGAGATCATGATATTTAGATTGTTTTTGATATCCTACATATGTTGTTGATTGTAAGGTTAATACTATACTATGTTACCGAGCAAAGAACCTAGTCGGTAAACCCTAAGGTTATCGCTATCGGTTAATGAAAGCAGAATGTCTACCGAGTGAAGTTTAGTATTTACCGAGTTGCAACCAAGTAGTAACAGAATGCATTGAATGAATATAAGCATTATCTAATGAAGGAAGCTGATGAGCTGGAACTGATTAAATGATTGGTATGTCGTGCATGAAGTTTGTTATGGATCTATGGCAAAGGAAAATCGGTTGGAAGATCTACAACTCAGATTGAACCGCAATACACTAGCACAACTTCCAAGAATTGTATGCAAGTTCCAAAGTGGGGTAAAACATTTTTAGATCAAAGGATACATTGAACCTAGTCAAGTTTGAAGATCTGATGGCTATGATTGATCATGGGATATGTGATCAAGGAGATTAAGCGATTGGCAAATTGTTTATAAATAAGGAACTGTTGATAAACAATGCATGCGAGCAAGTGTATGCATAGGGATGCTACATAGTGATTACCAAGCACAGAAGCTTGAAGACCTGTTTGATTAACAGAGTACAGAGCCCAGCAGATGGACAAGATAAGTCCTATTACTAGATTGTATTGAGCAAATAAGAATCTGCTTTAGCATTTTAGATGTGAAGTTGCAGATAGATTTTTATTACTGTTATTTTGTAAAGTGACAGAAAATCTCTTAACCGAGTCGACTTAATAGTCTTATTTGTAAAACCCTCTAGCAAGGTGACATTCTGATTGAGTGTTTGAAATCTTTTAACAAGGTCACTTCTAACAAGGTAAAGATCCTAACAGATCTGAGGGAAATCCCTTAACCGAGTCACATCTAGCAATGTGTTTGTAATCTTTGATAGGATTTGCTTTTAACCGAGCATAATCTAGAAGAGTATATTTCTTAGTGGGTCTGAAATCCCACAGTGGTTTTTCCCTATTTGGGTTTCCACGTTAAATCTGGTGTTATGGGTGTTATGATGTTTATATGCTTATGAGTTTGCATGTTTAGCAGTTTTGGTTATATTACTGAAGTATATGTTACCGAGGTTGAATCTGTTGATTTTATGGAAGATTAAGTTTGTATGATTCACCCCCCCCCCCCCCTCCTCATCTTGTTAACTTGGCATCTGTATTTAACATTAAGTATCAGAACTATCAACCCCTGAAAGCACAAATGTATTAGTACTTTCAAAATTTACCCCAACCTGCAACCACAAAGATTAGATAATAACATAAAATCAAGAGGGGCCTTCGACAAATGATTTTTAGGATTTTCAATCTTCAAGAAAACTTGCAGGACAAAACATGACAAAAAAGACCAAAAAAACCTTAAAAGTTAGCAAAAACACAAAATTGCCTAAACCCTAGATGCAACAGGACAAGTCACAGATATGAAAAAAAACTAACAAAAATACAAAAAGACCCAAGCAAGGAAAAAAAATAGTCAAATCCAGAAATGCGGTAGGATAGGCCACAGATGCAGTGACAATAACAAAAAGCAAAGTATGATTTATCAAAAACACAATAATATAATCTACAAACGTGCTAGGATCAGATAATGTAGAAAAAATTAGAAACCAAAGACATGATAGGATGAACCAAAAATGTGATAATAATTGCTAGAAATGTGATAGGAACGACCCTAGATGCCCCAAGATAAAACTTGCAAAAACCTACAATCCAAAAATGCAACAAAAATTTGTAAACATGACAGGATGAATCATGGACGTAATAAGAATCAAAATCATCTCAAATGTCAAGCCTGCAAATCTAAAAGCACTAAACAACACTAAAATGTTAGAAAATTAGGAACTAGGTTCCACCGGGCGTGCCAAAATGTGTACGATGAATTGGGAATTCAAAGTGTTGTAAAACTAAATAAGATTCAACCACATAAAACCCTAGTTCTACAATGAAATCCACCATACACCAATGAGGAACCTAAAAACATGCAAAACAACAAATATAAAAGATTATACCATTCACATGTTCATTAGGGTTTGATCTCCATTATTTCTTATCTCCATTGATCTTGCTTGATATTGTTGCTCTCATATATAATTTTTGCACAAGAGCTCAATAAAGAATGGATTGTGGTTGTGTAGACGCTTGATCACTATGAGGATTCACATGAGCGTTAGGATTATGATTCACTTTAAGTTATTAGGGATTAATAAGGATAAAAGGATCCTCTTTTATAGATAGCACCCTAGAAATGGAGGCTTAGGATTAAGAGGTGGAGGGATAAATGGTTGGCTCAGATTAGAGAGTAGGTATAGAAAATAGGAAAATATTAGGGAATTGGTTAAAGGTAAATTAAGAGATGAATGACAAGTGTCATGGATGGAAAAAGCTAATGAATTAATTTATTTATTTAATTAATGCAAGAGTGGGGCCAATTAAATAAATAAAATATTTATTTGATTTAGGGAAAGGATAATTTAAATAAATAAGAATATTTATTCAAATAGGGAAAGGGTAGAAGAGGATAAGTGAATTAAATAAATAAATAAAAATCTATTTAATTAATAGAAAATCTAGGATAAAATAATTAAATAAATAAAATATTTATTTAATTAGGCTAGGACAATTTAAGTTGTCTATAGAGATGATGTGAAGGGTATATAGAAGACCAAATCATTCAGTGATGGGTATCAATTCAGTTAGATGGAGTAAGTGTCAGAAAGGGATTGCAACATCCACATATGACATATGTATTCTTATACAAGTTCAAGTTCATATATTTTTATTCATTGTAATCTTGATGTATCCTACCTCGAGCACATCCTTGTATCTTGTTCAAGAAGTCCTTTAGGGAGAAATATGCTTGCTTAGGAAGTGAGCAATAAAACAACATTATAATACTTGTTCATATATTGTGAGATAACTCTCACTATGGTTTTTCCCTTATTAGGTTTTCCACATAAAAATCTTGGTTTCCTTGTGTGAAATATTGTAGTGCATGCTTTTCTTTCAGATCTTCTCTTTGGTAAATCTAATTTGTTGTTTAATTTGCAGATAGAATTGTTTAAGTTTAAATAAATACTAATTCTCCCCCCCATCAATATTCATGATAGTTGGCATGCATAACTTCATGCCCAACATGCAATGAGAAATAGTTCTACTAATCAACAATGATTCTTCATTTATCAATTGGATTTCAAGTATGAGGAATCTTTAATTATTGTTTGTAACCTCCACCATTGATCTTATCCTTCCAGTATAAATGCAATTAGAATATGATAAATAAATTTTATGTTAAATATTTTTCTAAGATGTTCTTAATTGTCCAAGTACACCTTTAAAGGATCATGGAGAGAAATAAAAATAACATGGAATTACAAGGTTCATGACACCTTATCCTAACAAAATCTAATCATAGATGGTATTTTGAGAAGGTCTAGTTGGCAAAAGTAATTTGGAAGAAACATGGAATTTCAATGCAAGATGGGAGCTTAAAATAAGAGATGTAAGGATTCATTATAGAATTAGAAGTTATTAATAGACATGGGGATGGAAGTTCAAAATTTCACCAAAATTTCATCAAAGGATAAAGTGATAAAAGGAAGGATTTGGGAAAAAAAATGTAGATAAAAGAAGCAGAACTAGAGGTTAGGATAGGATATTCAGATGGAAGACTAGAAGTTTAAACTCATCTTGAACTCCAAAAAGGATTAAATAAATGAAGAAAGAGAATTGGAAAAATTAAATAAATTTGATTCAAAAGTGGAAGTAGAACTATGCAAAATATAAATGTTCACCAAAACTTGTTGACCATTTAAAAAAATTGAAACTTTATCACTATTTTGGTAGGTTTGAAAACTTATAAAAAACTCTAATTCTTTATTTATTAACACTTTGATGAATTTAAAAACATTTGAGAAGTTGTGAGAAGTAGAAATAAATAGAACTTGTTAGGAATTCAAGAAGTTAGTGAACCTTTAAAATCATCCATGAAATCTAGAAATAGTGCAATATTGCTATTGGAATTAGTGCAAGAAAACCATATAGAACAATAAAAAAGAATATAAGGAAGGACTAGGGGAAGTATAGAAGTACAACGAGATTCTTTAAAAAGGGAAGTGGAATAAATGAGTGAAAAGATCAAGGAAATAGATGTTTGTATGTCTAGAGGTGGAGAGAAAATGAAAGAGGTTTATTAGAAACCTAGAAGTCCACAAAGGGAGTGGGAATAGGGGATGTATGGAAGGATGAGAGAAGATTTAAGAAGGGAAGGGTTGAGGGAATTTAGAATAAAGAAGGATTGGACAATGAGAGGAAGAAGGGAATGAGAAGAAATATGTAATTTGAAATTCCCTTAATTGTGTGAAACTTGATTAGAGGCTAGGAATGGGAGAATGTAAGGGCATAAAAGAGGAAGGGAGGTTAATGCATTGGTACAACAAAGCTAAATTTGAAATATTATTGAAATTTAGCAAGTAAAAGAAATGAGGAAAAAACATGATAGACATTGAAGAAATTTTATGCAAGATTGATAGTTATGAAAAGAGACAATTGGGACCAGTAGTTAGTGCAATAAAGAAATAAAAGGGAATAAACAAGTAAAACATGTCTAGGAAATTTTTAACTTATATTGTTTAGATGTGAACATTTACTCTTGAATTTTATTAGAAAAATGCTCCTTGCAAAAAAATCCAAGGTAGTATGAGACACAATGTAATCTATTTTTCAAGGCACATACAAAGTTAATCCATATTGATTAAAATCTGTAGAGAGAATTTGAGAATCTTTAAATCTAGGATAATGAGAAGGTGATTGAAAGTTTATATTTGAATTCAAAGTTTCATAAATCAATTGGATGGTCATGGAAAAACCATTACAAATCAAGTAATTTCTAAAAAGGTAGTTAGATTGCTAGGAATCAAATATAGTTTTGTGGTAATTAAAATTAAGAGAAAATTTTTAAAATAAGTAAGGTTGGATTTGGTTAAGCATCATTATGATCTCATGAAATTACATTGAACAAAAGTACAAAAAACTTGATGGAGGCTTTTGAAACAAAGACCAAAACTAGAGAACGAATCAACTTCAACAATACTCAAGAAAGAATAGGGTAGTCATTAAATATTTTAAATGGGTGAAGAATAATCCATGGTAGTGGTTATGGGCATGGTTATACAAATAAAAAGCATACTCAATGACATCAGCGAAAAAAAATTAGGCATTTTGAGAAAATACTATTGGCACAGGTAGAATCAGAAAAAACAATTCTAATATTTTATTTTTTAATGTAGAAGATAAATTTAAAGATAATGTTTGAATTATCAATTGTATTTGTTCAAATTAAATGATATACAATGAATGTTTATATATGAAAATTGATAAAGAAACAAAGAATCATTTAAATTTTGGAGAGTATAATGTAGTGAACATTATATGTTACTACTAGAAGAGTTGGAGAAATCATTTATGTAGATTTATTTGAAGCTCATGCCTAGTGACATAGATCTTAACATTTATAAATAGTCCTCAATAATAAATAAACAACAAAACTACACATTGTTCATGATTCAAACTCATTATTTTTTTTGCACCTCATTAGACTATTACATTCTAGCAAGTGTTGTATTACATTCTCTAATGTTGCACTTGCATGATCTAAACATGTTTTAAGAATCAACTTACCACATTGAGGAGTATCATGCATCCCCTACCACAGTGTCCTCACATGACTTGTACATGTTCTAAGAGTTGTATTGGGGACACAAGCCATAACCTTTCCCACTTCATAGATTACATGTTATGTTATGTATCAAGATCTTTATTATCACTAGCAACCTATTGTGTGCTCACATTCTTGAAGCCATATTGGAGGCATATGCCTTATCTAGCATCATACGTGATTACATGAATGCTTCTAAACAATAAAGGTGACATTGGCATTATTCATTCGCCTAATTTAAATATAAAGGTATACACCTTGATGATTATTCAAAACATTTCACTTACTTGTTACATAATGCATTTCTTGTAATTATTACTTTGAATGATTTAAATGGTTACACAGTTAACTTATATTTACATTTCAAATAGATATCATTTAATAAACTTATATTAGATGCATGCAATTAAATACCTTAATTCCCTTTATATTTAATTTTTAATAGTAGTGATTCTTAATCTTTACTCTCATAACCAAATAATTAACTTTATTGATATATATTTGTGTAATGAATTAAAAACCTAAAATGTGTTCCTTATAATTAAAATCTTTCCACATTTCAATTAAAAATAATTTCATAAAATGAAGGTATGATCATCACCTCACCATCCCTTGTGCCTTCCTCCTACCTTCAAAAAATAAAAATAAATAAATAAAAAGGAAAAGTGATCATTGACTTACCATCCTTTTTGCCCTCTTCTTGATTTAAAAATTAAATATTGCATCCATTGTAAAGTACAACTTCTTATTTCTCTACCAATCAAACAAACCATGTGTGTTTTGTAGATGTCAAATCCACTTCTTCAAGGCTTAGTAGATTGCCCCTACTATTTTCTAAGGCACTATAGTGTTGGAAAATGCACACTCTAATGAGAAATTGTAGGTGATTGAAGGTATTGTCATTGATGTCAACCTTACAATCCTATGGCACTGTCACAGGCACCGACAAAGATGATTACCGACACCCCAGCCGACAAGATTTTATTTTGTATTTAATTGTAAAATCTTTTTGTAAGCTGATAAGGTGAATTGTAATAGGACTCATATAACTATGAGATCTTGTAGATCATTTGTGTAATTATGGAATGTAATAGGCAGATGCAAACATGTGAATATTAAGGCAGATTTTGGAATAAGGTCTATGGAAGTTGTATGAGCTTAAACCTGTACTTAACCTGGCATAGAAAATGTTGAACCAAAGCAATACATGATATTGGATTTGCATAATCCATTTTTGTAAGTCAGTGAGACTTCCCTTTTGTAATTAAGCAGTGAGCTTTAGGCAGTTGGTCTTCCTGCATGTGCAGACCCCTATTCTGAGTAATATTCATTTATTGGCCAATGAGTGAATATTGTGGGTCACAAATCCCACCGAGGTTTTTCCCACATCGGGTTTCCTCGTTAAAAATATTGTGTTATGGTGTGCTTTCTATGTTGTGGTTATTGATCTTATTTAATGCATTATTTCTGGTTTACCGATACACTGTTTTGAAATGTAGTTTGTTTAATAAGATTAGAAAATCTATTAACCGGCAAGATATTGATTCACCCCCCCTTCTCAGTATCTTTAGGAATCCTAACAATTGGTATCAGAGCCTAGTCCTCTATTTTCAAAAGCCTAACAACTTGAGGAAGATTCTGACACCGATACAGATGGAAAACGTGAGAAAGCAATTGGAAACAACTCTTGCAGATTATGATGCATAAAAGTTGAAAAATATGAAACTTGAAGATGATCTGAAGGCTGCACAAGAAATCATTCAAAAACTTCAATAAAATCTCACTATTGCTAGGAACAAAAGAAGAGAACTTCATGAGAAGATACAGAGTGATGATGATGAAAAAGAAACTCCTAATGATCTTGTAAGCAAGATGAAGCAAGAAAACATGACCTTGAGGAATGAGATGCAAGATATGACTATGAGATTTTGTAAAGACATTGAAAACTGAAAGAAGAATGAAGATGACTTGACTAGGAGAATCAATGATGTTGGAAATGAAAATCTAAGACTCGGTCATGAAAATGATATGTTGAAGATAGATATGATTCACTTGGAGCATGATAAAACTGAACTCATCAGACAGAAAGATTTCTTAGAAAATGAGTTGGCTACTGCAAATCAACACAAGGAGAAATTCAAGAAAAGCTCAGAAGAACTTGATGACATGCTGAAAAATTAGAAACCTAATGGAGATACTAATGGTCTTGGCTTTGAATTTGGTGAAAGTTCTGGTACTGCAAACAATCATGATCACAGTAAACCGGTAAGAAAACCTAATGCCTACAAATTTAATGGGAAATACTTTAACTGTCACTAGTATGGTTGTAGAGAAAATCAATGTAGATCTAGAAACTATCAGAACACCAATGCATCCACTGGTCAATGTTCTAAATGCAACAAAATTGGTCATAATTCAAAAAAGTGCATAATGAATGTAAGATTTTATGTTTGTGGAAGATTTGGACACTTATCTAATTAATGCAGAACACATACCGGCATAGGATATGGAAAAACTATTCAGAAAAATAATGTGACTTGTTATGCTTGTAACAAGATTGGACATATTGCAAAATTTTATAGAAGTAAGGCATCACAACAAATAAAAAAGGACCCAGTTTGAAAGGTAAAGAGAAGGTTGAAGAAAAAAAGCATGAATTTTCAAAACAATGGATTAGAAAGTCGGATTAGAATGTTAATGAAGTTATTCCTTCACCAGTAGAACAGAGTATCACTCCACTGGCAGGAGATTCTTCATCTAACTGAAAAGAAATCCCTTGGGGGTATGGCAACAAATTGAAAAACATGTTAGTTTACCCTTGGTTGATGGTGAGAAGTTGAATTACTTCTTTACCGGCAGATGTGATAAGTTTCACTTATTCGGGAGGCATTTATTGTGGTGATTGAAGGAAATGACATTATAAAGCAAGTGTTTTTCACTCTTTTTTCATTCACTGAGCATTCAAATTTCCTTAGAGCATGAAAAACCCGAGCGAAGGCATCCACAGCGAGAAGTGAAGCAAATCATTCAAGCATTCAAACCTAAAGACAGATTAAGGCATTTATACAATGGCTTCCTCCTCTGCACCTGAATTCATTGCAAACCCTACAGTAATTGAAGTGATTAAATTCCCTAGGCCCATATTTAAAATAATTCCTGAAGTAGCGAAGCGGGATGATACCCTAGGAGTATTTTCTAAAATACCCAAAGGAGTTGCTTATGCTGAGGATCCTAGAATTTACATACATTGTCATATGGAAGAACTGGGTGCTGATGAGATTATGAACATGTATAGGACAGTAATATGTGATGAAAATGGTAATGTAAAATTGGAACACAAGATAGTTGAAACCCTAGGTTTTGTGGAGATACTTAGCATTCCTAACTTTCCCAAAGAGGTTATAAGGATTGTATTGAGCAGAGTTCATGGGGAGTTATTTTGGCTAGATTCCATTCATAAGATAACAAAAGAAGCAGTTAGGGCAGTGACAGGCTTACCTTCCACCGATAGCAAGCCTGACAAGACTAAAAAAGTTCCAAACAACACTGTAATGACCCTAACTGGTGCAACCTATGACAAGAGATCCTTGAGAGTCAATGATGTAAAGGATATCAATGTAAGATTCATTAGCATGATTCTTGGATACAAAGCTACACATGCCAACAAATTAAACTATGTTTCTAGTTTATGTATCAAGAGTGCTTATGACTTAGTAAACAGTAATGCAAATATTGACATATGTGAATGGTTCAAAGATGAGCTAATAGACAATCTGAAGAAAATTAAGGGTGACAAGAAAGGCACATTCAGATTTGGTAACCTACTTGTATGTCTATTATTGTATATGACCAAGGAAGCTCCCGGTATTGGTAGAAAGGATTTTGGATTTGACATACCGGTAGGAAAACAACTTTTGGATATTCTTAATAACATGGGAGATGACAAGGAGAAGAACATAATTGAACACTTTTAGGAACTGAATGCTAGAATGAAAAATAAGGAAAGATTATCTCAATCCATAGTTGATAAATATCAAAAAGAGATATGTTTTGTTATAAAGAAGGATGAAATCTGGATGGAGGCAGTGGTTCCCAGAATAATTTGGGTAACTGAAATGGGTTATGAGGTTGATGAGAACATAATAGAAACATATGCTAAAGCCCTTCTTGAAGCCCCTAAAGAACCAATAGAAGAAATATTTGGTAGTGCTGAAACTATTGAAAGCAAAGTTCAATCATAGAAATGAATAAAGAAAACATAACAAACAATTAGAAAAGCAACAAGACAGACAAAGGTAATCAAGGAAAACATATTGAATATGACTGGTACATTAAGGAAAGTGACTTGGAAGGATTACAACCGGAAACACATCTTTCACCAATTCGTACCTCCTCTGACAGTGAAATACTAGCCGAGTTTCAGAGAGTAGAAAGGAAAAGGAAACCTTCACCGATACTCGCTTCTACACCAAAGGGAAAAAGAAGGAAACAATAGGCAGTAAGGCCTCCGGCAAAGAAAATAACACCCAGAAAGAAGAAGGAAAAACAAGTTATCCCCCCACTTGATAATATTTTGAATGAAATAACTGAAG
The DNA here is from genome assembly GCF_030272615.1 of Cryptomeria japonica. NCBI lineage: Eukaryota > Viridiplantae > Streptophyta > Pinopsida > Cupressales > Cupressaceae > Cryptomeria > Cryptomeria japonica. Next base: position 601,872,414 of record NC_081408.1, on the reverse strand, counting down.
ATGGAAACTTGTCAAATGTCAACAAGTTGTATAACACTTTCACTAATGAAGAAAAGGAAAGCATAAAAAATAGTGTTATTCTACACTTAGATATTTATATGAAATTTTTTATAGAAGTTGTAGATGATCTACCTAGTGACTTGTACAGAAGGTTAGATGCAAAAAGGTTAGCAATTGTGGAACTAGATAAGAAGATTAAGGTAGAAAAATTACTTGCAATTCACCCAGTAAAATCAGCAGAAGAGATTGATGAACTGATAAGTGAGGCAAATAGGATTGTATTTTCCACTGGTCACCTACATGTAGCATTAATGGCTAACAGAGTAAATGAGATCACTGAAGAGACATAGAACAAGTGAGATATCTTCTTTGTAGAGAAGGAAAAGCAAGAAGAACTTAAATGACCAAAGACTTTTAGAGTTTATCAAAAGGAAAAAGATAAAGGTAAAGGCAAGGTAGGTGGTCCTCCGAGCATAAAGGTAACAAATAACTTGCCCCCACCTCCTTCTAATACTCCACCGGCACAAACTGTTGATACACCACCGGTAACAGATAATGTTGAGAGTATGGAGACAACACATGAAGACACCAATCCTGATTCAGAGGTGTTGTATACCATGAATATTGACACACAAGAAGTCAACATTGTGGTTGATAAGGAAACAACTGAGAAAAGACATGTGGCAACTGAGCCACCGGCAGAAAAATTGCAATTGAGACAAATGTTGAGGATATAGTTGGAAATGTTGAGATTATGATTGAAACACATACTAAACAATCAATTGATCCCCTAGATACTAGAAAGATAGATACCACTGATGTACACACTAAAAAACCTACAGAGCAATCGGTTGCTGATAAATCTATTGAGATACCGGAAGTAGACAGTTCAGAGGTACATAAAAAAAAACCGATAGTTAACATTGAGACACAATCAGAGAAACCGGCAATGGAAAGCATAGAGAAACCGACAGAGGTACATTCTAAGAAACATGAAGAAGAAAAGGTTCAGATAGAGACAATGCCACCGACAGCAGCTGAGAAACCCAAACCTTTTCTAGTAGAAATGCAGACTCAAACTGACCTACCAGAGGTCAACATAAGCAAAGAGGTTACTCACACCAGTGGATTGCAGATCGTTAAGGTAGTTGGACAGTCATCTGGTTCCTCCTTAACAGAATTTAGACCGATAAATGTAACAGAGGTATTATTGGATTCCATCAAGAAAATCACAGTGTAATACACAGGCATATAAGGCAATTGATGACACAATTCCTTTATTGAAACTAATTGCACCCAAGTGCAATGTGGAAAATAAAGATTCTTTGAGTCAACTAGACACATTGTCTAAGTACATCACCGGCAATCTTTTGACAGTTGATCAGATTAATTAGGAGACATTCAGTGAGAAAATGAATAAAGGGAAAGAAAAATTCTTTGAAGAGACAATAAAGAAGTGCATGGAACACATTGACACCCTCCTACCGGCACTAAAAAAAACTTTAACGAAATTTAAGGAGTTGTACAAAGACACCTGCAACATTGATCTTCTGACAGTGGATATTGACAAGGAAATCAGCATAGTACAAAAAGAAATAAATGATATAGCTGACAATCTCATTGGTTCATCAAAACCCATATCGGTAATAGAGCAGGAAATAACAGGTTTTGAGGAGAAACTTGAGAAATTGGAGAAGGAGAAGGAAAGAATAAAATACAAAGCTAAGGAACTCAAATGCAGACTTGGTCTAAAACTAGACATCCTCATCTCTTTGAGAAAAGAGATTTCTGAGGCACTTGTTCTAGGACTTAATACACCGGAAGAGCAAATGCACATACTCACCAGTATCATCCAAAGGACAGAAGCAACATTGAAGGATAGTGAGAGGTTCACTAACAGCTTGAATTTTGCATTAGCGGATCTATATCAGCGTGTAACCCACCGATTACAAGGATCGTAACAAGAACTACACTCAATTGATATTAATTGATAGCCTTTGTCATTGATGCCAAAGGGGGAGTAGTAGAATGAGAAAAATGATTGGGAGAAGACATCATCTACTCAGGGGAAGCACACAATTTTGGAGCACACGGTTTTGGCGATATTTTTTTGGACAACACATTTTGGATACAATTTTCACTTTTTCTCATGAGCGTTGCCATTAATGCCAAAGGGGGAGATTGTTGGAAAATGCACACTCCAATGAGAAATTGTAGGTGATTGAAGTTATTTTCATTGATGGCAACCTTACAATCCTATGGCATCGGTAGGCACCGGCAAAGATGATTACCGGCACCCCAACCGACAGGATTTTATTTTGTATTTAATTGTAAAATCTTTTTGTAAGCCGACAAGCAAATTGTAATAGGACTCATATAAGTATGAGATCTTGTAGATCATTTGTGTAAGTATGGAATGTAATAAGCAGATGCGAACATGCGGATATTAAAGCAGATTTTGGAATAAGGTTTAGGGAAGTTGTATGAGCTTAAACCGATACTGAACCTGGCATAGCAGATGTTGAACCGAAATAGTAAATGATATTGGATTCGCATAATCCATTTTTGTAAGTCGGTGAGACTTCCTTTTTGTAATTAAGCAATGAGTTGGCCTTCCTGCATGTGCAAGCCCCTATTGTAAGTAATATTCATTTATTGGCCAGTGAGTGAATATTGTGGGTCACAAATCCCACCAAGGTTTTTCACACACTGGGTTTCCTCATTAAAAATATTGTGTTATGGTGTGCTTTCTATGTTGTGGTTATTGATCTTATTTACTGCATTATTTCTAATTTACCGGTACACTATTTTGAAATGCAATTTGTTTAATAAGATTAGAAAACCTATTAAATGGCAAGATACTGATTCACCCCCCCTTCTCAGTATCTTTGGGAATCCTAACATATAGATGCAATCAACTATAGTGGGTGGGGGGCATAATGCACTTGACATCTCCTCCGGTTTTTCTCTGGTGCAAAGCTTGCCTCTTCCAACCTTACCAAAATGTTTGGCACCAACAACTCTATTATTTTATTACATATTTATGTGTTATAACTTTGAATCATTATTTCTATCTTAAAATAAAATAATTATTTAATATTGTTAATGTAAATAAGGTAATTAATGATAAGGTAAAAAAAATTCAAAATAATTATTTTAACAATTCAAAATCTTAAATTAATTAATGTGAAAAGCAAGTTGTCTGAAACACGTAAGGAGATGACACCCATAGCCTCATCCATCTTATTCATGTGTTGAAGATTCTCAAAGGGATGCTGCAACTGAGGCTGAGCCTCCTCCAAACAGGACCACAACCCTCTTGATCTGAGAAGCCTCGTCATATGAGTTTTCCAGAGGTGATAATTATGTGATGTAAGAAGCTCAACTGAAGAATCTGCCATGTGTACCTGTACCTGCTCTTGTGTATTTGTTTTAATTAAGTGATCTTTTAGACTAGATAGAGGATGCAAAATGGGGTTTTTTCTAAGTTTTTGGTGTTTTAATTTTTTGAATTAAATTACAGAAAGTATAAAATAACACCCCCCACAAAATGAAAAACCAAACCCTAGTACAATCTGAGAGCCACAAAGAAAAGTTGAGAGCCACAAAGAAAAGAAAGAGCAAAAAAAATTCTTCAGATAATATCATGTGTACCTGGTAAAAATTCTGGAACAATGGACCCCAAATCTGAATAGGGCTCTCCAAGACCTTTCCGACGCCTATTCATTTGCCGAAAAAGGAGTTTGTTTGCCCAAGTTATGGCTCCTGGAGTGCACAAAAAGCTCTGACTTTGACGGAAAAAAACAAGAACAAAATAAAAAAATATACAAACCTCACCTCCAAATTTGAAAAGAGCTCGAAGAGATCTTTCCGGTGCCTATTCATTTGCCAAAATCCGACTCTGTTTACCCAAGTTATGACAAAAAAATGACCCCCCTATCAAAAACAAATTCAAGAAGGGTCTGGCGGTGACTGCGCGGAGCTGCCAGTGGAGCTAGCGGGTTGGTTGGTGGTGGCGGTCATCGCTGATGGTTATCACCATTGCTGGTGGTGGTTACCACTGCTACTAGCCGCGGCAGGGTCCACCGTTGCTGGTGGCAGTTACCATAGCGGTGAGTAAACCGTCGGCGGTAGCAGTTTCGGTGACCAATGTCATGACCATAGCAAGGTGGAGACCGCATTGTCCTGGGCACGCTATTAAACTGCACAAAAATATTTTATTTTATTTTCTCGAAATGCGCACCCAAAAGGGCAAAAAACTAAAAAAAATTGTAGGGGCCAAAGTTGTCCAAATTGGACAAATTTTATATGAAAATGGGATTTTTTGGGTGTTCTAAGCTCAACCGTGAGGTTTGTTTGAGCCCAAAATTCCCATAAACAAAGAAGCACCCTAGATTCAAATTTTTAAAAAAAACTGAAAATCTTGAAACCATAGCCTCCAAAAAATTCTTCTGAAAAATCAAGAACAAGTAGCAACAAATATAGGCTTTGATACCATGGAGAAGTTGAGAAATACAACTTCAGAGGTCCCAAGAACACCTGCAAGTAAAATACCTGTCACAAGAGAAGAATGGAGGCAAAAAAGCAATAATGGCTTTGAAGAAAAAGATTATCATTCAGAGTGAATGAAAAAAAAAATAATACAATCCTTATAACAGGAGATTGTGCAACCCTAAATGAGAATGTATTTAATAATTAGAATAATTATTAAATACATACAATGCATAACTAAGAGAATCTGAAGAAGGAATAAAAGGTGACTTAATTAAACTAATTAAGTAAAATTACATTTACTCTAACAGTAACTTTATCCCTTCTAGTGTTGACAATGCATTCATGGGCTTTGCCTTTTATGGTTATGGTAGACACATGATTGTTCAATTCGGTAATGTGATTAGCAATGTAATCATAGGCCGCATTAGTGTAATTGGCATTATTGTCTATCTTAGGGGCCTTTCTCTTGTCATGTTTTGGGAATGGTTCCTTAAAGCATGCTCTTCATTGGAAGTATGGCCATCAACTTCTATTGTGCCATGGCCAATAAGATATTGAATGAGATTCTTTAATTTGTGACAATTATTAGTCTTATATCCCTTTCTCTTGTAATATTCAAAAAACTCACTATCATTCCACTATGAAGGTTTTACCCTTGGTTCAAATGGTTGATGATTTGGTACTGTAATGAGATTGTTGGCAACCAACTTCTTCAATGCGCTTTCAATTGGTTCTCCCAAAGTTGTGTACTTCCTTGGAGGTCTTGGTGCTCTTTGTGTATTTACCTGATTATGAGATGAACTAGCACTAGGAAAAGTTATCTTTGGTTTTACCATATTAGCATCCACGCCCCCATCATTGATAGTATTCTTGTTGTTATTCCAAAATAGGGGTTTGTCCTTGCCATTAGAATCATCTTTGTTTTATTTGAATAACTTGATGGTGCCTTGCTCAATGAGGACCTTCTCAACAAATAGACCTTTTTAAATGGCATCCTTGAAGGCAGATGAACATGATTTTTGAAGTTCATATCCAATGTCTTTGTTCACATTTTGGGTAAACATCTCAACCATTTTCTTTTATGAAATTTGAGAAGCGCATCGACTAGCCAAACTTCTCCATCATTGTAAAAATGACACAAAAGATTCTCCATTTTTCTATTTTTTATTGCATAAAGTGGTCATTGATACTTCACATTCAATGTTGTATGAGAAATTTTGTATAAAGGCCTCTCCCAATTCACCCCATGACTTCATCCCAAGCGGAAGTTGTGAAAACCATTCCATGGCTTGTCCACTTAGACTTTGTAGAAATAATCTCATCAAGAGTCCTCTCTCACCAACTCTATACAAGTTGTGAAAAAATATCTAATGTGTGCCTTGGGATCTCCTTTTCCTCTATACTTATCAAACCTAGGTACCACAAAATGTGGAGGAAAAGGAGGCATCATTATGCTTCTATCAAATGGATAAGGACATATGTCATGAATTGTGTGGTCTTTTGTTGGTGTTTGCATACTTGTGATTTGTTGTTGCAATTCCTTAATCTACTATTGCAAATCACTGCTAGGTGGTGCTTTGTCTATTTGGGGTATTCCCATGCCTGAGCCACCGGGTGGAGGAGGAGGGATATATTGCATGTATGGATTATATTGGTCATATGTGTACTCAGGTGGTGGAGGAATGTAATTATTGTATGATCCACCTAGTATAGTATTATGATGAGGTGCACTAGGCCTAAGGCAATTATATGTATCATGACCATGTGTGTAATTGGTATTGTAAGAATGATCTTGGGTATGACCATCAAATATGACAAGCGGTCTCCTTGTATAAGTATTGTCATGATCTTGAGTATTCTCTTGTTGTTGAGTATAAGCATTGGTATTCCTTTGTCCTTGGAAAGTAATGCATGAGGTTGTTCATGAGTGTATCTATCATTATTAGTATAAGCATGAGTATGGGTCTCTTTAGGATTTTGAAATAGGGGTGAAGGTGACTCAGATCATTACCATTAACTTGATTGGGATCCTCTTCCAAAATTTTTGTCACATCAAACTCATGGGGTAATCTTACACCATCTTGAATTAACATGTATAAAAAGTGTTGGTGGTTTCTTCTCATAATCATTTCAACCAATCTATTAAATCATTCATTGGATATGTGATTCTGAATCACTATGGTAGTAAAGGACTCATTGTCAAATTCTTACATGTGTTACTGCGATTTTCAAAGGTTCCTGCATTGTAAAATTATTCCTCATCAAACTCATATGTTTTTATGTTTTAAGAACTTTGAGCTTCTTTAGCTTATCTTCTAGACCTTTTGGATCGAGTTTCAACCATGAAAAGACCTTTACTAAAATGGAATATGTCCAAGAATATGAAAATTATGAAAGATGAGGAGGTTTGTGAAGAGGAAAATGAATCTAGGGTTGTCTTGCAATGTCCTAAAATATTGTTCCAAGATAAATGTGATGATCTAAGCAAGGTTTGGCTTCCTAGGAGATGATAAACTCCTATGGGGTAAGTTGACCTTAACTCAAAATGCCTAAACGGTACCCAAGATGATAAATCTGATGCGAGAACCACCTAGAAAAGTATGTGATGTGTTTGCGAGATAAGATAAGGATTGCTAACAACCTTTTGACTCTAGTTGAAGTATGTGAATGAGACTTTTAAAAATGAAGTCTGAAAATGTTTGAAAGTGAATGAAAAATCCATGAAAAGATGATGGTTCGCTAAATGGAATCCTATGGAATCAACCCTAGAAGCTTTTAAAATCTCTAAACCACATATGCAATATGAATCCACAGATGCATCAGAATGTCTCAAATACACAGTTTCAAATTCCAAAAACATAGTTTCACAGTTGCAATGTAAATCACAGTTTGTCCAAAAACATAGTATAATGTTCTAGAAACGCACCATAAAGTGATGTAGATGCACCAAGATGAATTAGAAACATGTTTTCTTAATTGATAATGTTGTTTTAATTCTATCTGTAAATGCGTCAAGAAGATGCATAGACGCGACAAGATGAGTAAAAACACATTGAAAATAAACATAAACATGACCAGATTAATCGTATACATGCTGAAAGTGAACACATATGTGTTTTTGGCAAAATCTCAATTCTGTCCAAATTTTAAAGGTTGAAAAGTGACCAAATCTTAATCTTGATGTTTTTTATTGCAAGAAAATAGAAAAAACAAGAAGACACAATGCAGAAGGTGTTGTCGTCCAAAATATGAGTGCAATGTGTATTTTCAATAGGCCAAAACAACCCAATTTCCATGGGTCTTAACATAATCAAATACACTTCAAAAAATTCTTAGCCCTAATGTCAAAGTCTCATGACAATAAATCCAACCCACATCTTGGAATCTTTGTTGACTCAAATGTAGAGACACCTTAATGGGTGTGTGCACTATTTTGTCTTTGCATGAGACGAGAAGTAGGGGCCTCTAAGACTAGAAGGATGACCCAATCACCCTCTCCCAAAAAAGCTACAAGCAGCTTATGCTAAGACGAGGATTTTTGTCTCATCTCAAGGGAGCCTTATGGTGAGTATCTTGAGGGGAAAGCTAGCCATCCCCCTTACACTAAAGCTAACATGATGTTCAGACAAAAATAGGGTGGGACACTACTTAAGGTTTTTAGTCACAATCCAAGGTAAACTAGTGTCTATACATGCGATGGTTCACTCAGTTAAGAGGCTTCACAACCCTTTGAAATAAAGGGATTCTACGCATTACAAGGATATTGGGGAAAACATATATCGGTATAGAAAAATTACACTAGGTGAATGATGACTTTCATCACACCCACATTATTCATATAGCAGATCGGAGGAAAGTGCCGCTTGATTCCTTCCCTCTCACTCGCACGAATGCTCCGGGAGGCAGGCCCTCTACAAAAAGGAGATTCTTAATGATTTCTCTTACACCCAAGATCCGCAAAGGTGAAGGGAGATGATACTTTCATTAAATGCCTTAGGGTTCTACAAAAAATTGGGCAAGTGCCCCAAACACTTTAAACAAATGTTCTTTTTAGTGCACCAATGGAAGTGTTTCTAATATTATAATAAAAAACTCTCCTAAATTACCCTTGCAAGCACAAATGTATTAGTACTTTCAAAATTTACCCCAACCTGCAACCATAAAGATTAGATAATAATATAAAATCAAGAGGGGCCTTCGATAAATGATTTTTAAGATTTTCAATCTTCAAGCAAACTTGCGAGACAAAACACGACAAAACAGACCAAAAAAAACCTTAAAAGTTAGAAAAAACACAAAATCTCCTAAACCCTAGATGCAACAAGACAAGCCACAGATATGACAAAAACTAACAAAACTGTAAAAAGACCCAAGCAAACAAAAAAAATAGTCAAATCTAGAAATGCGGTAGGATAGACCATAGATGCAATGACAATAATAAAAAACATAGTATGATTTAACAAAAATACAATAATATAATCTACAGGCGTGCTAGAACCAAATAATGTAGAAAAACTTAGAAACCAAATACATGATAGGATGAACCAAAAATGTGACAATAATTGCTAGAAACGCGATAGGAACGACCCTAGATGCCCCAAGATAAAACCTGTCAAAACCTACAATCCAAAAATGCAACAAAAATTTGTAAACATGACAGGATGAATCATGGACATAATAAGAATCAAAATTATCGCAAATGTCAAGCCTGCAAATCTGAAAACACTAAACAACACTAAAACGTTAAAAAATTAGGAACTAGGTCCCACTGGGTGTGCCAAAATATGTACGATGAATTGGGAATTCTAAGTGTTGTAAAACTAAATAAGATTCAACCACATAAAACCCTAGTTTTGCAATGAAATCCACCATACACCAATGAGGAACCTAAAAATATGCAAAACAACAAATATGAAAGATTATACCATTCACATGTTCATTAGGGTTTGATCTCCATTGATCTTGCTTGATATTGTTGCTCTCATATTTTATGTTTGCACAAGAGCTCAATAAAGAATGGATTGTGGTTGTGTAGACGCTTGATCGCTATGAGGATTCACACGAGTGTTAGGATTATGATTCGCATTAAGTTATTAGGGATAAATAAGGATAAAAGGATCCTCTTTTATAGAGAGCACCCTAGAAATGGAGGCCTAGGATTAAGAGGTGGAGGGATAAATGGTTGGCTCGGATTAGAGGGTAGGTATATAAAATAGGAAAATATTAGGGAGTTGATTAAAGGTAAATTAAGAGATGAATGACAAGTGTCATGGATGGAAAAAGCTAATGAATTAATTTATTTATTTAATTAATGCAAGAGTGGGGCCAATTAAATAAATAAAATATTTATTTGATTTAGGGAAAGGATAATTTAAATAAATAAGAATATTTATTTAAATAGGGAAAGGGTAGAAGAGGATAAGTGAATTAATTAAATAAATAAAAATCTATTTAATTAATAAAAAACATAGGATAAAATAATTAAATAAATATAGAAGAGCAAATCATTCAGTGATGGGTATCAATTCAGTTAGATGAAGTGTCAAAAAGGGATTGCAACATCCACATATGACATATGTATTCTTATAGCAATTCAAGTTCATATTTTTTTTTTTTTATTCATTGTAATCTTGATGTATCCTACCTTGAGCACGCCCTTGTATCTTGTTCAAGAAGTCCTTTAGGGAGAAATGTGCTTGCCTAGGAAGTGAGCCTTAAAACAACATTGTAATACTTGTTCATATATTGTGAGATAACTCTCACTGTGGTTTTTCTCTTATTAGGTTTTCCACATAAAAATCTTGGTTTCCTTGTGTGAAATATTGCGATACATCCTTTTCTTTCAGATCTTCTCTTTGGTAAATCTAATTTGATGTTTAATTTGCAAATAGAATTGTTTAAGTTTAAGTAAATACTTATTCTCCCCCCTCTCAATATTCATGACAGTTGGCATGCATAACTTCATGCCCAACATGCAATGAGAAATAGTTCTACTAATCAATGATGATTCTTCATTTGTAAATTGGATTTCAAGTATGAGGAATCTTTAATTATTGTTTGTAACCTCCACCATTGATCTTTTCCTTCCTCTATGAATGCAATTAGAATATGATAAATAAATTTTATGTTAAATATTTTTCTAAGATGTTCTTAATTGTCCAAGTACACCTTTAAAGGATCATGGAGAGACATGGAAATAACATGGAATTTCAAGGTTAATGTCACCTTATCCTAACAAAATCAATTATAGATGGTATTTTGAGAAGGTCTAGTTGGCAAAGGTAATTTGGAAGAAACATGGAACTTCAATGCAAGATGGGAGCTTAAAACAAGAGATGTAAGGGTTCATTATAGAATTAGAAGTTAGTAATAGACATGGGGATGGAAGTTCAAAATTCCACCAAAATTCCATCAAAGGATAAAGTGATAAAAGGAAGGATTTGGAAAAAAAAATGTAGGTAAAAGAAGTGGAACTAGAGGATAGGATAGGATATTCTAATGGAGAACTAGAAGTTTAAACTCATCTTGAACTCCAAAAAGGATTAAATAAATGAAGAAAGAGCATGGGAAAATTTAAATAAGTTTGATTCAAAAGTGGAAGTAGACCTAGGCAAAATATAAATGTTCACCAAAACTTGTTGACCATTTTAAAAAATTGAAACTTCATCACTGTTTTAGTAGGTTTGAAAACTTATAAAATCTCTAGTTCTTAATTTATTAGCACTTTGATGAATTTAAAAACATTTGAGAAGGTGTGAGAAGTGGAAAGAAATAGAACTTGTTAGGAATTCAAGAAGTTAGTGAACCTTTAAAATCATCCATGAAATCTAGAAATAGTGCAATATTGCTATTGAAATTAGTGCAAGAAAACCATATAGAACAATTAAAAAGAATATAAGGAAGGACTAGGGGAAGTAAAGAAGTACAACAAGATTCTTTAAAAAGGGAAGTGAAATAAATGAGTGAAAAGATCAAGGAACTAGATGTTTGTATGTCTAGAGGTGGAGAGGAAATGAAAGAGGTTTGTTAGAAACCTAGAAGACCACAAAGGGAGTGGGAATAGGGGGATGTATGGAAGGATGAGAGGTTGTGAGATCTAGAGATAGACAATAATTGGGAGAAGTTTGGATGACCCCCAAAATTCCACAAGATTTAAGAAGGGAAGTAAGGGTTGAGGGAATTTAGAATAAAGAAGGATTGGGCATTGAGAGGAAGAAGGGAATGAGAAGAAATGTGTAATTTGAAATTCCCTGAAGTGTGTGAAACTTAATTGGAGGCTAGGAATGGGAGAATGTAAGGGCATAAAAGAGGAAGGGAGGTTAATACATTGGTACAACAAAGCTAAATTTGAAATATTATTGAAATTTAGCAAGTAAAAGAAATAAGGAAAAAACATGATAAGACATTGAAGAAATTTTATGCAAGATTGATAGTTATGAAAAGAGACAATTGGGACCAGTAATTAGTGCAATAAAGAAATAAAAAGGAATAAACAAATAAAACATGTCTAGGAAATTTTTAACTTATATTGTTTAGATGTGAACATTTATTCTTGAATTTTATTAGAACATTTATTCTTGAATTTTATTAGAAAAATGTTCCTTGTGAAAAATTCCAAGGTAGTATGAGACACAATGTAATCTATTTTCCAAGGCACATACAAAGTTAATCCACATTGATTAAAATCTATAGAGAGAATTTGAGAATCTTAAAATGTAGGAAATGAGAAGGTAATTGAAAGTTTATATTTGAATTCAAAGTTTCATAAATCAATTGGATAGTCATGGAAAAACCATTACAAATCAAGTAATTTCTAAAAAGGTAGTTAGATTGCTAGGAATCAAACATAGTTTTGTGGTAATTAAAATTAAGAGAAAATATTTAAAATAAGCAAGGTTGGATTTGGTTAAGCATCATTATGATCTCATGAAATTACATTGAACAAAAGTACAAAAAACTTGATGTAGGCTTTTGAAACAAAGACCAAAACTAGAGAAGGAATCAACTTCAACAATACTCAAGAAAGAAGAGGGTAGTCATTAAATATTTTAAATGGGTGAAGAATAATCCATGGTAGTGGTTATGGGCATGGTTATACAAATAAAAAGCATACTCAATGACATCAGCGAAAAAAAATTAGGCATTTTGAGAAAATACTATTGGCACAGGTAGAATCACAAAAAAAAATTCTAATATTTTATTTTTTAATGTAGAAGATAAATTTAAAGATAATGTTTGAATTATCAATTGTATTTGTTCAAATTAAAGGATATAAAAAGAATGTTTATATATGCAAATTGATAAAGAAACAAATAATCAAGTAAATTTTGGAGTATAATGTAGTGGAATTTGTTAAAAAAGAACATTATATGTTACTACTAGAAGAGTTGGAGAAATCATTTATGTAGATTTATTTGAAGCTCATGCCTAGTGACATAGATCTTAACGTTTATAAAAAGTCCTCAATAATAAATAAACAACAAAATTACACATTGTTAATGATTCAAACTCATTACACTTTTTGCACCTCATTAGACTATTTCACCTATGTTGGCAATCATTCTAGCAAGTTCTCTATTACATTCTCTAATGTTGCACTTGCATAACCTAGCCATGTTTTAAGAGTCACCCTACCACATTGAGGAGTGTCATACATCATGCATCCCCTACCATAGTGTACTCACATGACTTGTCCATGTTCTAAGAGTTGTATTGGGGACACAAGCCATAACCTTTCCCACTTCATCAATTACATGTTATGTCATGTATCAAGATCTTTATTATCACTAAGAACCTATTGTGTACTCACATTCTTGAAGCCATATTGGAGGCATATGCCTTCTCTAGCATCATACGTGATTACATGAATGCTTCTAACCAATAAAGGTGACATTAGCATTATTCATTTGCCTAATTTAAATATAAAGGTATACACCTTGATGATTATTCAAAACATTTCACTTACTTGTTACATAATGCATTTCTTGTAATTATCACTTTGAACGATTTAAATGTTTACACAATTAACTTATATTTACATTTCAAATATATATCATTTGATAAACTTATATTAGATGCATGCAACTAAATACCTTAATTCCCTTTATATTTAATTTTTAATAGTAGTGATTCTTAATCATTACTCGCATAACCAAATAATTAACTTATATTGATATATATTTGTGTAATGAATTAAAAACCTAAAAGATGTTCCTTATAGTTAAAATCTTTCCACATTTCAATTGAAAATAATTTATCATAAAATCAAGGTATGATCATCACCTCACCATCCCTTGTGCCTTCCTCCTAGCTTCAAAGAATAAATAAAGGAAAAGGAAAAGTGATCATTAACTTACCATCCTTTCTGCCCTCTTCCTGATTTAAAAATAAAAAGATTGCATCCATTGTAAAGTACAACTTATTTCTCTACCAATCAAACAAACCATATGTGTTTTGTAGATGTCAAATCCACTTCTTCAAGGCTAAGTAGATTGCCCCTACTGTTTTCTAGGGCACTATAGATGCAGTCAACTATAGTAGGTGGGGGGCATAATGCACTTGACATCTCCTCTGATTTTTCTCTGGTGCAAAGCTTGCCTCTTCCAACCTTACCAAAATGGTTGGCACCGACAACTCTATTATTTTATTACATATTTATGTGTTATAACTTTGAATCATTATTTCTATCTTAAAATAAAATAATTATTTAATATTGTTAATGTAAATAAGGTAATTAGTGACGGTAAAAAAAATTCAAAATAATTATTTTAACAATTCAAAATCTTAAATTAATTAATGTTTGTATTGAAACAGAATTTATTTTTAAAAACAAATCTTAATGACAAATACATCTAATAAAAACAGTTTAAATTTTTAATCAATTAATGGTTAAATTAAAAATAATGCTACTCAAACAGAGAATCAATTTTCAAAAGAAATGGAAGATCTAAATAAAAGCATCACCATAAATGATGTATGTAAAATACTATTGATTTCATATAATTGACATAGATTAAAAAAAAGTATTTGAGGACTTCTTTCCACTTGTTCTGGCTTTTTCTTTCTACTTCAAAACTGTTGACATTTTACAGTCCATAAACTTCGGTAATGATGTGAATCGACAAGATGATTATGTTGATCCTCCTCCTCTTGGTACCAGCAAAGATCATTGCAGACGTAACACAATCCACAAAAACACACATTGTGAGTCTCACCACATCCATTTCCAATTCCATTTGGTTATCAACCAACAGTTCCAAGTCCTTTTCATTGGATGGACCTGAAACATTCTCTTTATGAATATCAACATAGCTCAGGATTTGTATTGTAAGAACATTTTAAACAAAAAGATTGCTTGGGATCCATGAACTTATTTTTACATAATCCTTCGCTACATTCATTCCAATGCCCTCTTTCATACATTTTATAAGCGCACATGTGGTAAGTATGATCTTGTAGTCATCTAAATCACAATCTATGTACAATCCCATCACATGGCGGTTCAGCCTTGAAACCCAAAATCTCTTACCCCGCACGCACGTTTATCCCGCTGCATACAAAGAAAGACATGTTAACTTCTTTAGTTGGAATTATAATTGACGAAAAAGAGGAAAACAAATTCAAATTCAGAGAATTTTCTCTGTAGTGCTGCCAAAATGTCCATTTCAACAGTCATAATGATCATCTGGTGTATAGAATGATCTAGTAAAACAATATTTTAAGAGAATTTTCTTCCTTGCAATTCATGTCTTTGTTTTATTAATTTATATTCTCACATATGCAGATGCCATACGCTCCCTTTCAGAATCACACTCCATCTATAATACACAAACACTGGACATAATCTTAATCATAGTTTTTAGGATGAAAGCATAGTCCTTGATGGGTTTGTGAATAACTTTGTAAAAAATGAAGATTGGAAATTTGATTTTAACGAGAGACATCTATTTAAAAAATAAGATTGCAGTTCAAAGGGTTGAGCTTAACTGGTTAAAACACTGGATTCTTATTGTGGAGACTTTTGACCTTCCATAAGATGGGAAAGGTCTTGGAGCCAATCCAATCAAGCATAATAATAATAATTCAAAGATATGTAATGGGGATGGCCCCCTACTGTGTCCCCACTGATTCATAGCTCCAGTCAAAAGCTATTATACTATTGTTTTGAATTGTAAATTAGTAAAATCTAAATTTTTAAGTAGAGGCCTAAACTTTTGTCTGCTTAATTCTCTAATCCAGTTATATCCGATAGCTCAGCAAGTTCTTCTGTTAGTTCTCTAATCAAGGTATATCCAGTTAATGTCTCTGAAGTTCTTCTGTATTGGTCGCTCTACATTTCCAAGCTAGTTCATAGCCATACTCGTAGGTTTTGAAACTAAAAAGACAATGGTGCTTTGGCAAACAAATATGTATGAATGGTAAAGCGTTTTACAATAATTTCTCAAGATTCTAACTGATAAGTTCTCACTTTTAAAATATACCATTGATTGACCAGCATGAAAAGGATGGCAATATTTAAACGCCAATCATTCAAAAAATTCTACCCAGAATTTATTTGCTATTCATTTAAAAAAAAACTTCCCCTCAAAAATTAAAAAACATATAGAACTAAATTGTTAATTGTGTGGCACGTACCTGAAAATTTTGTAGAAAGAGAACCATAATACCCAATAGATCTTCCCAACTCCTCTGCACAACAATCTCCCGATCTGATATTTTTTTTCTATAACATAACAAAAGTGAGAAAAGTGGGATGAAAATATATCTTAAATACTCTGTAGAGCAAAGATTACCTTGTTTCTGAATCTGTCAAAGTTTTCTTCTGCCATCCCCGCCAATTTAGGGACATCTGCAACCCAAGATATCGATCCATATCCTACCATTTTTAGAACATTTTTCCCTTATTGTAGCAACTGGATAAAAAATGACAAATTTAGATGTTAGCAAGCTATGTTTCTTCTCTTCTTTCTTCTCAGAATTCATTAATTTGTTCAGAAAAAAACATGTAAGTCCTCCAATTTATTATTGGTTAAAGCTGTTTTTTCATCTACCATATTCCTTTCTTGTACATGACGATAAAATTGTCTGCAACTTTTAAAGACTTTTATAGAAAAACATTTTCAGTAGAGCAGCATAGGATTCCATTATGAGTTGACGCCTCCCATGCCTTTATCTTTTAATTTTCTTATATTGAGATAAATGAAATAGAAGCGGGCCCTGTCTCATCTTTCACTTTGGTCTTTATCAGTAGCCATCCATAAGTATTAGTTTTTAAAAGTAGTAAAACATTATATTATAAGGTTTTTATTAAACAATTTCTCATGGCTGGATCTGACAAAAAGAAAAGATTCTAAGTAACTTTATTAAAGCAAAAATCAGTACTATTTTGAAGAAGTTTAAGTAGGGCCACAGCATAAAATACTATCCATTAACATAAAGTAGAGATTACTCAATGGGTAAAATCCATGATATATTTACCATAATTCTTAACACAGACATAAATATTATGTAATGCCAGTTTTAGTACACAATTTTCCAATTGCATTGTTGAATGGTTCGTTCCATATTATGGTACACAGAGAAAATGTATAATTTAATCTTTTTATAAATTCTATATATTTTATATAATTATTTCAATTATAATTTGAAATATATTATATTTTAATATTTAATTTAACCTAAAACAGAGATGAGTCTGAATCTAATTTTCGTCAATCTCAATTTATATTGCCAAGGTGAACAACATGGACTCCATGTGGCGAACGTGCAATGGTAGGTGAATGGTGTGTCGATGAGGTAGTTGTCGACTAAGTCCACATTAAATGTCGACTGCATAAATCACGGATCAGTTGCAGAGGATTGCGACTCAAAGAAGATCAAAGGGAAGAGATTTTATTCTTTGACATTATCATTGAAGCAGGATATTTGATCATCTAGTTGATCTGGAGAAGGAAACTGCTAAATCATTTATTGACTAGCAAAATCAAGACTAATGAACAAAGTCTAGTTTGCTAAATATAGTAAACGTTCATAGGAAGAATAAAAGAGGACATATCTTTTTGCTATACTATTGCAAGTTGCTGATTCGGAAAAGATAAAATCCGATTTGATTTAGATCAAGGTCAGTGAAGAAAACCCTAAGCACGTCAAGTTTGAGTTTTTTTTTTGGCAGGAAAGCATATATATAAATATGCAGATCAAAAACTTAAGGATGTTGATAGAGGATGCTTGATGAGAGATTTATGGTACAGTGAATCTTTGCAAGGTAAGAGTTGATCAGTCTGAGTGCAATAGAAAATATTGAAGCGACTGAGAGTTGGAGAAGAACCGGTAAGGAAGGTTTAACCGGCAAGGGTTATGGTAACTGGTAAATTGTTATAGAGGTTAACAGTTTGATAAACCGGTAGTGCCTGAACCGGTAAGAGAGCAGCAGAGAGTGAAGGAGAGAAAAGTGAGTTTCAGAGAAGATCCGGCAAGGCTGAAACTGAGTTGCAAAGGATTTAGATAGTAAGAACAAAGGACCGGTAGAAAAGAAGTAGTGTGACAGATAAGAGTTTAACCGACAGAGTGAATAGTTTTCAGGTGTTACCAAACTCATTTGTAACCTAGTGTTTATCATTGTACTGATTTTATATCTCATTCTATTTCACTGAGTGGGTGCTCGGTGCAGGGGTTGGTGCTCTTTGATTTGGTGCTCAAAATAGAATAGGGGTTGGTGCTCCTTTAGGTAGGTGCCCATAAATTGCTAGGGGTTGGTGCTCCTTGGGTTGGTGCCCTAAACATTGTATAACTATTATTTCACTGTGAGGCTGGATTGAAGCAATAGATCTCCAGTAGCATTTCTCACCGGGGTTTATCCCACATTGGGTTTTCCTTGTATATCTGGTGTTATGTGATGTGCTCTTGTGTGTGATTGCTTGTTAGTGTTTTCATTATCCTACCGGTTGCACACATTGTTTGAAATTATTTATAATCACGGATTCACCCTCCCTCACAGTGATATCTTGTATTTTACAATTGCCATCCATTGCTAAGGAGAGGACGTGTCCTCACCCGCGCAGCCTCTTGGTTGTGCTCTTCCATATCTTGGTGTGACCTGCACATTCATCCAACAAGAGTGCTTCTTATTTAACAATGGCATTCAATAAATGCAACAAATATTTCTACAATAAGCGTGTTAGTTATTTAACTAAACCATTCATTAATTGTAAGACATATTCATACAATAAGATTCTTACTTATTCAACCATAGCATTCAATAAAGGTGATAAATAAAGGCGCAATATTGAAAAATTTTAGTGGCAGAATCGAAATTAAAACTTCCTCCTGTTGTCGTTGGTGTACATGTTTGTCATTGCTTTGTAGAAGGTGAACAAATATCTAAAATGGCACCTGTTGAGAAAGATACAGTGTGTAAAAACATTGGGGACAATAATACAAAACATTATAATAATATTACAACAAACAAATCCAGTCCATATTACTAAACATGTTGAAAGATAAAAAGCTAAACATGGAGCTAAGAAAAAAGTAGTACGAAGGTAATGACTGACACATGGTTTAAAATACGATACAGATAAAATAGCGATCACCACCTCCAACGCAAAGCGAAACAAAAAAGTTTCACGATCAAAGTAGCATAACGCGACATGTTATTCTTTGCAAAAAAATGTATCGAGTGACTTATATAGCACATCTTAATCGTTGACATGAATATGAAAATGTCATGTAGTCATCCACAGATTTCAAAGGTACACATAAATAACGCATATCCAAATCTAAACCAATAATACCAATGTTGTGTTAGCGAGGGTCATTATGTGATCCTTGTCTGGATTGAGCAAAGTCAAAAGACAATTGTCAATGAGGACTCCTCTGCCTAAATGTTGAGGTTGTAGTGAATATTGTCACGCCTGTTTGTGGTTCACTTTCACCAACTGCGAAACAAAACTACTAAGTAAGCACGCGCACCATTGACATGTTTGGAAACCACTTAAACATGACACACTTGTGGACCAACCTGTATTGACCATTTTGTCTTAAACATGGAAGATTATTGACCTTTTTGTCTTTAACATAGAAGATTATTTATCTTTTTCATCTTAAACATGGCAAATTATTGACTATTTTGTGTTTAACATGGCAGATTATTGACCATTTTTTGTATTAAACATGGTAGATTATTGACCTTTTTCATCTTCAACATGGTAAATTATTGACCATCTTGTCTTACACATGGTAGATTATTGGCATTTTGGAAACAACTTAAACGTGATACAATTGTGTACCAACCTGTATTAGATACAACCGAACTTGTGGCAAGGACGTGCGGTTCCGGTGCTTCATCAAATGGGAACTCAAAGGCCTCAGGATGCATAACATCATCAAAGATCTCAATGCTTGTATTCTGCCTAGGCTGCCTCTGAATCCAACCATGATCCCTAATTGCACTGAACCAAGGCCACATTCGAATGGTACTTGTAGAGACTGGATCGATATGGGGACTAAAATCAAATGCCATGACACCAGAATTGTCAAGATCAACCATGAACCTCTCCACACAACCTACAAATGCCTTTTTTTTTTTGAATGACTGTGGCATTGTTCACGACACCATCTTCAACTTTGTGCTCGCTTCATTCCATGTCATGATGTCAGCATCCTCTATATGTGCTTCTGCACTGGAAATGGTATCGACAAATAGCATACGTGATGGGTGTTCATTAACGTTATTAGATTTTGGAGTTGACATAGGAATAGGTTCTGCATGAAATAGTATCTTAGAGTAAAACATAGATCTTTTAAATTACCATACATAAACATTGACAAACCAAACAAGTTGAATTGCAATTGACATCGACTTACCCAGGAGACGCGAATCATTAAATGAGTTCTCGACCATTGAAGCAACCTTCAAAGCATGCTTGCATGTGTTTCCTTACAAACTCCACGGACTGTCACATATGTACAAGTGATCACCACATTTCATGACCACGTACCAATTACAAGAGGACTGACTTTTCACCCAGTACGAACCAGGATTCGTGTCATCTGGAACAAAATCGACGTCAGGAATTTCCTTTGCCCTCTTCATGCTAGTTCGCAATAGTTTCTAATGAATCCATAATGTTGCAACAATCTCTTTTGCTTGTAGAATGGTTCCACTTTATAGGCAAACTTGTAATACAAATTGTCCATCCTCCTTGTGCACATAATCTTATTGTCTCTTAGGTACAGCACCTTCAATTTTCCATGGTATGATTCGATGGCATTATTTGTGTCCTGGTTAGCGTGAGGGAAATTCCTGAAGTTTTTTGCCCACATTTCTACCCAAAAGACGAAAAAAAAGGAATATGTCAACGAACAAACGAATGTGACAATTGTCGCAATGAAAGAGTTAACAAGTCTAGGAGGGAAAATCTAAGGTAATGAAAAACTCACCAATACGGCCATCTTGACACCATGTGTTATGGAAGTACTCTAGAAAACATTGTTGATCAGTGAATTCAACAAAGAAATTGTGCACTTGCTAAGTAGTGAACTCTTCACTTTCATGCATTGCCATCATTATCTACCCTAAATGGAAAAAAATGTCCATTGCTCTTTCCTTTGTTGCATACTTGTAGACATTCTTCAACCATGCTCGTTGCACATGCTAGATACAAAGTATCACACGGCATTGAAAAATGGTCTTGTTTCAAAGTCAACGATTAATCATGCATGATCAATATAAAAAAAATGCTAGAGAAACATATCTTATTGTTTGATCTGAAGTAGACTAACAATTGAATGATAGTTCTGATACTTAATGTAAGTATAGATCCAGTAGCCAACAAGATGAGAGGGGGGGGGTGAATCATACAAACTTAATCTTCCATAAAAACATCAAATTCAACCTCGATAACATATACTGCAGTAATAAAACCAAAACTGTTAAACATGCAAACTCAAAAGCATATAAACATCATAAACCTCATAACACCATATTTAATGTGGAAACCCAAATAGGGAAAAACAACTATGAGATTTCGGACCCACTAAAAAATATACTCTTCTAGAGTATGCTCGGTTAAAAGCAAATCTTGTTAGAGATTACAAACACATTGCTAGATGTGACCCAGTTAAGGGATTTCCCTCAGATCTATTAGGATCTTCACCTTGTTAGAAGTGACCTTGTTAAAGGATTTCAAACACTCATTCAGGATGTCACCTTGCTAGAGGGTTTTACAAATAAGACTATTAAGTCCACTTGGTTAAGAGATTTTCTGTCACTTTCACAAAATAACAGTAATAAAAATCTATCTGCAACTTCACATCTAAAATGCTAAAGCATATTCCTATTTGTTCAATACAATCTAGACATAGAACTAATCTTGTCTATCTGTTGGGCTTCTATACTATGTTATTCAAATAGGTCTTCAAGCTTCTGTGCTCGATAATCACTATGTAGCATCCCTGTGCATACACTTGCCCGCATACATTGTTTATCAACAGTTTCCTATTTATAAACAATTAGGTAACCGCTTAATCTCCTTAATCACATTTCCCATGATCAATCATAGCCATCAGATCTTCAATCTTGTCCAGGTTCAATGCATCTTTCGATCTAAAAATGTTTTACCCCACCTTGGAACTTGCATACATTTCTTGGATCTTGTGCCAGGGTATTGCGGTTCAATTTGAGCTATAGATCTTCATGCCGACTTTCCTTTGCCTTAGATTCGTTAACAAACTTCATGCACGGCTCACCAATCATTTAAACAGTTCCAGCTCATCAACTTCCTTCATTAAATATCGCATGTAGACATTTAATGCATTCTATTATAGCTCAGTTACAACTCGGTAACAACTCGGTGAATACTAATCTTCACTCGGTAGACATTCCGCCTTCATTAACTGATAGCGATAACCTTAGGGTTTACCGACTAGGTTCTTTGCTTGATAACATAGTATAGTATTAACCTTTACAATTGACAACATATGTATGATGTCAAAACAATCTAAACATCATGATCTCATCATTGTCTAACTCGGTAATAGTTGCCCATTGAATACCTTATTCATCCCCTTATTCATCATATTCTTTCCTGTGTCTTTTACCGACATCTTTATACTCTTCAAATCATACTTCTCAAGATATGGCAACATCATACTGAATTAGAAAATCAATTTCTTGACATCAATGACAAAATAATAATATCAAGATAGTAAACATCTTTAATCAGTTATATCCATAATCATCAACAACCTTCTCAATATCCTTATTGAAATGCCAACAATCTTTCATTGTCTGTTATAATGCTATATTGCCAACATTGAAACGTGCACATATTATATCACTTGAATCTTTGCACTTGCATCATCTGTGATGAATACATTGATCCTCCAATCAGGCCTCTTTTCCTTTGCTCATCTCTACAACTCCACCAACCATACCTCAAGGTCCTCGATCTTGTTCCTCGACATCATTGCTCATACAACAGGCACCCCCGATTGTTGCTCGTCAAACACGAGCAATAGATAAAATTGGTACTGTTTTAAAACACAAACACGATAATTATTTTCATCTACAATTAAATGCAATGGACAACTTCAAAATGTGATGAAGACTCATTACAAGGAGTTTAAGGAGACTCACCCCATCTTTATTCGTTGCAAATGTGGAATCCATCAAGATGATTGACACATGTGAGTGTCTAACCATCATGTCGAGCATCCAAGGCATTTGTATTCCCATAATGAAAGGTGTGTCGGGACCTTCTGGTTGCTGGAAAAAAAAAATTACCCTCATCTTGTTTTTTTTCCATTTTAAGATGCTCGTGGCATCGCTCGCATGATTTTGTGATCGACTGGAGAGGACCCTTGCCACTGCGTTCATAACATCCTTTTGTGTTAGGAATGAATATCTCTTCCTCGACATGCTACAAAAAATAGGCTCATCGAGGTATTTGTCCATTATAACGTCGACACTAACGTCCTTCACCAATAATCTCTCTATATATGTTTTGCATTCATCAGACAGGTTTGGTAAATTGTGAGCACAACTCATTGTTGGTATCATGCACACCATGACATAATGCACCATTTTTGTCTACATGCAACGGTTGTTTGTATATCAAGATGGCCACATTTTCCCTACCATATAACACCTTGACAATAAAATGGCACGTACAACCTCATTTTTTGTATACACACGATTTCACTCTGGAGGTGGCAGCTTATTCCTATTTTCTTTTGGTCCATAAGAACACCAATACCTTAAACATAAAAACTGTCATATTTTTAGCAAGATTTGATATGTCATTAAACATAGACAAAGCATACCAAAGAATATGCCTACTAACCAGTTGTACATCTTTGTCGTATGGCTATCATGCACACTACTATTATCATCTTCAGTATGCCTCTTTCGGATAAACTTGATTTCAAAACCTTCAACCAATAATTCCCCCTTAATGAATGCATCCAATCTAGCAAGTGGAATCTCCGCACAAAAGTCTTTAGTCAAATCATCGTCAACACAAATTTTGGTCCACCAAATATCCTGTGAAGAGAAGTGATGGACACCACCACCATCTTGCACTTCCAATCCCAACATCTGCTGCTATTTTTGGTGAATTGACATCCTAGTGAACTACATATCAGCCAATATTGTTGAATTACACACTAATTGCCAAACTATTGCAAGTACACAGAGCATACAAATAAACAGTTCATACTCAGAGTCATAGACACCGTAACAACTATAAAGATCCAAATACGGTCCATGGCAACATACAACAGGGATGCACATACAATGCAAACAAAAACCTCTCAAAATAATATTGAATTTTGATGTCGACATCATTGTTTTTGTGACTAATCACAAACCATTTATGCATAAATAATTCATGCAAATTCTTTCAGTTTATAAGAGGCTTGGGGGATAAATCTCGATGGACAATATAGTCGAAAAAGCACAATTTTCTCCTGATGTATGCTTCTATCAGCATAACTCTGAATGAGATAATTGGAATTTGTTAAATTTTAGGATAGGATTAGGGTAAGCATATAATTTTAAAAAATTATTTCACTATTTGCACTTAGATATAAGTTAGATATAATTCAATTATGAGAGGTATGAATTCAATCTACAAGTATTGTGTGATGACTGGATTTTGAAATCAATGATCATTCAATTCTTTTATGTTAATACCAACCTATTAACTTAATTTTAATAGATTATAAGATAAATACGTCAAAACACACACTGTATAATCCAAGTTGTACGTGGCATAAACAATGTCTGTTAATCGTAGAGACCAATTAACCAAATAGTTGATTTAGACGGCTTAAAAAATTGGCCTTTAATCACAACAATTATTTAAGTTGTTTATTTATTTCAATGATCCAAACACGATGACCCGATTTTATAGAATGACACACAAATACAAACCCACAAATACATCCAAAACATGTATTTAAACAAATACATAATTAAAAACTCGTGAGTTTTAATATATGCATCAATAAAAATCAGCCGACCATGAGAACGCATACCTGACAGCATCCAAGCCCTCACCCATGTTGTTGTTGTTGATCACAATCATTTAACATGTGTTTAACCTTCCTAGATATTTGCTCTGCTCCTGTTTTTCTCTTCCTTGCCTTGCAAGTTAATGGCTTTGCATGATATTGACCACAAATATATGACTGCTCTTTCTTGCTTTCCAAGTTAATGGATTGGCATGTTATTGACCACAACATATGAAGAGATATATTAAATGTATTGTTATTGACCTGGCCTAAGTCTCTAAGTTATTGTCCCCAATTACCTATGTTATAGTATGATATTAGCCATGGGAGACAACTGTCTCCCACTACTTTCCTGCCCGCCCAACAAAGCACTTTGCGGTCTCCTGGTAGTTTGACCAATTGTGTGTTATACGCCCCTCTAAAGCCAAGGACATGATGTGCTTTGTGGACATCCTTTTTGGCGAGTCCACATCATCACAACTTCGGCCCACACGATGTCACGTTATGTCCACATCATCACAGCCCGTGTGGGGGCCTACTTGCAAATGGGCATGGGTATGCATGTATGTTATGCATGCCATTGGTACGACGCTAAGGTTTTGGAGCCACAATAGTTGCATCCCATATTTATACATAATATATATCTATATATATGTGAATAGTTTGCGCTTGTTATATTTGGTTTTACAATTTGTAGATGTCGTCAGTGTTTAGATATATTGATGAGGTGTCATAGTAATATATGAGAATGTAATGTTTCATATATTCATTGGAGGGATCTAAGAAATGTTGGAAAAAACCAATGGAATAATTGTGAATGCATTGGGGAAAAAGGAAACGATGAGTGGCAGGGGACAGTTTTAACCGGAGGGGGGGATAATGTGAATGGTGAGTGGCTTTGCAAGGTGTGTCATAAGATACAATAGGACAAACAAAAAAAAGTAGAATAGAGTGCATAACATGTGTAATAAATAGTGACAAACTGAAAAATGTGTCATGTTGTCCATTGTTGGCTTAGGCAATATGTATATATGCATAAATATATATACGTATATATGTACATATATATGTATATATATATTTATATATATATAATTTTTTTGTGACAGTTTTGTTTGGTTTAAGATTCACAAATGTTATCTAGAGCCCTCAAAATGAGACATCTAAAACCACTATGAGATTAATGATGTAAAGAAAGTTGATACAAGTTATCTCTGTATGAAAAAAAAAAAAAAAAGAAGCAGGTGTGTATCAAACAGATAGCATTACCACTCATTTCTTTTGTTGCGGTATGAAAATGACACTCAAGTACAAAAAATGTGTTAGACAGTTCAGATAACTAGAGGACAAATAAGAGGGGGGTGAATCAGTTGTCACCGGATTATAGAACTTTAAGCATTTAAATCCTTATTACCAAAACACATAAAATTGATACCGAAATGCATAAACCAAATATCAGAATGACTGATAAAGAATTTAAACATAAACATAAATCATAGAATAGTTACCATCCATCCATAACACATGACACCAAGGTTTGTACATGGAAAACCCAGTAAAGGGAAAAACCGTGGTGGGAAGCCTACCCACAATCAGATAATACTTTTGCAGCAAGTATATGATTACAATATGAGGGGCCTGCATATGCAAAAATGCCAACAACCTAGAGCACACTGTTCATCACAAAAAGGAGCCTCACTGACTACATAAACATTGGACTACAATCCAGAAAGAAGACTGAACTGCAAGTATAGCATCTCCTATGTCTGATTATAGTTCTAATTAAGCTCAATACCAAAGGCCTTAAACCACTCGTACAAACCCAATTTTCTCACCTATGATTGACCAAACCTTCTACATATGATTACAACATTATTCGCACACATATCATCCCATAACCTTTTCGTATCAACCCATGTACCCATGATCTACAAAGAGATCTTACATCATATTTATACCAACCTGGGACCTATACAATTAGGTCGGCCACCTAAAAGATAATACAATATATCCATAACATAAACTCATAATCTAATGATCAACCAAGTTGTCTTAAGCTGAAAACAATGTAAACCAATCATTAAATCCCACCGATAACGCATCAGGAACATCCTCCAACACATTAGGGAAATTGGTCCATAACCTAGATAACACCAGACCCAAAATAGGTCACCATAAACCAAATCCAACACCACTAATGAACTGAAACACAAACAAGATAACCAACAAAATCTTGAAAGACATCTAGAACCCACACCAACACCACTTATCACATGCATCAATAGATCTTCAACAAAGCTCTGCCAGTAAAACCCTTATCGGTAACCAAAAGGCTTACTAGAACAAATGATAGCTTGAGTCATCAAATCTCAAACCAACTGATCGTGATACACATTTGAATAGCACGAATGATATATCCAAACCAAAGCATATCAGATCCTACCGAATCAATAACATAATCAACCAATCTATCGAAACAAATCGGAGACTGGTAAAAAACCAAAACAACCACTGTTGCCATCAATGACAAAACAAAAAGGGTTCCTCGCAAGGTTCTTCGCTATATTCCCATTATTCCACGTATGCAACGATTATTCAAGTGCACTAGCTTGGCACAATTTATGGATTACCATGCATGCAATAGAAGTCGAGATGACATTATTCGAATGCCTACGGATGGTTCAACATTGATGGACATAGAGAAAAAGTGGCCACACTTTAAAGAAGAACCTCGTAATCTCAGGCTTTCATTGGCAACAGACGATGTCAATCCATTTGGAGAGATGGGATTTGTTTACTCAGTGTGGCCTGTTTTTGTTATCAACAATAATATTCCTCCATGGATGTCAATAAAGAGGGAGCACATAATGTTGGCAATGACTGTTCCAAGTATTTTATCATTTAAATATAGTCATCTACATTTAATTATAAATATTGCAGTAAAATGGTTATAATAATTATGTAATGTTTTTGTTCATTTGATTAGGTAAGTACCAAGTTAAAGATATGAATGTATATATCGAGCCTCTTATCGACGAGTTGCTAGAGTTATGGAATGGTGTCACTATGTATGACGTCTCTAAACCAATAGGACAAAGACAATTGCAATTCCATGCGATGCTTCTATGGACAATACACGATGCCCCAAGGATAACACATTTTTGTGGTATGTTATAGTGTTTAAGTTCTGCATGAACATTATAATTCAAAAAATTATCATATTTAATCCAATTATACATTATCTTGTAGGTCTTCAAACAAAGGGAAAATTTGCATGTCTTGTTTGTGGTCCAAAGATGAAATCTCGTCATTCAAAAAGCTTAGGAAAGCAGGTGTTTGATGAGTATAGGCACTTTCTCCACAAAAATCATAAGTATCAAACTACTGAAAAACATCTTTTCAATGGGAAAGAAGAGAATACATCAAAGCCACGAAGAATGACACCTCACCTATGGAAGTTAGAATATAATAGAATTAATCGTCAAGGTAATGCCATTTCATCTATTGGTTTGTCATAAAAACATCTTTTCTATTTTGTTTTGTTTACTGATGATGTGATTGATGATCATGAAGGTCGTGAAGGCATAAATGACCACCTTCCTAAGGGACTAAAAAGTTATCCCC
Source organism: Cryptomeria japonica (assembly GCF_030272615.1). NCBI lineage: Eukaryota > Viridiplantae > Streptophyta > Pinopsida > Cupressales > Cupressaceae > Cryptomeria > Cryptomeria japonica. The sequence goes on along the minus strand of NC_081408.1, from coordinate 601,843,782 downwards.
GACAATTTAGTAGGTTTCCCTACTACGAGCAGTTACAAATTGTTCATTTGTTTGATACTATGCATATTGGAAATAATATAACAGAGACATTATGGAAAATATTGGATGGAAGGCGTGACAAAGAAAAAATTGTCAAAATATGTAGTGACATTCAGGATTCCAATCATGCAATGATAAATGTCATTCAATCAAATAGCCATGGAGACCATATTAATATAAGTGAGCTTCCTTGGTTATTAATGGACCAGCAAAGCAATGTTATAAAACAAGTCATACGAAAAATCGATTTCCCACAGGATTTGTTGCGAACATAAACAATCTCATATCAAAGAAAAGTGAATTCGGCCCAGGGATGAAAACGCATGATTGGCATACCTTCATTAAGGTAATTCATGTTCTTATGTTTTTACTATGTATTTAAGTACTACACATGTGTACTTTTCATTGTATTTTGTTAGAAAAAAGTGAAAAGATAATTTTATAATTATTGCAGTACGTTCTACCTCTATCTCTCCCAGGTGACTTCGACAATAATGTCAAGAAAGTCATATATGATCTTGGAAAATACATGAGGTAAGTAGAGATATTTGTTCAGTTCGTTGTATAGATATTATATTTGCTATTTGTTTTACTTGTTATGTAATATATTTTTTTGCATCTTGAATATCTTGTTGGTGGTTGTCATGTAAAGAAATACATAAAGATGATATAAAATATTGGAAGAGAAAATTTTCTCATTTAATGTGTGAAATGCAAAAGTGTCTACCTCCAGCTTTTTTCAATGCACAAGAACACTACCTCATACACCAAGTTGAGGAGATTGAATTGTGTGGACCTATACACACTAGGTCAATGTGGATGGTTGAGAGGAACTTGAAATTTTTTAAGGCTTTGGTTCGACAAAGAGCACATCCTGAGGGTTCTATAGTGGAGGGATATATGGTATACAAGACTATGGTGTACATTTTTTAATATCTTCCTAAGTTTGCAGCAAAGATCCACGTGGATCGCATTTGGGATCCCAACCCCACTAACAAATTTGAAGGGGCGTACTTGATGGGGAAAGGTAGATTGAGGAAAGTGAGAGGTAATTATAAGATGTTATTGTAGTTAGTTAATTCTTAATCTTCAAAATAATACGGTTGTAAGACTTCTATTTATTTTTTGTACAGTTGGTCGAGAGGGATGCACTACATTTGTATATTGCAAACAATATTGATTGGATGACCGTATGGATTGAACGTTGTCAACATTCTGGATGCACATTAACATGGGAAGGTGTGGCTTCATTGGTTAAAGAAGCTCATCGTAATGGAGATTCCAATATTATGCAAAGGGAAATTGATTTAGCATATGGTTTAAGAGATAAATAGGTACGTATAAATTTATTAATCACCCATATCTTTATCAACTCACAGTGCAATAAACTTTACATGTTTGACATATCACAGGTCAAACACCACAATGCTATGTGCTGTAATGGTCATAAATTTCGCATAAAAAAGTTGGATGACACGAAGAAAACTTGTGATTCTAGCATCACTGCAGTCTTTGAGGTGACAAATATTTCATCGAGAAATGACATACATCCTCAATAGTCTCAAAATTGATACTATGGCATTTTGGATGACATACTTGAGTGTGACTTTAATTCCTTCAAATTAGTTTTGTTCGTCATCAAATGGTACAGGCTACAATTGAATAAAAATGATCCTGATAGAGTTGTTATTGAACATGATGATGGTTTTACAATGCTAAATACAAGGTCATTTGAACCAGTTGGGGATGAACCCTATGTTCTTAGGAGTTGGACCATCTCAACCATGGTGGGCCTAATCATATTAGCTTGAAACCAGTGCGCCTCATATTAGCTTAAAACCTATGCCCCCTATTGGTAGCTAGTGGGGATAGAATATCATTCATTGTACATATCAATGACTGGCTAATAATATATTTTTTTGAAAAAAATCGGAATTACAATGGTTACCAAGCTTTCCACCGACGATGAAATCATCGGACCAACAGCGTTCTTGTCAGTGCAAAGGTTTTGGAGTTGTCACACTTCTGACTCAAACTATACAAACATCTGACAAGGATGTTATACGTGCGATCGCACTTCCTAGTCAGACAAACAGCATCACCATCGGTGCAAAGTTCCAAACTTTCATCGACTTTCCAACGAATTTTACACAAACATCCGACAGGAATGTTGCATGTCCGATGACTTTTTTGACCCAAAGAGCGATCATGCCCACCGTCAGCAGAGTCCATGGGATTGTCATATTTTTGATGGTCATAGGCATCGTCGACAAGTCCGACGATGAGTTTTCAATGGCTACTTTTGTCGGCACTCCGACAAAAATTAGTCACAATTCCGACAATCGGTCATCAGAAATTAGCCTCGAATGTACTAGTGACTGGAGCTAAAGGCAGATGATCTCCTAGGAGTTGGTTGTGTTCGCTTCCCAGTGACACATGACATCGGCCTGCATGTAAGATAAGTAGTTTTAATGGATTATGCAACATGTAGTATTGCTTGGTGTTGTCATTGTTTAATGCTTGTGACTAGAGAACCAATTTGTATACCCAGGGAAGAGTTGGATTTTCATATGTGGGACCAGTTTGGCCTTCAAATCTGAAAGATTCTGGAGTTGGGCTTTCACATCTGGGAGTAGTTGAGGATTCAAATCTGAAAGAGTCAGGAGTTGGGCTTTCAGATGTGCAACCAATTGGAGATTCAAATATGAAAGATTCAGGAGTTGGGCTTTTGCATCCAGGATTAGTTGAGGATTCAAATCTAAAAGAGTCGGGACTTGGGCTTTTAGATGTGCGACCAGTTGGGGATTCAAATATGAAAGATTCAGGAGTTGGACTTTCACACCCAGGACTAGTTGAGGATTCAAATCTAAAAGAGTCAGGAGTTGGGCTTTTAGATGAGGGATTTGTTTGGGATCCAAATCTAAAAGAGTCAGGAGATGGGCTTTCAGGTCAGGGACTAGTTGGGGATTCAAATCTGAATGAGTCACGGGTTGGGTCTCCAATTTTGAACCCATTGTCAAGTCGACTTCTCAGTGACTACACAACCACACTAGTAATTATTTATCATTGCATTATATTTTTTTTCCATCATTGCATGGAATGGTTGCTGGAAATTGGGATTTATAAGTGTAAATGTAGATATATACATGGGAATAAAATGCATCGATGATGTGTGCTATTTTATTGAACAGCATTATGATAGTGGTTGTGCTGGTGAGGAAGATGAGGCCATTGGAAATGTATATGAGGGCGATTATATTGATGCTCCAGGTGGTGAGAGTGAAAAAGGGGATGTTCCTAGTGAGCACGAGGTGGGCATAGAGTAGGAGACTGAACGGCAATGTGATTTTGTCAGTGCTCATGAATAGGAACAAGGAGAACGAGCGAATAACAAGGAGGTCAACTATTAGTCATTATATATTGGATTATTGATAATGCTTGATTAGTACAAAATTGAATGTGACACTCTGTCTCTGTTGGTTGTGCACAGCAAAAGGTCGATCACAAAAGAGAACATATTAATGGCAGGTTGCACTACTTTTGTCTCTTCTGTTATTGTTTGAAAATGGAGGTCGTCAGTTTTGGGATCTGGGGACGCTTAATATACATATAGCCAAAGAACATCAACTTCCATTATTGGGGATTGCACGACGCAGTCGTCAACCATGTGGTAGTGGATAATGCAGCACGGATCATACAAAGAAATCATTGATGCACTTGAAAAAGAGGGAGTGTAATATTGAATATCAAATGGGTGTACGACACAGTGTGCAAAAATAATGTGTCACTGACCGAGTGTGCATGAAATATGGAAAGAAAACATGTGATGAGCTTCGAAGAGATAAAGGAAGCAATGCGAGTGTACGATAGCAGTCCGATTAGGGAGGCCAGAAAGAAGAAGGTTTTAGAGTTACTACAAAGAAAGAATATTGCAACAGAGGTAATTTTTAGTGTTCGTATTGTTTTGCAGTTTACTAAATTCCTTTAAACATCTAAAGAATGACTTATTGGCCTATCCTATCCTGGTGCCTAGAGTTTGACAATGCAAGCCATGGCGAAGAGGTTCTGGCATCGAAGGCTAATTGTGAAACAAACGTGCCAATGAATGAGGTTACATCTGTTTCATTGGGGAAGCAAAAAAAGAAGAATTCTCTAGAAAAAACAAGGCCGACTTCAGATCTTGAAACAAATGAGGGTGCATCACTTTTGTCAGGGAAGCAAAAAAAAGAAGAATGTTGCTGAAAAAACAAGGTGGACTTCACATCTTGAAACAAACATGCCAGTCAATGAGCCTGCGTGTGATTCATCATGGAAGCAAGAAAAGAAGAAAGTTGTAGAAAAAAAAAGTTCGACTTTAGATGAGGCCACACATTTGTCATCGAAGGTGACTGTCTGTTGCCCTGTCCATATGTGTGTTTTCATTGCATGGTATGTTTTGCACTCCACTATGTAGTATGTTGACTATTTTGTCCATGTCATTGTAGGCCAATTTTGATGGGGTCCGTGGAGGGAGCATGAACTATCCCATGATATTGGATGACACGGAATGCAATGTGCCCAAAAAATTAAGTCAAAAACCTCAGTTGTCTCTTAGGTATAAGTTTGTTTCGTCAAAGAAGCTGAAGGAGACATTGAATGAAAAATTGGGTGCATGCAGTGGCGAGAAGATTGTGGAGCAGTCTCCTAAATTGGGGCAAACAATGGATGATAGGAGCAAAGAATAGTCAATGTAGTTGCCTAATGACATTGTGTATAGTGTTCCTGTAAAACCAAGTCGTTACTAATGCACGCAACCATGGAGGACAAAGAAGAGTGTGCCAATGAAGATGCTCACGTTGTTGCTGTTGGAGTTGAAGTATACCTACTAGTGGATGGGGCAGTGGTTGGGGAAGGCATTGTTGATGCCCTAAGGAAGGGTGTAATGCGTCATACTATTCCAGTCCCACGACATTGTGCTAAAGTTCGCATTGTCAAAGTCTTTGATACAAATGCCCACCTGCCTTTCCCAGGTCCTTTCGCTAATGTCTTGTCGGATGCCCTAAACTCGTGGGCGGTGTGGCCTATTGAAGACCTGGTCTATTGCCCACCCGTGGTAAGTTTTGAAGATGACAAGATCCCTTCCTCTATCTTCTCATTCCATCATTTATCTTATTCCAATGGAATGAAATAGGCAAAACTCGTATGATGTCATTTGTATGTGGCAAGATAAAGTTGGTGAAAGTGTCCAGCCACAAAAAGAGGATGTTAAACGTGGCCCTATGATCAGAAGGGTAATTCAAAGGCTATGATCACTTGGCATCATGCCTCCTGAGTTGCATAAGAATGAGAAGAAGCGTAAAGCATTTTACGGTGCCGTCAACTCCATTACGCAATCCAGACAGTGGAGGCGATAATATTTTTCGATCATAGTTGTTGTTCCTCTTTCCTAATAGTTAGAGCGAGATATTGCGGTGGAAGATCAGTCTTGATAGACTATTCAGATGGGATTTGGAGATGTTATATTGAGATGGATTTTACCTTACCATAGTTTAAACCGTCTCAATTATTGTTTACGTTTTAAATGAATTGTACTTTATTTTCAACCTTTCCTGCTATTTTAAGCAACATAACTGTAAAGGATTGATTTGTTGGACTATTTCATGGTGATCCTGCACCATCAACTTCATAAACTTGTCTTTGGTGTGGAACATTTTTAATAATGATAGTGGATGGTACGATAAAGTCAATGATAGTCATTTATTGTTAAAGTTTTGTTCAAGGTCTCTTACATATTGCATATTCATAGGTTTTGTTATTGCATAGCAATACGTATACAAATCAAGCAGAATGTTTGATTGAAATTGTGAAACATGTGCTCTTTCCACTATAGCGTACAACAGTTCATCATACCATTGTTATTGTTTGTTTTTTAACACTGAATCTGAAATGAACTGACAAAAAAAAAATAACAAAAAAAAATCAATTAAAATATACGAGACTTTTGTTATAGTTTCATGGAAGATGTGTAATAAGTTGGATGTAGGATGAGGAGTGGTGAGTGATGGAGTTATCTTCCCAAAACATGGATTCCCAATTGGTCGATAACCTTTCACCCAAGTGCCCAGTTTAGTGAACATGTCAACTTTAGTGAAAACGTTAACTTTTGTATTGTACATAATGTTATTCATGCAAAAAATGCAACAGATAGTTGTTTGTTTCGTGTTGGCATAAACTATTATTTCCTGCATTTTTCATGTTGTCTTGCCCACCTATCTACTGATACTTCTTTTTTGGCATTGTTTGCAAGGATGACAATGGGAAGAGATCGGACAGGAAAAATAAAGGGGGTCAAAACATCTATTTTGCAGAACAGAACGCCTGCTACAAATTCAAAGGTGAATGGGACACCCAATTTTCTCACCTCCCACAGTGGTTTAGGGAAGTCTGCAAGACAACCACCACCACCCTTTGCAAACTAGATTGATGGGATGGATAGAATGAAGTTTGACACCATGCGTGTAGAACTGCTAACGCAGAAGGTCGAAATGGCCCACGTTGAAAATGAAAGGCTGAAGGGGATTGTTTCTGATCTTGAATGGAGATTCACTGAGTGAAAAGGAGATGCACTGAACTCAATAAGAAATGCATGGAACTCAATAACAAGGTCATGGACTTGGACGATAAGAATATGGACCTTGAGCTGGAAGTGCATAGATTCCAGATGGAGAATGAGAGATAGAAGGTAGTGTGTGAGGCGTACACTAAAAGCAGCAAAATCATAAGTGACCAGATGCAGGGCATGCTAGATGTTTGTGCGCAACGTGCTTAGTACTGGAAACAGAGGTATGAGGAGGTGTTTGCCTCCGTAACCGATGAAGATGATGGGAATGATGTGCCTCCCCTTACTCCAACCACTGGGGGAAACAAAATTCATTTAAATACTCAACCCCTGCCTCCATAAGAGGCTTGTACTGTTACGAAAGTTTTCTAGATGTATATTGTTGACTCCTATTGAATAAAACGCCAGCAGTCGTGCAGAGTGTTTGTAATCAGACATATTCTTTCATTTAATAAAACACTTTGTATGCTTCATGAATGGTTATTTTCATTAAATGTGATTGACTTCACTTAAATAACTTCAATAGTTAATGATTGGTTTCTTGTACACTTTTTCATGCTTTCTGAATGGTTATATGTGGCTTTTTTACACGTCTTGTATGATGAATGGTTTTCACACTTCTCTTAATGACTTTCAAATCAATCTTGGCAAACCAAGGTGGATGAATCTATACCTGAAACCTAAATCTGTAGGTTAAGGGTTTTTATATAGCGGATTTAAAAGAACCAGTAATTGTATGATGGCAATTTTTCTTAACTTCCACCTGCTTATAATAGTTGCTTGTTGAAAACTAAAAAATGCTTATTTATAAATGACAGATAAACTGAATCACAAGCACATAAGATAGTTGAATGAGTATTCTTCTTTGTAAATATTAAATATAGATCAATGAGTATTTAACTATTTAATCTTTAGCACACGAATAAGGTGGAGTATAACACGCAGGTTAGTTATACTTGTATTCTATAAACAAAGAAACTGAAATTCAAAGTAACACTTCATATATATGTGAGAAGTGTTAGTCATTTTTGATGATTCACGGACTGGCTACCCGCCAATTCCACGTCATCGTCTCACAGTGAAATAGACTAACACGTCATGTCAATTGATTTCACCATTTTGCGGGCGTAAAGGAAATGGCAGCCTGTCAATTAGCGAATCAACGAAAATGACTAATACAACATGTTAGTCTATTTCGTTGTTTCGTGGGCAAAAAGGAAATGGCGGCTACACATTCCGTGAATTAGCAAAATCGACTAAGAGGTCGTGTTAGTCAATTTCGTTGATTCATGAACTGCCTGGCCGCCATTTCCTTTTGGCCCCCGAAACGGCGAAATAGAATAACACGCAGTGTTAGTCATTTTTCATCGTTTCCCCAAGAAAAAAGGAAATTTTGGCTAGCCAGTCCGCGAATCAACGAAATCAACTAACACAATGTGTTAGTCAATTTTGTTGTTTTGCATGGCAAAATGAAATGGCGGCCAGCCAGTCCTTGAATCAATGAAATCGACTAGCACAAATAGACTAGCACGACGTGTTAGTCTATTTCACTGATACCCAGACTAGCTGGCTGTCATTTCCTTTTGCCACATCAAACGACGAAATAGACTAACACGTTGTGTTAGTCGATTTCTGGCTCTAAAAGACCTTTTGTACAACATGTTAGCAACAAGTTGTCAATCGCAGTCATTTCCAAGACAGAATAGACGCGTCCGAGAAAAAAGGAAATGGTGGCCTAGAGCCAGAATAATCACAGGTGTCCGAGAATCAACGAAATCGACTAACACAGCCTCTTAATCTATTTCTCCATTTTGAGGGGCAAAAGGAAATGGCGGCCAGGTAGTCTATGAATCAGTGAAATCGACTAAGATGACATGTTAGTCATTTTCGTTGATTCGTAGACTCCTTGGCCGCCATTCGCTTTTGGCCCTCGACACTAAGAAATAGACTAACAGGGCGTGTTATTCTAGTTCGCTAATTCGCGAACTGCTAGGCCGCCATTTCCTTTTGGCCCGCAAAACGGTGAAATAGACTAACACAGCGTGTTAGCCTATTTCTTCATTTCGCATGGCAAAAGGACATGGTAAAGACAGTTCATGAATCAGCGAAATCAACTAACACGGTGTCTTAGTCGATTTCGTTGATTCGCAAACTACCTGGCTGCCATTTCCTTTTGCCCCACAAAACGGCGAAATAGGCTAACATGTCATGTTAGTTGATTTCGTTGATTCGCGGATTGTCTTTACCATGTTTGACAACTTTGTCGATAATTTGTACTATATATAATTTATGTTCAATTTTTAAGTTTTCTTGTCGATCACTTATGAAATTATTTTATACTATCTGCTAGTGCTATACACATAGTCTACTGTTGTCTTCAATTATCTTGCCCCATTCCCTCTGATGGCATGTAATGGATTGTTTATATTGTAACAATAATGCATTTCTAAAACCTAACCTCCTTACTTAATCTTGTTGATCTATCTTAAACAAACCATTGACATGCTTGCATCATCATGAAGGAGAGAAAATTATCTTCAATCCAAGTGTTCACAATTTACACATTTGCATTCCATGTCTCACATCTTAATTTCATTGCATATCAAAATTGCATTATTACAAAAATCAATGCTATTCCTTTTAGACTAGACTTGATGATATGACATGTTTAGAGAAAGGATTATATTTATTAGATTATCTGCATTCCATATCCCATATCTTAATTTCATTGCATATCAAAATTGCATTATTACACAAATCAATGCTATTCCTTTTAGAGTAGACTTAATGATATGACATGTTCAGAGAAAGGATTATATTTATTATATTTAAATTAACATATAAAGTGTATTGGTTTGTAGACATATAAAGTGTATAGAGACAAACATATAAATCATAAACAATCGAGACAAACGAGGTACAAAGATCGGCTATGTAACCATAGAAATGAATTGTTTTATATTAAAGAGCAGTTATAAAATTTTAATGAGAGGACCTCTTCTATGTTGGGAATCTACTTTGTATCCTGACAAACCTCAGTGTTGGCCGAGGACTATCATAACCCTTGAAAATGCAGGTGTAGTCTATAATAAGGAGGTTCCATGGAAAGAATGTCGTGACATCCTTGATACTCTCATCGAAGTATGGCACCAGGGACCGTCCACGTCTCCAATAGGGTCTATCAGCACACATTATGTGAATCTGAGGGAGAGTGACTGGCCAATACGTAAGGGCAAAATACACTCGCCATAGTCGCCTATAAAAGGTGATCATCATCGGAGTCAACAATCGGGCAAACAACATCACCTCTTCTATGTGGGCAGTGTACATATTGTCCTCGGTATAATTTCTTCCCATTTGAATGGTCCACTTACTAGCCCGTCTAGGAGCTATCGTTCAGATAATATCTGCAAAAATGATATCCAGGAGGCGCTAAAATAAGGCAGACTCCTCGTCGTTCTTTTCCAGCCTCTGTAGTAGTCTACAGATACATACGATAAGAGTGTTAGTAATATAACTATAGCATTCAATAAATGTAAGACATAAGAGTGTTAAGCACTAAAAAATGCAAGACATAATCACACCATAAGAGTATTAATTATTTAACTAGAGCATTCAATAAATTGAAGACATAAAAGTGTAATACTGAAAATTAAGTTGCATAAAACCTGCGCATGTCGCCCAACGTGTATGTGAAAGCCATTTAGTGATAAACAATGGCGAAAAACAATGGACCTGCATACAAAGATACATTATAAAAGATGGTTAGGGATAGTAATAGTAAATATTACAACACAACTACAATAAACAAAGTTGTTCCATATTACGCAACAGGTTGAATGAAGAATGGCTAAACATCAAGCACATATATGATATAGTTACAAACAGAAAGCTTAATCTGAACAAATAATACCAAAATTAGTATCAAGGAGGATCATTATGTGATCCCTGTCCACGTAAAAGACCATCAAAATCCAATTGCCAACGACTCCTCCTATGGGCAGGTGTTGAGGGGGTGTCAAACACTATCACACATAAGTGTGGATCACTTTCACCAACTACAAGACATGATGACTAAATAGACGTGTGCAGGATTCACATGTTTAGAAACCACTTACAAGTGACACTAGAGTACCAACCTGTATCAGACACAATCGATGCAGTGGCAAGGACATAAGGTTTTGGTGATTGGTCCAATTACCTCTTTCTCGTTCTCCTCCTAGAAGTCTCAAAGGGGAACTCAAAGGTGACAGGTTGTTGAACATCATGACAGATCTCACTCGTAGTACTCTGTCGTTGTTGTCTCTAATTGCAATGACGGACCTGACTTGCACTGAACCAAGGCCTCATACGTTCAGTGGTTGTATTGGCTGGATCATTAGAGGGACAAAAATCAAATGACATGGCACTGGCATTCTGAAGATCAGCCATGAACCCTATCCAGACACTATACAAATGCCATTAGTTTATCACCTGAACCTGGCATCATGTGCAACAACATGTTTAACTTTTTGTTTGCTTCATTCCACATTATGGTGTCCACATCCTCTAAATTTGTATGTGCATTAGAAATGCTATCGACGACAGGTTCAGGTGTTGGGTTTTCATTAGTATTAGCAGATGTTGGATTCGACATAGGAATAGGATCTGTATGAAACAAGATCTTAGAGTGAAGTACACATCTTTTAAGTTAGCAAAGATCAACATTCATGAACATCCACTTACCTGAAACACGTGAATCATGGAATGAATTGTTCATCATTGCAACAACCTTCAACGCATGCTTGCACATGTTTCCTTGCAAACTCCACAGACATTCACAAATGTAGAAGTGATCCCCAAATTTCCTAACCACATATCAATTGCACGAGGACTGACTTTTCACCCAGTGCCAACCAAGAGTAGTGTCGTCTGGAACACAATCAGCATCAGGAATTGCCTTTGCCCTCTCCATAATAGTTTGCAAATGTGTCAACCTGTAGTTTTTGATAAATCCAAAATGTTGCAATTCTCACTTATGCTGGTAGAATGGTTCCACTTTATACACAAGTATAAAATACAGATTGTCCATCCTCCTCGAGCATGTCTTTTTATCATCTCTTAGGTGCAGCGACTTCAATTTTCCATGGTATGATTTGATGGTATTATTTGTGTCCTAGTTAGCATGAGCAAAATTCTTGAAGTTTTTCGCCCACATAGCTAGTTGTTGGTGTAAATAATTATTCATCTTGGATATTATTACACTTTACTTAAGTTTACTTAGGTAATGCATTTCATAGTAGTTTGGGTATGAGACACTTGGGTGTTTGTGTCACATTGGGATAGTGTGTAGGAGAATTTCCACCTTTTATAGTGTTGATCTTGTTACAACTTTATCATATCCACTTATTGTGGAGTGATAATTCCACCTTCGGTGGGTGATCCACCTCATGTGGAATATTATATTGTTTCTCCTACCTACCCACACCTATTTCCTACCTACCCTTGTTTCTTATTGAGCCACATGTCATGTTTGTGTGCTCACATATCCATATAGCCTTGCCTATATAAGCAGGCTCATATTCATTGTATGTAACGATTGATGATCTAGTTGATCAGTATTTTCATCTTGATAGAATATAGTTTATTCCTATCATCTATTTTGTTCTCTCTTATTTGTACTTTCCATTGCCTCTTGATCTTGGAAAAATCTCATATGGTATTAGAGCCATTAGAGTGTCATTGGTTTGCCAATTGAGAGAAATTTGGGGTTTTGCATTTTGGAGCATTCTATTGCAGGTTTTTATTGAAGCTTGATGGGTCAAATCTGAGGTTACCATTGGATTTCGGAGGTCCAAGAAAGTCAGTTTTGCCTTTTGTTTCATCCAAATCAAACTTCGGAGGCCAAATCTAGAGGCATTTGAAGTTTGAAGCTGCGACGGAAATTTTCCAAAAATTAGAATTTTGCAGACAATTTTCAAATAGTGATATCTCACTCATCCGGACTCTTTTTTTCGAGCAATTTTTTTTTTTTTAGGGTAGAATGTCATGATCTGTACAGTGGTGTAGGATTTTCCTATTTTTTGGATATAGGTTTTTCGAAAATCATGAAATCCCAATTTTAACAACTTTGGAGGCTTCATTTGGGCTCATATGGACTCTTTTTCAGGTGTCGTTTTTTTAGACTACATAATTTTTTGTCTACTTTTATAATCGATCATTTGTTTGCAGTGATTTTAAGTACAATTTGTACTTTTAGTATTTGGTCATTTTTGGCCTATTTGGTACTTGTATTTCGCTTAGATCTCAGTTTAGATCACTAGCAGTATTTGTTGAAGTCTCTTATATCTCATTTTGAGAAGTTGTAAATTGAAATCAAAAGTCCACTTTGCCTTATTTTGTAAGTGGCTCATTGTATATGCACTAAGTATAAAGTATCAAATCACCATTTTTTTGCCGGGGGGGGGGGATTCTTGATTGAGTATTTTGGGAGGGTGTCTTGTGTGATTGTGTCTCTCTCTATCTTGTGTTTTTTCATTTTAGTGCTATGGGTTCTCCTAAATTTCCACTTTTAACTCCTCATAATTATGCATCATGGAAGATTAAGGCATGGAGTAAACTAACGGAAAAAGGAGTCATTCATTATGTAAATGAAACTATTATAGCACCACCTGATCCTAAGGCTGATCCTAATGCTCAACTTGAACGGCTCACTAAAAATGCTATGGCAATTGGAACTCTTAGAAAGTATGTATCAGATGACCTAAATTTTCACATTGATAAGTGTACCACAATTAAACAGGCTTGGGATATTTTTAAGAATTTGTATGGTAAAGTTGATGAGATTAAGGGCTACAAGCTTGATAGTGAACTCACAACTCTGGATCCCAAGGATTTTGATACAATCCAAGATTATGTCACAAAAGCAACTGAGTTAAGAGCAAAGCTAAAGGATTGTGGAATTGACAAAAAGGATGCTCAATTGATTTATAACTCGTTGGACAAGCTTCCTTCAGAGTATGCAACCTTTGTATCTAGCTTTCACACCCATAGGTTATCTCAAGGTTCCTCATACACTTCTCCCTCATTTGATTCATTCATGGAGATGTTAATACTTGAGCAATCTAATTTGACCGCGATGGGGATTCTCAAATCTTTAAAGTCACAAGCTTTGGTAGCTAATAAAGGGAATCAAAATAATCAAGGAAAAGGGAAGAATCAAAAGCAACCTCAATCAAAACCACAACAAGATGGAGCACAACCTTCCTCTCCACAACAAGGTGATTCACCATTCTCACCTAAGAGGAAATCATATAAGGACAATTGTTTTTGTGGATATTGCAAGAAGTCAGGACATGATGAACATCATTGTTATAAGAAGGATATTGATGAGTTGAAGAATCTTCTTGAGAAGAACAAAATCAACCTACCTTCTAGAATGTCTACATCGGCTTCTTCTTCTTTAAAGGATAAAGGAAAGGATCACTCTTTTGGGACAGATAAAGGAAAGGGACAAGCTCTTTGTGCTACTACAAGTCCTAGTTCAAGGAGATGGCTTCTAGATTCAGGGGCTTCTCATCATATGGCATCTTCGCAGTCTATGTTTTCTACATTTGAACCTTTCCACATGCCATGGATTTTGATGGGCAATCATACATACATGGATGTGATTGGGAAAGGATCTATTGTCATTGGGGATAACTCCTTCAATGATGTGTTGTGTGTACCCCACTTGACAAATAATCTTCTTTCCATCTATCAAATCACACATGGGGCAACTAGGAAAATTGTGGAGTTCACACCTGATTCAGTTATCATTTGAGATTTGGAGAGCGGAGCTATCATTGCGACTGGGGTGGTTGATCATGCATCTCAGTTGTTCTCTTTTTCACATTTTGGTCCTATTGATGAGGTCGATTCTTCCTATGTTGATTCAGATTTTGAGGAGAACTTTGGGCATTTGAACTTGGGGATTCTCACATGTGACCCCATTCTTGAGCCTTGAATTTCATCTCCTCCTACTGATATCACACCACCTATTGCACCTGATGATGCAGCTAGTGAGACAATTTTGTTTTCCAGCTTCAGTTGATTGGGATGCCTACTTGACAGACATTGCAGGTTTGTTTGTGGAGTCCTACATTACAGATTTGGAAGACACAATTGATGACATTCATCTTCTCTTTGATGAAGATGATCCTTCTTTGATTGTTGCGAGGGATCACTCTAACCCTCTTGTGCATTCTCTACATGATCAATCTTTAGAGGTTGACATGAATGTGCATACTTTTGTACAACACTTGGAGGAGGTCTCTTTATCTTTTAAGGAGACATATGAGTCTTTGGATATTGTTCTACATTCATCTCCATTAGAACTTGGAGTGCCTTTTTCAGAAGTGTGGCACAATTTACCACCTTTGGAGGAGGTTACTTTCAGCATCAACATGGGGACACTTGAGCAGTTTTCAAAGATTCCTTTCATCATGAGTATTTTTGCTTCATCTTCCCTTCATGGTTGGGGAGACTATACACCTTTGGTTTTGTTTCCTCCTAAGGGGAGGAACGTGGTTCGACGTTCGTGGAGCATTTTCTTCATTCATCTTTTATCTTCTATCATTCGTGTAGATTCCACATTGAGGGGAGAATTCCTAGTCTCTCTTCTTCTTCTCTCATATGGGGGGGACTTTTTTCTCAAATGGGATTTTGTCCTTCACATACTTCTATGAGAGTTCTTTGTATCTAGTTTGCATCTCTCTTTTGGGGGAGGGTTTTTTTTCCCATTGGGTTTTTCTCTCTTTCTTCGTTTATGGGAGATTTCATTTGCATTTGTACATGGGTACCTAACATGGCCTAGTAGTCAGGATGCATCTTGCATTACTTAGTTGCATTGTAGACTTTAGTGCATTCCCCTAAGTTGCACTTAAGGGGGGTGTTGGTGTAAATAATTATTCATCTTGGATATTATTACACTTAAGTTTACTTAAGTAATGCATTTCATAGTAGTTTGGGTATGAGACACTTGGGTGTTTGTGCCACATAGGGATAGTGTGTGTAGGAGAATTTCCACATTTTATGGTGTTGATCTTGTTACTACTTTATCATATCCACGTATTGTGGAGTGATAATTCCACCTTCGGTGGGTGATCCACCTCATGTGGAATATTATATTGTTTCTCCTACCTACCCACACCTATTTCCTACCTACCCTTGTTTCTTATTGCCACATGTCATGTTTGTGTGCTCACATATCCATATAGCCTTACCTATATAAGCAGGCTCATATTCATTGTATGTAACGATTGATGATCCAATTGATCAGTATTTTCATCTTGATAGAATATAGTTTATTCCTATCATCTATTTTGTACTCTCTTAT
Organism: Cryptomeria japonica; assembly: GCF_030272615.1. Lineage (NCBI taxonomy): Eukaryota > Viridiplantae > Streptophyta > Pinopsida > Cupressales > Cupressaceae > Cryptomeria > Cryptomeria japonica. The sequence goes on along the minus strand of NC_081408.1, from coordinate 601,827,790 downwards.
TTGTGCTTTCCATTGCCTCTTGATCTTGGCAAAATCTCACAATAGCCAAAAAAAAATAGAAAAAAAGAAATTAAAAATAGTAGGATGTCAACCACCAAACGACAACCAAAATGGGTAACAAGTCAGCTTAACAAGTCATAAAGCCAAGTCGAATGTAATTTCCAACTCACCGATACAACCTTCTCCTTGACACCATGTGTTGTAGAAGTACTCTAGAAAACATGGCTGATCACTAAATTTGGCAAAGAAAGTGTGTAGCTTCTCTAGAGTTCTCTCTTCACTTTCATGCATTGCCATCATTATCGCCCCTAGATGGTGAAAAATGTCCATTGCTCTTTCCTTCGTTGCATACTTGTACAGATTCTTCAACCATGCTCGACGCACATGCCAAATACAAAGTATGACACAGCATTCAAAAACACTCCTGTTAGGAACAAAACATTTAATTGATGATTTCACGTAGACAAACATTTCGCTCTTGCACTTACTCTATCGCTTGAATCTCTGCACTCGCATCATCTATGATAAATGCATTGATCCTCCAATCAGGCCTCTTTTCCTTTCCTAGTCTCAACAACTCCATCAACCACACCTAGATATCCTCGATCTTGTTCCTCGATGGCATAGCAAATGCAACAGGTACCCCCGATTACTGCTTGTCAAAGACGAGTAACGAATACAATTGATATTGTTTTAAAAAACAAACAAGAAGATCATGAGCATCCACAAATCAAATGGGCTGCATGAAAACAAGTTAAGTTTGAAGAGACTTACCCTGTATTTGTTTGTTGCAAATGTCAAATCCATTGAGATGATTGAGTCATACGAGAATTGAACCATCATGTCAAGCATCCAAGACATTTGTACTCCCAAAATGAAAGGCTTGTCAGCACGTTGTGGCTGCTGAAAAAAAAGAAATTAGCCTCATCTTTTTTTTTCCATTCTAAGATGCTAGTGGCATCGTCCACATACTTTCGTGACTGAATAGAACGGACCCTCGTCGTCGCATTGATAACATCCTTGCATGTGATGAAAGAATCTCTCTTCTTCAACATGTCTTGAAAAATGGGATCATCAAGATGTCTGTCCATAATAGAATCAATGCTCACATCCATCAGCAACAACCTCTCTATATATGCTTTGCATTCATCGGAAAGGTTTGGTGCAAATTGAAAGCGCAGCTCATTGCTAGTATCATCCACGCCATGACAAGCTTCACCATTCTTGTCTACATGCAATAGATGCTTCAATATCAAGATGGCCACATCTAGCCTACCATATAGCACCTGAACAATGAAGTGGCATGTACAATCTCTTTTTTTCTGATATGTCTCAGCACGCTTCTTATTTGGCGACTTTTTCCTATTGTCTTTTGGTCCATATGAACACCAATACCTTCAAAAACAACTCTCGTATTATCAACAGTCGTAATGTCATTAAAAGTAGACAAAGAATAGGAAAAAATGTGTCTACGCACTGGTTGTACATCTTTGTTGTATGTGTGCAGTGCACAACACTATCGTGCTCAGTGTGTCACTTTCAAAGGAATTAGGTTTCAACACCTTCGCGCAACCTTCACAGTGATGATCTTATAATTGTCTCGAGTCATTAAGAATTGAATGAAAATTCGACAATAAAAATTCACATACATATCATCACCTTGATTTACTGAATCTATATATGCCTGACATATATAAAATCTCAACCTATGCTAGACCCACTCATCAAATTATTGAAAATTTACTGATTATCAATGAAAAGGAATTAAGTATACTTAATTTTCCTCCTTGAGGAAAAAACCTAAGACATTCTCATAATTTGCCTTGCAAATCGTTTAACCAAACAATCCTAGATCATTTAATCAAAATGATAACAAGCATACAGACACAAAGACAACATAGATATGGGCCCATAAATGTTCTAATTGTATATTAATATTCTCTCATCAAAGTTTTACATAGAGACAAAATGACCCTCCAAAATGCCAAAACAAAAGCCTGTATATATTTTGCCAGAGCTTTCATACAAAATTCTTGCGATCCCCTTCTAGGTAGTCCTGGTATCCACTTATACAAAATAGGATGCGACAAGCTTCGGACTTCCCTAGAAAATATTTCTATCCTAACCATAATTCCCCCAAAAAAGTTACATCAATTAAAAAATATTGTAGCAGTAGAAGAGCAATGGATTTTGAAAAGTATTCCTCTGCAGATCAAGTTTCTTATGAACTGCCACATGTTGGGGCGTCAGTGGGACCTTCCTCTACTTCTGTTTCTTTCAAAATATATTTGGTTTCCAATATTTTGAATGTATCATCATCAGGCCACAAGAATTTAATGTTTTTTTTCTTCAGTTTGTTCCAACTCTTCCATGATTTTGTCAACTGTTTAACTTCCTTCTCCAAAAAGCTGAAATGTGATTTTATTTTCTCAATTTCCTCCATAGTCTAAATAAATAAAGAAGTATCATCCATGTTTATAATGTTATTAATTCTTTGACACAATTTATGACCCAGCTCCTCAATCCATACTTATTTATCTTTTATCTTGTTGGGGCTCAAAAAACCTCCAGGAAACAATTAAAAATTTTCACTTGCATACTCCTTTCGGTACAAGTTTTCCTTCCTTTCAATGTTAAATCCTTATGTCGCAAACCTGGACAACTCATTTGCTAATTCACAAGTAGGTGTGATTATGACATCAAAACCTTCTTCTCCCTAGGACAAAGAATATATAGTCTTCAAATCCACCTCTCTAGCGGTGCATTTATCCAAAATTGGCTCCAAAGTAGCCTTTTCTTCTTTCAAAGAATCTAAAAGACTCGTTACCCTTCTCATATTTATATGCACAATTGTTGACCCAATAGTATCGGCAAACTTCAAAACAGTACCCCTAATATTTTCCTCTACTTATTTGCAAAAATTGTTTGAGCTTGCCTCAATCTCTCAATCTCATCCTGAATGTTCTCAGCTGATTGGAAACCAAGAGTCATGGGAGGAGGGAATTCAATAATTGGTCTCGAAGGAGGGGGCTTAGTAGGAGAAGAAGCAATCATCAATTGGGAAGACTCACCCCTTTGATGGTGTCCTTCCAATTTACTCTTCAACTCTGCAATGGTGCTATCTTTAGAAGCTAGCTCAAGCTTTGCTTCATTATAAGCCTTTAGGACTACCTCTAATTTCACCTAGAGATCAGCCAAAAATTCATCACTAGCCTACTCAATGATAGGATCCAGTTCTCTGTTTGCAAATTCTTCAACAGTCAAGTCCATTTTGTCACTTGTTGGCTCTTCTGGCATCCCTTCTTGCAATTCTCCATATGTACATGCAATCTCCCCTAAGCTTCCTAGTTGCAATAATTGCTCAGCAACTGTCTGCTCATCACCTATAAATAATGGGTATTGAGAAGGAGAATATAGAGATTCACTTGATTGTGCCTCTTTTTCCAACCTCTACCTTTTTGGGGAAGCTTGTGACTGAAGGGCATCCTCCATTGGCCTCTTTCCCTTTGATGTAGAAGGTTCATCCCTCCTAGGAATTACCATATTATATCCTAATTTTTTATACATTGCAAACTCTCCAGGGGGAATGACTTTGGCCAAAACGGGCTTAGTCAAGACAAGCTTAGCTTTCTCAAGGTCCGCCTTCATTACAGCATGCTTCTTCTCATTAAGAGTCTTCATTGCATCTTCAAAGTATCCTATCAAATAATTGACCCTCTCCTCAAATGGGTGAAAGCTTTTCAAAGGAACATAATTTTTGTCAAAAAATTGGACAAAATCAAGGGTCTTCTTGTATGCCAACCATTTTTCCTTTTTTACTTCCTGCTCATCCAAATTAAATTCACTTCTTATCAGATCTTCAAAGAAGTGAAATTAATGAATTTTGCGCCCACACTTGACTTTCTTCCTAAACATACCATTGAAGAAGTCTTCAGGATCAGCAAACCTAGCCACTACCGTTGACAATCTGTATGGCTGAAGGAACTTCTCAAAATGTAGCCAACCCACCTTTGGTGACTACAAATTGATGTGCCATGGTGACTATTGGGAATATTGTCCCTCTTCCGATATTCGTCAACTCTTCTTCTTGGAGGCCTCCAATTTGCCTCATAATCTCAGCAATACCAATCTTCAAAGGGACCTGATAGGGGAGCAAATATGGGGTTACCCTGAAACCATGTACTCTGAAAATAGTGGAAATGGGATATAAGATTATGTCACCCCAATTGTGCACAATCTTGATGCTCTCTGCAAACTCCTTAGGTCTGATGAATTCAAGGAAAACCTTTTGTAACCTAGGGTTATCTTGACATAGAAGAATTATAAGCTTAGATGTAAAGCATCTATCAAACTTCAGATAGCTAGCATCTTCTTTGTCCCAAGACAGATCTGCAATCCATAACTGAACTGGCATGTGTTCACCATCCCTTTCTCTTAGTAGGTCCATATCTTTTCCAAAATATTTCACGCCTTTAAACAAGAACATATGCATCAACATGGAATACCAACCAAAAGGTCTATCCACTTTAGCATTATTTATCCCAATTAAACCCTCATGAATGACATCTGCAAGATAAGGTGCAAAATCATATGCTACTACTAAGGACAGGTTCAAAATTTGTACCATCATAAGCATATAATGAGTAGGCATGGCATTCTCTACATCTTCTCCAAAAATTTGACATAGAGACCAATATACACCCTTAGCCCTTAAAGTGAAGAAATTCGTAGGGAAAGGCTCCATTGTGCTAGGGCCTAACCATGTTAACCCTCCTATCTTTGCAAAAAATTCCTTCAATGGCCCATTCCTAAGATGATCCTTCTAGCCATCATAGACCTTCTTCGGCATTTCAAAATCAATGGGTTCTAAATAACTTCAGGCTTCATTCAGCCGAAATACCCTTCTGAGTTCATCATCAATAATTTCAATTAGGGGGGCCTCGTTTACATTCCTCACAGTCCTAGTGATAGGGTCATAACTTCTTGCAATCTAGGTCAACAAATCAATGTCCATGAAAACTCCAGGGACCACCAGTTTCCCAACATCTAATTCCCATATATTATTTATAGGACCAAGTGTATTCCATTGGCCAAACCCTACCGTGAACAGGCCTAAACCTGTCATGCCTATTTGGGGATCTCTCAGCCAATATCCCTTGTCATATAAACCGTCACCAATCCATAGGCGGGGAGATTTGGGCACAAGTTCCTTTATCTTGGTTGCACTATTTGTGGATTGAACCAATTGTTCTAGAAAGTCATTGCAAATTGCCCTCTCTTGGTAATCTATCTTTCCCTTAAATTCTCTTTGTGGTGCCATCTTATCAATCTAAAGCTATCATCACTTCAATTGTTATTCAAATAACCCCTTCTAAATTTCCAGCAACAAACAATGTCACACAAACATGTATTGCAAAGCATAATCACAGAAAAACTTACTTGTCACCTGAGAAATCACAAAAACCGCACACCTACTCTCTGCTAATCCTCTTGACAGCTTTTTGCAAATTGAATTTCAAAACAATATCTTATGGGGCACCTTAGTGACAACTGAGCATTAATTATCATCAATAGGGTTGTTATCACTGTTTAAAAATGGATGATCTTGCTCCATGATTGGCTAAAAGACTTAAAAAGGTTGAGTTGGATTGTGGCCTTGTTGCTTCTATGTTCTTGGTCCAGAGGAGGGTTTAAGGTTTTTTGTTTTTAACCCTTCATGTTTTTTTCAAAAACCCTTGTGTTCTATTCACGCGTTACTTTTACCACTTAAGCGGAACAGTCACTTGACCATGAAAATGTTCCCCCCCTTGTATTTCTCCCTAGGCGAGTCTAACAGCGCTTTATTTTCTCTAAGCCTTTCCTAAGGTTTTTAATTTTTAAGCGATTCAAAGATGCCTGTGAGTTATCGTTCGAAAAATGGCGAAAGGCGGAAGTGGGTCCGACACTCAAGTTTTAAGCTAAGGTAAAGATCGAGCAAGTTCCTTTTGATCGGACGGCTCACGCTATTTCGCAAGACAAAGGTGCACGGGTTTTAAGCTTCGCGAAACGGCGAAAAGGAAAGTTGATCCATGAGGTGGTAAGGATTGAAGGTAAAGATCGATCAAGTCCTTTTGATCGAACGGTCGGTGCTATTTCGCACCCCTGAGGTGACCGAGAGTTAACCTTCGCGAAATAGCGAAGTTACATGGCAGCCAATTGGTCAATGTCATGGCAAAATAGTTGGATCAGACTGTGCATGAAAAGGCAACTTGTCAGATGCACGTGGCAGTCCCGAAGTGGATCCCATGGAACTTTTTCAGTAAATAGGTCATTGACACATCTATTTCCTTCCCCAGTCGATTGCCAGGTTGGATGGTGCCAACTCCGAGGGCCCACTTCCCCAGTTAGATTTGTTAAAAGGCGGGTATCTCAAGGAGGATCTGATGGTGGGCGCCATTTCGTAGACCAAAGATGCAGGATAATTACCATTCGCGAAACAACAAAAACCGTTAGCCTTAAAGGCTTGGTGCACGGTTAGTGGGGTAAACTGCCAGTCATAGAACAAGATAAAGACTGATCAAGTTCCTTTTGATTGGACGGCCCGTGCGGTTTCGCTGGATAAATTTGCACGATGTTTAGCTTTCGCGAAATAGCGAAAGAGATCTGAGCCCGTCGCCAAATGAAGAATAGTCAAAAGGGTAAAGGTCGTGCAAGTTCTGCTCGATCCGACGATTGGCATGATTTTGCTTGATGAAGATGCACGGATTTTACGCTTCGCAAAATGGCGAAACAACAAAGTGATAGAAATATTCAGACAGTTTATGATCCATTGGAGCCAAATTTTTGAATTCATTTGTCAATTCGATTATGAGGTGATGGCTGAAGCATGTGGTGTTAATGTCGCAGTTAAGAGCCCAATTGTCGTATATACGCTCACATCAATTGAATGTTGGTATCATTTCAAAGAGTTGTTGCAGAAAAGCTGGTGCAGAGCAGAGTTCTTCAGGCCGAAAATAGGTTTTCTTATGTTTTGCTTACTAGTTACTTGAACAATTGATGAAATGTGGTTTTCCTCTGTTAAAGAATTGCTTTGATTAGTAATTGAAATATACCTTGGAGGTATGATAGTAAAGAGAGTACAAAATACTGGAGTGGTGGAGGCTGCCAGCATAGTCTTGGAAACTGCAAAATTCAGTGTTGCAGTGGCAGAGAAAGAAGCAAAGGAAAGGGCAGATCTCCAAGCTAAGTTAGAGACAGTTTTAAAAGCTTACAATGATGCCAAAGGAGAGGTAATGAGCCAAGATTGCATTATTGCTAAATTGAAAGGCCAATTGGCAGGACAATACCATCAAGGTGAGTCCTCAACCTTAATGATTGCTTCTTCTCCTACACAACCTCCATCGACTAGCCCAATCATTGAATTCCCACCTTCTCCTGCACCTTTTGGTTCCCAATCAGCTGAGATCACTCCTCAAGAGTTGGAAAAGCTAAAACAAGCTCAAATCCTATTTGCAAATAAGTATGAAGAGAGAGTGAGGGCCACAATTTTGAGTTTTCTTGACACCATAGGATCTTTATTAGTGTATAACAACGTGAGTAAAGTTTTAGATATGTGGAATGAGCTGAATGGAGACAAAGCTATTCTAATACCCATTTTGGACAAGTGGATGCCTAGGGAGGTGGACCTAGGACTTATATGTGTATCCTATGATGAGGCAGGGGCTGACCCCATTATCAAGTCCACCTATGACATCACAAAGGATCTGACAAAATTGGCAGAAGGAATAGATAATGCAGAGATGAAGATCAATTTGTATAAAAAACAATACACCGAGTAGGAATTTGAATTATTTCTGGGGGTTTTTGCCAGCCCAGCTCAATTGAAGGACAAACAAGTATGGCTTAATGAATTAAGGGCCAACCTATCATTAAGGATAAAGGGAATCATTAACACAGATGATACTTCCCTATTTGTCAAAACAATTAAGGAGATAGAGAAGATAAAATCACATTATGGCTTTCTAAACTCAGAGGTCAATAAAACGAGAAACTCTTGGAAGAGATTGGCCAAGACAAGAGGGAAAGTTATTAACTTCTCATGGCCTGCTGATGGCGTGTACCAAGAGTGGACAAGAAAGTATGCGGTGTTCGATGCAGAGGTTCAAGAAGAAGCTGCGAAATGACAACCGGCGAAAGGGGGCCGTTAGAAAATGGAAAAGATTTGTAACTTCTTGTTGAAACAAGAAGACTGTTGGAACAAAAAAAAATTTAAAAGGTCTAAAGCTTGTATGCATCCATACTATTATAAATGGATATCAGGACTAGTTATAAGGGATCACAAGAATTTGTAAAGAAACTTTGCAGAAATATATCTGGGATTTCCTAAGTTTACAGAGAATATTCTGAGTTTTGCAAGATTTTTCAAAACTGAATATCAATATATAGACCATAAACTTTCGAGCCTAGAATTTGTGTTGTCTTCTGGTGTGCTTTCAATAATTTACTGGTTTCATTTGGGTAATCTAGGGTTATTCAATTGAACATGGATTGTAATACAGTCTTCATATAGATATGTTTCTTAGCTTTCCTCTTTAGGAGGGGAATTAAATACGCATGAAATCTCTGTCAATAGGTTATTTTGTTGGAGACTTAGAATTTGCTGAACACTGTTTAGTCTAAAAGGGAAGGACTCTTATATATGTCAAGCATATATGGGGTTGATAGAAGCCAAGGGTGACTGCAAGAAGTTGAGTCCCACTTTTGGGCAAAAAGTGGAAATGTTTTCTCTGTTTTTCAAATTTTATGTCGATTGATGTCAAAATTTGATGCACTTAGAGATTGAATCTTTAAAAACTTCAGTAATAGAAAATGTAGTGCTCAGAGTCTACTTTTCAAATATGTAATTTATTTTAATACCCACATGGTAGAAATCCCTTATTAGTAGGCATGTTTAAAAACTAGTTTTTCAAAATGCCTGTTTCAGGACCATACCACCCATGTGTACGACCACCCTTTTTTTATGCAAATAAATGAATATTTGCAAATCCTTCTAGGAAATTATACCTAAGACACCAAATATTGATGAGAATATTTTTGCTTATTTTTTTATTGAATATATTTTTTTTTATTAATTTTTAACTAACAATAAAATATATTTTCAAAACATCGGGTGTCCTACCACCATAATTTGATGAAAATTTCATATTTTTCAATTTATTTTTTTTTAATATTCAAAAGAATTGTATGGAGATTGATGCCATATAATTTATTTTTCTAAAATCTTAAAAACCAAAAAGTTATTAAATTTTTAGTGAACCTTGGTATTTTAGGTTTAGGTTCCACTTTTGATTAATAAATAATACAAAAATAGTAAAAGTAATCTTATCACTATAAAATTTATATTTCTGAAATCAGGATGCTGAAAACTCTAATGGGTTTTCATTTCGTCAAAAAATTAGGCCAAGGTAGAAATCTGATGTCGTTTTACCTTAGTCATTTTTTTGGAGGTCCAAGCATAGGCTTGGTGAGACCAAGCCTATCCCGAAGCAAAAAACAAAGCTAAGGAATGTTTCCCACCCCTAATTTTAAAAAACAGGCGCCCGTTTTTTAAATTCAAAAAACGGGCCCCTGTTTTGCTCTGTACCGTTGAAAACGAAATGGACGTCCATTTCCAAAAACGGGCACCTGTTTCTAAAAAGATCCGTTGGGCCAGGCTCTAGCCCACAAGCACAAATCTCAATGATTGAATGATTTTTCAATCATTGGCTGACAGGTACGATCTGCAAAGAGAATGTTTTGATTAATCATTCTCTTTGTTTGTCTTATTGTCGATTTGGTAAATAGATTGATTCGAATTCAAATTTTGGTGTAGCCATGGGATCAAATCAACGCAAAAAGAGGCAAAGGAAGGTTCTGACAATTGAGGAGATTGCAGCAAATAGAGAGGAGGCAATGCGTCAATGAGAGAGAAGATCAAGAATGAGACAAGGAGCTTCAAGTTCCACAATCGTTTTAGAAGAGGAGAACATCAATGAGACCATAAATGCTGACGAAGGAAACACAATAGAACCATTTAATTCCGGTGCATCTTCTAATCCATTATTGGATACATGTATGTCTTCGCAGCCCTATGTTTTTTCTTATGAAGAAATTGGTGATTTAGTAGAAGCAAGTTACTTATTAAATGAATTTCTAATTGAAAATCAAACCCCAAATGAAATTAGAAGTCAAGTTGAAAGTGAAATTGAAATTCAAATTGAAACCCCAACTGAAACTAGATCTCAACTTGAAACTGAAATTGAAACCAAATTTGAAACGCCAAATGAAATTGAAAATCCACCTGCAACTAAAACCAATAATGTGCATGTAGACATGGAAACACCAATTGAAAATGAAACATGTTTGAATGATAATCAAATGAATGAAAATTTTGAAATTAAAAGTGATGTACTAGACAACCTTCCTGGCTTGGTTTCATGGAGACAGATTAGGACACATGCAAATAGATTGTTTAAACATTTTTTTTATAATAAGAAATTTTAGTTTCAATGTCAATTAATGGTACAACTAATTAAAATGACTAAAATGCGAAAAGTGATGAAAAAGTTAGGCTTTTATGTCAAACCCAAGAGGAAGGAGGAGTCTTTAAAACAAGTTGTATCGACTGTTGTTAGTGCCTTTGATACAATTGGAAAGAAAAGTCATTCTAAAGATAAAAATGCGACACGACGGGCAATAACAATAGCTTTAGTAAGTCAAACAACTTCGATGAGTTACATAAGTCAAACAGCTTTAGTTGCACCTAAGGATAATGATGAGCAGGTTGAGTATTGGCTAGCTAGATGTGTAGAACCTAAGAAAAAGTTGATATGTGATCAAGTAGATGATGATGGTTTTCAGTATCTAGTTGGGTCTGTTGTGGTGGTTGGTACATGACTACGCAAATACTTAACAAGAAGGAATGGCTTACCAACTTATGAAAACTACCAATCAGAAAAGAAGATTATACACTATTCTCATTTGGTGGTGGCAACAAACATCAAATTAGAAAGATACAAAGGTAGACCTGCTAATAAGGTATTGTGGACACTTTGAGTAGAAGAGCATGAGGCAATCATAGACGCATTGCAGAAGAGAGAGGATGCAGATGGTACATTAGGTTGAATCAAATTTATATGCATGTAAGTTTGTGATACTTGTGTGAACTCTTTTATATTTAATCATGATAATTGTTTTTCTTTGTCCCTTTAACATTGTATTTGTCTACATTTGAAACAATTTTGGTTTCATAAACAACATTGTATTAGTTTTCTTCTTCTTAATGTTATTTTGTGCACATTGTAATTGTGTTACAATTGAATTCTAATTTTTTATGATATATTTATTTTATTGTAATCTCTTCATAGATTAATTGTAAGTTCAAAGATAGAATTATGTCTTAAATATGACCTGACTCTATATTTATCATTGTATGACAAATCTATATTTATAGTGTACTTTTTTATTTTAGTACCATGAAGTCCATGCTTTTCATACCACTACTATCCGCACTACTAACCCATCAATACACTAGTAAAGTAGTGTGGTCAACTTAAGAGGAAAGTCGATACTATGTTTGTAGCTTCCTAATAATTTGGTTAGCCTTAGTTCCATCAATCTATTGGATTCCTCTATGAGATTCATTTATAATTAATAATCCTTTTATATAATCATGAAAATCATGATTCCTCTATGAGATTCATTTATAATTAATAAGTCGATACTCGTGTGAACTCTTTTAAATATTTAATCATGATAATTGTTTTTCTTTGTCCCTTTAACATTGTATTTGCCTACATTTGATACAATTCTGGTTTTATAAACAATATTGTATTAGTTATCTTATTCTTAATGTTATTTTGTGCACATTGAATTATAAACTATTGCACTTTAAGATGATCAATCACAATGTTAATATATAAAGTCATAAATAGATCACATAACAAGTCATAAATAAAAAGTCCTATATACAATCACATAACAATTCCTGATGACATAATAAGAAGTCTTGAAATAATAATTTAATAAGGAAATGACATTAAAACAAGTCCAAATAACATAATAACAAAACAATGTATCACATATATAATCACTAGAGTGCGCCAAATCACATAACACGACCTGATATCATAATAGCAAGGAAATGACATAATAAAAAGTCCTATATATAATCACATAACACATAACACATAACAACAAGTCCTATATATAATCACATAATAACAAGTCTCAGGATAACATAACAAGTGTCATCATAAAAAGTCCACAATACAATAACATGACATAATCTAAAATATACAATCTAAGAACTCGCGTGCATCTCATCTGCAGTCCTCTTCACTCCATGTGAAGGTGGTTGAGATGAATCATCCTGCTGCACATGGTCCTGAGATGCACCATCATGTGTCTGTGCAATATCAGTGTCTCCACCCTCCTGTGCAGTATTAGTGACTCCACCCTCATGTGCAATATCAGTGTCTGCACCCTCTTGTACATTATTAAAATATTTTACATGAAAAGAAGTTACTTGCATAATTCACTTATAAAGTAATTAAATACTAAAAAATTTAAAATAAATTACCATACGACCGTGCTCTACAATTCCCTCACTGGTACGTGGAGGTCCACTATCATGAACAAGAAAAGTGGTCGTAGCCAAGTCCTGCAAAAAAAACATTGTACATCAATTTTGATAATCCATATAAAAGTCAGGTACACAGTATAAACAAATTAGAAATTATTTTTGTAATCATGATGCCTCAAATGATAATGTCGATGGTTGCATCTGGCTCAACCCCATAGCCGTACCAATATTGGTAGTGGTGTGAACCTGAACAACATATATAAAGCATGAATCAAACTTGTATATATACATAAATTATAAAGTGTATATATATATACACACACTACAAGATTATCACAGAAAAGCATACATGTGATGCAGGCAAAGTAACTGATGGTCGAAGGCGTACATGTGATGCGCCATCAAACAATCCAGAAGCCTACAACTGCAAAAAATAACAAACATGAATCAAAGTTGTACTTAAATTAGTAAGCATGTAAACACTTCAAATTAATGGATGAAAAACATACTAGTGGTATATGAGGCTGAGCCTCAGTGGTCCATGGGTCACATGAAGAACTACCCACCTCAGTGCTACATGAAGCACCCTACAAAATTGAAAAAACATATCATATGTAAATCATTACATTAAAAAATTTGTTGTTTATTTTAAATGTACATATCAATACACAGTATCTAGATGAAAGTGCATACCGTAAATGGGGCACCAACATCTCTAGGTATTGAGGTAACATGTTGTTGGTTCCTCAATGATGTGGTATGATCCATCCTCTGTTCAGAAAAAATTGACTCATATTATGGTTCATATGTGTATATATAAGGAATTTAATATTGCACTGTAAATTATACAAATAAATTTGTACCTCTCTAGGCTGATCATCGTCTACCCACAGGAGATCAACATATGAAGAGACGGCATCAGCATGTGCAGCCTCCTCGGCATCATCGTAACCACCATGGGCGGCATCAGCATCATCAAAATCACCATCTCCTCCAAGGGCAGCTTCACTCTGTGGACCCCTACATACATTCCCACAACTCGTGCAAACATGTGCTAAGCATGGGGCAGCCCTCACCTCCCACAACTGCTGTACCAAATTGTCCGACAGGGCACTCAATGAACCTAGAACAGAATCCACTGCTCGATAATGGGCGGATGCTGGAACAACTGGTGATGGAAGAGGAACCAATGGATCATCGCGCACATGGTTTCTAACCCTGTCGCTCAATTTTGCTCTTGGCCTATCCTGGGGCATGCCTCTCCCAACCCCCTGAAACGATCTAATATCAAAGTAATTGGGTTTTTTGCCCAATTCAAATTCTACCCATAATTTCTTCAAAAAATACATCGAGACCTCATGATTGGAGTGTGGTGGATGGTCAAAGACCATCAACCACCGCTCCCAAAAGTGGCTAGCAATGCCCGAGTGCCTACACCATCGAATAGAGATCCATGACTTCTTCGGATCTATCTCTTCACCCGTCTTAGGGTTCACAAAATATTTTTTCAAATCTATTTTTGTTATTTTTAAGTCAATAACTTGTTTGTATGTGAGGCCATCTGCATAAAATGCACGCAATCCCTCACGCCAGCTACGATAGCTATCTAGCTCGCTATCTAATACCTGCATAGACTGTACAATGCCTTGCATACTATCTGCAAGGCGTAACAACTGAGGGGGTGGATGAGGCTCACACCTAATAGTGTGAATATCTCTAATCAAAGCATCAATATTTGTCCTAATTGTCTGTCGTAAATGATCTGGTGGAGGTGGAGGTGGAGGTGGTACTATACCTAATAGCTCATCTATCTCAAACTCATCCATCATGTGAAAATAATCTGCATATATATACAAACATGAAAATTTACAATTACAATTACAAACATGAAAATTTACAAACTTGAAAATTTACAATTACAATTACAAACATGAAAATTTACAATTACAAACTATTTAATTTACATTTCACCTTCCAAAAAAACTTATAATTAAATACAATTTAGCAATTTAAATATAAAAAAAGGAAACTCACATAGATCTATAATATTATTAATAGGTGGGTAATAATAAGCATCATTTAAGAAATATTATCCACTTAAATCAAAGTATAAGAAAAATTCTACAAAATAAAACATCATAATGCCCATGCAAATCAAACAATACTTTTTAACATCTAAAAATGAATTAGTATAAGTTTCATCAAAATTATAAAAATAATCATAAGTTATATCTATGAACTTGTCAATACATGTACTACTTTGTTGTGTTCTTTTCTAGAATCATTGGATGATTTAGTGATCGCAACTAGTAGTACTACACTAAGTTGAAGCTTGAATAAATGACCATTTTTTTGTGATTTCACATTCTAGTCATTTACTTGGACATCTTGGCACTTGAAAATGGTTGTCTTACATGAGATGAATTTCTTTGATATGTTTTTTATGTATTGATTTTATTGATTTTTTAAGGTTTTATTTGAAGAGGTATCATAGGTTTCTCTATTCATCCTTTTGTGGTAAAATTAGAAAGGGATAACTATGATTCTTTTGTAAAATGGTGTCTTCATAAGTTTTAGGTGGTGTAATCATTTTCCTTTTATGTATGGAGTCATACCTAAACTAGAAACACTAGAAAATATATAATCTTGGTGTAATATCATTGACCATGTAGGAGTGATTTGATCTAGTATCAAGATCATGATTCTATGTGTATTGCATTGGATATTGATTTCCCCCACACACTTTGGAATAGACTTTAGGAGATCCATGGAGACCCTCATATCTCTCCATTCCTAGAGGATCCTATTGTAGATTGTTTCATTCCCTTTGTAGATGAAGATCACATACCCTTCGATGGTGATACTTAAGAGGAAATTCATTATATCATATTAAATAATTTATTTACTTAAGATCAACTTTTATTTACATATTAAATAATTTTCAAAATATATTTTAATTATGTACATCAATTATATCAATTAGAATAAAGATTTGGTAATGAAATACAAGCAATTATCATAAAAAAAATTAGAATCAATTCATTCTAAATGTAAAATGATACATACACGTATAAATATATAATCAGTTTTTTAATTTAATATATACTTGGCAAAATAAATTTATATAGACGTGTAAATTTTTAAATAATTTAGTGGGGTTTATAATGAAACCTATCCAAGAAAATTTGTCATATATTAGAATACATAACTCATCTACCCTATATAGACACCACCCTCAACTCTCCCTTCTTGTTGGTTCTTATTTTACTATTTCCATTAATGCTTTCACATAATATAATACATTCACTTCCAACACACACTCTACCATTTTCATGTGCATTTTGCAAACCAACCAACACTTTACTAATATTGCTACAATAAAATTGCAATACCTCAAACTCTTGATGTAAACCTTCTATTTATACTTTCTTGCTTTCCATTTGAGGCAAGTAGGTCACTAAGTCCAATCCTTTCGAGAAATCAACAAACATTTCTTAGACAACCCTACCTTGATTATACCTTAACAATTTTCATGTCCATAATTAAAAGGAGTCTTAAGATCCATTTTCATAAGCCTACATTAATAATGAACATAATTAGGTTGAAGAAAAACCCCTCTTAGATAAAAAAAAAAATTGTGATGTTACCTACCTCCATACTTGTCTCTTCTAGTGCAACTTTCATGAATCCTAGAGTTTATTTTGATTTGTAAATAAAGATTTGGTTAAAGCTTTTGTAAAATAAATTATTACAAGGTTTTTGATCCTTTCCTTTCTCTATGTTTATTATACTTATCATCCAATCCAATGGAAAAATACACTGTCCTATAGCCAAGTTATTGAATCTTAATCCAATGTTTAGGGTTTTAATTAAAGATTGTAATTAAAGATTATAATTTAGGGTTTAGGGTTTAGGGCTTAGGGTTAATCAACCAAGATAGTCAAATTTCTTCTGGGACTTGTTCGTTTTTTTTTATTTAGGGTTTAGTGTTCATTTTTCTGTTCAGGGTTTATTGTCTATTTTTTGCGTCTAATGTTTATTGTTCATTTTTCTGTTCAGGGTTTATTGTTTGTTTTTTGTGTCTAATGTTTATTGTTTGTTTTTCTACTCAAGGTTTATTGTCTGTTTTTTGTGCCTAATGTTTATTGTTCGTTTACGTTTTTGTTTTTTGTTTTTTTCTTACGGTTTAAATACTATTCATGTTTTTTGTTTTTTTCCTACAGTTTTTACTATTCATGTTTTTTGCAATATTTGAAAACTGAAAACTATTTTAAACATGAAATGAAAGACAATTTTCAAACTTTAAAACATAAAAATTAAAAAATAACAATACATTAACATTTTTTTATGAAAAACAATAAAAATAAATAAAATAGAATATAAAAATAAAACTAAATACCTAGAAGGAGGTAAAAATGGTCAAGAGGTGAAAAAAACGAGTACCCGTGCTCCTCAGAAACGCCTGCCCGTTTTCCAAACAATAAAAATGATGGAAAATGGTTAAAATAAATAAATAAATACATTTCAAAAATGGACGCCCGTTTTTTTTTCAAATCGGGCACTCAATTTGAAATAAACGAGCGTTTGTTTAGCTTCAGGCACCCGTTGCTAAACGGACGCCCATTTTTTGGTGGCTTGGGCACCCGAAGCTAAACGGGTGCCCAATTTGTAAAAATCGAGCACCCATTTCTAGCGGGCTCATTTCCCAACCCGCTGACTTTTGCAGGATTGGGACCCAACTTTGTACGTTTAACCCCAAAGTGATGAGACGTATGGAGATGTTTAATTGTGAAATCCTTCTTTAATTTAGATGACTCTGTAGCCTGGGTAAGGCACTGGTATCAGTTGTAGTTTCTCTTTCTGCATCTCTTGAAGATGAATACTGAAATGAGCATAAGCTTTCTTTTATTTTTTCAATTCATGTTGAGGCGATAAGATCCACTGGTTTTTGGACACTGGTTTACTGTGGATCTCGTTTAAAAGTGTGAAGTTATTCACAGAAGGTATACCCCCCTGAACTTTGGATAAGTTCAAAGTGTAGAAGGTTCTTGAAACCTTGTCATATGTTGCTCTAAGGTTCTTGTTTCCTTGATCTCTTTATTTGCAGACAGAGTTGTTATTTTCTTATAAGGGATAAGAGGGGAATCAGAATTTGAGAATAACAAAAGTGGCGACTCTGTTGGGGAGAGTCACAGTGTGTATCCGTGTTGACCGACTGGCGCTTGAATTAGCTCGGAATGTTGTTGGGATGTCTGTGTTGAAAAGATTTGCCTGACCTTTGATTTGTGTTGTTCCTCTCTCTCTCTGAAAATCTTTGTGATTTCGGTTTTAAAGATCTGCAAATATTTTGTTTAAAGCTTGTTTTCATATTTCCCACAGTATTTGTGGGTGGCAACTCTGATAATCTTAACCAGTCCTTTTGATATAAGTGAAATTTTTAAGAAAACAAGCATAATGCAGGGAGGAAAAAACATCAGGTCCTTCATGGAGAGGCATCCTCGTGAGACGTTGCAGGAGGGATTACCTGAACAGTCACGTAGAGGTCAGAAAAGATCAGTGGTACATGAGCCATCCAATGCTGCTTGGGTGCAGAAAAGCAATAATACGGGTAAGATATCTAAGAGACCTGTCTATGCAAATTCAAATTCTTCTTCCCGCGAATCTGAGCATGATGTTTTAGCTTTCCATTGTGGTTTACTTGGGAATATAGAAGATGTCCATATTTCAAATCAAGGGATATCCCATGCTAGTTTTTCTGGGAAAGACAAAAGTAGTTCAAACATAGTCAGGGATTCTGTACCTAGGACAATTGATGGAAACATCAGCCTAATTGATATTGACCAAGTCAATATATCAGACTCTAAAGAAATCTTCCCTGATGAAGATAAAGTATCCCAAGAAATAGAGGACCTAAATAGAAGAGTCCATCATTTGATCTCCTTAAGAGCATAAAAGGAAGCAAATAAGGAGAGAGAAGTAAAGGCAAAATTGATGGAAAGAGACAGGCTCATAAGACAAATTGCTGACCTTGAGTTGCTTGCCCAAGAAAAGGCCAAGAGTGAGAATGAAGGTCCTGTGATTAGAGAAATTCTAGTCCCCAAGACCAAACCAGCATACAAGTCAGTAGTGCAACCAAATAGGGAAGGTCTTAGTGACCCACAGACGGTTAGAAATGATGTTGACAAAGGAAAGCAAAAATACATGGAAAGTGGGTCTAGATCTAAGACTATAGTGGAGATCTCTCACATGTTATCAGCACATGAGAGAGAGATGGAAAGGATGAGGAAAGAGAAGGAAGATCTGCAAATGGAGCTAGAAAAGGTTGAATTAGAAGCAGCTAAACAAGAAGTTAAAAGGAAGATAAGCTATCTGAAAGCACCTCCTATCACATTTCCCTCAGTAGATCAAAATGAACCCATTCCTCATCAGGCTGCACTCCCTCCTGTCAAAATTCAGCCGACTCTGCCTGTTAGCACTACCACAGCCAATCAAGCCCCTGTTACTAGCCCAGGTAACCAGATCTCTCTGACTCAGAGCCCCAATGTAAGAATGAACATGGGTAATTACCATGTTGTCAACCCATTCCAGAGAAGACCTATTAACTTAGAACTTTATAGGCAACTCTTTTTTGATGGAATCCCAGGGTACCCTAACCATGTTCCTACTGAATTGAGAGATAGACTTCACAAATTTGCTAGGAATAATGCAATCAGTGCAAAAGAACACTTGAAGTCTTTTGGTGACTTAATAAATGATTATGAAATCATAGATGAAGATGTCGTCATGAAATTGTTTGTACAGTCTTTAGTAGATGATGCAAGAGACTAGTATAGAGCTCTTCCTGTGAACACATTGGGTCCTGGGAAGATTTTAAAAATTGTTTTCAAGAACAGTATGGTGACAAGACAAATGTGAGCTTCATGCTCAATGAGTTCAACAATATTAGAAAGTCTGATAATGAAATTGTCACAGATTTTAATGCCAGATTTCAGAAAGCAATGCATAGACTATATTAGGTAATGAGGTTAGATGATAATATGTGCCTGAATACCTATTACAATGCCTTTGATTCTAAAATGACCTATATTTTGAGGGATAAAAATCCGCATAGCCTGAGAGATGCATTTAGAATTGCCATCAATGTAGAGAGCAATAGAAAAGCATCTGAAAAACTAGGAAGAAGAACTGATGGTAGGCTATGGCAGGAATCAAAACAGCAGCCTAACAAAGGTGCTAAGGAAGAAGACAAAATAGAGAAGTTAGTGACTGCGATTTAGGATCTTACTGCCAAGGTGAGTAAAAATGATAAACCTCATTACAACTGGCAAGACAGACCTCCTAGGTTGCATGACATGCCTTATAACACTACTTGGAAGGATGGTAAACCTCAAAATGAGAAGCCAAGAAATACTCAGAGCCAAGACACCCCTGATCCTTTAAAAGGAAAAAATGTTCATAACATAGAGAACACTCCTTGGTGTATAGCTTGTGATGGACCACACTCTCCTCATCAATGTGTTGTAGCTCAAGCCCTTGAAGAATCCATGAGACAAGAGGCTGAGCTTGATATAAATATGTTTGAAACCACCATAGAAAGTGATGATGAGTCTTTACAAAGTAAATTTAGTGAGTGTGATGTGTTGGATAGTAAAAGGTTTTACCAAGGACAGCTAACACTTGATTGGCATCCCAATTTGAATGTGGTAACAATTGAGGATGAAGAAATTCATCTCAGGAGGCCTAGTGATAAAGAGGTGAAAAATCTCACTAAAGCTGCCATAGCCAAAGCCAAGCACAATTACAATTTGAGGAGTACTAAAAGGGGCAGCGATCAAGGTGAACCTAGTTCCATGTTTATAAAAGAAGTATCCCAGAAGAAAGCAGCGAGTAGTGCTACTTTGCCTCAAGTTGGTCAAGAAAAGAAAAATCAAGTTAAAGAAATACCCAAGGGTACAGATGATAAAGCTACAAATGATATACAAGAAATAGCCACAATGAAGAAGGCAAGTCAACCTAAGACAGAAAAGGTTAAAGCTAATACTGAGTTGATCGATAATTCCACATTGGATATGGCTCAGGCTCTTACCCAAATGAAAGTTACTATCCCATTGATAGAATTATCGAAAATAAAGGAACATAGAGAAGCTGCTTTATCTTTATTTCCTAACATATCTGACAGTAACACAGTTTTACCTACCAGTTCAATTAAAGATGAAAAGGATTAGGAGTTGCAAACACCAAAGGTATATGTTGGAACAACTTTTACACAAGAGCGCTCATAGGTTGACCCTTTCTATGTTACTTTGTTAATGAATAACCAATTGATTAAAAATTGTATGATAGATTCTGGTGCAGCTACAAATGTAGTGCCTTATGGTGTCATGAAAGAATTAAGACTGTCAGTGAGTACAATGTATGGGAAGTGTTATGTTATGGATAACAGAGAAGTGCTTGTGATAGGTACAATGAGAGATGTTGAAGTGAAGATAGCAGCGTTCCCTGAAGCAACATACAAGATGGATGTCATTGTAACTGACACCAAACCTCATTATGGCATGTTGTTATCCAGGCAGTGGGCTGCAGCAGTTCGATCTGTCATATGCTACCATCCCAATTAATGGGAATCAAGTCAAATTGTACAGAGAACCACGTGCCCCTAGGTTAATTGAGAAAGTAGATCCTAGTATGCTCAACTGTATGATTGATGTGGATCTTGACAATTTTAGAGTACAGCCAATTTCACCCCAATTAAAGAATACTGACTCTATTGTGATTGAGTTCGAATCTCAACAGCATGGTTTGTGGCAGATGTACTTTGATGAGCTTTCTCTAAAGAAGGATCTGGAGCAAGAGTTCTTTTTGTGTCCCTTTCAAGTATAACTTTCAAGTACTCCTTCTTGTTCGCCTTTCAGTGTACAAATAACACTGTTGAATATGAAGCCCTATTATTGAGGCTTGAAGTTGCAAAAAGGCATGGGATTCAATCGTTGAGAGTGTTAGGAAATTCAAAATTGGTTGTTTCTCAAGTAAGATCCAAGTATGCATCTAAGAATGATAGATTGAAAAGGTACAAACATGCAGTATGGGATGTGATTGAGCATTTTAGTGCATTTTCTATAAATTGGATAGAAAGATCTAAGAATATCATGGCAAACTTTCTAGCTAATGTTGCATTAAAGAATGATGATGCAACACTAACCGGTATATCCACAGTGGAGATAAAAGCTAGGCCTACTATTTCTGACAATGTGTATAATTGGCAAGTGTTTGCTGATGATGAAGATATTCTTAGGTTCATACAATGCATTGATGACTACGATGGACAAAAAATTGATTGCAATGCCTTGGTGGACGTGGTTGACAACAAAGAAACTGTATTTGGAAATGACTTGGTTCAGTTAGAAACTAATGAAATACCTAAAGGGTTGGTAGAACTTGAAGGTATGTTAAGTTACAATGACAGTCATTTGCACCAACAATCAACCACTAAGCTAGATGAGTTAGAGGAAGCAAACTTGGGGACAGAATCATCCCTTAAGTTGGTATATATTGGGAAAAAGTTGCCTCCTCATGTCAGAATAAATCTTATTAATTTATTAAAGAAGAATAAGCATGTTTTTGCTTGGTCTTATGAAGATCTAAAGGCGTATAGACAGGATTTGTTTCAGCATGAAGTCCCTTTGATTCCAGATGCTAAGCCTTTTAAACAAAAACAAAGACATATTAACCCCCTGCTGGAATCCAAGATGCAGCAAGAATTAACCAAATTAAGGGAAGGGGGAATTATTAAGCCTATAAGGCATACATCATGGGTCTCAAATTTGGTCCCGGTGAGAAAGAAGAATGGGGACATAAGAGTCTGTGTTGACTTTAGAAACCTAAATGTTGCTTCCTTGAAAGATAATTATTCTTCTCCTAATATGGAAGCTATGTTGCAAAGAGTGATTGGTTGTGACCTATTATCTATGATGGATAGGTTCTCAGGGTATAACCAAGTGTTAGTAAAAGAATCTGAACAATTTAAAACAGCTTTCACCACCCCCTGGGGAACATATGTGTATGTTAGAATGCATTTTGGTTTGAAAAATGTTAGAGCTACTTTTCAGAGGGCAATGGATGTAGTTTTCAAAGAATTCATCAATATCATCATGGTAGTATATCAAGATGATTTGACATGCTTCTCCAAAAGGGCGGATGACCACTGTGGACATTTAGAACAGGTTTTCAATAAGGCTTTGGAATTTGGAGTGTCTTTAAATCCTAAGAAGTGTCATTTTGTTGTTACTGAAGGGAAGCTGCTAGGGCATATTGTCTCTAAAGAACGAGTAAGAATAGACCCTGAAAGAATTGAGGCAATAAATAATGTGCCTGAACCAAAGAATGTTAAAGGTATCCAATCTTTTTTGGGCAAAGTTAATTTTGTTAGAAGATTTATTGCAAAGTTTGCAGAGATAGTCAAGCCCATTGTTAAAATGCTTAAAAGGGATGCAAAATTTTGCTGGGATCAAGAAGCTTCAAAGGGTTTTGATGAAATCAAAAAGGCTATTCAAGAGGCACGAGTGCTGAAATCCCCTGATTACAGTAAGTCTTTCTCTTTGTTTCTTTTTGCTTCATATCACA
The DNA here is from genome assembly GCF_030272615.1 of Cryptomeria japonica. Lineage (NCBI taxonomy): Eukaryota > Viridiplantae > Streptophyta > Pinopsida > Cupressales > Cupressaceae > Cryptomeria > Cryptomeria japonica. The sequence goes on along the minus strand of NC_081408.1, from coordinate 601,804,569 downwards.
CAGTGGCTGCAGTTCTACTACAAAAGGATAATGACGGATATGAACATCCTATAGCTTTTTACAACAGATCTTTACAGGTTGCAGAATTAAAGTATGAAATCATGGAGAAGCAAGCATATGCTTTGGTCAAGGCTGTCAAAGCTTTCAGGCCATATCTTGTAAATGCACAAGTAGTTGCCTATGTCCCACATGCTGATGTCAACGATATCTTATCCCAGTCTGAGGTCACAGGTAAGAGATGCAGATGGATAAATAGTTTGGAAATAAAGATCACTAAATTGGTGAGAGGTTTAGGCCTTGCTAAGCTTATGGCTGAGTCAAACCTTCTTGATGTTAAAATAAATAATGTTGAAGTTGAGAACATCCTGGTCACCAGTATTGAAACACAACCCTGTTACTCAGAGATAGAACATTTTTTAAGAGATGCAACATTTTCAGAAGGAATGACACATAATCAGAAAAGAACTATGAAGTTGAAGTCACAAAAATATGTCCTCATTCGGGGTGATTTGTTTTGGAGGAATAGAGATGGGGCATTGCTAATGTGTTTGGATGAATCCCAAGCTAAGAGAATGTTAACTGAAATGCATGATGGAGTGTGTGGAGGTCATTACTCTGCTAAGACAACTGCTAGTAAGATAGTATGGGTTGGATATTATTGGCCTACTTTGTTTAAAGATACTCATGAATATGTCAGGAGATGTGACCCATACCAGAAGTTTTCATCCAAACTGAAGTATGAAGGAGCTTTAACCCTCAAACCAGACACAGTGGAAGCCCCTTTTGTCCAATGGGGCATTGATTTTATTGGGGAAACTGTTGAGAAATCAGGAAGAGGTCATAGGTGGATTATAGTAGCTACTGATTATTTTACCAAATGGATTGAAGCTATACCCACCAGGAGAGCCACAAGCAAGGTTGTTATTGACTTTCTGATGGATAATGTTATAACTAGATTTGGAGTCCCTGTAAAACTGGTAATGGATAATGCCATGAGCTTCAGGTCAAAAGAGTTTGTTGATTTTTGCACCAGTCATAGAATAGTTATGTCTTACTCTTCACCTTATCATCCTCAGGGTAACGGGCAAGTTGAATCTAGTAACAAGAGCCTTTTGAATATTAGCAAGAAAATCCTAGAAGAAAATAAAAGGTCTTGGGACCAAAAGTTAAAATTGGCTTTATGGGTTGATAGGGTTACTGTCAAAAAGGCTATTGGGGTTTCACCCTTTAAATTAGTTTATGGCACACAATCTAGGTTGCCTGTCAATAATATTCTTCCAGTGTATAAGTTCCTACGAGCTGAATACATGGAGTCATCTGAACCCATGGAAGAACGGATGATTCAGATAGTGGAAATTGAAGAAATTAGAACTTTGGCCCACAAGAGGAATCTAAAGATCCAATTGCAGTCCAAATACCTATTTGATAAGAGAACCTCATTGAGAAAGTTCCAAATTGGTGATGTAATTCTTCAATAGAATGCGAAAGGACCGGATAAGGGAAAGCACAAGAAATTTGAGTCTCAGTGGATTGGCCCCTCTATGGTTTGTGATCTTAATGGAAAGGACTCATATTTTTTGAAAAATATGAATGATGAAGTACAGGAATTTCCAATGCATGGACAATTCCTGAAACATTACTTCTCTTGATGTCCATGCATAGTAGGTCCCCGTTTGTATATATTTAGGTTTGCTTTTGTTGTTGTTTTTAGGCTTGTTTTTTGTATGTTTCTCCAGAGAGTTTCAAAATTCTTGTGTTGCTCTTGCGATGAACCATCCTCAGTCAGAGCCATTGTTATCACTGTTTAAAAATGGATGATCTTGCTCCATGATTGGCTAAAAGACTTAAAAAGGTTGAGTTGGATTGTGGCCTTGTTGCTTCTGTGTTCTTGGTCCAGAGGAGGGTTTAAGGTTTTTTGTTTTTAACCCTTCATGTTTTTTTGAAAAACCCTTGTGTTCTATTCACACGTTACTTTTACCACTTAAGCGGAACGGTAACTTGACCATGAAAATGTTCCCCCCTTGTATTTCTCCCTAGGCGGGTCTAGCAACGCTTTATTTTTTCTAAGCCTTTCCTAAGGTTTTTAATTTTTAAGTGATTCAAAGATGCCTGTGAGTTACCGTTCACGAAATGGTGAAAGGCAAAAGTGGGTCCGGCACTCAAGTTTTAAGCTAAGGTAAAGACTGAGCAAGTTCCTTTTGATCGAACGGCTCGCGCTATTTCACAAGACAAAGGTGCACGGATTTTAGGCTTCGCGAAACGGCGAAAAGGAAAGTTGATCCATGAGGTTGTAAGGATTGAAGGTAAAGATCGATCAAGTCCTTTTGATCGAACGGTCAGTGCTATTTCGCAGCCCTGAGGTGATCGAGAGTTAACCTTCACGAAATAGCGAAGTGACATGGCAGCCAATTGGTCGGTGTCGTGGCAGAATAGATGGATCAGATTGTGGATGAAAAGGCAACTTGTCAGATGCACGTGGCAGTCCCGAAGTGAATCCCGTGGAAATTTTTCGGCAAATAGGTCATTAACACGTCTGTTTCCTTCCCCAATCGATTGCCAGGTTGGATGGTGACGACTCCGAGGGCCCACTTCCCTAGTTAGATTTGTTAAAAGGCAGGTATCTCAAGGAGGATCTTATGGTTGGCGCCATTTCGCAGACCGAAGATGCAGGATAATTACCATTCGCGAAACAGCGAAAACCGTTAGCCTTAAAGGCTTGGTGTGCGGTTAGTGGGGTAAACTGCCAGTCACAGAACAGGATAAAGACCGATCAAGTTCCTTTTGATTGGACGGCCCGCGTAGTTTCGCTAGATAAATCTGCATGATGTTTAGCTTTCGCGAAATAGCGAAAGAGATCTGAGCCCGTCGCCAAATGAAGAATAGTCAAAAGGGTAAAGGTCGTGCAAGTTCTACTCGATCCGACAATTGGCGTGATTTCGCTTGATGAAGATGCACGAATTTTAGGCTTTGTGAAATGGCGAAACAACAAAGTGATAGAAATACTCAGACAGTTTATGATCCGTTGGAGCCAAATTTTCGAATTCATTTGTAAATTTGATTCTGAGGTGATGTCTGAAGCATGTGGTGTTAATGTTGCAGTTAAGAGCCCGATTGTCGTATATACGCAAACATCAATTGAATGTTGGTATCATTTTGAAGAGTTGTTGCAAAACAGTTGGTGCAGAGTTGAGTTCTTTAGGCCGAAAACAGGTTTTCTTGTATTTTGCTTACCAGTTACTTGAACAATTGATGAAGTGTGGTTTTTCTCTGTTAAAGAATTGCTTCGATTAGTAATTGAAATATTTGCATATCATTGAGATGGCACCTAGAAGGGACTTCACAAGGAAGGTTAATTACCAGGAGAGATCAATTTGTGATGACTTCCTGGAACAATTGTCTATGTCCACAAATGTAGCAGCTAAAGTTAAGGAATTAGTGCCCAAGGCTCCTCGTTTGAGAATAGGAGAAGGATTGTATAACAAGGGCAATTGGCTAAAAGATCCACAGATAGGGTTGCCTGGTTTAGGTCTGTTCAAGGTTGGTTTTGGTATGAGACACTCCCCTGCCCCGATGAACAGTATTTGGGAGTTGGATGTAGGTAAATTGGTGATCCCAGGGGTTTTCATGGATGTGGATCTCCTAACTCAGATTGCACACAATTATGACCCTCTCACCAAAAGTGTTAGAGATATAAATGGAAAAACCCTCATTGAAGTCAATGATGATGAATTCAGAAACATATTTGGGCTCAGCGAGGTGTCCAATTATTTGGAGCCCGTTAATTTTGAACCATTAGCTCAAGTCTACAGTGCACAGAGGAATCATCTCAAGAATGGGCCTCTTCAAGAATTTTTTGTCAAAATAGGAGGATTGACTGTTGTAGGACCTAATACCATGGAGTCTTTCTCCCTAAATTGGTTCACTCTTAGAGCCAAAGGATTATACTGGTCACTCTGCCAGATTTTTGGAGAGGACGTTGAAGTGAACATGCCAACTCATTACATGTTAATGATAGCTCAAATTTTAAATCCTTCTCTGGCAGTAACATTTGATTATGCCCCATATATCACTAATGCAATTCATGAAGGCTTGATAGGGATAAAGAATGGTAAGGTGGATAGGCCTTTTGGATGGTATTCCCTCCTCATGCATCTGTTTTTATTCAAGGGTGGTGACTACTTTGCCAATGAAATGGATTTAGTGAAGGAAAAGAATGTGGAGAAAATGCCAGTTCAACTATGGAGCACAGTGTTGTCATGGGATAGGAAAGATGTTAGCTACCTAAAGTTTGATAAGCACTTTGCATCCAAAATCAGAATTCTCTTATGCTTAGAGAATCCAAGGGTCCCTAAAGCTCTTTTGGAGTTTCTTAGGCCTAAGGAGTTTGCTGAAGAAATCAAAATTGTCCACAATTGGGGTGACATATACTTTTACCCTGTTTCCACAGTTTTTAGAGTGTATGGTTTCAGAGGCAATCCATTTTTGTTACCTTATCAAGTCCCACTGAAAGTAGGAATTGCAGAGGTCCTCAGGCAGATTGGGGGTGTACAAGAGGCGGAGCTATCCAATAGAGGAAAAGGGACCATTTTCCCAACAGTAACAATAGCACATCAATTTGTGATTACTAAGGGTGGATGGAAGTGCTTTGAGGAATTCTTCCAACCATACCATTTGTCCACTGCAGTGTCAAGGTTTTCTGACCCTAAAGACTTCTTTAATGGTATGTTTAGGAAAAGGGCAATATGCAAAGGCAGACCTCACCAATTCCAATTCCCTGAAGACCTCATCAGAAATGAGCTTGATTTGGATAAGCAGGAGCTGAGGAAAGAGAAATGGGTGGCCTATAAGAAGGCTCTTGATTTTGTACACCAATTTGACAGCAGCTATGACCCTTTATCCAGTTTTCACCCCTTTGAGGAAATGGCAAAATTCTTAATTCTGTTCTTTGAGGATGTAATGCAAACACTAAAAGAGAAGAGGGAAGCAGTGATTAAAAACAACCCTGAGAAGGCAAGACTAGTTCTAGCTAGGTCTGCATCTGCTAAAGCAATCCCTCCTGGTGACTATGTGCTACATAGAAAATCCAAGTACAGTGTGTTGGTGCCAACAACAGGGGAGCCTTCTACTTCAAAAGGGAAGAGGAAAATACAAGATGTCATTGACATTCAGGATTCCCCAAAAAAGCAAAGGGTGGGAAAGGAAGTGCAAACTAATGAGCCCCTATATTCCCCATCTCAATCCCCCATTCATATAGGAGATGAGCAGGAAGCAGCTGAACAATTGTTGCAGTTAGGGAGTCTAGGGGAGATCGCCTATACATATGATGAAGTAGAAGATGGAATGCTTGAGGAGCTAGAAGATGTTGAGATGGACATAACCACCAATGAGTTCAAAGGCCAGGAACTGGATCTTGCCATTAAACAGGCCAGTAAAGAATTCCTAGCTGATAGTAACTTTGTTACCTCGGGAGCTTTTATGCAATTTGTGTGGAAGCAGAATATTGATAAGTTCAATGCCAGATGTGAGAAGAGGAAGAATGAGCAGCCCCACAAGGATGCAGTTGTGGTGGAGGAAGAAATAAAACAAGAAATGGTCACTGAATTTAAGACCATCACACCTGAGCAAGGAAGGGAAATGGTAGCAAAGGTTGGTGTTCCCATCCTTCCTGAATGGGATATAGCAGATGCCTTGGTTTTAGAGGCAGTCAGAAAAGAGACCAAGCCTATGGAAGGAGTAACCTTTAGCAAGGATGATGCTGCCCTGGTCATGTGGTCTCTGAAAAGAGATGAAAATAAAAAGAGAAAGGATACCCTAGAGTCCAGCTACCTTGGAGGTATGATAGTAAAGAGAGTACAAAATACTGGAGTGGTGGAGGCTGCTAGCACAGTCTTGGAAACTGCAAAATTCAGTGTTGCAGTGGCAGAGAAAGAAGCAAAGGAAAGGGCAGATCTCCAAGCTAAGTTAGAGACAGTTTTAAAAACTTACAATGATGTCAAAGGAGAGGTAATGAGCCGAGATAGCATTCTTGCTAAATTGAAAGGCCAATTGGCAGGACAATACCATCAAGGTGAGTCCTCAACCTTAATGATTGCTTCTTCTCCTGCACAGCCTCCATCGACTAGCCCAATCATTGAATTCCAACCTTCTCCTGCACCTTCTTGTTCCCAATCAGCTGAGATCAGTCCTCAGGAGTTGGAAAAGCTAAAACAAGCTCAAATCCTATTTGCAAAATGTATGAAGAGAGAGGGAGGGCCACAATTTTGAGTTTTGCTGACACCATAGGATCTTCATTAGTGTATAACAACGTGAGTAAAGTTTTAGATATGTGGAATGAGCTGAATGGAGACAAGGCTATTCTAATGCCCATTTTGGACAAGTGGATGCCTAGGGAGGTGGACCTAGGACTTATATGTGTATCCTATGATGAGGCAGGGGCTAACCCCATTATCAAGTCCACCTGTGACATCAAAAAAGATCTGACAAAATTGGCAGAAGGAATAGATAATGCAGAGAGGAAAATCAATTTGTATAAAAAACAATACACCAAGCAGGAATTTGAATTATTTCTGGGGGGTTTTGCCAGTCCAGCTCAATTGAAGGACAAACAAGTATGGATTAATGAATTAAGGGCCAACCTATCATTAGGGATAAAGGGAATCATTAACACAGATGATACTTCCCTATTTGTCAAAACAATTGAGGAGATAGAGAAGATAAAATCACATTATGGCTTTCCAAACTCAGAGGTCAATAAAATGAGAAACTCTTGGAAGAGATTGGCCAAGACAAGAGGGAAAGTTATTAACTTCTCATGGCCTGCTAATGACGTGTACCAAGAGCGGACAAGAAAGTATGCAGTGTTCGATGCAGAGGTTCAAGAAGAAGCTGCAGAATGACAATCAGCGAAAGGGGGTCGTTAGAAAATGTAAAAGATTTGTAACTTCTTGTTGAAACAAGAAGATTGTTGGAACAAACTTTTTTTAAAAAGGTCTGAAGTTTGTATGCATCCAAACTATTATAAATGGATACCAGGACTAGTTATAAGGGATCACAAGAATTTGTAAAGAAACCTTGTAGAAATATATATGGGTTTTCCTAAGTTTATAGAGAATATTCTGAGTTTTGTAAGATTTTTCAAAACTGAATATCAATATACAGACCATAAAGTGTCGAGCCTAGAATTTGTGTTGTCTTCTGGTGTGCTTTCAAAAATTTACTAGTTTCATTTGGGTAATCTAGGGTTATTCAATTGAACATGGATTGTAATACAGTCTTCATAGATATGTTTCTTAGCTTTCCTCTTTAGGAGGGGAATTAAATACACATGAAATATCTCTATCGGTAGGTTATTTTGTTGGAGACTTAGAATTTGATGAACACTGTTTAATCTAAAAGGGAAGGACTCTTATATATGTCAGGCATATATGGGGTTGATAGAAGCCAAAGTGATGAGACGTGTGGAGATGTTTAATTGTGAAATCCTTGTTTAATTTAGATGACTTTGTAGCCTAGGTAAGGCACTGGTATCAGTTGTAGTTTCTCTTTCTACATCTCTTGAAGATCAATACTGAAATGAGCATAAGCTTTCTTTTATTTTTTCAGTTCATGTTGAGGCGATTAGATCCACTGGTTTTTGGACACTAGTTTACTGTGGATCTCGTTTAAAAGTGTGAAGTTATTCACAAAAGGTATACCCGCCTGAACTTTGGATAAGTTCAAAGTGTAGAAGGTTCTTGAAACCTTGTCATATGTTGCTCTAAGGTTCTTGTTTCCTTGATCTCTTTATTTGCAGACAGAGTTGTTCTTTTCTTATAAGGGACAAGAGGGGAATCAGAATTTGAGAAGAACAAGGGTCGCGCACTTCTACAATTAATTCTTTTAAATTTTAAATTTCAGCTCCAACGGACCGAATGGGCTTCTTCTGAGTATTTTTCCCTCAGTCGTTGATCCGCAATGAGTAAAGGTCGAGCATCTTCCAATTACAGTCTAGCGACAGCCGTTGATTTCCTATGGACTTGTCAACCTTTAACACACCTGGTCTGTTTGTCGCCCACATTGGTTGGGCCCTATTTTCAGTCGCTAGTCCACGAAGAGTAAAGGAGGAGCATCTCTTCATAGCAGTCTAGCAACAACTGTTAGATCGTGAGCTAAGCATTGGTTCTTTACAAATTGTAATGTCCACCATCCGTCATCAGTACATGTAGATGAAAATGACATCTTTAAACGTTAAAATATTGGCTACAAAATGACCATCAAAGGCACTCCATGCACCTACAATGGTGAGCCATTTCTAACATAGTGTCGGCCGACACTTTTTCCTATTTCCCATAACAAGATGTTTTATAACATAGTGGGTAAGTACCTAAAATAGTGCTACTACTAATTTTACAAAATTATTCCTATTGTCTGCAATAGGGTCATAGAAGTGTAGTTTCAACTAACATGCAAAACAGGAAATTGTAGATAAACAACAAAACTAATTCCCAATGTATTGGAGTATGACAGCCATGTTCTCTCCAATCTCCATTACTTTGATAGCGGTTGGTACCGAGAGCCAGTTATCATTGGAGTTGAGTACTCTGTGGAAGGGATCCAGATTTCCATTCCTCACCTTCACTGTCTGACTCCTCTGATTCAGAGGAGATGTAGTTGGTGTGGTTAAAATAGATGTCGAGGGTGCTTACCCAACAATCAGAATCCATTTCTAGAATGGCATTTCTCAGGGCCTGTCCATCAGACGGACAGACAAAGTCGTCGATCCTCTGTATGGTTACTTCGTTTGAATTGAATATGTCAACCATAGGGCAAATGACAGCCTCATAAACAAATCCATCACACCAGTGTGGATTAGCACCAAATATACCATTAGCCCCCTGCCATACAGCATTCCAGATCACATCGTTTGCTTGAAATAGCTGGCTGCATTGGGCCTAGATCAATTCCTCTACACAGGCAACTGAGACCAAAATGATGCACCATCAGTTCAAATCGATACTTCCAAGCTTAAGACTGCAATCTTCACCATTCCTTATATAAAGTTTCAAACTTTCTAGAGAAGTCTAGAGACCAGAATAGGCCTGAATTCCAATGAAGGTTCATCCGAACAACATATCTTTACTATTATGAGAACCTATCAAGTCCCTACTCCTACATACTTTATCTAACCAGCCTGATACCAATCTGCCAAAGCGCATGAAAAAAACAAAGGTCTCCAGTTTGTCCTTCCACTAATGTGGCCTACCTCTAGCTAAAGCGAAGCTCCTATGCTTGATCCACATTCACCGACATAAAGGATGTTCCTTATACTAAAATTGCTTGTTCCACCAAATGGAAGAGATAGGGAAATTAAGACCATGCTAAGGAGATTCATCATACCAAGTGAGGTGTTAAGAAACTATTTACCATTTTTTATGCATTTTCCACATTTTGAGGTGATGATCCATATTTTGGATTAGGTGTTTGAATAATGGAATACTTAGAGCTCCACATGTGTGTTTGATAGTCATTTGAAGGATGATTGTCACCTAGGTTGTTCTTATTCTCAAATCTGGCCTATGAGCCCTTGTAAACCTAAAATGGCATAAATTTGCATTATTATGTAAAACGACTTGTAAAGCCTCATTAGGCATTTAGGCATGTCAATTTAATGTTAGGAAGCCATGCTAGGAGGTTCAGTATAAAATGCATAAAAGGCAAAAATGCACATTTGAGCAAAAGTTGTCATTGTTGTTTGACAACTTTTTGCAACGTTTTTAGAAACTTTGCATTTTTTTAGCAAATCGGTGGTTAGGTAACCAATGAAGAGTTGTTTATGACCAAAATGGCATATAAAATGCTTTGAGAATGATTATACACGGGTTGGAACATTTGTGAGCAAGTTTGAATAGATTTTGAAGACAATTTCCAGATTTTACCTTGTAATTTTAACATTTTTTTAGCAGCAATCTATACCAAATGGATTGACCTTGCTATTGTTCTTTCATAGTGGTTTATTGTATGTTTTGTAATTTCTTTTGGTGCAGGTTTGAGGTGTGTTTACAAATTTGTATTGCTCTTGACCTGAGCAAGGGTTCATGAGCAATTTGACTAACACGCATGTTAGTCGTGCATTTCAAACCGCTGATTTTGCAATAAACGGTTGGAATTGACTAACGCGTGACTATCATATTGTACAAAAGGTCTGTTTTGGAGCCAAAATAGCCACGGCCCCATGCATGAGCAACAATCTGTCCATGAATTATGAATTTTGGGTTTAATAATTTCAAGAACATTTGATAAAAAACCTTCATGTCTTATTGTCTCTAAGGAAAATTTCTTTGTCTGTTACTTTTTCCTCCACTTAACCGGAAGGGTCTTTATGTCGTTGAAAAGGGCCCATTTGAGTTTTAAGTCTAGGCGGGTTTTGTCTTTTAAGTTGGATCGCTTTAATTTTCCTAAGTCTAAGTATGGTTTTCTAATGTATGCATCGGGTTCTTAAAAGTCGGGTAGATATGTTTTGACCCAACAGCGGTCGTGATACCGCAATGGTAAGTTGCACGTTAAATACCCATCGCGACTCAGCAACAAGCCGCTAGTGGCGGGGCCAATCAGAGATCTAGCGCTGGCAGTTAAGCGCTGGCGGTTAAGTGATGAAGGGATCTTAAAGTTCGAGTGGTAAGGATTTGATTTGATGATTGTTGCTAGACCACAATGAAGAGTTGTGAATCCTTTTACTCTTTGCAGATCAGCGACTGAATGGTGGGCCCGAAAAGTGTGAAGAGGAAAAAGCGCTTTAAACTGTGGTCAAGTCCAAGGAAAATCAACGGTGGTTGTGAGACCGCGATGGGAAGATGCAAGTCCTTTTACCCATCGCGACTCAGCAACCAACAAGGTCATCGGAGAATGTCATCCCACGCTACTCTAATACCCGATGGGCTAGATAGCAAAGGCGGTATCATCGGCATAACTTACTTCGATGAGGCAATACCAAAAGGTAGAAATACTAAGTCATCGAGATAACTCAAATCATCGATGAGAGGAGTTTTGGGTTATGTCGATACCCAATGAGGGAGACAAAGCCGAGCACAGAAGAGGAAGATAAGGTTATCAATTGTTTTCCACCATATATATTGAAATCCTCCAATTTCATACCGAGCCAGAATAGAAACTCAATTGTGCTACAAGAATTTAATTTTATTTGTAGTCATATATATTGAAATGCTTGAGTTTGATGTTATAGAACACTTTCATGCACATACAATCAAAAACATTTTTTTTTCACCATATATAATGAAATGTTAACAATAATTTCAAAACAGGGAAGATAAGACTATCAGTTGGTGTCAACAATTTTTATTTTTGTCCAGTAAAGCTATATTTTATATTAATTCTGAAAATGTTTACATTCTAAAAGATAAACCTCCACAGCTAACCGACTAGACCATCAAAGTCGGTATACATAACGGTCCATACATAACACATTCAAAAACATTTTTAAAAAAAACACAGTCCTTGCTTCAAAAAAGGTTGTATGTGCCATCTCCTTACTCCACATGAACAGTGATTGTGCCCTCTTCCACACCCAGCACTTCCATATTCTTAACTTGGTTCATTTATGTCTCCCTGCTAGAGCCTTCATTGAACTGCAGCACACGACCCTTCTTAGTTGTTCCTCTTCCACAAGGTCGACCCCGTCGTTTTGTGTGTGCAAGAACCGTTCATTGCAGAAGTGCTCTATATTCCGACCAAGGTCCCCATTTTGCCATCTCCACATGTGCTTCCCAGACATCGACCATCTCAAGGTATTGCACAATACCATACATTTCATCTTGTGTTACACTTCTTCTGGCCTCTTTATCGAACGTGACGCTCCAGAGCAAGAACGGTCGCAAGGGAGGAGTGAATTCACTCACGTGAATCCACGCTCCATACACACTTTCAAAGTCATCCATATCTCGTGTCAAACCTAATAAAGCTTCCATTCCGCCTAGCCATTCCTTCTTGACACACTTGTTCATGATTTGTCTGACTTTCAGAACAGGTCGGAGCTCCAGACACCATGCCATAAACAGAGACACTATGTCCGCATTCGTTCTGTACTTCCATCCACCATCTACGTACTCAGGTCCAAGGATCAACTTCAATGCAGAAAGGAATGTGGTGTCTTCATAGATAAACAAGTTCATCAACCTATCATCGCTTATTCGTCCCCAAAATGCGACCTGTGTTTTGCTTGTTTCTAAAGAAAAGTTGGCCTCCATATTTGAAATCGAGATACCTATGATTCCAAAACAGACATGCAAATCTGTCAGACTAACAACGACGTCAATAAATTATTTGAATTTTTATCAACCTATACCTTAATTTTTTAGTGCTTTCTAATAACTAAGTTCATCTACCACATGTTCCATGTTATTCTAGAATCTAAGTTTTTGCACAATAGTCTGTGGACGTTTTTGTACACTTACACATTTCCATATCATGCTATCCTACGAAGACCTTGGATTCATATGATGCACACAGCTAATAAAAAGTTTCTTCGACTAACAAGGCGCGTTATGTGCTTTCGCGCATGACCGCTCCAAAATAGTAGTACGCAATTACTAACACGCCTATTAGTCGCACGTTTTACACCGTTGATTTTTAATGAACGGGTAGCGATTGACTAACACAACGCTAACACATTGTACAATAGGTGCTCCCGCTCCAAAGCGGACCTTTCATACAGCGTGTTAGCAACAGGTTAATCAATCACAGCCATTAATTGCAAAATCGACAATGTAAAACGCTCTACTAACCCCCGTGTTAGTAAATTTGTACTTCGTTTTCGAACCAGAATACACGCACGCGCGACTAACACGCGTGTTAGTCAATCCATACTGTCTTTTTGGAGCTAGGATAGACACGTTCGGCCGCAGCTCCAAAACAAACATTTTTTGTTATTTTGGACTATTTATGTAATAAATAGTAAATCATATTAAAATAAGAAGACCAAAAAACTTGTGTAAAATTATCTACAAATTTATATGGTTATTTCTACATATTGATTTGAATCATTTGAAGATAATTTGAATATTAGTGTTATGTTATATATTTTATGTATATTGTTGTCTTAGAATGAGTGGTATTACATCTTAGATCTACAAGCTTGTCAACCTAATTGGGTACATATAATTGTTAATCGTGGAAGGAATAACACGTGTGTTAGTCAATAGCATGTTAGTCAATCTATATGACGAAGTCCGCATAGGCTATTGCGCGACTAACACGCGTGCAATTATTCTAGTAAATCCTTACTATGGTTTTGGAGCCAGAGTAACGAGTGTGCATCTCAGGAAGCATAATGAGAAAAGGTGCCCTTATGGATGGAAGAAGTTCCTATTCGATTATTAATATTTTGTATCTTGAAGAGGAAGTAAAAATTACAAATAATGGAAAGTTACACTATTGGGATAAGTCACCCCAATAAAAACACAGGCGACAAATACTAGTTGTTGATCAGCGTATGATATAGTTGTTGATCGGCGTATCATATACCGATAACAATGCATGGAAATCCAAGGTCGGACCTATCGGCATCACTCTCGCCGATTATAGTATGAAGTCAACAGCGTTTATATCGAAGAAGCATATACCGACAAGGCTCATCGGTATAGTGAACATAAGCGACAAAAGCATAAAATTGTCTTATCGATAACCGATGAGGCTATCGATAAGACTTATGTCATTTTGGAGCTAAAACAGACGCGTCTGAATAGCTTCACCCACCGACCAAAAACCTAACACCAATTCTAACCCTAATGCGGCTAATCCTAACTCGCCTTCTAACCCTAACGTCGCTAACACTAATCCGCCTTCTAACCTAACGTCGCTAAACCTGACTCGCCTTCTAACAGTGAGGCGGCTTGTAACCCTAACAGGGCTAACCCTAAAGCGAATACCTAATGCGCATTCTAACCCAATCCCACCCATCCAATCCAAAATCTACAGTCACAAAGATAAAAGGCCGACCCACTACCGGACGACTACTACCACGGCTTTTTGGAGCCAGCGAACACGCGTCCTACGCAGTATCTAACCCTAAGGTGACGGTTAGACAAGTAAATTTTCTCCTATTCTGCCTCCAAAACAAGAAAAATTTCCCACTACATATAAAGCAAAACAAGAAAATGTTCCTACTACATATAAAGCAAAACAAGAAAATTTTCCCACTACATATAAAGCAAAATAAGAAACAAAAACAAAGAATGCAAATCCAAAATATACAAGTCCATCATTTTTAATAAAATCTAAACACAAACAGAAAAAAGACAACTTGTAAAGGTTGATTTCCACATACCTCACACCCTTCAAAAATGAACCCTTCGTCAACAACGCAACCTTCTACTACAACAAGAGCCCTTCAACAATGACTTGCAGCCTGCTTCTCCCTTCTTCAAGCCCTTCTTCAACAATAGCACTTCAACAATGACTCGCAACCTGTCCTTATGTTTTAATCGCGCATTAGTCTTCCATTTTTCTACATGAGGCAGAAAATGGTGCCATATTTTCTAAAATGGAGGTACGGGGACACGTAGTACATATTGACTAACACGTCGCGTGTTGTACAATGTCAATTTTTCAATGAACGGTTGCAATTGACTAAGGACTAACCTGTCACTAACACATACGAGAGGTTTTGGAGGGAGCCAACGCGTTTTGGAAGTTGCGCCCTCTTTTTCCCATTGGTATGTCGTTTGAACGCGGTTTCTTAAATCGCTGACGGTTTTTCTTTATTTCATTGCTCTTTTTTAAGCTTGCGCCCCCTTTTTCCCGTCGATTTGTCGTCTGAACGTGGTTTCTACACTTGTTGTGGCTTTTAATGTGTGTGTTATGCACAACACACCGCCGCTAACCAGTAAGCGAGCCACGGCCTAGGATTCGTCGTCCTCCAGCATGTCCACGTAGTTTCACGTGGGCCCTGACGTTTGAAACCAGTGAGTCCGCGTCATATTTTGTGGGTCTGGCGGCTGCGCCAAATTGACATGGTATGCATGTCTCGAACATGTATGTCGATGCATGTCGTTGGTACGACAGGTCACTTTTGGAGCCAGAATAGATGCGTCCAGAAAAGAGAGAGGAGAAGGAAGATAAAAAGGAGAGAACAAGAAGCCCAAGAGGATAGTATAACAAAAAAAGAGAAAGAAGAGAGAAAACGAGCCCAAGGGGAGAGAAAAAGAGGGGACGAGGGGGGCGGGACAAAAGGAATTAAAAGAGCCAAGGGAGAGAAACAAAAGGGAGAGCCAAGGCAAGGAGGAACAAGAGAGACAAGAATGGGATAGAAACTAAGAATGGGGATGGAGACTTCCCAAGGTTGAAAGCAAGGTGGGCCAAGAACAACTCAAACTGCACCCATCATCACAATTGAGGTTCAAGGGATGGTTGTTGATTTCTATGGCTTATTTGAGTTTCCTCTTGAAGAAGTTATCTTCCTTGAACAAGATTTGGGTATTTTTCCAAACAAATATGGTGCTTGGAGGAAGCAGAGTGCTCCGCTAAGGCTGACTTAAGAGCTTGCTCATGTCTGATGTCAGCAGAATGTTATTTAATTCTAGTGCTAAAAGAGTGGATCGTTTCACCTATATAGGGTGTGCCACACGAACAAACAACCTTGTAGACTCTAGCATTTTGAAAATTATCCTTGGAGTCTTTGAGAGTGGGGATGCACTTATTTATTGTGGAGAGGCTTAAAAGTGCATCGAAGCCCTTTTTTAAGAATAATTTTGGATATCTTCTCAGAAGTGCCTTAAATATAGGGAAGGGAAACAATTGGGGGCTCTACGGTGGAGGTAACAATCAAGCGTGAAACAAATTGAGTGTAATGCCTCACCAAGAAACCCTAAAGGATTAATTAAAAACATTCGTAAAGAGTGCAAAACAATTCTTTTTTAAACAATATTGAACTAAAAGATGCATTAAGATAAATATCGCATTTAATTGCACAAGCGGAAGACTTAACCTAAACTCCTAAAGGATTTCCAATGAAGATTACTTAATTAAACTAATTAAGAATAAGGTTGATTCATCTAACTCAAGGTAGAATGGTTACAACAAGAACATAGCATAAATATTTCATTAGGAGATAACAATAAGAATGTTTGAATACATACATGCAGTATTTATTTACATTACATTTCGAAAGCTACATTCATCATAGTTCATTACATTGCATTTAATCCATAATTCCATTCATACAAATAGAAGATCTATCACCTAGTTTACAACATAATTACATTGCACTTATAACACCAAGTCTCATAAGAGTACATAATGATTACATCAAAATTAAATCTTGTCATGAAGGCATACATAAACAAATGATGCATCCAACACAAAAGGTCCAAGAAATACAAAAATGCTCCAAGAAGAACAAAGAGGACCCAACTGGTACATGAGATGATCAAATCCACCAGAACAACTGGAGCCTATCCAAGAGGATCAAACTTGCCACCTATATGCATGTCTAGCAGACGTGAGCCCACACTGCTCCACAATGAAAGAAGCTATAAATGAATCAAAAGCACCTGAATCAAATAGTACTGAAATAGATATACCGCCCAACACACCTGTGGTCTCAATAATGGTGTCCTAATGCTCTGTTTGGCAGTTATCAACCGCTGCAAATACTCTGAGACCGGCCTATATCCCCAACAATGGGCTCAGAAGCAAAAAGTCTCCAAGTCCCTATCTGACAAGATCTCTACATGAGAAGCTATGTGACCATACTGGCCCCAAGAAAAACACTCGCCTTTGCCAAAACCTCTGCCCCCAAAAGGAACACCGAAACTACTGAAAATTACCCCTATTGGGGGACTAAGAAACACTCTGCAAAGAGTGACTCATAAAACTCTGCCTAGCTCGCTACCAGTTTTTGTCCTTCCTGTACTGAGGATTACCCCCACGATGACCCTGAAAATGTTTCTGCCTAAGTTGGAACTATTGATGTTGTTGTTGACCACCCTTGGCGAGTGCCTGAAAACTCCTATAAGGTATAACAACCAAAGACTAACCACCCCTAGCCCCAGATCGACCAGATGGTGCACTACCAATCTGAACCCCAGTTTGTCCACCAAGTGCAAGTGACAAATTCTAGCGCAACTCGTGGAACTCGTCTACACGACACTACCTCCACTGAACTAAAATAAAACAAGTCTTGAACCTCTCCAGAAATAACTCCCACGAAGTTGAACCTATGTCCACATTAATCTTTTGCTCCTCAAGTCTCCACCAGGTGGAAGCAAAACCTTTGAGATGCATGATGGCGCATATCGCCTTGGTGTTGTTCCCATATGGATGCATGGCAAAACACCGGTCCAAATCAATAAGACAAGTCTCGACCTCCAGTCCACTACCTGAACCATCAAATGTAGGAGAGTGGGATCTCAACAAATCCCTCATGTGACCAACAGTTACAGATGTAGCTATTCTGGCTCCAAAACGGCATGCCTCTATATGATGTCGAAGGCATACCATTCAAGTAATGACAAGTCCATGAGAGCGACGTTCCTGGGACCCACAAATGACATGGAGGAATTTGTGGCGGCCATGACATGGATGATGTTGTCGGTTTGCGTTTGACGGAAAAGCTTGCTCGTGGTTAACGTTTTCCCAGTCGTTGTCACCTTGATGCGACGGTTTTATCGGGCAAGGCGGTTAACATATCGTCGACCAGGCGGTTTACATTTTTGGTGACCACCAATTTTGATTTTATTTTTTTTGAATGGTCACGCGGCTATTTTTTTGGCTAACCTGCTTTATTGTGTCCATGAGTCAACTAACATTGGCGGTCACGTGTTATGGGCACAGTTTTCAATTAATTTTTTTTTTAATTTTGAATGAAAACTTGATTTCGCAAAAATTGAAAATATATTTCGGCTGGGAGCTGCATGCGCAACGCACTGGCGGAGATGAAAC
Organism: Cryptomeria japonica; assembly: GCF_030272615.1. Classification (NCBI taxonomy): domain Eukaryota; kingdom Viridiplantae; phylum Streptophyta; class Pinopsida; order Cupressales; family Cupressaceae; genus Cryptomeria; species Cryptomeria japonica. Next base: position 601,786,638 of record NC_081408.1, on the reverse strand, counting down.
AAAATATTCGATGGTGTAAATTCATGTCGATCGTGGCATGACAATGTCCCCAGTTGAATCATTGAGCGAAGGAGTTGTCTTTCAATTGTAGTTATAGGTATGCATTATCAAAATATTTGTGGCTCAGAAGGGGAGGACAAAAGTCGACCGCATATGCATAACACAAGTTGTCTGGGTATATTGTTACCGCCTATTAACACATGGGTTTTCTCATGTGCATGGAGGAGGTATTGTAGTGCACAGGGGGGTGGTACGATTGAAGATTGTTGTGTAGGGTTATGGCAGCATCGGTAAATTCAAACCCTACCATATAACCATAGTTTTATGATTCGTTCGTCAACCAACCCTGTGTTTTCGATTGTAATTTTTTATATCATTTTTGTATCGCAGAGGTGGTTGTGAGTGTGCCCTCGAGAGGTGTCAAGAGGACAACGATTTGGGTGGAGGCTTAGGCGGCTGCGGTAATTTGAAACCCTAAGACATTCAATAAATTTTTTTTATTTCCTATGTCATTTTGTGTTCTGTCTGTGAAAATTAGGCATCATTTTGTAGCATGGTTGTGTCAGGATACTAAGGTTCCCTATTTGATTGTTGACAGCTCATTGTTGAGGGCTGATTTTTGGGATATTGTTGAAAACCTTCAAGGTTAGCATTGTTTGTTTGCGGTTTGGCGTGTATATATATATATATATATGAAACAATACACACACACACATGTGCTTTGGAATACAAAGGAAAATGATAGAATAAAACATAGATAAAAGAAACTATGTAAATATTATGCTTCGTTTCCATTATTCTCAGGTGCTTATTAGATTATTAAAAAAAAAGAAAAACCTACCCTAGCAGTCTCTAACCCTAACGCGATGGTATGCATCTATTCTGGCTCCAAAACAAGCAAATATTCAACATAGGTTGAAGCTATTCTGGCTACATATAGAGGCAAACAAGTAACGCAAACAAGAAACGCAAACCCTGATGATTTTAAACAAAATACAAACCGAAATAGGAAAAATATGAGTTATAGAGGCGGATTTCAACATACCCCAAGCCACAGCATGACACAAAAAATTGCAGTCTCATAAATCCCCCTTCAACAATGAGCAGAATAGACGTAGGTTGCTTCAACAAGGAGCCCTTCAACAATAATGTTTTCCTTCGCACATTAGTCTTACTTTTTCCACATTAGGCAAATTAAAAAGGCGTCATGTTTGCTATCGTCAAATAGACGTAGGCTGCTTCAACAAGGAGCCCTTCAACAATAATGTTTTCTTTCGCGCATTAGTCTTACTTTTTCCACGTTAGGCAAATTAAAAAGGCGCCATGTTTGCTATCGTCAAACAAACAGCAAATCAACTCCTAATTGTCAGCAAATAGCAGATCAACTCCTAAACAAGAGCAGGTCACGCACAGTCAAGGAATGGTTGCATCATCCAGTCAACAACCTAATTTTCAAGAGTCTATTTGCATCAAAAGGCAAACCATAACATGTAAATGAAGTCAAGACCACGTAAAAGAAGCTCAATTTGAAATAGAACATTTTACCTCACTTTCTCTTTCATGTAGCTCTCAAGTGCCTGCCACTTGTATTTGCATATATATTTACTCTCGGACATGTATGTTGATGCATGTCATTGGTACAAAAGGTCCTTTTTGGAGCCAGAATAGACGCGTCTCATGTATGTCGATTCACGTCATTGGTACAATCTCATTTTGAAGCCAGAATAGACATGTCTAACACAAGTTGGAAGCACCTAATCACACTCGAAAACTGCAGAATAAACATATATGTAAATATATGTGGGAAGCTATGTGCATTGTGGCTCGACAGCGGACCTATCGTACCAACGACATGCATCGACATACATTTCTGTGAAATGCATACCATGCCAACTTGTCGTGGCACTCGAACCCATGGTATGTGATGTGGAGTTGTTGTCGAGTTCTCGGTTTCAGTCATTGGGGCCCACGCAAAATTATGTGGACATGTCGGAGGATGGTTGTGGCGTGCTTCATGGTTACCGCCGGTTTATTGTGCATAACATGCACATTAAAAGCTTGTGAATAAAAGAATCGCGTTCGAACGGCATCTCAACAGGAAGAAGAGGGCGCAGGCTGCAAAACTTAGTACTTTTGTCAGAGAAAAGACAAGCACGAAACTCAAGTTACTCTCACAACGAGACGCCTCTATTGTGGCTGCAAAAAAAGTATGGGGGCACTAACACCCCAGGTTTGTGGCAAGTTTTTAATCGTAGGTTTTGCATTTGATGGTTGTTTTTGTCTAGACGGCATTGTTAGTCTGTATGATTTGTCTATTTTGGAGCCAGAATAGACAAAACCTCTCCGACCATTGTTCATGTACGGTTTGTGATTTGATGCAGCTAACAACGATAAAGCCAAAGGCTAACACGCGATGCAATTTACAATAAGAGATGGAGTTAGTCAATAACAAGGATTGAGAATAGACAAATGGTATTGCGTGTTAGTGACATGTTATTCAATTGCAGTCGTTGAATGTAAAATATAGTGTAAAACGTGTGACTAAGTTGCGTGTTAGTCGGACCATAGCGTTGATTTCAAGTCGAAATAGAGGCGTTTCTCCTTGAGCGCATCACAACCGTACGAAAATAGGTGGCTGATATAGACAACTCTGGCATAGCTCTGGCACTATGGCAAATCGACAGATATAATTTAGGTGATATAAATTGCTTAGTGGTAGTTTATATTGAATGGTAAACTGCATTTTCATATATGAACATGTAGGTTTCTTTTATGTCTTTTGAAATGCATGTACTTCCCAATGTAGACTACCACTAACATAAGTTATCCATGTAGCTTGTTGATTTTTAAGGACTATTGAGTAGTCCCCCAGCAAATGTCCAAACGTTAATACGTCTTTCGAATAATGAATTGGAGGTCTCTGTACCCATTAATTATCGTCAAAGATTTTGTTAATGATAATGAATCCATGTGTATTATGTGACATAGATTCAGCATCTTGATTGTTGCATACTCATTTTACACCGTCGATTTTGCAATTAGCGGTTGTGATTGACTAACCTGTCGGTAACACGACGTAGTAAAGGTTCGTTTTGAAGCCAGAATAGACGCAGTCGATTCGTTAAGCGTGTTTTGCATCCTTCTTTATCAATCCTTAACAAAGTCTAGTTTTTGTGTTGTATTTTGGATGGGGAGAACACGTGAAGCCTTTTTAACAGCGTTGGTGATGGATCATATTCATTATTTTGTTGCAATTGCAACAAAATATTTTCTAAAGCGGAATGTCATGGATAGTTTATGGCTAAACGTTAGCTGGGTTGTACATAACGCAATGACATGCTGACTTTGTATTGCAATGTAGGAATAATCGATCGTGTGTTGGCTGTGTCATTTGTGGTGAATGTGTGGTGTTATTGATAGTGTGAAGAATATGAATTGCATTTTTTTTTATGTTTCAGTTCAATCATGTCAATTGTGTTGCGAAAAAGGTTGAGGGAAATTGTTGATCTTGATTATCGGTTACTGGAGCTAAAGGCAGATGATCTCCTAGGAGTTGGTCGTGTTCGCTACATCGGCCTGCCTGTAAGCTAAGTAGTTTTAATGGATTATGCAACATGTAGTATTGCTTAGTGTTGTCATTGTTTAATGCTTGTTACTAGAGAACCAATTTGTATACCCAAGAGAGAGTTGGGCTTTCATATGCGGAACCAGTTTGGCATTCATATCTGAAAGATTCAGGAGTTGGGCTTTCACATCTGGGAGTAGTTGAGGATTCGAATCCAAAAGAGTCAGGAGTTTGGCTTTCAGATGCGCGACTAGTTGAAGATTCAAATCTAAAAGATTCAAGAGTTGGGCTTTCGCATCCAAGACTAGTTGAGGATTCAAATCTGAAAGAGTCGGGAGTTGGGCTTTCAAATGTGCGACAAGTTGGGGATTCAAATCTAAAAGATTCAGGAGTTGGACTTTCAGATCCACGAGTAGTTGAAGATTCAAATCTGAAAGAGTCAGGAGTTGGGCTTTCAGATGCGGGACTAGTCGGGGATCCAAATCCGAAAGAGTCAAGAGATGGGCCTCCAGGTCAAGGACTAGTTGGGGATCCAAATTTGAATGAGTTACGAGTCGGGTCTCCAATTTTGAACCCATTGTCAAGTCGACTTCTCAGTGACTGCACAACCACACTGGTAATTATTTATCATTGCATTATATTTGTTTTCCATCATTGCATGGCATGGTTGCTGGAAGTTGGGATTTATAAGTGGAAATGTAGATATATACATGGGCATAAAATGCATCGATGATGTGTGCTATTTTATTGAACAGCATTATGATAGTGGTTGTGCTAGTGAGGAAGATGAGACCATTGGAAATGTAGATGAGGACGATTATACTGATGCTCCAGGCGGTGAAGGTGAAAAAGGGGATGTTCGTAGCGAGCACAAGGTGAGCATAGAGCAGGAGACTGAACATCAATGTGATTCTATCAGCACTCATGAATAGGAACAAGGAGGGGCGAGTAACAAGGAGGTCCACTATTAGTCATTATATGTTGGAATATCTTTATAATGCTTGATTAGTGCAAAATTGAATGTGTCTCTTTGTCTCTGTTGGTTGTGCGCAGCAACAGGCCGAACACAAAAGAGAAGATATTAATGGTAGGTTGCACTACTTTTGTCTCTTTCGTTATTGTTCTGAAAATGGAGGTCATCAGTTTTGGGATCTAGGGAGGCTTAATATGCATAGAGCCAGAGAACATCAACTTCCATTATTGGGGATTGCACAACGCAGTCGTCAACGGTGTGGTAGTGGACAGTGCAACGCAGATCATACGAAGAAATTGTTGATGCACTTGAAAAAGAGGGAGTCTAATATTGAATACCAAATGGGTGTACGACACAGTATGCAAAAAAAACATGTCCCTGACCGGGTGTGCATGAAATATGGCAAGAAAACACGTGATGAGCTTCCTACTGAAGGAAAGGAAGAGATAAAAGAAGTAATGCGAGTGTACGACAGCAGTCTGGTTAGGGAGGCGAGAAGGAAAAATGGTTTAGAGTTACTGCAAAGAAAGAATATTGCAACAGAAGTAATTTTTAGTGATCGCATTGTTTTGCAGTTTACTAAATTTCTTTAAACATGTGAAGAATGACTTAGTGACCTATCCTATCCTGGTGCCCAGATTTTAAGTGACAGTGCAGGCCATGGCGAGGAGGTTCTGGAATCGAAAGCTAATTGCAAAACAAACGTGTTAGTGAATGATGTTGCATCTGTTCATTGGGGAAGCAAAAAAAGAAGAATGTTGCAGAAAAAATAAGGCCGACTTCAGATCCTGAAACAAATGAGGGTGCACCTGTTTTGTCAACGAAGCAAAAAAAGAAGAATGTTGCAGAAAAAACAAGCCGGACTTCACATCTTGAAACAAACATGTCAGTCAATGAGCCAGCATGTGATTCGTCGAGGAAGCAAGAAAAGAAGAATGTCGCAGAAAAAACAAGTCCGACTTCAGATGAGGCGACACGTTTGTCATCGAAGGTGACTGTCTGTTGGCCTGTCCATATGTGTGTTTTCATTGCATGGTATGCTTTGCACTCCATTGTGTAGTATGTTGACTATTTCGTCCATGTCATTATAGGCTAATGGGGTTCGTGGAGGGAGCATGGACTGTCACGTGGTGTTGGATGACACAGAACGCGATGTGCCCAAAAAATTAAGTCAAAAACCTCGATCGTCTGTTACATATAAGTTTGTTTCGTCAAAGAAGCTGAAGGAGACGTCGAATGAAAAATTGGGTGCATGCAGTGGCAAGAAGATTGTAGAGAAGTCTCCTGAGTTGGGACAGACGATGGACGATAGGAGCAAAGAACAGTCAATGCAGTTGCCTAATGACACCGTGTGTAGTGTTCCTGAAAAACCAAGTCCAAAATCTCGAACGTTTGTTAGGAGGAACAAGCTGAAGGAGATGACGATTGAAAAATGAAGTACATGCAGTGGTGAGACGATTGCAGAGCACTCTCCTAAACTGGGGCAGAGGTTGGAGGATAGGTGCAAAGATGAACAGGTAATGTGGTGCCATTGTGCATGACATGTAGTGCTATATCATCACATGGTGTGTGATACTATACAGTAACTCTTTTTGTATGCAATCGACTGCGGTATTGGACGAGAATCTTCAGAAGTCTATTTCGAGGGAGAAGCTAAAGGAGACGCTGAATGGAAATTTGAGTGCATGCAGTGGCGAGAAGATTGCAAAGGAGTCTACTCAATTGGGGCAGACATTGGAGGATAAGAGCAGAGATGAAGAGGTATTGGGCTCTTCTTTTGGATAATAGGTGGTGAGAGGCAGTGTTATACTAGAGAGCATTTTTTATGATGTTGTGGTTTGTGTCCATTATCTGTGTTCATGTTATTGCCTTAGTTGTGTAAAATTCATCGACCTTGGTCCAATAGTGTTTGTAGGTGTATGGGTTTAATGTGTACTTACACTCTTGTACAATGTGTCACATTTTGCAGCATAATCTGATAGAAGAAAGCATTCAGAAAGAGTCTGGGGGAAACGATGATGGATGTACAAATGTAGATTGTGACCGCGATGGGGGAAACGGGTCAGGAGAGACAACTATTTTGGTACTGTTGTACTTCATTGCCATCAATTCATTTGCCTATGTTTGATGGACATGTATAAAGAATTTTATTTAAGCGACCGTGTCCAGTCGTTACTGATGCAGGCAACCGTGGAAGACAAAGAAGAGTGTGCCAATGAAGATGCTCACGTTGGCGCAATTGGAGTTGAAGTCCACCTACTAGTGGATGGGGCAGTGGTTGGGGAAGGCGTTGTTGATGGCCTGGGGAAGGGTGTAATGTGTCATATTATACCACTCCCACGACATTGTGCTAAAGTTCGCATTGTCAAAGTCTTTTATGCAAATGTCCAGCTACCTTGCCCAGGTCCTTTCGTCGATGTCTTGTCGGATTCCCTAAACTCGTGGGCGGTGTGGCCTATTGAAGACCTGGTATGTTCCCCACCCACGGTAAGTTTCAAAGATGACAAGATCCCTTCCTCCATCTTCTCATTCCATCGTTTACCTAATTCCAATGGAATGAAATAGGCAACACTCGTATGATGTCGTTTGTATGTGGCAGGATAAAGTTGGCGAAAGTGTCCAGCCACAAAAAGAGGATGTTAAATGCGGCCTTGTGATCAGATGGGTAAATCAGAGGCTACGATCACTTGGCATCACCCCAAGAATGAGAAGAAGCGTAAGGCATTTTACAATGCCCTCAACTCCATTGCGCAATCCAGACAACGAAGGCGATAATGTTTTTCGATCATAGTTGTTGTTCTTCTTTCCTAATATTTAGAGCGACATACTGTGGTGGAAGATCAGTCTTGATAGACTATTCAGATGGGATTTGGAGATGTTATATTGACATGGCTTTTAACTTACCATAGTTTAAACCCTCTCAATTATTGTTTATGTTTTAAATGAATTGTACTTTATTTTCAACCTTTCCTGCTATTTTAAGCAACATAACTATAAAGGCTTGATTTGTTGGACTATTTCATGGTGATCCTACACCATCAACTACCCTTTAATAACTTCAGAAACATGTCTTTAGTGCACAACATTTTAAATAATGATAGTGGATGGTACAATAAAGTCGATCATAGTCGTTTACTGTTCAAGTTTTGTTCAAGGTCTCTTATCAAGTTTTATTCAAGGTCTCTTATATATTGCATATGCATAGGTTTTGTCTGCAACTCTTTTACGTATACAGATCAAGCGAAATGTTTGATTGAAATTGTGAACCATGTGCTCTTTCCATTGTAGCTTACGACAGTTGAATATACCATTGTTATTGTTTGTTTTTTAACACTGAATCTAAAATCAATTAACAAACAAAAAAAATCAATTAAAATACACCAGACTTCCATTATAGTTTCATGGCAGATGTGTAATAAGTTGGATGCAGGACGAGGAGTGGTGACTGATGGAGTTATTTTCCCAAAACATAGATTCCGAATTGGAAGGTAACCTGCCACCCAAGTGCCCAGTTTAGTAAACATGTCAAATCTAGTGAGAACACGTTAACTTTTGTATTGTACGTAATGTTATTCATGCAAAAAATGCAACAGATATTGTTCGTTTCGTGTTGGCATAAACTATTGTTTCCTGCATTTTTCATGTTGTCTTGTCCACCTGTCTACTGATACTTCTTTTTCACATTGTTTCCAGGGATGGCAATGGGAAGAGCACAGAAAGGAAAAAGAAAGGGCGTCAAAACATTTGTTCCGCAGAACGGAACGCCTGCTACGAATTCAAAGGCGAATGGGATGCCCGATGTTCTCACCTCCGACGGCGGTTTACAGATGTCTGCAAGACAACCACCACCGCCCTTTGCAGACTAGAACGATGGGATGGACAGAATGAAGTTTGACGCCATGCATGTAGAACTGCTAATGCAGAAGTTCGAAATGGCCCACGCTGAAAATGAAAGGCTGAAGGGGATTGTTTCTGATCTTGAATGGAGATTCATTGAAGTGAAAAGGAGATGCATTGAAATCAATAAGAAATGCACTGAACTCAATAACAAGGTCATCGACTTGGACGATAAGAATACGGACCTTGAGCTGGAAGTGCGTGGTTTGCAGATGGTGAATGAGAGATAGGAGGTAGTGCGTGAGGCGTGTGCTAAAAACAGCAAAATCATAAGTGATTAGATGCAAGGCATGCTAGATGTTTGTGCATAACGCGCTCAGTACTGGAAACAGAGGTACGCGGAGGTGTTTGCCTCCGTAACCGATGAAGATGATGGGAATGATGTGCATCCCCTTACTCCGACCACTGGGGGAAACAAAAGTCATTTAAATACTCATCCTCTGCCTCTGTAACAGGTTTGCACTGTTACGAAAGTTTTCTAGATGTATATTGCTGACTCCTGTTGAAAAACGCCAACAGTGGTGCAAACATTTTGTAATCAGACATATTCTTTCTTTTAAGAAAACACTTTGTATGCTTCATGAATGGTTATTTTCAATAAATGTGTTTGACCGAAGTTTTTCTTTCTAGTTCTGTTCTTCGGGAGCCCTTCTTGAACCAGTTGTAAAAAAAAAATATATATATATATATATATATATTAAGTGGCCTTGCCACCTTGTCAAAAAAAATAAAAAAATTAATGTGATTGACTGAAGTGAAAAGGAGATGCATTGAAATCTATAAGACATGCACTGAACTCAATAAGAAATGCACTGAACTCAATAACAAGGTCATGGACTTGGACGATAAGAATACGGACCTTGAGCTGGAAGTGTGTGGTTTGCAGATGGCGAATGAGAGATAAGAGGTAGTGCGTGAGGTGTGTGCTAAAAACAGCAAAATCATAAGTGAACACATGCAGGGCATGTTAGATGTTTGTGCGTAACGCGCTCAGTACTGGAAATAGACGTACGCGGAGGTGTTTGCATCTGTAACCGATGAAGATGATGGGAATGATGTGCCTCCCCTTACTCCGATCACTGGGGGAAACAAAAGTCATTTAAATACTCATCCTCTGCCTCTATAACACGCTTGCACTGTTGCGAAAGTTTTCTAGATGTATATTGTTGACTCCTGTTGAAAAATGTCAACAGTGGTGCAGACTTTTTGTAATCAGACATACTTTTTCATTTAAGAAAACACTTTGTATGCTTCATGAATGGTTAATTTAAATAAATGTGGTTGACTGAAGTTTTTCTTTCTGGTTTTTTTCTTCGGGAGCCCTTCTTGAACCGGTTGTAAAAATATATATATATATATATATTAATAAAGTATATTAAGTGGCCTTGCCACCTTGTCAATAAAAATAAAAAAATAAATGTGATTGACTTCACTTAAATAGCTTCAATGGTTAAAGATTGGTTTCTTGTACACTTTATCATGCTTTCTGAATGGTTCTATGTAGCTTTTATACACGTCTTGTATGATTAATGGTTTTCGCACTTCTCTTAGTGACTTCCGAATCAGTCTTGGCGAACCAAGGAGGGTGAATCTATACCTAAAACCTAATTGTAGGTTAAAGGTTTTTATATAGCGGATTTAAAAGAACCACTAATTGTATGATGGCAATTTTTCTTAACTTCCACTTGCTTATAATAGTTGCTTATAGAAGACTGAAAAGTGCTTATTTATAAATGATGCATAAACTGAATCACAAGTACATAAGATAGCATGTTCAATGAGTATTCTTCTTCGTAAATATTAACTTCCACCTGCTTATAATAGTTGGTTATTGAAGACTGAAAAATGCTTATTTATAAATGATGGATAAACAGAATCACAAGTACATAAGATAGACTGCTCAATGAGTATTCTTCTTCATAAATATTAAATATAGATCAATGAGTATTTAACTATTTAAGCTTTCGCACACGAAAGGTCTCTTTTGGAGCCACAATAGCTTCAGCGCACACGAAAAAGGTGGAGTATAACATGCAGGTTAGTTATACTTGTATTCCGTAAACAAAGAAACTCAAATTGAAAATAACACTTCATATATATGTGACAAGTGTTAGTCAGTCATTTTCGCTGATTCGTAGACTGGTTGCCCGCCAATTCCACATCGTCTTCTCACGGCAAAATAGACTAACATGTCATGTTAGTCGATTTCGTCGTTTCGCAGGCATAAAGGAAATGGCGGCTTGCCAATCAAGGAAACAGCGAAAAGGACTAACGCAACGTGTTCATCTACTTCGTCGTTTCGCAGGCAAAAAGGAAATGGTGGCCACACATTCCCCGAACCAACGAAATCAACTAACACAAATCGCATGTTAGTCTATCAGCGTTTCACGTGCCAATAGGAAAAGTTGGCCAACTAGTTCTCGAATCAGCGAAATCAACTAACACAAATAGACTAACATGGCATGTTAGTCTATTTCGCTGATAGGCGAATTTGCTGGCCGCCATTTCCTTTTGCCACATTGTATGAAATGTCTGTTTTGAGAATAGCTTCAACCTTTCCTTTAGGCCCGCGACATGCCGAAATCGACTCACAGGTCGCTAATTCGCAGACTCTATTTAGTCGATCACACATGTTGTCTTTGATTATATTGCCCCATTCCCTTTGATGACATGTAATGGATTGTCTATATTGTAACAATAATGCATTTCTAAAACCTAACCTCCTTAATTAATTTTGTTCATCTATCTTAAACGAAACATAGACATACTTGCATCATCATGAAGGAGAGAAAATTGTCTTCAATCCAATTTACACATCTGCATTCCATATCTCACATCTTAATTTCATTGCATATCAAAATTGCATTATTACAAAAATCAATGCTATTCCTTTTAGAGTCACTGATATGACATGTTTAGAGAAAGGATTTTATTTATTAGATTATATGCATTCCATATCTCACATCTTAATTTCATTGCATATTAAAATTGCATTATTACATATATCAATGTTATTCCTTTAAGAGTAGACTTAATGCCTATGACTTGTTTAGAGAAAGGATTATATTTATTAGATTTAAATTAACATATAAAGTGTATTGGTTTGTAGACATATAAAGTGTCTAGAGACAAACATATAAATTGTAAACATAACCGACACAAACATATAAATCGTAAACAATCGAGATAAATGACATACAAAGATCGGGTACGTAACCATAAAAATGAACTGTTTTATAAAAGAGCATAGTCATACAAAAGCAGTTATACAATTTTAATGAGAGGACCTCCTCTGCGTTGGGAATCTACTATGTATCCTCACAAACCTCTGTGTTGGCCGAGGATTACCATAACCCGTCAAAATGCGGGTGTAGTCCATAATAAGCAAGTTTCATGGAAAGAATGTTGTGACATCCTCGATACTGTCATCGGAGTATGGCACAAGGGATCGTCCACGTCTCCAATGGGGTCCAATAGGGTCTATCAACAAACATTATGTGAATCCGAGGGAGTGACTGACTAGTACGCAAGGGCGAAATACACTGGCCATAGTCGCATATACAAAGTGACCGTCAACGGAGTCGACAATCTAGCGAATGAGATCACGTCTTCTATGTGGACGGTGTACATATTGTCCTCAATATAATGTCTTCCCATTCGAATGGTCCACTCAGCAGCCCGTCTGGGAGTTATTGTTCGGATAATATCTGAAACAACAATATCCAAGAGGTGTTGAAATAAGGTAGACTCCTTGTCGTCTGTAGCAGCCTGCAGATACATACGATAAAGAGTGTTAAAAATATAACTATAGCATTCAATAAATGTAAGACATAAGAGTGTTAAGCACTAAAAAAATGCAAGACATAATCACATCATAAGAGTATTAATAATTTAACTAGAGCATTCAATAAATTGAAGACATAAAAGCATAATACTGAAAATTAAGTTGCATAAAACCTACATCTGTCGCCCAACGTGTAATAGAAAACATTAACACGCAACTACAATAAAAAAAAGTTGTTCCATATTACGCAACAGGTTGAATGAAGAATGGCTAAACATCAAGCACATATATGACATAGTTACAAACAGGCAGCTTAATCTAAACAAATAATACCAAAATTAGTATCAGAGCCAACGAGGACTCCTATGGCCAGGTATTGAGGGGGTGTTGAACATTGTGACACATAAGTGTGGATCACTTTCACTGACTACAAGATATGACGACTAAATAAACGCGTGCAACATTCACATGTTTAGAAACCACTTACAAGTGACACTAGAGTACCAACTTGTATCAAACACAACCGATGCAGTGGCAAGGACGTGCAGTTTCGGTGCTTGGTCCAATTCCCTCTTTCTCGTTCTCCTCCTAGAAGTCTCAAAGGGGAACTCAAAGGTGGCAGGGTACTGAACATCATGACAGATCTCACTCGTAATACTCTGCCTATGTTGTCGTCGATTGCAACGACGCACCTAACTTGCACTGATCCAAGGCCGCATACATTCGGTGGTTGTATTGGTTGGATCGATAGACGGACTAAAATCAAATGACATGGCACCGGCATTCTGAAGATCAGCCATGAACCTATATGTTGGTAAATAGATTTGTCTCTCACAATTTATTTAACTTTTGTACTCTTAGCCCAAGAAATGAAAGACAAATTTCATGATACAGTTGGAAAATCATTGTATTGATTAACCTCTGAATTAAGGTACAGCTCCCTCAAATAAATATTCAATCAGCTCCAAATTACATATAATCAATACTATACTTTTCACCAGAAAGTACAAAAAAGTAATTGCATTCACCAGTCAATACCAAATGAACACAAGCATTGATTCATATATAATTCTTTGTGTAAAGCCGACAGACTTCACATGTACGCTAAAACAAAATGAAAATCTTTAAAAATGAATTTCACTGATATTTTCTACACATATAGAAAGCCATGACAGATTCTTTCTTGAAATAGATTCTCACAACAATTTCAAACACCAAACACAAAGATTTGAAGCCAAAGATAAACTGTCATTCGATTTTCATTCATAAATGATCATCAACTTCCAACACAAAGTATTCAGCCAAATTTAATAGAGATAGTTTTTCAAAAACTTAGCAGACCCGCATAAAGTCATTACAAAGCTTATAAATAGGTCACTAGACCAATAGTTTAACCAAAGGTAAAATTAACTCTAAATGAGTTAATGAGAAACTGTCCTAACTGCATAACAGAAAATGAAAGAAAGCTAAACGCGTTGGCATACGACTGCCAACAGTGCTAGTCATGCGGTCGATTCAGTTTCAGCCGGATTGCCCAGATTGCTATTCTGGGCGAATACCATAACCACTTTCACTGCACTCCACTCCCGATGAATCCTTGAGAACTCCTGGATTACCACTACATGTGGCAGGCTGATATGAATTACCCTTTGCTTTCAGAGTTCCTTCTTCCTTTTCACCAGCTGCACTTTATCTCTATGAGTGTCCAAATGATCAAGACATACTGTAAGCATCGACTCCACTTTAGCAATCTTTGTAAAATCTTCCACGGCTAAGGACTTCTCCACCTTAATCTGTTTAATGCGAATACTGAAAAGATTGACCATTTCTGTTGTATCTTCCAAGGTCTAGCCATCCTCTTTAAGCAACTGAACATCTACACAGTGCAGATCCTTTTGCATGGTTGTTCTTAGGGTTGTTAGTTCCCCTCGAAGACTGACAGATTCATTATGTCCTTGCTCAATGATCTGGTTACGCCACTCTATACTTTCTTTGCATATGAACATTATGTCTTCATCTAATCCTGACACTTGTCTTTCAGCAAGGAAATTCATTAAGCCATAGCACTGAATATCGTGCATTTGCCTTGAAATCACTGCCCATTTATTCTTTTCTTTCTACCATGCGATTAAGTCAACGTCCACTTCTTTGGTAAACATTGACATCTTTGAAGATTTGAACTAAATCCGATATATAATTAGTTCCTTGGTGCACAATCGACGTAAGCCACTCAAAAAATCTCTACGATCATCTTGTTCCTTTGAACTTCATCCAAAAAATTCTAATTACCAAGGAATTTAATGCAAATGGTTCAATATATCCACGCTCAGAATCAACCATCCTCTAATGCAAATGGATAATCCTTTTGGTTGAAGTCTCTAAATGTTTCACATCAACCGCCCTAGTTCCTACCCCCAAATCAACTCGTTCAATAGTATAATCAGCTTCTAAGGCAGTGGTAGCATCCTTATCGAATGTGGGCTTAGCAATCTTTGCAGTCCAATGTTTTGTGCTCTCATCAAAACTAATCATGGTTTCCACTTCCAACCACTTAGGCTTCGTGGCCCTTCCTAGACACTTACTCACGGCATCTTTGATTGATACAGAGATAGGCACAACATTCATCTTCTTGGTAATTGAAACTCTTAACCATTTAGGAGCCACAGTCAAATCTTTGGATTGCATATGCGGAGGTCCTCCTAAAGTCAACAACATAGCATTATCTGTGTTAAACAGAATATCAAGTCCTTGTGAATCTTGGACATCAGCATCAGCATCGGTTACAACTTTGTTACATCAAAAAAGGGGTTGTCATATTGCCTTGCACTTCTTCGGCGTCCAAATCAAGAATAAGATGAGCCGCAGGTGGCTGAAAGTTCTTCTTGTATCTTGACCTAGTAACTCGGCCACCAATGGAATGTGCAGCTTCAGAGTCAAGTTTTTCCTCTTTAATCTTAACTTGCTTCTTTCCTTCCTCTGACATCTGCAAAACCCCTGTCGCAGTCTATTTCCCTTTCGCTCCAAAACTTTCCTTAAAACTTATGTTTCACAAATGACAATCTTTGACAAAACAACTGCTCAATTTTAAATAGCCAAGAAAATCTTAACCATGATTTCCATAAGTTATCATCATTACTCTTTACCCGTGCGACATTACTCTGAAATGATCGCACACAATCATGCATTTAATAACAAGTCACTTCATATCTGAAAACACAGATTCCCACACCATACTTGCTATTAATGATAGCTTTTAAATCATTAAGAAAGAATATTCCTTTTTCCTGTCGTCGTTTAGCCATTCTTCAAAATACGCACTGCCACCTCTTGAAAAGTCATGATTTCCAAAAAATCAAACATTGAACTTTGAACCTTGAAGAACAACCGCCACACCAAAACATACACATGACCAATATTGAACTTTCAACCTTGAACCAAAAAGGTTCAAGTTCAAGGTTCAACCAATGCTGAACACCGACAAATACTAAAGAAGACTTATAAAGTCGTGCGAGAAAATACACTTTAACATGACGCTCATTGAACTTTGAACCTTGAACCAGAAAGGTTCAAGTTCAAGGTTCAAGTTCAACAAAGTGAAACTTAAAGGAAACAGCAAAGACTGGATTGCATGGAAAATTCAAGGCACACACCCCGACCAAAAGACCAGTTAGGGACATGACTCAATTAGGCGTTATTAAAATGGAAATTTTATATGTACCGCCAACACTATCCAGACAACCTACAAATGCCATTAGTTTATCGCCTGAACCTGACATTGTTTGCGACAATATGTTTAACTTTATGTTTGCTTCGTTCCACATTACGGTGTCCACATCCTCTAAATTTGTATGTGCATTAGAAATGCTATCGACGACTGGTTCAGGTGTTGGGTTTTCATTAGTATTAGCAGATGTTGGAGTCGACATAGAAATAGGATCTGTATGAAACAAGATCTTAGAGTGAAGTACACATCTTTTAAGTTAGCAAAGATCAACATCCACAAACCCATGTCAAATAAGTTTGCCATGATATCGGTTGCTTGGCACAAATGACCAAAGCTACATTATTGTTAGACCTTCATTAGACCTTCATCCTGTTAGCACATATCTTTATAAAATAGTTTTGTGCTATATATGGACACTTTTAGTTTCATCATAACAGCATTTACTGGTGGATTGTATGTACAGGTGATATGTTGCAATATCTTCATGAAAAAGCATCACTTGGGCATATTGAAAGGAATGTTGACTATTATGTCATTTTGGCAATCCTCATCTTGACAATTAGTTTCATTGCAAAAGCACTTTTGGAGGATCACAATAGAGCAGAGTCGTGAACATGTTCAGAGTCAGTGGCATGTGTTGGAAATGGACGCGTCTATTCTCGCTCCAAAAAGACAGTACGGATTAAGTAACACGTGTGTTAGTCGCGCGTTTTGCACTGTCGATTTTGCAGTTAACGGTTGTGACTAACTAACTTGTAACTAACACGTTGTACGACAAGTCTATATTGGAGCTACAATAGCCGTGGCAGTTGGAAATATGCCTCCAATTCACTTGACCTTTGTTCATACTCATCGGTTTAACTCTGACCGATGAAACAATGTGAAGAAAATCTACAAGCTCTATCAGCGCAACCTCTATTGATGACCTCGACATATTAGAGTAGGTATCGGCTATGGAGAGTGGTCTCGATCTGCTATACCAATTCCTGATGAGTCTTGACTAACACGAGTGTTAGTCGTGCGTTTACACCATCGATTTTGCAATTAGTGGTTGTGATTGACTAACCTATTGCTAACACGTTGTATGAAAGGTTTGTTGCGCGTCTAATCTGGCTCTAAAACATCAATACAAATTGACTAACACACATGTTAGTGGACCGTTTTACACCGTCGATTTTGCAATCAACAGCTGCGATTGACTAACCTGTCGCTAACACGTTGTATGAAAGATCCGTTTTGGAGCTTAACGAAGCTCGGAGTAGCAGGTTTGAAGTCATCTCGATGACCCGACGAAGTCATCGAGGTAGCATCCATTATTGGATGGACGAAAGGATAAAAGGTGTGCAGGTTAGATCCAGATCCAACGGTTGTCGCTAAACTGCATGATGGACATGCACGAACGTTATCCAGCGTGGCTTCACGACCAAGGTGGGGCCCAACAAAAGAGCAAGCCAGGCAAGTTAACGAGTGAGCAAGTCAAGGAACTTTTGTCGATATCTGACGAGGTGATGTATGCATAGCAAGGGCATCGGGTTGTCAAGAGGTCCTAATTTATGTTACCACGATACCCGGTGCACCAAATAAAAAAGGCGACTATCGGAAAGACTTTCTTCGATAAAGCGGTTCCAGCCAAGAAAGGAAGAAGACTCATCGAGATAACATACATCATCGGGGAGAAGCATATTGAGTTATCCTGACACACAATAAGGAAGATGAGCTCGTCACAAGCGAAGTGACTAAATCAGGAAATAATACACCGATAGACCAAAGCAGCCCGATAAGTAGAATAGGCCTTGTTAGCACACATTTTTAGCAAAAAAAATGTGCTATATGGAGACCTTTTCCTTATAATATGAGCATTTATTGTTGGTTTGCATGTGCAAGAATCTGAAGGATTGCCCATCGGGATAAAGTGAACCATCGGTATAAGAGAAAAATTGCTATCCCAAGACTCGATAAGTCGATCGAAATAACTTGTGTTGATCAAACAGTGAAAAGCAGTAAAGTCATAACAAACGGCGCCAAACGATTGAATCATCGGGAAAAGTCTCGCCGATTAGCCGTTGGAGGTCTTGATGTGAAAAACTGACAAAATGGCTTCCATTAAATGCATCCATTGAGTAGGTTTGTTGCCACACGAAGCGGATCCATCAAGATTGTAGTAATTAAGTACAAGATTGGACTCCTTGGGATATATTGCCAGTGTCGCATAACAGCATTTTGCACAAAGTTATTGCAGAAAGATATTAAGTGTTTATTGAGAAATATTCTGAGCTATTGAGCGTAGAGTAAAGAAATTTGCAGAGATGGAAGGGTCAAGCTCAAAAGGGAAGCAAAAGGTTGTTGAAATATCCAGTACCACAACAAAAAAATCGAAGGGTGAAGTCAGTGAGGCCCGAATAAAATTAAATCAAGACATGATAGATTAGATGGACTCTCCAGGAGCTAGGTCACGCAGAGCTAAGGTAAATTTGTCTATTCGCGACCAGTTGGAGGACAAATACAAAGAAATTGGAGATGTACTCACAACAGTGCGTGGGCACAAGCTTTTTCTTTTTCATTACCTCTGCAAGGATGAGCCTATGCCAATTTCAAACCCATGGAGTACCAATTTAGGTAAACTCGTGGTACCTAATGTCTTTGTAAATATTGATTTATTGAAGCTCTTGGTAAGACATTATGATACAAACAAGCGAGCGATGCATTATGTTGCCTGACGGGACCGCTTTAGTGCATTTCGCAGTAGCCACAATTCAGGAAGTCTTTGCAGTAGATGTGGATGTGAATGTGCCTTTATCTTTTGTGGATTTGGAGGAGGAATACAAGAAAATAGATACTACATACCAAGGTTGGAACCTCGCTATCCACAAAGTAGAGAAGGGGAGGCTAACAGAGGAAGATGGTCCTCCTTATGATATGACTATTTTCAAGAAATATTTGCGGTATACCTATACGGCATGTGGTCAGGTTGGAGGAGTTGAAGCTCCCAATGTAGCAAACATAGGACCGTTGGTTTTAGCAGCAGATATTCAAAGACACGAGCCTAGAGCTTTTGATTTTACTTCATACCTGGTGGATAGGCTTCATGAAGGCTTCGTGAACTTGAAGGAAAATCCAGACAAGCACTTCAAGTATTATTCACTGTTAATGCATATTATTTTATTTTATGGTTGATTTAGAGGATTATGGTCAAAAGGTTTGAATGTAAATACAGTTGGGAAGAATGGACAGAATCAACCAGTATAGTTGTGGGTTTCTCTCTGGGATTACAGATATGTAAATTCTCATAACCTCAAATTTGAGGAATTCTTTGTTTAGCCAATTTTCTTGCTCTTTGGTGAGCCTTTGCAAGGATCATTTTTTGAGGATGTCAAGATGTATCTTAGGCCTCACGAGCACAAAAATCCAAAGGTTAATCACAATTGGGGTGATTGGTACTCATGCCAAAACTTCACTTTTGTTCGGTGTTGGATTTTAAGGTTACCCCTATGTGCTACCGAAGCCTGCACTGGACAAGATTGCCTTTTTGGAAATTGTAAGGCAATTAAGTGTCTCTAATGCCAAGCATTTTGGAGGTGCACACAAGCAAGCCTTCCTCCCTAGTACACTTCATTTCCAAGATTTTAAAATTGTATCTACCAGAGCATATGAGGTTATTGACAAGAAGTTGGTGGATGAATACAACCTATTCCAACACACGTCTAGAACACATTATGATCCTGAGGGTTACATCCACACAAGCAGGAAGAGACAAGAGTTGGGAGATTACTTTCATCAAGAGGATAAGTTTGAAGACATGTGTAAAAATAAGGAAGTGGAGGAGCTTGCAAAGGTTATGGAGACCTTGGAGAAGAAACTGGAGGAGAGAAGACAGAGACTAGAAAACATGGAGGGAGACCCAGGTCAAAGTGAATCAGGGGAGAACGAAGTGGTTTCCAAGCTCTATGCACCTGAGAAAGAGAAAGAGAAAGAGAAAGAACCAGAAGTGTAAGATAAGCTCCTCATTGTGCTAAATACAAAAACAAATGAGAGGATGACAAAGCACACTTCATTTGTTTCAGATGATCAATTCATCAAATCTAAAGAGTTTAAATCCTTTTTATACCACTTCAAAGGGAAGAAGCTGAGGGAAGCAATGACAAATATCACACCAGAGAATGAGGAGGAAATGTTGTAGAAGCTAAAAGTTGATATTGGTGCAGAAATAGAGAAAATGACCCCTTAGAGAGGAAGGCAGTTGCTAGCAGAGGCAGGTATTATTCTTTTCCCAGGATGGGATTTGAGTGCATCTTTTATTTTTGACAGTTTGTTACATTCACACAATAAAGACTTCAAGTTGAATGTCCAAGGGGTTACTGATATATTCAATGGATCGAGATATGATCCAGATGAACAAGCAATGTTGTTATGGGCATTGTACCCCCCATATAAAAGGCCAAAAATCATAGATATGGATAAAACTTTTGGTCACATGATGACCCTGAAAGTTGGAGAAGTAGATCCTATGGTCACTGCTAGTATAGGCATTAATATCTCAAAATTCAATAAGGCTCAGATGAAACACGAGATAGCAGAGAAAAATAAATATAAGGCTTTATATGAGGAAACCCTTAAGAGGAGTGAGCATCTGATCCCTCAAATTACTGATTAAGGAGGCCACTAGAAGAAGAAATTTAAAAAACTAACTTATGAACACACTAAGTTGAAGAGGGAGATGAAAGGCATCAGGGCTGATACTGCTTGTGTATTGAAAGTAAAAGATATGATAACATGGAGAAGGCATTGAACGAATTCTGGGATTTATATCATATGAACATGGACAATATGGTTTCTAATACCAGAATTCGAGAGACTCAACCTGTTGTTACAAGATGCATTGACTAGGGAAAAGGTACAGAAGAAGGTTTAGGGTTTGCCTATCACACATGATGAATTTACGAAGGAATTGAGATCTGAATTTAATGAGTGCCAACAAATTGTTCAACATGGGGTTCCCGGTTTGGCAGATGATGTAGGTGTCATTAAGGATAAAACCGTTTGGCCCTCTGAGTGTAGGTCTTTGCTTAGTGTAGCCCAAGCCATTGTCAGGGCGGATATTCTTGATATGAATGATACGACCGATCAATTGGAGAACTTTTACATGATCGAGAATGCAGCCAAGGATGCAATATTCAACGCAACAACCTACAAAGATGCGAGTTATTTGCGACACATTTAGAAGTGCGTACAACAACTGGATTGAAAATATTAAGTCATTATTTAGTTGTGTGTTTGTAGTGCAATTGATGTTTTAGTTAGGTTGCTTAGTTGTTATTCAATTAGTTGTTTAGGATAATGAAAGGGTGTGTCCTTTCATTCGTATCTCTTAGCATGTGTATTTATAATGAGTCATTTTGTATGTAAAGGCATCTAGGATTCAAGGAAAATATATACTGCCCGGAAGGACTACAAGTTATATGTATTAGTGAAGTCTATAGGAAGAAGTATCTTTTTGTGCACACAAATTGTAAAGGAGTTTTTTCAAGAACATTTTATGTATGCAATCATTTACTAAGGATTAATATATAAGGTTCATGGTTTCTACTTTCTAAATATTGTGCATGTTTTTGTGCTGATGAGTTATCTTCGTCCTCTTGATAAATTTGTCATTTGATTTGCTATGGTGTGCCATCACATGTTACATTAAATATGATCCTCCAAAATGTCAAAACAAAAGCCTGTATATATTTTGCCAAAGCTTTCATACAAAATTCTTGTGATCCCCTTCAAGGTAGTCCTGGTATCCACTTATAGAAAATAGGATGCGACAAGCTTCGGACTTCCCTAGAAAATATTCCTATCCTAACCATAATTCCCCCAAAACAGTTACATCAATTACAAAATATTGTAGCAGTAGGAGCACAACTGATTCTGAAAAGTATTCCTCTACTGATCAGGTTGCCTGTGAACTACCACATGTCGGGACGTCAGTGGGACCTTCCTCTGCTTCTATTTCTTTTAAAATATATTTGGTTTCCCATATTTTGAATGCATCATCATCAGGCCACGAGAATTTATTGATTTTAATCTTCAGTTTGTTCCAACTCTTCCATGATTTTGTCAACTGTTTGACTTCCTTCTCCAAAAAGTTGAAATGTGATTTTAATTTCTCAATTTCCTCAATAGTCTAAATAAATAAAGAAGTATCGCCAATGTTTATAATGTTATTAATTCTCTGACACAATTTATGACCCAGCTCCTCAATCCATACTTCTTTATCTTTTATCTTGTTGGCGCTCAAAAAACCTCTAGGAAACAATTCAATTTTTTCACTTGCATACTCCTTTCGGTACAAGTTTGCCCTCCTTTCGATGTTAACTCCATCTGCCGCAAACCTGGACAACTCATTTGTTAATTCACAAGTAGGTCTAATTATGACATCAACACCTTCTTCTCCCTGGGACAAAGAATATATAGTCTTCAAATCCACCTCTATAGCAGTCCATTTATCAAAAATTGGCTCCAAAGTAGCCCTTTCTTCTATGAAAGAATCTAAAAGACTCCATACCCTTCCCATATGTATATGCACAATTGTTGGCCCAATAGTATCAGCAAATTTCAAAACAATACCCCTGATCTTTTTCTCATACTTATTTGCAAAAAATTTTGAGCTTGCCTCAATCTCTCAATCTCTCAATCTCCTCCTGAATGTTCTCAACTGATTGGAAACCAGGAGTCATGGGAGGAGGGAATTCAATAATTGGGCTGGAAGGAGGGGGCTTATTAAGAGAAGAAGCAATCATCAGTTGGGAAGACTCGCACATTTGATGTTGTCCTTCCAATTTACTCTTCAGCTCTGCAATGGTGCCATCTTTAGAAGCTAGCTCAAGCTTTGCTTGATTATAAGCCTTTAGGACTACCTCTAATTTTGCATGGAGATTAGCTTTCTCCTTGGCCTCTTTTTCAGCCACTGCCATGCCAAATTTAGCAGACTCTAAGGTCATGCTAGGAGCTTCTACTACCCCTGTGTCTCTGCCTCTTTTCACAATCATGCCCCCTGAGTAATCAAATTCTGAGAAATCTCTCCTTTTATTTTCCTCTCTTTTAAGTGACCACATTACAAGGGTTGCATGGTCATTACTGTAATTCATTCCCTCTAAAGGCTTGGTCCCCTTCCTTACTGCATCAAAAACTATTGCATCAACTATGTCCCATTCTGGGAGAATTAGCACTCCAGCATATGTAATCAATTTTCTCCCTTCCTGAGGGGTAATTGCTTCAAAATCTCTCACCATTTCCTTCTTTATTTCTGCCTCAACAACAGATGTATCCTTATGGGGTTGTTCAACTTTCCCCTTTTCACACCTTAATTTAAACTGCCCTATATGCCTTCGGCAAAGAAATTGTAGAAATGCTCGTCTTTACAAAACTATTATCAACCAAAAATTCATCAGTGGCCTGCTTAATGATAGGATCCAATTCTCTACCTGCAAATTCTTCAACAGTCGGGTTCATTTCTGCACCTGCTGGCTCTTCTAGCATCCCTTCTTGCAATTCTTCATATGTACATGCTTCCTATTTGCAGTAATTGTGCAACCTCCATTGGCCTCTTTCCCTTTGATGTAGAAGGTTCATCCCTCCTAGACATTACCACATTATATGTCGATTTATTATACATTACATACTCTCCGGGGGGAATGACTTTGGCCAAAGCGGGATTAGTCAATACAAGCTTTGCTTTCTCAGGGTTTGCCTTCATTACAGCATCCTTCTCATTCAGATTCTGCATTGCATCTTCAAAGTATCCTATCAAATAATTGCTCCTCTCCTCAAATGGGTGAAAGTTTTTCAAAGGATCATAATTCTTGTCAAAAAATTGGGCAAAATCAAGGGTCTTCTTGTATGCCAACCATTTTTCTTTTTTTACTTCCTGCTCATACAAATTAAATTCATTTCTTATCAGATCTTCAAGGAAGTGAAATTGATGAGTTCTACCCCCGCACCTGACTTTCTCCCTAAACATACCATTGAAGAAGTCTTTAGGATCAAAAAACCTAGCCACTACCGTTGACAATCTGTATGGCTAAAGGAACTTCTCAAAATGTAGCCAACCACCTTTGGTGACTACAAATTGATGTGCCATTGAGACTGTTGGGAAGATTGTCCCTCTTCCTTTATTCGCTAGCTCTACTTCTTGTAGGCCTCCAATTTGTCTCATAATCTCAGCAATACCAATTTTCAAAGGGACCTGATAGGGGAGCAAATATGGGGTTCCCCTGAAACCATATACTCTAAAAATGGTGGAAACAAGATACAAGATTATGTCACCCCAATTGTGCAAAATCTTGATGCTCTCTGCAAACTCCTTAGGTCTGATGAATTCAAGGAGAGCCTTTGGGATCCTAGGGTTCTCTTAACAAAAAAGAATTCTAAGCTTAGATGCAAAGTATCTATCAAATTTCAAATAGTTAGCATCTTCTCTGTCCCAAGACAAATCTGCACTCCATAACTGAACTGGCATGTCTTCACCATCCCTTTCTCTTAGTAGGTCCATATCTTTTCCAAAATATTCCACGCATTTAAACAAGAAGATATGCATCAACATGGAATAGCAACCAAAAGGTCTATCCACTTCAGCATTATTTATCCCAATTAAACCCTCATGAATGACATTTGCAAGATAAGGTGCAAAATCATATGTTGCTGCTAAGGACGTGTTCAAAATTTGTGCCATCATAAGCATCTAATGAGTTGGCATGGCATTCTCTACATCTTCTCCAAAAATTTGACATAGAGACCAATATACACCCTTAGCCCTTAAAGTGAAGAATTTCATAGGGAAAGGCTCCATTGTGCTAGGGCCTACTAATGTTAACCCTCCTATCTTTGCAAAAAATTCCTTCAATGGCCCATTCCTAAGATGATCCTTCTAGCCATCATAGACCTTCTTCACCATTTCAAAATCAATGGGTTCTAAATAACTTGAGGCTTCATTCAACCAAAACACCCTTGTGAGTTCATCATCAGTGATTTCAATTAGGGAGCCCCCGTTTACATTCCTCACAGTCCTAGTGATAGGGTTGTAATTTTTTGCAATTTGGGTCAACAACTCAATGTCCATGAAAACTCTAGGGACCACCAATTTCCCAACATTTAATTCCCATATATTATTTATAGGACCAAGTGTATTCCATTGGCCAAACCCTACCCTGAACAAACCAAAACTTGTCATGCCTATCAAGGGATCTCTCAGCCAACATCCCTTGTCATATAAACCATCACCAATCCGCGGGTTGGGATATTTGGGCACAAGTTCCTTTATCTTGGGTGCACTATTTGTGGATTGAATGAATTGTTTGAGAAAGTCATCGCAAATAGCCCTCTCTTGGTAATCTATCTTTCCCTTAAATTATCTTTGTGGAGCCACCAATTTCCCAACATTTAATTCGCATATATTATTTATAGGACCAGGTGTATTCCATTGGCCAAACCCTACCCTGAACAAACCAAAACTTGTCATGCCTATCAAGGGATCTCTCAGCCAACATCCCTTGTCATATAAATCGTCACCAATCCGCGGGTTGGGATATTTGGGCACAAGTTCCTTTATCTTGGGTGCACTATTTGTGGATTGAACGAATTGTTTGAGAAAGTCATCGCAAATAGCCCTGTCTTGGTAATCTATCTTTCCCTTAAATTCTCTTTGTGGAGCCATCTTATCAATCTAAAGCTATCATCACTTCAATTGTTATTCAAATAACCCCTTCTAAATTTCCAACACCAAACAATGCCACACAAATAGGTATTGCAAAGCACAGTCGCAGAAAAACTTACTTTTCGCCTGAGAAATCACAAAAACCGCACACCTAGTCTCTACTAATCCTCTTGACAGCTTTTTGCAATTTAAATTTCAAAACAATGTCTTATGGAGGCACCTTAGCGACAATTGAGCATTAATTATCATCAATAGGGCCGCGCACTTCTGCAATTAATTGTTTTAAATTTTAAATTTCGGCTCCAACGGACCAAAAGGGCTTATTCTGAGTAATTTTCCCTTTAGTCATTGATCCGCAATGAGTAAAGGTCAAGCATCTTCCTATCGCGGTCTACTGACAACCGTTAGATCATGCGGATTCAGAGCTCCGTTTAATCACTTTAGCCTTCAAAGTGGGCCCATCATTTCGTCACTCGCCTGCTCTGTCACTGATCTGCGATGGGTAAAGGTCAAGCATCTTCCCATTGCGGTCTAGCGACGGCCATTGATTTCCTCTGGACTTTGTCACATTGGTCAGTGCCACCATTCAATCGCTAGTCCACGAAGAGTAAAGGATGAGCATCTCTTCATAGCGATCTAGCAACAACCGTTAGATCATGAGCTAACTGTATGATCTTTAAGGTCCTTTGTTACTTAGTTGTCACCAGTAAATCGTCACCTCTAGTTGTCTCCAATAACTGTATGGATTAACTATTTGATCGGCCCCGTCGCTAGTGGCTTGTCGATGGATCGCGATGAATATTGAAGACGCAACTTCCCTTTGCGATGTCACGACAACCATTAGATCAAAGGAAACTTATCCGACCTTTAAGAACCCGATGCATACACAAAGGAAAATGCTTAGGACTTTAGGAAACTATGAAACATTTCAGTTTAATTAAAACCCGTCGAAACCTAGAACTCAAAATGGCCCCTTTCGACGACACGGTGACCATTTCACATAAGTGAAAAAAGAAACGGGCAAATAGAAGTGATTTAAAGGTGAAATCAAAACCTAGCCAGGAGGCTAAGTGATTGGTAAGACCTATGCCAACAAAAGGACAGGTGGCGCCAAATAATTGAATTATTGAAAAAGTTATGCTAATTAGCCGTTGTGAAATCTGATTGCAAAACCCTAAACCCGCCATTATTAAATGCAGAGAACGGGCATATTGGTGTTCGTACGAGGCAAATCATAGGAGGATTTCAGTTCAGTAAATGCTTATAATCCGTCAAATCCATATATGATGAGTTGGTACAATGATTTTGCATAACAATTTGAAGCTAACAGAGAGATTGAAGCAATATTAAACTACAAAAAAGGCTAAACTGACAACTATCGATCAATACTTCATGTGACAAAAAACTTGTATTTGACTACATCAATACTTGACAAACACTGTGTTAAAAAATTGGCAACAATGTGTAAGAAGCATTGGTTCTTTACAAATTGTAATGTCCACCATCCGTCATCAGAACATGTAGATGAAAATGATATCTTTAAACATAAAAATATTGGCTACAAAATGACCATCGAAGGCGCTCCATGCACCTACAATGGTGAGCCATTTCTAACATAGTGTCAACTGACACTTTTTCCCATTTACCATAAGAAGATGTTCTATAACATAGTGGGTAAGTACCTAAAATAGTGCTACTACTAATTTTACAAAATTATTCCTATTGCCTGCAATAGGGTAATGGAAGTGTAGTTTCAAGTGACATGCAAAATAGGAAATTGTAGATAAACAACGAAACTAATTCCCAATGTATTGGAGTATGACAACCATGTTCTCTCCAATCTCCATTACTTTGACAGCGACTAGTGCCAAGAGCCAGTCATCATCGGAGTTGAGTAGTCTGCGGAAAGGACCCAGATTCTCATTCCTCACCCCTACCCTAAACACCTCCCACACCTCCTAGATGAAGTTCTTCCTCCTCTCTCGTGCTTTCCTTTTTAGGCAATTTCCTCGTCTTCATTGTTTGACTCATCTGATTCTGAGGAGATGTAGTTGGTGTGGTTAAAATAGATGCTGATGGTGCTTACCCAACAATCAAAATCCAACTCTAGAATGGCATTTCCCAGGGCCTGCCTATCAAACGGGCAGACAAAGTTGTCAATCCTTTGTATGGTCGTTTCCTTTGAATCGAATATGTCAACCATAGGGCAAATGACAACCTCATAAACAAACCCATCACACCAATGTCGATTAGCACCCAATATAACATTAGTCATCCGCCATACAACAATCCAAAGCACATCGTTTGCTTGAAATAGCCGATTGCATTGGGGCTGGATCAATTCCTCTCGACACGGGCAACTAAGACCAAAATGATGCACCATTGGTTCAAATCGATACTTTCAGGCTTAAGACTGCAATCTAAACCATTCCTCATATAAAGCTTCACACTTTCTAGAGATGTCTAGAGACCAAAACAGGCCTGAATTCCAATCAAGGTTCATCCGAACAGCATATCTTTACTATTATGAAAACTTGTCAAGTTCCCTACTCCTACGCACTTTATCTAACCGGCCTAATACCAATCTGCCAAAGTGCCTGAAAAAACACAAAGGCATCTGGTTTGTCCTTCTAGTAACATATGGCCTACCTCTAGCTAAAACGAAACTCCCATGCTCAATCCACATTCACCGACATAAAGGGTGTTCCTTATACTAAAATAACTTGTTCCACCAAATCGAAGAGATAGGGAAATTAAGACCTTGCTAAGGAGATTCATCATACCAAGTGAGGTGTTAGGAAACTATTTACCAAGGTTTCCAAATACTATTAAATGAGTCTATCTCTAAATTTTTGTTTACATAGTCTAACATTTAATTACAATCGTAATGTATAATGTTGAGTCTCCAAAGTTCTTGAAATAGGTAAGTTGGACACCCATTGGCGCAAGAGCACCTAGCTTTTGACCATTTTTTATGCATTTTCCAAATTTTGAGGTGATGATCCATATTTTGGATTAGGTGTTTGAATAATGGAATACTCAAAGCTCCATATGTGTGTTTGATAGTCATTTGAAAGATTATTGTCACCTAGGTTGTTACTTTTCTCAAATCTGGCCTATGAGCCCTTCTACGCGTAAAATGGCATAAATTTGCATTATGATCTAAAACGACTTGTAAACCCTGATTAGGCATTTATGCACGTAAGTTTAATGTTAGGAAGTCATGCTAGGAGGTTCAGTATAAGTAAAAATGCATACAAGGCAAAAATGCGCATTTGAGCAAAAGTTGGCATTATTGCTTGACAACTTTTTGCAACTTTTTAATCAACTTTGCAATTTTTTAGCAAATTGGTGGTTAGGCAACCGATGAAGAATTGGTTATGACCAAAATGGCATATAAAATGCTTTGAGAATGATTCTACACGGATTGGAACATTTGTGATCAAGTTTGAATAGATTTTGAAGACAATTTCTAGATTTTACCTTGTAATTTTGTTATTTTTGTAGCAGCAATCTAGACCAAATGGATTGACCTTGGTACTATTCTTTCATAGTGGTTTAGTGTATGTTATTTTATTGTTGGGATTGACTAACACGTCGCTAACATGTTGTACGAAAGGTTTGTTTTGGAGCCGGAATAGCCATATTCTAGCTCCAAAATGGACCTTTCGTATAGCATGTTAGCGATGGGTTAGTCAATCACAGCCGTTTATTGCAAAATCGGTGGTGTAAAACCCGCAAATAAGATGTTTGTTAGTCAATTTGCACTGTCATTTTGGAGGCAAAATAGACCAATCCATGTCTTATTGTCTGTAAAGAAAATCTGTTTGTCTCTTAGCTTTTTCTCCACTTAACCCGAAGGGTCTTTATGTCGTTGAAAAGGTGCCATTTGAGTTTTAAGTCTAGGCAGGTTTCGTCTTTAAAGTTGGATCGCTTAAATTTTCCAAAGTATAAGTATGGTTTTCTACCATATGCATCGGGTTCTTAAAAGTCGAGCAAGTATGTTTTGATTCAACGGCATCACTCTCACTGATTAAATTAAGTCAACGGTGGTTATATCAAAGAAGCATACACTGATAAGGATCATTGGTATAGTGAACATAAGCAGTAAAAGCATAAAATTGTCTTGTGGCTAACCGATGAGGCTGTCGGTAAGACTTATATCAAAAAGCGCAATGGTGGAAATGTTGCCAAATGTGAAGGTTGTAGCGAAAAGAAAGTCCGAATAGCTTCGCCCAAAAATGACAGACCAAATAGACACGGGCCACCTAACACCAATCAGACACCAATTCTAACCCTAATGCAACGGATGCGTCTATTCTGGCTCCAAAATAGCAATACACCAAGACTAACACACATGCTTGTCGCGCGTTTTACCACGGCTTTTTGGAGCCAGCAAACACGCATCCCGCGTGATATCTAACCCTAACGAGAATAATTTCCCACTAAAGCAAAACAAGAATAATTTCCCACTAAAGCAAAACAAGAAAATTTTCCCACTACATATAAACCAAAACAAAAAAAATTTCCCACTGCATATAAAGCAAAATTAAAAACGAAAACAAAGAATAGAAACCCAAAATATACAATCAATAAAAAACGACTTGTCCACATACCTGATAACCTTCAAAAATGAAGCCTCCTTCAACAACGCACGCTGCCCTTCAATAATAACTTGTTGCCTCCTCCTTCAAGCTCTTCTTTCCCTTCAAAAATAGCAGAAGACTTCAACAATGAGGACACTTGCTTTAATCACGCATTAGTCCCATTGGTCCTCCTTTTTTTCCACATGAGGCAAAAAATGGCACGAGGTATTCTGAAACAGAGGCACAGGGACATGTAATACGGTTTACCTAACATGTGTGTTAGTGACGCGTTGTACATCATCGATTTTTCAATGAACGATAGCAATTTTTTTCACATGAGGCAAAAAATGGCACGAGGTATTCAATATTTTGTTGAAACAATACAGGGACGCATAGTACGGTTTGCTTAACACGCATGTTAGTGGCGCGATCTACATCGTCGATTTTTCAATGAACGGTTGTGATTGATTAAGAACTAAACCACCTGTCACTGACACGTACGAGAGGTTTTGGAGGGAGTCACTCTTTTTCCCACCGTTTTGGCAGTCGAATGCGATCATCTACACTTGCCGCTAATTGTTTGTTTTTCATGGCTTTTAATGTGCATGTTATGCACAACACACCATTGTGAGCCATGACCCAGGATCCGTCGTCCTCCCAGCATGTCCACGTATTTTCGCATGGGCCTCAACGTTTGAAACAGGTGAGTCCAGGACAAGTCCACGTCAATTTTTGTGGGTCCGGAGGCTGCACCAAATTGGCATGGTATGCATGTCTCGAACATGTATGTTGATGCATGTCGTTGGTACGACAAGTCACTTTTGGAGCCAAAATAGATGCGCACAACAACTACAACCTCCTGATCAACTGCATTCTCTCTCCTCCTAGGGGACCTCTCTATTTCTATCCACGTGCTCAAACTAATGAGATTCCCCAAACTGCATATTATCCTATTTTCTCAACCTCAAGTCTAGGGCTTAATTGAGCCAAGACCTCCTGCAACATTTGACGCAACTTATCCCTCTCAAGAACCTGCTAAACTCTAGGTTGCTCACTATGCTGACTCACATCCCTCTGCTCACTCGGGTGATCTGACTGATGTTACTTTGTCTCAGCACTCTCATGAGTATCCTGAGGTGAAGGATTCTCACAAGTAGCCCTACGACCATGTCCTCTACCTCTACCTTGACCACAACCACGGCCTCTACCGCTACCAGGCATAATCCTAACAACAACAACACAAGAATAAAAGTCTAAATCTCCAGCAAGGATACTAAGAAGGAAGACACATTACACTAAAACTTAGCAATTGGTCTAGTTAGATGGGCTCAATGTGAAACCAGACTACCCAATGTAACTTGGGTTTTGATAACATTTATATTTTTTATTTAAAATTAAATTCCCTCACACACAAAAAGGCCATTTAGATATTTAATTTTTCAAAATTAAAATAACTTTTTACAAAAACACGACACAAAATTAAATCCACTAGATGATATATATTAATCAATTAATTTAATTAATCAACCTAGTATGATTTATTTATTTATTTTAACATATAAGGTGCCCATATTAATTTATCTCTAATTTAATTTATGCATGACAATACCCATTAATTATTAATTACCCTAAGGTATTAATAATTAATTTCACATAAAAATAACACTAGAAAGATTTAATAAAGTCACAAAACGCATAACACAAACTCCTCTAAACAAAATAAAGACATGACCTGCATACCAACATTGTAAAGGTTGACAGAAGACTAGCAATGCTCACTATTGAGCAAGGCTAGGGATAATATTTAGGGCCTTAAGACTATCTCCTTCACTTCAATCGGATTAATTAGGTATGCTCAGACTTGTGGAGTGAGGACCTTGTACCTACTATTCTTGCATCACTGAACCACACACCACTGAAAGAGAATCGTGACTGTAGACACCTAAAAATGGTCAACGCTTGCGAAGTCATACTTTAACATTTGCGCATTGCCTCATTTTAGGTTTTTGCGTCGCATTAACATTTCTCCTATGTCACGCATTTGGTCTTTATCATTTGCGAACATCGAATCATTCTTCTATATTCTTCAATCATCTCGTCCTCCAATTTGGTCTTGTCGACAACATTATCCAGTCATGATTTTGATCGATTTTATCTTGTTGCATCAATATGCGTGCTAATTTGTCATCATTTTGGACATCGTCAATCCTAATTAGGGTTTTGTCCTCTTTTCAATCTTATCAATTTTATCATCAATCTTTTGGACATCGTCAATCCTAATTAGGGTTTTGTCCTCTTTTCAAACTTGTCATCATGTGATCGATTTGTCATCGATCGTTGTCATTGTTCGATCTTGTCATTTTGCGATCGATTTGTCATCGATCGTGGTCATTTTCAATCTTCTCGTCTTGCAATCTATTTTGTCATCGATCGTGGTCGTTAGATCTTGTCATTTTGCGATCATTTCGCTATCGATCATTGTCTGTCTTAATTATGTCAATTTGGATCAATTTGTCATTGTTCCTCGTCAATTGGCGCATTTATCAAATCATTTATCACATTGGTCATTTATCAATCCAAAATCAAATCAAATCGA
This sequence comes from Cryptomeria japonica, assembly GCF_030272615.1. Lineage (NCBI taxonomy): Eukaryota > Viridiplantae > Streptophyta > Pinopsida > Cupressales > Cupressaceae > Cryptomeria > Cryptomeria japonica. The sequence continues at coordinate 601,753,819 of NC_081408.1, read as the reverse complement.
GCCAATTATCTTTCAAGACCTAATTCGTCTTCTAGGGTTTTGTGATTTAATCATTTAACCTTGTGTGTCATTTCTTCCTCTAGGATTAAATAATTTATTTATTTATCCTAGGTCTTCGTGTCGCAATTAAATGTTTCATTTGATTGGCTAATTAATTATTCCTCTTTTTGTGAATTAATTAATAAATGAAAAATTATTAATTGATTCACCTATTTTCCTAATCTTTCATCAATTTTCCCTCTTTGTGAATTATTAATAAATGAAAAATTATTGATTAATTCACTAATTTCTAATTTTTATTAATTTCCATCAATTTCTTAATTCCTAAATTCTTAATTCTCTAATTTCCTAATTTTCTAATTTTTAATTTTAATTTCCTCCTATTTCTCTCCTAAATTTATGGAAATGACATAGAAATTTGTCATAAATCGTCATAAGTTTTTGACATAGAAATTTGTCATAGAATTTGTCTTGACATAGCAATTTGTCATAGAATTTGTCTTGACATAGCAATTTGTCATAGAATTTATCATAAAATTGTCATAAATCTTTGCATAGCAACATGTCATAATTTTGCTATTCTTGATTTGAATTTCTATTCGAATCACTATCATGCTAATTTGTTCATCTCTCCAATTCTTCTATAAATTGGATGATCTTCATCAATCAAGGCTAATAATTAAGAATTTGCTAATCAGATTATCAAATTTATGCTTCTAGTACTCTTGATCAATAATCAATATCCATCTTGCTTTCAATTGTGTGTGTGCACTTGTAGGTGAGATCCACAATCCAACCTTTTGAAGAGGAAAGAAGAACAATGGAGCCGCATGAAGGAGCGTTCAAGTCATGTCTATGGTTTGCATAATCTTTCGTTTTTGAATGCTTTTATCTCATGTCTCTATTGAGTGTTGTTTAGGATTAGATCATTACATTTTGTGTTTTTGTGATTGAGCTAATGACTAATATTTTATCTGTTTTGTGATGATTTCCTATTTCCTAACGTACATTAATTGGTGAACCCGACGTGAAAACTAACCTTCTAATCCCTTTACTGTGTTTTTGAGTGCTTTGAAGTTGATTTGCAGCTCAAAAACCCAAAAACAGGGCCGTGCAGGGTATTCTGGAGACTTCTGCGCTTGTGTGAAGCATTTTGCGCCTGTGTTGAGCATCTTGCGCTTGTGTAGGTGACATTCTCCGCTTGTGTCAAACATCTTGCGCCTGTGTCATGAGTTCTGCGCTTGTGTAAAGTCTAGAACAAAGGTAAAAAATGCAGTGTTTACTTGAAATTTTTGGTGTTTTTGCATTCTGTTTTCTGTGCTTTGGATTTTGGTACTAATTATTTGTGCAGAATCTTGGCATACGCATGGCAAAGACTACAAATCAAACTACTAACATGAGTTATGCAGAATCGATGGTCAAAGACAACAAATCAAACCTCTAACTTGGGTTTTGCAGGTTGCCTTGGAGAAACAACCAAACTGTGTGTTTGAGATTTTTAATTAGGCACTTAGTGATTTATAAATAGGTTGGAATGAACATTTGTATGCTTTGATTGTTAAGTGTGACATTGGAGTAGGAGAGTATACTCTCATCCTTCTTAGGGTGATCAGAAATCCAAATCTTCGATACCATGCTTGTGTTGTTGATTGAGTGTCTCCTTTAGAGGGCCTGCCTTTCCGACCACTTTGCTTTTGCAAGCAAGTGATAATCGTGAAAAGGGAACGACCCAAAGTGAGTACGGCTAGAATACCTTGGCATTCTAACTCACTATAAACAAATGCCTGATGAGCGAAAGCTTTGAAGGAAGCGTTACGTGGGAATTGCAGTTACTTGGGAAGTGATGCCCCTTGAAACTCTTTCTCATATCAACATCTAAGTAGGGCCTCTTGGTCTAAATCGCGCTTGCGCGACTACATTTGTTTGGTATCTTGATGGGCTTAATGTCTCAATCACGCTTGCGTGACATCAAGGAGTAATACTTAACAGAAATCCTTACTAAACACCTTGTTTTTAGAGGCCAAAAACCTTTCTAGTTGCTTGAGAAGGACAAGTTCGGATACTTGGAAGAGATACTAAGTTCGCCATGGGGAGATTTCCATGGGGACTGATGCTTGGCTGCCCTGAGAAGTGAGTGTCGTGGAGGGGAGCCCGTGGGGTCAAGCATCTATGTATTCTCCTTGAATCTCATAATGAGTCTACCTCTCAAGTACCTAATGTCCTTGCCTACCATAAGAAATGTGTGAATGAGCATGATTGTCTTGAGTCTAAGTTGCAATATCTTGTATTCTTTGCTTGTCAAAAGTTGAATTGTATCTCATTTCAAGAAGAACAAGACAAATTGATTCAAAACAAGGTTAAACACAAGCATTTCATCCAACAAAGTTCAAAGCACACCTTCCAACATGGTTGTCAAACATTTGTCAAAATCTTGTCTCAACATTCATGTCACTTACATTTAGGTTCATCCTAGGTTTGCATTTTGCAAAATTCAATGTCAAGTACCAAGGTTAGGTTTCACCTAAGTCATACTCCTTTGCAGATCAATAAAGGTCATCCACTTGCATATGTCCTCTTGCATTAAAGTCATACCATTGTCATACATTTATATTTGCATACCCTAAGTCTCTTCATTAAGTTTAGGTCATTATCATATCATATTAGGCATTTGCATAGTAATTGTCCCTTTGCATATAGTGTCAAAACTAGGTTTTGTCATACTTGAGTAATCCAAATCTTTGATAAACCCTAAGTCATTGTTAAGAAGTCTAGACCTTATCAAACCTTTTCTCTTTATGTCATCAATGTCATTTGGTCAAACCTAGCTTAGTATCCAAGCATATAGGGGAGACATTGTCATTTTGTCCTTTTGTCACTTGGTCCTTTTGTCCTTTGAGGTCTAGACATCATTCCAATTTCCTAAGGGTCTCTTTTTAGATTTGCATTTCAAAAGTTTGTCAAAATCTTCAAAAATAACCAAAAACATAGATTGCATTCTTCCCATAGATTGCATTTCCATCTATTTAGTTTGCATTTAGTTGCATATCATACATTATCCTTGAAAAATTCCAAAAATATTGCATTTGCATAGTGACATGTCTATTGAAACAAGGTTCCAAGCACCAATGATGCAACAAAGTTTGACATACCAACCGACAATGCAATCACAATTCTATCCAACCCAACAACAAAGCAGCATTGATCAAACTTTTTATGATGAAACAAGTCTCCAAATACAAAAACTAGAGGAGAAATTAGCTCAAGAAAATGAGATATTGGAACAAAGAGTGAAAAACATTGAAAATAATAGATCACAAATGTCCAAAAAATTTCGAAAACTTCCAGGTCGAAATCTAAAGATTGAGCCAATTGATGTAAGATCTCTTCTTGAACGATCAGACATACCAGCTCTCCTCTCCCAAATAGAGATGATGAAACAATTTCAAGAAAGGAGACAACATCAATTTCAACATTATGTGCCTCCACAACAAGAACAAGAAGGTGTTTACTATCAATCAGATTTTCAACCATCACAATCAATGGTTCAACCAATGGTCCAATTTCAACAATGTGTCCAACCAACTATACAATGTCAACAAATAGTTCAACCAATGGTGGAATATCAACAAGTTCAATCAACATATCAATGTCAACAACCACAATCATCAAACATTCAACAAAAAAACTTGCAACACACACCAAGCCAAGTTTCAAACATGTCAGAACAATTAAACCAAGTCCAATATCAAAACATGACATTAGATCAGAACCAACTCCTTGCCAACCAAGTTCAAATTCCAGATGCAACTATGTCAAAACCTCGAAAGAAAGGTGGCTTTATTGCAAGTCTCTTAAGGAACCTACCAAGTGAGTTAATTTTGGAAGATCAAGATAATACACTTATGTCTAGCAATGCCTCATCCCCCTGCAAACAAATTGACTCTCCAGTGGCATCTATCCCTACACCTTTAGAAGTTTCCCAAGAACCTTCCATATTGTCCTCATCAAACAATACACCCAAGGATGCAATTATCCAAGAGCTATCCATAATTGATTGCCAAGATAATCCAATTCATGATGCACATCCTTGTCATGTTTCAGAAATACAAGACCCAATGCCACCATGCACTTTATTGCCATTACCTGTTTTAGAGGACCCCATTCAAAGTCCCTCTTCCTCATGTTCAAGCATTGATTCCTTGTCAGAATCCATCACAAATGTTCAAAGTGCATCCCCTTCATGCCAAATCATTGATTCCTTGTCAGAATCCTCCATGTATATCCAAAGTCCAACCTCATGTCAAGAGGATAATTTAGAGCATAAAGAAACGTGTCTTAAAATAGATCAAGATCAAGATCCTGAAACCTTATCATCCCATCCAATTGTTGACCAAGACTCCATGTTCCCAGACACTCATGATGATTCCCCTATTCTTGTCCATCCTATCCAAAGTCCTATTGACACTCCATTCCCTCAGCAAGATCAAGATATCCTAGTCCATCCAGTCCCAAATGATCCCCTTCCATTTCATGAACACAATGTCCTTTCAAATCCCATTGACATTCCTCTTCCTAAGAAAGATCAAGATATCCCTTCCATCCTTTTCGATGATCCCATTAAAAGTCAAGAGCAAAGCACCTTTAAAGAGGATTCCAATGATCTTCCTCCTTGTCAAGATCAAATCATTCCTTCAGATCCTCCACAAGATCCACTTATTCCTCCATAAGATCCTTGTCTTAATGCTCCATATACACTCCAAGATTGTATTTCTTTTGATGATCCCATTATTTCTCCCATTCCATCTCTTGAAGAGCCTATCATTGAACCATGTCCACAACACAATCCTAGTCCCCCTCATAATCCTAGTCCCCCTCATGATTCTAATGTGTCAGTGCAAGATGTTCATGAACCCTCGACATGCATAATGGGTTCTTCCACTTTGGTGCAATCCGATCCACTTCAAGATCTCATTATTTCTCTCATATCATATCCACCTCATAATGGACTCGCGTCTTCTTCCCAAAGCAAAGAGTATCCTATTAGTCAAAATATTGATAAAGGCAAAGTGGTAGACCTTCATGAGAAAGAACCCCTTCATATCAAAGAGTATACTAATGGTCATGGCTACAGAGCTCACACTCAAGGCATTGGTATCCCTTCAAAGTCAAAATCCAAATGTCCACCTTCCCCATCATCACTTCCATCCATTCTAGGTCCCTATATCCCTCCATCTCCTATGCAACATCAGCGAAGGCACACATCTTGGAGAACCTTCCATCCATCCCACATGCCTCTATATCATTCCTATCCATCCATGCATTCCTTTCCTCCTCCAAGCAATTTGGATGCCAAGTGTAAACGTCATAAGTCTAGCAATACACATGTATTCAAGGATCAACATGTCCAATATAATCCACATGTCAAAACAAAGAACAATATGATCTATAAAGAAAAAGAAATATCCAAAAGGCCACAAAGGCCCACTGAGCAAAATAAAGCAAAGTCAACATATATATGGGTTCCTAAATCCCTTGTGCAAGTAATGCACTCCAAGGAACCACAAAAGCATGAAAAATCAAAAACCATGTGGATCCCCAAGAAGCTCCTTGAAGCACAAAAGCCTAAAGAAACATCCAACTTGGCATCCAAAATTGCTATTCCTCCATCCAAACCTTCCAAGTCTATTCCTCCATCACCTTCTTCATCCGTTTTGGGCCCTTATGTCCCAAAATCGATAGTCGTTCCTCCATCCAAATCTCACAATCTGAGATCCATTTGTCCTCCATCAATCCATCACCCCTCAAGGTGTGTGCCAATGTCGATCTTGCCAACATTTCCATCCAGTGAAGCCCAATTCTTCCAGTACCCTATCCATTATCCAATGCATATTTTCCATCCTTCGATCCCGTTGATCCCATCCTTTGCATAAAACCTTGCCTTAGTTTCATCTCTTTTTCCATGTCCTTATCCTACCAACGTCTTTGAGCATACTTTTAAAGGTCATGGTTCATTTTATTTTTTTTAAGGCTACTATCCAAACAAAAAGATGCTTGAGTCCTTCTTCCATCACCTATCATGTGTCCATCTTCTATTGAAAAGGTCAAAAAGTGAAAAAAAAGTGAAAAAAAGTGAAAGAAAAAGAAAAGAAAAAACATTAAGCAAAAATAATTCGTCCACTGGTGAAAACCTGGCAAATAGGCGCCTTGGGCAAGTACCGTGATGAAAACCTGGCAAACAGGCATCATGCGTAATCTATGAACTTCTTGCACACCACACTTGGGGGCAGGTTTCCTCCTTCATATCCTATTGCCCTTCATTATCCTATCATACCATGTCATTACCCTTCATATCTTATTGTCCCTCGTGTTTATTTCCTCTTTCCACCTTTGATCTTGACAAGGCTGACGATCTTCATGAGCATCATGCATCTTGTTTGCAGCCTTTAGTCTATCATAGCTTTTGGTCTTTATCCATTTGCTTATTACAACCTTTCATCCATATTCCCTAGCTTATTGCAACTTTCTGCCACTATCCCTTATCCTATCCCGACTTTCAGTCCATGTCCTTTATCCATTCTTGGTCTTGCTTATCCTATCCATATCTTATCACTATCCAAACACTCTTTTTCATTCCTTGATCTTGATCTGACATAAGGATGCAAAATTTAAACATGGTTTCAAATACCTCTTGACATGTCCCTCATGCCATGTCACTGCTTTACATTGCCATATCCAGTCTCTTGTCCCATTATGCAATAGCCCTTGAAAATTGCATCTGCGTTGTCTCCATAATAAAAGGCCTTTGTCTTCCCTCTATCCACCATTATTTCAGCAAGCCTATTTATTCACCTGTCATATTCCTTGCCTTGCTAGACACTGGGGGCAAAAATCATAAAAAATTGAATAATGTCTTGAAAAAAATCATAAAAATCAAATAATGTCCTGGAAAAAATTCATAAAAATCAAAAAATGTCCTAAAAAAATTCATAAAAATCGAATAAATGTCCTGAAAAAGTCATAAAAATTGAAAAATGTCCTGAAAAAATCTCTAAAAATCAAATAAAGTCCTGAAAAAAATGAACACAAAAAAAAAAAAATTGTAAAACTCGAAAAGCAAAACAAAAACAAAAACACGCGTTTTGCAATAAATGATTCCCTTTGTGCATCAACAGATCACTGAGCATTCCTCCAACGACTCGCAATCAAACACTGTGCTTTAATGAAATCATGCTTTAACAGATGAACTTTTTCAATCAAAATCAAACACTCAAACTGATTCAAACTTGTCTTATCAATCAAATATCAGTATCCAAATCATTTGTCCTTGTTCCTACTATCATGGGTCTTATACAGGGTGTGGTATACTCGAAACCAGACTGTGTCCTGTCTTAGACAGGGTACCGCATTTCCTGAAACCAGACAGCATGATCATCCTATCAGCACTTTCAACTTTTGACAATAAGGATCAAGATGTTTGTCTGATTTGCTTGAATTTGTGTATCTTATTTTTTTATTGATTTATCTTTGGCTTCAATCATGTTCCTATGTCGCTCGATGATGTCACTGAGTGATTTGGAGTGACCGGGATGGCTCATGGTCCTTTTCTTTTTTTGATTGTGATTGTCGTTTGTCTGTGATGTGTCTGTCTTTTGCAAAAAGGGTTGCATTTCAGCTCTGACCTTCAATGCCATGATGCTACACATCCATTTTGCTACATAAAAATAAAGGTTCTCACCTACAAAGTGCATTACTGAAACCAAGTTTTTCTTCATTTCTAACTATCCTCTGTCTCATTTCTTACTAACACTTCTTCCGTCCGATCGGATAGTCAGTTCGGTCTAGTGCTCCGATATCCAAACATACATATTGCGTCCTGCATCCATTTGGTTAGTACATTTGCATTCCATCAAACATCACATCAAGCATTTTATCCATTTCATTTCATACATGCATCAAAAATACATAAAAATACATTCATACATGTTCATAAACAAATGCATAAGTCATGCATACATGCAAATAACATAAGTCATAACACATTGCATCCCATCATATCGATGCATATCATATCACATATCATAATAATATCGGAGTACAAAATCGAACTGTCTGTCCTAAGTATGGCCCGCAGGCTGACTATAAAATGTCAAACTGCATAATGTCCACTGTCTGTCATACGAAGCACATGCCTCTGTCACTGGGTGCTCTCTCTGTCCTCCTCATCCCTGCCATATCTCGCAGATGATGTCCCTCCTGGTCCTGGCAATGGTGGTCTCATCAGTCCACTCACCCCCATGCTACTCAATGACCTCCGAGAGCGTGACCTGCTCTCTATCCTCGATCGTGCCCGATAAGAAGGTGCTCTCCGCTCCGGTGGAACTACACTCTCATATAGTGTCCTCCAATACAGTCTCTCCTCTCCGATCTCTACCAGCATCTGTGCCATCTCCCGTGCACTGGCATCCCTAATCGACCCAATGAACTCAGTGACTCTCTGTCCCTCTCGTTGTGCCTGAGCTATGGCTGTATCTCGAACCTCTGTGAGTCTGGCTATCTCTGCTCTGAACTGCTCATGTTGTCTCTCCAATGTCACAATATAATCCTGCTGACTCGCTATGGTAGCTCTACACATGTCCATCTCCTCTGTCCTAGCTGTCTCTGGCTTTATGGGAATATCCTGTAATGTCTCCTGATCCGCTGCGTCTAGCTCATCGTCATCCTTCCCACCATCATCTCCCTCATCCTCCTCATCATCCTCGTCATCTCCCTCATCCTCCTCATCACCCTCGTCATCTCCCTCATCCTCCTCATCACCCCCATCAGCTCCGTCCTCATCCCCATCTCCCTCATCCTCCTCGTCCTCATCATCTCCCTCCTCTCCTGTGAGTGGGAAGTCCTCCTGTCTCCTCGGTACTGGAATATCAAGATCAATCAAAGGCACTGGTCGTCGTCGTGCAAACCATGTCTCATACTCCTCTGTCGTCCCAGCATCTACCACATCTGACATCCAATCTCACTGTCTCTGTTGTAATTGTGCAAAGTCGGCATATGCTATGTGTGGCTGAATCATACTCCCCCACTGACTCGTCTCTCTGTGAGATCGGGCAAAGCATGCAATCCTCCTAGGTACATCCTGTGTCTCTCCAAACTGTCGTCTGACCCTCTCTGGCAGGTACAACTCAATCACTCTCTGGCGATTCACTGGTCGCCCAATCAAGTACCTCTCCTGTCTACAATATGGTAACTCATCATGATCATCTGACCATCCAGGGCAATCTCGATATGGCCTCCATATGAACTCTCCCAATCTGTCTAGCTCATGTCGCCAGTATAGTATGTATCCAAACGGACCCTGTCTTAGTGCTCCACCATAGCTATACACATATGGTCGGTGTGGTACTACCTGTCTATCTGTAATCGGTCGACATATGGCTGTGCTCAAATGCCCATACCTGAAGCAACGTGACTCCACAGCTCAGAGTCTGAACTCCCTGATATGCTATCTGATGCAGCTGGAAATACAACATAGCAAGTACACATGGTCCCCATGCATACACTGTCCCCTCTGTCACCATCCGCTCTAGCACTCTTCCCCATCCAATAGGGAATCCATGTCCTCGTCTATCACCTGCTAGAAGACATGCTATCACAACTGCTATCACCACATATCGTCGGTCATACTCGGAAGCCATGCTCTCCCAGCCGATCTCCCTCTCGACAATGTCCAGATCATCTGTGTCGCACTCAAATAGCCTGCACAATGCATCTCTCCCTGTCACTGGGTCGTACTCTATCATCTCCCCATGTATCGGAATGCGGAGGATGCGCCATACATCCTCTAGAGTCACCGTCGCCTCTCCAGTCGCCAAATGGAATGAGGAGGTCTCCGAGTGCCATCGCTCTGCCAATGCGGTAAGCAATCCTGTGTTTGCCCTAATCTCGGGCATGTATGTGATGTAATATATCCCCAGTCCTGCTAATGTGTCTCTCTCTGTGCTCCTGAGTCTATGTCGGAGCATGAAACAGTCAGGTCGATTCTCCCGCGTGATCAATGGATACTGTAGACTCTGCATCACAATCGGGGCATCATTTTGTCAGTTTTAGGGTTTGCTTCTACGGGTTGCATATCCTCATTTTCATGTCCAATCAGGGTGTTTTTCATTTACATTGACCTATCCTACCCTTCTCCCCCCTTTTCAAGTCATTTGCATGCAGTTTTGAATCAAAAGTGAGTCATTTATGGACTCTTGCGCCTGTGTCAGAGAAACTACGCTTGTGTTAGGTAAATTGCGCTTGTGTCTTCCTACACAAGCGCAGAACATATGACACAAGCGCAGAATTAGATGACACAAGCGCAGAAGCCATCTTTTGCATCCCCTGTGGGCCCCGCAATGTCTCGTAAGCCATCAAAATTCATGAAATTCAAAACATGGGTTTTCGAGATACATATCGCTGCTCCTGCATCCTCCGGTCGTCTGAATGTGCGTACACGTTCCCCAAGGTGATCCGCCATTGGAATGTTCGCCATCTGTCTGCACATGTCCTTGTCCAGAGCAACAAATTCTCCTCTTTGGCTAGTGCAAATGAGCAATTTTCACCCTCTTGGTCTCATTTATAGCTTTGTCATTGCATAGATGGGCGTGCGTCCTCTCCATCTTATGTTGGTCGCGGTCTTATGCACCTTACATTGCTTGCCCTTCATGCATCCGATCTTCGATTGTCAGTCCGTTCGATCCTATCATTTTTATCGATCAATTGGCCTCTTTTCCGCATGTTTTCGACCAATTCCTCGAGGGGGCATGCATATGTCATTGTCAGTTGTCTGGGGCATTTTCGTTATTGTTCTTTGAAACAACGCTTAAAATTGCATTGTCTCAAAGAGGGGCAAAATGTAGACACCTAAAAATGGTCAACGTTTGCGAAGTCATACTTTAACATTTGCGCATTGCCTCATTTTAGGTTTTTGCGTCGCATTAACATTTCTCCTATGTCACGCACTTGGTCTTTATCATTTGCGAACATCAAGTCATTCTTCTATATTCTTCAATCATCTCGTTCTCGAATTTGGTCTTGTCGACAACATTATCCAGTCATGATTTTGATCGATTTTATCTTGTTGCATCAATATGCGTGCTAATTTGTCATCATTTTGAACATCGTCAATCCTAATTAGGGTTTTGTCCTCTTTTCAATCTTATCAATTTTATCATCAATCTTTTGGACATCGTCAATCCTAATTAGGGTTTTGTCCTCTTTTCAATCTTGTCAATCATGTGATCGATTTGTCATCGATCGTTGTCATTGTTCGATCTTGTCATTTTGCGATCGATTTGTCATCGATCGTGGTCGTTTTCAATCTTGTCGTCTTGCAATCTATTTTGTCATCGATCGTGGTCGTTGTTAGATCTTGTCATTTTGCGATCATTTCGCTATCGATCATTGTCTGTCTTAATTATGTCAATTTGGATCAATTTGTCATTGTTCCTCGTCAATTGGCGCATTTATCAAATCATTTATCACATTAGTCATTTATCAATCCAAAATCAAATCAAATCGAGCCAATTATCTTTCAAGACCTAATTCGTCTTCCAGGGTTTTGTGATTTAATCATTTAACCTTGTGTGTCATTTCTTCTTCTAGGATTAAATAATTTATTTATTTATCCTAGGTCTTTGTGTCGCAATTAAATGTTTCATTTGATTGGCTAATTAATTATTCCTCTTTTTGTGAATTAATTAATAAATGAAAAATTATTAATTGATTCACCTATTTTCCTAATCTTTCATCAATTCTCTCTTTGTGAATTATTAATAAATGAAAAATTATTGATTAATTCACTAATTTCTAATTTTTATTAATTTCCATCAATTTCTTAATTCCTAAATTCTTAATTCTCTAATTTCCTAATTTTCTATTTTTTAATTTTAATTTCCTCCTATTTCTCTCCTAAATTTATGGAAATGACATAGAAATTTGTCATAAATCGTCATAAGTTCTTGACATAGAAATTTGTCATAGAATTTGTCTTGACATAGCAATTTGTCATAGAATTTGTCTTGACATAGCAATTTGTCATAGAATTTATCATAAAATTGTCATAAATCTTTGCATAGCAACATGTCATAATTTTGCTATTCTTGATTTGAATTTCTATTCGAATCACTATCATGCTAATTTGTTCATCTCTCCAATTCTTCTATAAATTGGATGATCTTCATCAATCAAGGCTAATAATTAAGAATTTGCTAATCAGATTATCAAATTTATGCTTCTAGTACTCTTGATCAATAATCAATATCCATCTTGCTTTCAATTGTGTGTGTGCACTTGTAGGTGAGATCCACAATCCAACCATTTGAAGAGAAAAGAAGAACAATGGAGCCGCATGAAGGAGCGTTCAAGTCATGTCTATGGTTTGCATAATCTTTCGTTTTTGAATGCTTTTATCTCATGTCTCTATTGAGTGTTGTTTAGGATTAGATCATTACATTTTTTGTTTTTGTGATTGAGCTAATGACTAATATTTTATCTGTTTTGTGATGATTTCCTATTTCCTAACGTACAGTGACGTTTTGTCTCACCGAAGTGAGTGACGGAAAATTATCTCCTCGCACCCCATACAAACTCCACACATACACGAGGACAAATACATAATGGATGTCATAAATAAAGTTAACATCTAATCATCCATAAAGAAATAACGCATAATCAACATTCATTGAATCACACGTCAGAACATAGTCCACCATAGCATAATATCTGAATAAAAACATCACTACATAATGTATCCACAAAACCCCTAAAAAGTCAACCATGGTCAAAAAGAGTGTCGAAAAAGTTTGATCAAGGGAAGGGTACTACATTGAGCCTTGTCTTGGTTGAAAGCTCTAGAGATTTGCTTACTTGGGTACCCATTCAATTTGAAAACTTAACGAAGATGGGACAACTCATGCTCTATGTTATCCTTATCACAAATCCAAAGGGCTCTCATGGTTAAGGTTTTAAGGATCCCAGACTTTTGTCTAGGGTGGTGATGGGAAGAAGAGTGGAGGTAGAGATCAGCATGTGTAGCCTTCCAAAACACCCTTCGGCCAAGAGATCCATCAGATTTTCTAAGAAGCGAGATATCAATGAAAGGGAGTTGGTTATCCACTTCAACTTCCTTGGTGAAGGAGATTCTAGGGGCTAAGCTATTGAGGTGAGCATGGAATTCTTCTAGTTTATAAGGCCACAAGTCCAACAAATATTGGTATCATCTACATGTTTCCACCACTTTGACTTGAGAGGAAAGGAGTGCAAAGCCAATTCCTCAAAATTCTCCACGTAAAGGTTTGCAACGACTGGAGATAGGGGGGAACCCATGGCCACTCCATCAACTTGCTCATAAATAAAACCTTGGAACGAGAAGAAAGTAGATCATAACCACAATTCAACCAAGGTTGCTAACTCATCATTTGATTTACGTCTGATTATCTCAATGGAGTCAACCTTGGTGAAAAGAGAAACGTGAAGAGAGAGAGTGTGTTTTTTTGTTGTTTTGGGTTTTGGGTTTTTGTTTCGATTTTGTAGTCTTACCATGTTGTTTTTCTTTAATTTTTTATTCATTTCTTTTTGTATTTTTTATTTTCTTCTTTCCTGCTTTCTTTTACATTTATTTAATTATTTCTTTATATTAACTTTCTTTTCTTTTTTATTTTGTTTTCTCCACCTTGTTTTTCATGTATTGTTCCCCTTTCTTCACTTCCTCTCCTTTTTAAGAGTGTCCCTCGGTCTGCAACAATCTCTTATATCCTGATGATGGATCACAAGGTGTGATTTGAAATGTTGATGGTGAAAAACTCTACAATAACAAATATTATTACAAGACAATTTTAAAAGAATGTTTTCGACAAATTCTGAAAATGTACAATTTCTGAAAATGTGTAGAGGCTTTAAACATTTTTACAAGCAACCTATTACACTCATCAATTTCTATTAGTTCCTATCCTAATAATGGAATTTCTACCTGTATGGAAACAAAATATTTTACCTATCTCATGAACTTTGATGGTTTATAGTTTGATCGATCCTATTGGTATCACACTAATGTAAAAGGAACATTTTAACATCACTATGGAATAGTAGCACCCTATTACTATTAGCACTTGAGTATACATGTTTCTTTCTTCTAAAGAAGTTATTACAAGACCAAGTTTTTAAAAGAGTTTAATTTAAATTTGAGAGTACCTTGAGATTTAAAAATATTTAGATGTATTTATCTGATCTCTTCAAATTCTAAAAATGTGTAGAGGCTTTTAACATTTTTACGAGCAGCCCATTGTACTCGTCAATTCCTATTAGTTCCTATCCTTGCCTAAAGATATAAAAACAAAAAAAATTACCTATCTCACAAACAACTTTGATGGTTTATATTTTGATTGATCATATTGGTACCATACTCATGTAAAAGGAACATTTTGGCATCACCAAGCTAACCTCTTCTTACATAAATAGTAGCACCCTACTTATATTAGTGCTTGAGCATACAAATTTATTTCTTCTAAAACAATGATATCACGAATCAATTAATTTTTAGCATTAATTTTGTTGTTTTCATTTTTGTGAGGTATAGCAAAAAGCTTATTTAGCAATAATTGTGTTTTAGATTAAGCAATTAAGTCCCACCAAATCTCCTATCATCCAAAACCGCTATACCAACATTTAACAAGAACTATGCCTCAACACCATACATTCCCTTTCAATTTCACACTCCACATGTAATATGCAAACACTAAGGATAACCTTAATCATAGTTTTAAAAATGAAAACATAATCCTTGGAGGGTATGTGAATAGCTTTTAAGAAAAAATGAAGATGAAAATTTCATTTTAAGAAAGACATTTTTTAAGAAATTAGATTTCAGCCATACTCAATAGATTTGAAGTAAAAAGATATGGCACTTTAGCAATCAAATATCTAGGAATGGTAAAGCATTCTACAATAAAATGACAAGACTCTAGATAATGAGATTTCACTTAAAAATATACTATTTGTTAACCAGCATGAAAAGAAATATAATATTCAAGCACCAATCATGTCTCTATCATAACAAATTCATCATCAATTATTTTTTTTCCCATGAAATTTATTTGCCATTTCATTTTAAAAACCAAACTATCCCAGAAAAATAAAAATGCATGCACAACTAAACTGTTAATTGATTTTTCGAAAACAGTGTCACGTACCTGAAAAAATTGTAAAATAAGAACCATAATACCCAATAGATCTTCCCAACTCCTTTGTACAACAATCGATCTGATAATTTATTTATGTAAGTACCATAATAAAAATGAGAAAAGGATCAAAACATATCTTAAATACTCCGTAGAGCAAAAATTACCTTTGCTTCTGAATCTGTCAAAGTTTTCTTCTGCCATCTCCACCAGTTTAGGGACACCTTCAACCCAAGATATGGATCCATATCCTGCCAGTTTTAGAACATGCTTTTCCTTATTGTAGGAATTGGATAAGAAATGACAAATTTAGATGTTACCAGACTACGTTTCTTCTCCTCTCTCTTCTCAGAATTCATATTAATTTGTTCTGACAAAACCATGTAAGTCCTCCACTTTATTGTTGGCTAATTTTCATCTAGCATATTCATTTATTGTACAAGACAATAATAATGACTGCAACTTTAAAAGACTTTTATAGAAAAACATTTTCAATATGGCAGAAGCATAGGATTCCATTATAAGTTGACACCTCCCATGCCTCTTATCTTTTAATTTCATTACATTCAGATAAAGCAAACAGAAGCGTGCCCTGTCTCATCTTTCACTTGAGCCTTAATCAATAGCCTTCCATAAATATTAATTTTTTGAAGTAGTAAAACATTGTATAGTAAGGTTTTTGTTAAACAATGTGATAAAAAATAATCTCATGACTGGATCTGCCAAGAAAGAAAAGATTCTAAAATAACTTTATTAAAGCAGTAATCAGTATTATTTTAAGAGCATTTTAAGTAGGGTCATTGCAGAAAAATAATATACTTTAACATAAAGTAGCAGATTGCTCCATGGGTAAAATCCAATGATATATTTACCATAAATCTGAACACGGGTATTACTGTGATGTAATGTCAGTTTCAGTAAGGAATTTATTAATTTTATTGTTGAATGGTTCATTCTATATTTTGTTGTAGGGAGAAAATGTACAATTAATCTTTTATATATTCTACATGTTATCTATATTTTTCTATATTTTGTTGTAGAGAGAATTTTTATTTAACTCAGTCTCATTCCTATATCTTAAAAGGTTCAAACTGAATTTCAGATGTGATCTTGTCTCCTAACATTATTGCGACCATGGGTCCATCCCCAGTTTAAATTTTTTGATGTTTATTCCAAACAAACCATTTGCAAAATTTCGATCATCAATTTAAGCAACAAATTTTTCAAATTGAATGCTCAGGACATCATATTTGAAAACGGGCAAGACACTGCTTATCCATTTACCGAGATCGAAAATCATATTAGATGATATCAAGAACATTGCCAAGCACTACATTGACATTCTACACCTAAGATACCACACTTGAACATCTAAAGGCATATCTTATGTCATCTCTTGTGTCATGGGAGATTCATATTTCGCCCCTGTTGCAACAAATACCTAATAGAGGCACCACTGGTTCTGAAACAAATATCAATCACTTATGTACAGATACCACTACTGTATTGCACCATGTTCTGAAACGGAGTAGAGAGCAGGGACTAATGGGTGATAAAATTTGCAACTGATAACAATGATAAAATTTGTAACCTGATAATAGTTGAATGTATCTATATATTAAAGATATAATATTCCCACAATTTCTAATATTGAGTACAAATTACAGACTGTTCATATTTCCAAATCAACAAAATGAGTTAAGAAAGCAAGTCTTATCTCCTCAACTAGTTATTAGTTCCTGCCTAGAATTATAGTGGAAGGGCTAACGTTAACCAATGATTAAAACATTTTTTCCTGTGTATCGAAACTCTCTTTTGCTCCTGTTAATTTATATTATGAAGATTGAAGATTAAAATGTGTTCAGAAGTTGACAAGCGAAAAATTTGACAGGCTGTTATTGGCCTCTGCAAAAAGGCAGCAAAAGCAAGAGAATGCACTTCCCAACAGATCTCCGTAACCGCATTGCAGATTGTCAGAACACAATTTCACATGATGACTAGGATTATTAGTTGCAGCCAGAAAGCATACACTTAAAGTTAGAACAGTGATTAATGCATATGCATCCAACCAATTACGATTGCGATTTTTTTAATGTTTGGTTTAATGCTAATGTTCAATGATGAAAATGCATGATATTTAGAGCTTAAATTTATTAAACATATTTTTTCGTGACTTTTTTTTATGTTTGGTTAAATGCTAATGTTCAATGATGAAAATGCAAGATATTTACGGCTTAAATTTATTAAACATATTTTTTCGTGACCTGATTGGGATTTCTTCAGCCCTGACATATGTCAAAGAGAAGTGCGAATAACCAAGCTAGAGAATGTGCAGAGGTAGAGGAGACTGTCAGAAAAGAAAAGAAGCTCCAAATATGAGACGCATCCTGGATAGTTGGGAGAGGTCCTGCATGTAGAGATGGTGTGTAGAGGCAAAATATGGACAGAGATGGTATGTAGAGGCACATATGGACATGTGTTGCTCAAATTGTGGTGTATGACAGTATAAAAAATTAGCATATGCATAAGGTACTATTCATCGACTTTAAACATTCTGCAGCACAATGTGGGTAAGTGTTAGTGGTTTTGTTCTTTTAATCTGGTAATTTTTTTGAGATCTTGTTCTGTTCTCATTGGCTTTTACTGAACATTTGTGGCTATGTTACCAGAAACGAGAAACGTGAAACGTGACGGCAACCGCAATGCAACGAAAAACGGAATTTAGAAAGGTTGCCCATAAGAAACGGTATTACATATATATTTTTTTATAAAATCAAAATATTAAAAAAAATTAAAATTAAAAAATTCAAGATACAAACAAATGCTAAATAGATATTAAATACTTTATAGAAATAAACTCATAAATCTCTAAAATACCCTAGGGCGAGGACCTCATCTGTCTGTCCAATGCTCTGCATAATCTACCAAAGAAGGGTTGCTGTAAAATCTACCAGTGTTTGAAGTCATCCGCTACTTAAAAATATATTAAATCTATATGCATGACAAACTGCTGGTTAACTCGTGTAAGTGGTGAGTTAATAGCCTAAAAGGACGCAGCAGACAGTGGCAAGCACAAAAAACTGGCAGATATTTTTGCTACAAACTCCTTCACAGCCGATTGGAACGGTCAGATGGCTTAGAAACGGCCGTTTCAGACGGGAAACCCGTTTCGACGGTCGAAACGCGAAATGGGGCTTTCCCGTCGCGTTTCTGGTAACTAGGATTTGTGGCATGTGAGCTGAAATATCACAAACAACAACAGCAACATCACCAAAGTCACTCTCCTGGAAGAGCTCCTTGCCCCGCAGCCTGAAGCAACTGTCTCCCTGCGTAACTCTTTGTGAAATTCAATTACCTAACTTTTTGTGAAATGTAGCCATTAAACAACTACGCTTTGCGCTGCGATAATGTTATCCCTTTAAATCTAGATTTCATGCCATCAGAACCCTTAAATGTAGGATCACGATAACCTTTTGGGATATCTAGATGATTTGGTCCACCAGACAAGCTGTAGATTTCTGTCGATTTAAAGAAGAGAGTGGATTTTGAATAAAGGAAGTTACAAAACACTCTCACCATATACTCTAGGTCCAAAAAGAAATTTGCCACTATTGAAAGACTTGCATAAGAATTTTCTGAAGGTTCAACACAAATTGTGTCAGGCTGCTCAAAGAAAAATGCTATTGTAAAGAAAAATGGGCAAAGTGCAAAAACAAATAATCTATCTCATTAACATAATATGATTTCATTTCATCAATTAAACTGACTAACTTAATTAAAGTCAGAATACAGAGCAGAGAAATATTAGCGTTTAGTGTTTTCTAGTCTCTAAATTTTTTCAGCACAGGGCTGGGACGTCCTCAAAACTTCCCCATTGTGTTTGACCTATAAATATACTCTAGCTCCAAATAGATATTGGGTATCATTCAAAGACTTGCATAAGAATTTTCTGAAGGTTCTACACAAATTGTGTCAGGCTGCTCAAAATGTTGTTGTAAGAATTATGGGCAAAGTGCAAAAACAAAAAATATATCTCATAATCATTATATGATTTTTATTTCATCAATAAAACTGACAAACTTGAATTAATGTCAGAAAACAGAGCCGAGAAACAATAGCGTTTAGGGCTTTCTAGGCTTTTGTTCTCTAAATTTTTTGGACACGGGACCGGAATGTCCTCTAAACTTCCCCATTCTTGAGCTTCTGAAATGTCTTAGTTGCAAGGTATGACCTATAAATACTGAGGTACGCTGGTAGCTATACCCGCTATACACAAGACAGATTTCCTTTCCTTGAACATTGCAGGAAACATAGGCTCCAAACAATTCCGCTGCTTCCATCCATTTCTGCATGGAAACACATCCAGTTTCGTTTTGGCAGGCGTAAAGCCAACTTCTGCATCGTCAGTATTCTCCCCTATGCCAACAACCCCGCATTCCAGCTCTGCTCGGCCCCCCAGCTTGGCTTCCCCTGTTTCAACAGAAACTGCCAAGCATCTATGCAAAGTGTGGAGAACATAGACAAAGAACGTAACTACTGGCTCCACTCATGGGTAATGTGGCTTCGTACGGAGTCTAACAATTTCCTTAGTAAATCATAAGTGCCTGATGATCAGATCTATGGTAGGTGCTCTTATTAGTTATTAGTTCTCTCAAACTTATCTTTCACACAAATAGACATGCCCTCTTACGCCTTGCCAGATTTGAGGACAGTTTTTACTAGCATCAAACACCAAATCATTACCTTCATAAGGTACACTTCTCTCAGACTATCCAATAGCGTCATCCATCCAAGCTACCTGTAGCATGATTTCAACACTAGGATAGGGTTTTCGTCACCTTTATTAACTCCAGACATGGATCCTTCATCTATTACATATAAACCCGCTTCAAAACATCTAAACATTCTATATAACCTGTCTCTTACGTCTTGGAAGATTTATATTTCACCCCTGTTGCAATAAATCCCTAATAAAGGCACCACAATGGTTACGAAACAAATATCATTCACATGTACAGATACCTGAGGACAAATCAGTCTGCACAGACATAACCATACCACTATCGGATTGAACCATGTTCTGATACAGAGTAGAGATAGCAAGGACTAATAGTTGATAAAATTTGTAACCTGATACCACAAATTTTAATATTTTCAAAGAAAAACTGTGACTTTTAACCGTGTTAAAACAAAATAGCATAGACGGCCCCATTTCCTAAACAAATTTATAAATAAACTGCATTGCAAATCTCGCAGATAGGGCCAAAGATCATTGAATTTGCAAATCAAACCTTTTTAACACAATGTGCTTCTTCATTCAAAACATATTCTCCTAAAACTTAAAAAGGGGTTTCCAAGGAATAAGGAATCACGCAGATCCGTTTAGAAGATCTACCTGTCTCAACGACTTCCTTAAAAGAATTTGACTGAAGCTGCCCTTTTTCTCCATTTCCAATCCAACGATCGTGGCAAAAGAGCGTTGTTTAGAACAAAGGGTCCAACGCGAAACAATCTCCGGACAAAACTGCCAGACAGATCCTTCTGAACACTTCCCGCCGAATCACCTTTAGGGTTTCATAGCAGAGCGGAAACGGGCTCTATTTAAGTTAGAACCCTATTTTTAGAGTTATGAATTTTAGTTTAATATACATATATTTTATATAATAATTAATATGGATTTTAATATATTTGTTTTAAAATATTTTGAAATATTACTTATTTATTTAAGAGTTATTTTATTTTTTTAAAGCTATTTTACTTTTTTTTTTTAATGAAGATTTAAAGATTAATCTTTTCTGTAATTTTAGTTAACTAGGCATCGATGGTGTTTTGAGAAGCAATGAAGGGAATAGGATTGGGTCTACAATAATTAAATTTCTAATAGACAAACAACAAGGTTGAATTCCATCATGTTTGGCTTTTCTATGTGTAAAACCTTAAATATTAAGAAGGTGCATATAGAGAGAGATTCATTCATAGCTATCAACTTATGCATAGACGCTATACACCAAATTGGAAGCTCAAAATGTTAGTAAAACAATGCCTTACACATCTAACCAAGGAAAGTTAATTGAACATGTTTTTAATTGAAATAATAGTTTAAAGAACTTATATGACTTATAGTAGCATGATTTAGATGTTAATTTTTCAAACATATTATGATTATACATGTATATAGACTAATAGTCTTACATTCTTGTCTTTTTTACACAACAACCAATCAGGTTTATAGCCTTGATGACTACACTTGGAACATTGGAAGAAGAGAGGCAAGAGGTATACCTTTTTTTATATTCTCGATATTATGGTTATATGCACATGTACATTCATTTTATTGCAATCTTGTCATTTTTTTTAATACGAAATTACCATAGTTGTTTCATCCATGATGATCCCTCCTAGATCAACTAGACAAGCATCACAGGAGGTATACATTTAGATAGAAGTAGATATATGTTTAGTTTATATTTCTTTGTCAATAATTATATATTAACTTGTATCAAAATTATTTTACCTAGCATAGTCCTATTCACGATTTGGCAATGCCATGGATCCTCAACCTTACCGATATGGTAGGACTCCTAATCATCAAAGGGGACCATCATTTGCTAAAAAAAATTGGCAAAAATTCAAGACATGAGGCAATAAACAATTCATAGTTCAATATGTTGATTTTGATGTTAATTTTGTTGAACACGTCGTAGGATTGAGCGGGGGGGGTGAATCAGTCTAGATCAATTCCTTTCATATGTATATAACAATTAAACTTATACTATAATTGCAAAGCTTAAAATCACAAAACACATTCAACACATGAACACTGGATTTACATGGAAAACCCTACGAGGGAAAAACCACGGTGACAATCACACTCATAATATAATAAAATTGATTACAAGGTTTTAGGATCGTTGTCAAAGAGAAATATGCACCTAATGTACTTGCAATGCTGAGGTGCACAACCTTGAAGAAAGATACAAAGAGATTTGCATAACTAAGATGCACTGTCTTAGGGCAAGATACAAAAGTCTACCAATAAACTCATTGTCCATTGGTAGACGAGAGAAATAGTTGAAACTAAAATGAGTAAGATATCCTGATCATGAAATTGACCTTGAACCTAGATATCAAGTGAACAATAGCATGGCAAGCATATATGATCGTTGTCGCTTTGAAGATGTTACTATCAATGCACTTCTCAACTAACTTTTACACATCACTAACACAAAAATCTACTCGAATATTATTCTTATTCATTTCACAATCATTCATGCTCATTTCATACCTTTTCACATACAACCATACATTCTTATATACAAATTTCTTCATCAAAACCCTTAATTAGCAATATTACATAAATTAGGCCATCTGGACCTAAAACAATCACATTGGTCTTCCCCAAAAGATAAAGGGGACCCAAACACATCGTAATACATTCATTCAAGTAGATACCAACAAACCACACATGCTACCATAATCTCCAATATTGATGCCAAACGAAACGTGTAGAAAGATAATGAAACACATCAACCGGTCAAACCAAAAAATTATTTTAATGCAAAGTACTTAGTGTGGATCACCACACACCATGGGGAGATCCGTATCAACACACTAACTCATTCTCCAAAGCTTATCTGAACCAAAAGAACATGATTCAAACAAGATAGATCAACTGAAACAATTGAGAATCGGCACAAAAAAGCATGTCAAGCACAAACCAACGTAACTAACTTGTGAAACAAAACCAACACTTGAAAGTTGAACTATAATATTGTGCAAACTAAATGAACATGTCCTCCAAATGGTAATCCTTGAATCCTCATATCCGAAAGCCACCGAGTAATTTTTGAACCATCCTGATAGACAACCATACTATAAAAAAAACAATAACAACTAACCTCATCATCTGAGCAATCAGAGGGCTTGCACACATGATAGTACATCATTCACATAACATAAATATTATAACCAAATTTGCGCATCATGATCTTCATAATATAAAAGGATCATGCAAAACATTCATCCACTGGAACATTAAATATTATTTCCAGCATACTAAAACTTCTTGTACTGTAACCTTTTGAAAACAACTTATGTATGCAAAACATCAATACCAAGCAACATGATAACGTCTGAACATATGGTTCTGGATCATATAAATTACTGAACACTTGCAATCAAAAACGAACAACAACCATGGATAACATATAAGACTAGTATCCATGACAAAACAATGCATTAGCAACCATCATCTTTGAGTTTACATACATCTAAGTATCATAATTGGATATATATTGCATACTTACACTAGTTGATTGTGATAAACAAGGCAATGTACCATTTTTTGCACATAGGACACAAATTTTTTTTCTTGCATATTAAAGCTTCCTCAGCATAACTATCAAACAACATATCAGTTACCACAATTGTAGATGTCAGGAAAGACACCACCACCATCAGACAAAGCATCAACATCTGAACATAAACAACAACATATATGCTAGTATTTTTGAACCATGTAGTCTGCATGACTGATCATCAACTGAGCACCAGACAAATGATTAATAACTAAAGAACTGGACAAACACATCAAATGATCACTGGGTAAAACATCAACTGAAGCATATCAACTGAACATCAAACAACTCATAAAATCATCAATTGAACATCATCAAACCATCAACTGAAACACATTAATTGAACATCATCAGACAAGTAGAACATATTCAACATCTATGAAACTGACCAACTACATCAACTGATTGAGACAAACACCTAACAAGTTTGACAATTGTAGATTATGTTAGGGTTTAGGCAAATCCAGAGCAAATACAAATTAACAATTATATGCAGATACAAACACAAAAGATGAAGAAAATTGCATAACACAGATAACATAGAGATTTAACGTGGTTCACCCGAGATGGGATACATCCATAGACCACAGTCATCCAATCTTTTCTTATTATCCAGTAAATCGGTACAACACCATTACAATGCCCTTTTACATTCCAGACGCTTATAATAAGCAATTTTTATTGCAACATACAAAGTTGGCTAACAAAGAATAACCCTACCCCTAAAGGAATATTATCATAATCTTATCCCCATACACGTATTATTGTACTTGTATTCTCATACTCTCATATTCTCGTATTCTCGTACTCTCGTATTCTCGCACTCTCATATTCTCGTTTCACTAAGCTAAGCTTAGGTGCTTTTTCCTTTTATTAAATTAGGCTAACATTAGCTTAAATTGTCTCATTCATTATGATTGTGACACTTAGTGCATGTTAGTTTAATATAGACTTTAGGATTTTGCATCTAAGGTTACATTCATCATTTATAAGGATTAATTCATTTATTGTAATTGAGTGCCTCCAATATTGTATCTCCAATAATCTATTGTGCAATAATACAAAATTCTCAAGTTGTTATTGAGCATATAATTTTTGCTTGATCTCTTTTGTGTGATAGGTGTTTTGCTTGCAGATGATTCTTGGCTCATGTGTGTATGTGTATGTGTATGTGTATGTGTATGTGTATGTGTATGTGTATGTGTATGTGTATGTGTATGTGTATGTGTATGTGTATGTGTATGTGTATGTGTATGTGTATGTATATGTGTATGTGTATGTGTATGTGTATGTGTATGTGTATGTGTATTGGGTATGTGCATGTGTATGTGCACACATGTATATACATGTATATATGTGTATGTATATACATATATGCATACATATAAACGTATGTATATGTGTATATCTATATGTTTGTATGCATGTATATGTATACATATATACATATACACACACATATATGTATATGTAGGGGGTCTTAAGTGACCACTTTTTCCCTAAATTGAGTTAAACCTAAACTTGGAGGAGTGATTTGAGACTCGTGCACTCAAATTTTGAAGATACCAAAAGAACAAGAATTATAGTCTCTAAATCTAGTTTCTAGACTACTAAAGTTTTTCAAAAATTGAGAGATAAAGATACCAAAAGGTCCTTTAATTACTTGTATATGTATACATATATATGCTTACATATATATATATATATATATATATATATATATATATATATATATATATATATATATATATATATATATATATATATATATATATATATATATATATATATATATATATATATATATATATATATATATATATACTTGACATACACATACACATATGTACACATACCTTCACATACACATATATACATATGCATATGCATATTTATACGTATACTTGTGTATATATATGTATATGTATACATATACACCCATATGTATATGTCTACGTATATGTATACATATATAGATGCATATATACACGTATACACGCACATGTACATGTGTGTGTGGTGTGTGTGTATACCTATATATACTTCATATTTTTAACTTTAATTTTTTATATTTGTTATGGTGTTTGTCACCCTTGATTATATTTACGACACATTTAACTTTTTCTCTATCTAATACATGTCATTGGTGTGTCATGTACCCGGATTCAAAGTATCCCTGCTATCATAAATCTTTATATATAGTTTAGAGTCTTAGTTCTTGAAGGACATGAATGCTCCCTAACACTATTGCCCAACTTGAATTTCAAATCTAGTGTCATACTAATAATCAAATTAAAAAATCAATCATCCCTACTACATTTCCTAATAGATACATGTTTGAGAAAAAATAATAAAATTATTTTTCTTCTCCATTTTGAAGGTTTTACTAGATGGTTATTTTCACTAGTTATCATGCATATTTTCTCTTAATTTATGATATATAAGTTTCAAATAAAATGTCAGCTTAAGTACATTTCACTATCACGAAACACACCTGCAAATACGTTGTTTTGATAGTTCATGTGAGATCCATCTCTCATCTCAATTTATTTTGCCCTACCTCACATAAACTTGTAAAATTCTCTCCATAGCCCATAAAACCCTAATTTCTAAAATCTCTTTTTCAATCCTCCATCACTATAGACCGACATTTTTTTAATCCTCGCTAGTAAATCCTTTTGGAATACTAGAGTGATAAATTCACCTCCCTAGTCTTCTTTCCACTACACTATTACATACCACCATAGTTTTAGATAACCTCATAGGGATTGACAGTGGCAACCAACCTTCACTTAGGAGTCACACCCTGTCACCCTCCCACTTTTACCATGTACTTGACAGATGAAACATGTAACCATAAGGGAAAAATTGAGATACTCTTCCATTCATAAATATCCAATTTTCTCTCTTCAAACTTTTGATGGCTACATATCATCATAGAAGACTCACATTCAAAATATGCATGTGTCATATGCATTAGATATTTTTGGTATCTTGTAATATTTGTAGTCTAAAAAAAGGCTTAGTCATGATGACCCATTGAGGAAAATATTGTCCCTTAGACATGATCAACCATACCTTAGATATCAAAAATTAACAAATTTATGAAACCTTTCAACAAGAAGACACATGACCTAATTTTTTTTAATTTTGCATGTGGATGATTGTAATTCCAACTATATGTCTTTCCTAGGTATGATGTGTATGTCCTATGATTAGATGTTAAACATTTTTTATCAACCAATATTTCTTGATGGTATGAGGGAGAGAATATATATTATACACATCGATTTCTAGTGGCAAGTAAGTTCCCAAGCCCAACTAGCCATAGGTGCATTAAAAACATGCATAATTGATGGTTCATATATGGGATGCATAAGGTTATTAGGGGCTTCCTTTGTACTCAAGGGTATGTGAGGTGTAAGTATATGAACAAGAGTTCATATATACAATCCTATGCTCATAGAGAAGTCTACTTCCACTTCACCTTGAGTCCCTATGAAAAAAAGTGTTGAAAGGCTAAGCCAAACATGGCAGTTCTCCATTGAGGTACAATTTTCACTCTTTCCCACTTTGTATACTTCAATGTAACATCTCATTTAGGTCATATTCTAAGGTGATTATATCTTTAGGAAAACCCCTAGAGGAATGGGAAACCATTTTTCTCTAAGATTATTTGCTAATGTGAGGAAAGGCTACATACAACAAAGGCCTTCTTGATGTGAAAATGATAAAAAAACAAGATATTAAGGTGATTTTAATGGTCTTCGGGATCACCCTTCAATTTAAGGAGAGTGCATTAACACCACTTTTCTTACAAGAATAATAGAAAATTGTTCAATTGCCCTAGAAATATTGCAATGAGCAACTAAGATTGTTTAAATTGATGAGTACTTTGGCAAGTAAACCTAAACACAAAAAAAAATGATTGTTTCATAGAAAGGTCTTTGTAGTGATTTAGTTGCACAAAATAGGGTTTAGGTTGCAAATATGACTAGTATACAAATTAAACCCAAAGTAAACTAACCCACAATGATGCACAAGGTAGTAATGTCAAAATCTAGGCATAGATAGCTCAAAAAAACTTGGAGGTAGTGTAGTGGAGAAGAGTCATTGTAGTAGAAGAGAGGTTTTCATGGTAGAGAAAAGGAAACATAAGAGGAAATGTAGGACTTGTGACAAATTGAGGATGGTGTAAGAAAATGTGTAAGTACTAAACTAGATACCTATGATATAAGTTAGTGGAATGCCCCAAAAATGGTAAAATTGTATAAAACAGAGGATAGTGAACATTGGAAAATCATATTAGAATGTTACTGGACGAAGAAAAACACAAAAATAGAGAAATGCAAATATAGTGAATATAAAAATGGCTAATTTGGGGTTGGAAAAAAATGTGTTGTAAGGGATCGTATGTGGCTAGAGAGGTAGACAATGATTCAAATAACAGTGGTTTCAAGCAAATCTATGATAAAAATCTCAGAAACTTATAAAATAAAATTGGTTAATCTATAATAAGATGGTTATAAAATGACGATTTTTTTTACTTGAAGATTAAAAATCCACATACAAAGATTGAATATAATTAGAAAATAGTGAGAAGAAGGAAAAAATAAGAGGAAGGGTGCAAGTTTGCCAGTACTAGGTCATTGAGTAAAGGTTTCATAAGAGAGAGCATCCATGTTAAGAAAACATATTTGTCAATTTAAGTCATGGGTATGTTGAACTGCCATACAATCAAATGATAACAAGAGATATACAAGTAAATTATGTTAATCTACAATAAAACATGTTAGGAAATGATATATAAGCTAACTAAAATTTTAGAAAATATTCAAAACAACTAACAACATTAGAAAAAGGAAGAGAAAAAGTGAAAATTGTATAAAGAATATTGAGCCAAGTTTCTACTTGGCTAAGGGGAAGAAGCATCACAAGAGTGTGAAGGAATTGAAGCACATAGGTGATGCTAACACATATAGGGGTGAAGGTGTTGACTCATAACCTACAACTTGAAGTCACAAAAAAAATTTAAAATAGATTGAATTGGGAGCCTCCCCGAGCATTGCCAAAAATATGGATCATGAGAAAAAAAAAGAAAAAGAAAAAAATTCAAACACAAAGAAAGTGCTAGTTTTGCCAAGATCATTGATTTAAAAACTAGCATCAATGAGTCACACAAGACAAAAAAAGTTACACACTTAGTCTATGAAATTGGAAATAACTTGATGCAATACAATAATAATTTGAATAGAAGTGTACGTAAGATGTACAATGTTTGCTTGCTTATATAGAAAAGCAAGTGAAGTGTGAAGGTAGGGAATGATCTCTAACTACCCTCTATATGTAGAACACATATGAGTAAAGTTGACAAGTGTATAGGCAAACATTATAGGCATATGCAATAGGTCTCTAACCCTAGGTGAGTACACATGTCTCAACCACATGAGGTGAGACAAATCTCCAAATATCCTCTCAGTAAACTTAAGTCAATGTGAATAGGTCATCGTAGGAAGTGGATAACTACTTTTAGAACTAGGTATGTAATGATTCCATTTACACTAACACCCCCCTCAAGTGAAACTAAGGGATTAATGCATACAACAATGACAATGATGGGTCCTGGCTACTAGCCATGTTAGGTAACCATGTACAATGCAAGTTTCCCATAAAGTGGAGAAAGGTAGAAAACCATGTGGGAAAAAAAGTACCCTCCAAAAGAGAGATAAGATAAAATATGCATAAAACGGTCACCCTCATAGGAGAGATAAAATAGGAATATGTAGCCTCCCATAAGATGATGCTCAAATGCTCCATGTGTTGCTTGTTTTGAAGAAACTTTAGATGCTCTTGGTGAAACACCTCTAATTTTGATGTAAAATTTAATTGTGGATAAACAATCCATATTGAAAGCTAAAAGTGCATAACACTTAGATTTATCCATTGCCTTAGAAAATTCAAAACTTGATGAAGAGTCTATGCTAGATTTTGAAATCCCATGTTGCTCAAGAGGATGTGTTAGGTGATGAATCCTTTTGTGCATACATATGTTCTCATTATATCTCAGTTTCTTGCAAAATACAAATTTCAGTTTTTCTTTATTTATTTTCCCTTTATATGAAAAAGTGTTAATTTGATTGGAGGATTGCTTGTCTTCTTTACTTTCCTTATCCTATGATATTTTTGTTTCTCCCCTTTGTTTGAAGCCTTTGGTTTACCTTTTCCTACAATGAAGGCTTGAGGTTTTGTGGTCTTCAAAGTGCCCATCTAGATTACCTTGTTTTGCTCCATTGTTAAGTCTGTAATGAAATTATCCAGAGATGACATCTTCCATGCAGCTCCAAGAGCTCTTTTAGTGGAATAAAAGATGGATACAAAACCATAATATTCAAAACTTAGTCTTGAAAGAATAGAAAGGACCAACTTATCCTCTTTCTTCCCTATGCCACATTCTTTAAGTAGCAACCTTAAAGATTTGAATTTTGTGAAATAGTCATCCAAAGTGTCCAAGTCTTTTGGACTTAAACTTAAGAGTTCATTTTTAACTCGTGACTTATTAGTTCAAAAACCTTCCCAAAGAGTTGTTCAAGGGCTAGGGAAACTTCATTGGGTGTTCTGGAGATAGATTTAGACATAGCAAGCTAAAGCCTTGATCACATTTAAGTTAAATCATTTTTCTTTATCTTTTACTGCATTAGGCTCTTTTTCTATACCCATAGTTACCTTATATAACCCTTGATTCTTCAACATAAGAGAAATGACCAATTTCCATTTGATAGTTGAAGGGTGTTAAAGGCTTAATGGATATCTAAGATATCAAGCATACACCATGAAATAAATATAAGATATCTAGCAGTTTAATGAACGAATGACTAAAATTTGCAACTCTTGTTATCCTTTTTTCTTCAAATAGATTACACATACATTTTCTATGCATGTAGAAAATATGTGCCAAAACTAATGAACGTGAATCTTATGGTGTGCTAGAGTGATGTGGATCGCCTAGTGAAGAAGGTTGTTGAGAATTTGATTTCTATACATATCTAAAATGGTGCCTATGATAATGGAGGTGTAAAGGTTGATGAATTCAACAAAATGCTTACTTTTGAAGGATTGAAGGCTTGCATAGGGAGTTATGGAGACTTCCAAGATGATCCAGCGATAGCAAGTTAATAAAAGATTATTGATTCAGTTTGCAACTTTGATGGTTAATGAACAAATTCGACCTTTATAGGCTAAAATCTACTTTCAATGATCTCAACACAACAACTGAAGATTGAAAGCTATGACTTGATACTAGATCATCTTTCTTCCATAGTTGCCTCTCGTCACTATTTTACAAACATGTATTTACTTCATATTATATCAAATCCAAATTGTCATGCTATTATTGGGTGTTGTGCTAGGTGTGTAGAGGCGGATGACTTAAATCACATACACTAAGCTTTGACTTCTAGGCTTAAAAGTGTTAAACACTCAGAGTCGATTGACATTCTTTAGACTTAATATGTTTCTTAGTGTGTGTAGTTTTAAAGTTGGTCGAGTGTAGAGGCCACCAAGTGAAATATTGAAGTTGGACACCTGTAATCTAAATGTTGCTGACAGAGATGAACTTGCACCAAATTTGAGACTGCGGGAAGAGAGTGAATGGGGCCACCTCAAGTGTTTGGATGCCTCAAAAAGGTACAAACTTTTTCTGTACTCTCTCTAGAAGCTAATTTATGGCTGGAATGAGAGGCATGGTATAAAGGTGCCACTATTACCTTGCCTTTATCTCCTCATATGAAGCCTTCTCTACAACAACAAAATATGATGGAAAAAATTGCTATGCTTTTCACTACTTGCTCACAAAATAGCTCCTCGACAAGACAAAACTATTTAGACCTTGCTTTCTATTTCACCTCCATTTGATAGATAAGAGGGTGAGTGCCAAATCTTGAGAAACCTCTTGGAATATGCACCCACTCCCCTCCCCCCACCCTCTTATTGTGCATACAAAAATATGGAAAAATGTGTGTGGTTGTGCAATTCAAACCATCATCATAACTTTACTCTCATGAAACCCCTAAATTGCTTGACCAATGCTTGAGAATCCATGAGGGACTAGGATGAATGAGATGCCTCTAAGTGACACCTTTTTAGCGGTGCACTTAGAGAGTGTAAGGATTGAGAGGATTTATATGGTTGAGATTAATTTGATTTGATCAAATGGTGAAGATCAAAAGTATTAATACAAGTGTGAGATGGATACAGAGAAGTGTTATATGACATGTGAGTACTCTAAAAAATGTATGATAGATCACATGGGGATGTCGGATGTTATAGGTGAGGGCTCTCATGTGTGTAAGGTAGATCAAAAGTATTAATATAAGTTTGATAAGCATATAGGGAAGAGTTATATGACACGTGAGTACTCTAAAAAATATATGATAGATCACATGGGAGTGTCGGATGTGACAAGTGAGGGTTCTCACTATTTTCTAGGATAAATGTATATCCCACATTATAATATTTGACAATTATCTCAAAATATTGAAATCTTTAGCAAACATAATATAAAATATTTTCTAAGTATCCTCAAATCATTTTTGGATATGTAGAAAAATACTCACAAAACATTGGCAATGTATTTCATCAATCTTACACAGGTGGTTGTAAAAATATTCACATAACAATTTATGGGACTTCTTGGATGGACATAAAATAATTTATTAAACACAATATCCCAATACAAAAAAATATAGCACCAATAATAAAATCTTGAGATACACTCACAAACCTTCATTCAACACACTACAAAGAACAAACTTAAACTTCACTATTTTATTCCAAACTGAAATAGAATGCCTCCAAAACTTGGGTAGATCTAGAATAAAAAATGAACAAAATAAGCTTATGATACAACATCAAAATAATCTATGATAAACCACACCAGAATAACAATCCACTTGCATGTATACTATTGATATGTGGTAACTAATCAACAAAGTACTGTACACTCAACACGTATCCTCGTCGGGGTTCGGGGCTAGGCTGAGCCTCGAGAAAGCGAGTGAAGGCCGCTACGGGGGTTTGGGGGTGACAGCCCTCGAGAAAATTTGAAAACCGACATTGTAATAAAACCCTAAAAAGGCCGACTTTGTTTGTTGCCTTAAAAACGCATGTTATAAGCGGCTGGGATGCTTAAGGCATTATAAGGTTGATGTACTATTTTTGATGGATAATAAGAAAGATTGGATGACTGTGTATGGTGGACGTAACCCATTTTGGGTGAACCACGTTAAATCTTTGTGTTATTTGTGTCCTGTTTTATTTCTTTATCTTTTGTATTTAAATCTGCATATAATTGTTAGTTCATATTTGCTTCGGATCTGCTTGAAACCCTAACATATACTTCACTTGCAACACAACACTATAAAACAACCAACTACTCCAAATTGAAAGGTGAATCTCCAAAATTCTAGGGCTGATCTCAAATACCCAAAAATACAAAAAAAAAACCTTACTTTTATAGCAGAAAACCATAGTCCACAAATCAACACAACTTCACTAGCAACTATGGAGTCCAACTTAACCTACAACCTACAATCAATACAAAACAAAAAACACTAAAAATGTTACAAATACTTATGATCTAATGCAACTCATGAGTGAAGTTTCTCTTTGAACCAAAGAGGTGTTATCCTACCCATTCTAGCCTTATGATATTTTTACCCCATAAGGTAGAAGATTTTCTAATGGTGATTGTATGAAAAAATTGCTATACCCTATTATGCAAGCCCCAAATCACTTGTATACACATTCATGTTAGGATTGACAAGCACAATTCAATGTCGAGGTTTGAAATATGTTTGACACCCAACAAGGAGAATTTTTATTTATTTTTTAAATGGTTTTTATATATAGTGTTTATAGGAAAAACTTGTTTTTCTTTGATTAAAGTTAGTGGATCATTTTGCCTTAACAAAGGGAACATTATATTCCTCTCTTCTCAAATATTGATTATTGTCAAGGAATTTAAAACCTGCATGATCAAGATTTCAACTCCTTCCCACATGGCATCCTCAAGAGGAAAATTCTTACATTTGATCAAGTACTCATTGAATGACCTTAGTTTTTGAGGTACTTTTCCCTCGTATTTATGGTTGCTTCTAGTACCAAGATTAGTTTCCCTTAATCACCAAGTTGGGGTAGATGCAAGCTAGGAGTGATATGTTGTCCTAACACCTTCTTGAGTTGATATACATGAAACTAATTATGAATTATGTTGTTTATTGGAAATCCCAACTCATAAGCCACCTCTCTAACCCTCAATGTAATCTTATAAGGCCCATAAAATTTGGATTTAAGGTTCTTCACACCACTCCCCTTGAGTGTAGATTGTCTATATATAATTTCAACCTTAGGACAAACTTCAAAATTTCTTTCTACTCAATGGTGATTAATGTACATCTTTTGCTAATTTTGGGCCCACCAAAGTTCCCTTTGAGTGCATTCAAAATGTCTATACTCCACCATATAAAATTGATAGCCTTGATAACTCTACTATTCAAAAGAATCAAATCCAAAAATGAAAATGCATCAAAACAAGATAATTCTCTAAAAACATACATTCTTATCGACATATGGTGGGTGAAATTATAACAATACTCTTCAAGATGAATACACTTAACCCATCTCATTTGCTTCTCTGTAGAATAATTTTTGAGATTTCTTTCAAGACACTTATTCAAAATTTATATTTGTCCATCCATTTAGGGGTGATAGCTTTGGGAAAATAGAATAGTTCTTTCCAAAACAATCTAATAAATTTGTTGTCCTTTTTCAATTGTAATGTTCCTTGGTAGACCATGAAGTCTAAGAATCTCTCTAAAGAATAGATCAACCATATTTGAGCCCTATTATCTAAAGATATGCATGAAAATGAGTATATTTAATGAGGAAGTACCAAAAACCAAATAGATACAATCTTTACTTTACACCTTTGAAAGTATTGCGATGAAATTCATAGAAATATTCTCCCATTTTTTATTTGGAATGGGTAGGGGATGCAACAAGCCAGCTAGAAAACACATTCTATTTTATTTTGTTGAGAAACCAACACTCCCTAACATGATTTAACATATCACCTTTGAGACCCTTCCACAAAAAAATATTCTTGCTTACTTATTTGTCTTTTAGTACATTGGATGACCAACAAGTGGTGTGTCATTACATGCTCTCAAAATCATCTCCTTCACCTTTGATTTTGGTGAAAGATACACCCTATCCTTATAAAGTATGAGGTTATCTTGAACACTTTGTACCTTTCATCTTGTAACTTCCCATCCAAAATGTCAAAATAAAATATATTCTTGACATATTAAAAATAATAGAAACCTTCCAATCAGTAGATAAATCGGCCAAGAAGCAAAAATAATGTTTTCTATAGAGCACATCAACCACCCCATTATTCTTTCCCTTAACAAATTCAATGTTAAAGAAATAGGCTTGAAACATTTTTTAACCCATTTTTATTTTCTATCGTTCAAGTCTTTCTAATTGAGGAAGAATCACAAAGTTGAATGATCCATTTTCACAAAAAATAAATCATTAACCAAGTATATTTGAATTTGGAAAGAGCATGCATGATGGATAACATCTCCTTGTCATAAAATCTCTTGATTGTATCCTTGAGATTCCTACTGCAAAATACTATGGGTTTATATTTTGCATTGCAAATGCTCTAATTTCCTCTCTTGTAGCATCAACATTCTAAAATAAAAAGAAGTGTGAGTGGGGAAAAGCCAAAATAGGACTTGAACTCATTACCTCCTTGGGCTTGTCAAAATCTCTTTATGCCAAAGGGCTCCAAGTGAAGTCTCCTTTATTCATCAAATATATCAGTGGGGCTACAAGATGTGAAAAACCCTTCATAAACCTCCTATAATAGCTATAAAGAATGATACATCCCTTAAATGTGACAAATTCATTAGTCTAGGCCAATCTTGCATTGCTTTGATCTTCTCCCCATCAATGCTAATCCCTTGGGCACTATTCTTATGACTTACATATAGTACTTTAGTTAAATAAATTGTATGCATTGGCACAAAATGAATGCTTGTCAAGTATGCAAATCACCTCATCTACGTGCCTTAAGTCTTCCTCCCATGCCTTATTATAAATAAACATATCATCAATGAAAACTACCGTAAATTTCCATAGTTCTAAAATAAATAGCTAATTTATGCACCACTAAAAGATGGGGGGTGCATTGGTCAACCCAAATGTTATGGCTAAGAACTCAAGTGCATGTAGTTGTAATGGGGTAAAAACTGAATGATGGAGAGATCAAGAGGAAAGTTTTTCTTCCCTCCGAGGAGAGATGAAAGTTTCATAGTGGATTTCCCTTCAAATACTTTATCCACATTACATTTAAAAGAGGGGGTCCAACCTCTTAGGAAAGAGATCGAATACTAAATGAATTGATAATGGTGTGAAGATGACAAGCTAACCCCTCTTTTAGAATGAGTAATGGTTGAATTATGTGTTGTGAGACTAAGTGTAAAAGTAGAAAAGAACTGATTATAACTCGAAATAGAAGCGTGAGATGAAGTTTTGCACCTGGATCTGGCTATAATATGTTGAGATGAAGTTACCCTATGAATTCAGGAAAAGTTGTCGGGACCATGCTGAAAGTGCACACGATCCTCCAAAAAATCCGTGAAATGAAAAGGGTTTTTCCACCTCTATAAATGGAGTTCAAATCTACAAATACATTTGTGCACCTACAATGTACACAGAGAAAAGAGAGGAAAAGGGGTTGGGATTGGGGGTTTGCTTTCAGATCAAACCCCAGTTTTGGAATTAACCAAATGATGAAAGAAAGTACCTGCAAGTAAATGTAAATCACCTTAAGGGAGGTTGTAGATAGAATTGTTTGTGTGAAATTGAATGTTGAAAGGGATCTCCTCTTCAATGGTTGAATCCTTGACTTGAATGCAACACCTAGCCTTGAAGGGAGACTTGAGAATGCTCAATTCCTAAAAGGAATTCTTGAATTCTCTTGAATGC
The DNA here is from genome assembly GCF_030272615.1 of Cryptomeria japonica. Lineage (NCBI taxonomy): Eukaryota > Viridiplantae > Streptophyta > Pinopsida > Cupressales > Cupressaceae > Cryptomeria > Cryptomeria japonica. The sequence goes on along the minus strand of NC_081408.1, from coordinate 601,717,197 downwards.
TTGAATGTGTGATCTCATGTATTCCAACTTATGCAAATGGGAGGGAAAATACAACTTATATATTTGTCAATTAGGGTTAATTGACTATTTTTTTTGTCATAGGCCTACGTAGGGAAAGTTTTCCCGCTGAAAATGCAAAGACCAATGCAAAGATAGGACAGAGGGGGCCCCACAATAGGGAAGGGATAGGGGCACCACACCACGCCCCTGTTCTGCCCTTATCTCAGGATAGGAAGCAGGTTCAAGTAGTGCAGGGGTGGAAAAAGTGCAGTTTCTAGGGATTGAACAAGTCTCAGGTGTTCGATCAGGCTTGGAGATTCAATTCGCCAACGTGAAGACCCTAATGTGCTCGGAAATCGCAAGGGTCACAATTTTATGACACTACATTTAGCCCCCACTTTAGTGGGAGTATAAGCGTACACCCATACTGTTGGTAAAGTATAAGGAATCAAGATTGAAAGACTTCTACCACATCAAAGAGGCAAGATACACCAAGCCCCTAGTGGACCAAGGATCTTACGACATCGATTGACAAAGTAAAAGGGAAGATCAAGAGAGAGAACCATGACTGTAAGTAGCAAGGTTCCCCTCACTATGAGTCATAACAAGCAAGGATACAAAAAATTACAAAGAAAAGCCCAATCCACTAAGTAACTAAAAGTATCAAGATGAAAAATATGAGCGGAGTGCATGCCCCCAAGTTAAAGCGATCATGCACACCTTATCGGGAGAAATTTCTTTAAGGTAGAAAAAGAGAGAGAGGGATCACGTTATCGCAAGGATTTAGCGCCCAATCAAGGAATAAACTCAAGGATAATGAACACAAAACACAAGGTAGTTTCATTTTCCATGGGGTCAGTATGTTGTATGTATATAATATATGTATATGCATATAATAATCGTTATTCCCCAAAGAAAGGACACTACCTTGGAAGAAAGGGAATAGAGGATGTCTTTTGAGTCAACATGAAAGAGACCAAAAGAGATCTCAATGCTTTGTATCTTCTGTAAGTAGACATTGATGAACTTATAAGGCACTGAGATGGGGGGGTGAATTAGTGCAAGTAAAAACAATACATATCTAATTATCAATTTCACCAACTTAAAACTCAATAGGCATATAATAAATAACACCAAGTAAGCATTCACCACATAAAGCATAAACCACATGACACAAGAGGTTATATGTGGAAAAACCAAATGGAAAAAACCACGGTGGGAGTTAGTACCCACAAAGATCCACTATCTGCAGTATAGAGATATGACCGGTTAAGGTCTACAACACTCGGTTAGGGGCACACCTTGTTAGGAGTGTCTAAGCCTGGTTAAGAGCTATACAATAAGGTCTATGAGGACTAGCCATGTTAGGAGCTACCCAATTTACTAGTATTTGCAAACACAAGTTAATGTGTCACCTGGTTAGAGGATTTAATGATCAGACTTGTTAGGATCCGAGTGCACCCTGTTAGGATTGACCTTGTGAGAGGATTTTCTTGTTGCAACTGTTAGGGAGACAAAAAGTTCAAATGATCTCAGTATAACACCATCAGTGTCTAATAAGATCCACTTCAGAACATTACAACATCACATAAACTTGATCTCAGAACTCCTTTGATCATCACACTATCAGAAATACGAAATTCACTAATGATAACTCATACATTCAAGCTCATACTCATATATGTCTTCATGTCTCATCACACATATTAAAAACATTATTAGGTCGGCTAGAACCTTGGAACAATTCCTTAGGTTCAATGTATCTAGAGAATCTTGCAATGCACGCCTTAGTTATGTTGGCCACTGACATAACAAATCCAATTTTATGTTGTTTTATTGATCTAAGTGATTTTCATCACGACCAATTGAATGTCCATTAGCATACTTGCTCTGTCAATCAGATTTCGTTCACTTGATTGAATCACCACATGCGGTCACAAACGTAACTTTATCTACCAGTCTTCTTTGATGCTACAAAACCGCATCATCCCATTCTTCATAAATTACCTATACCGATTGTCAAAATATTATTTTGTCTGTCTTTTACCGGTTAAAGTCCTAAATACCGATTCTAATAAAAACTATCCCTGCTTACCGGTTAAGCCTTATCGGTTGAACTATAGGATTTAGATGACTATAGAAACATAGTTGCCATCAATGACAATATACAACATTCTAATCTCTTAACAAAACAGACATATATCGGTTGCATCAAGCAAACAAACAATTATCGGTTAAGATCAAATGATCAAATGCCAACAATTTCCCCCTTTGGTATTGATGGCAACACTTAGGAAAAAAAATTATCAACTAAGTGTGCAATACAAAAATTGACTATATGACATGAACTCCCCCTTAGCAATTGCATGTTGTTATACAAAAATGAAAGAGACTCCTATTACCCCCTCTTTATATTACATACAAAATTTTGACTAACTCTTTAACTATTACTCCCCCTTTGACAACAATGTCAGATAAGGAAGTAAAATACATGAAAGATATATACATTGTATATCAAAATTTGTATCAAAGCATATATAGATATAAGAGTCATAATGTCTTTACAAAGCAATTTTAGAAAAAAGTGTCAGTGAAATGAAACTTCGACTTCTTTAGATCATTATCCCATGTCTCTAACAATGTGCCAGTAATCTCAACATGTGTCTTTATCTGCCCTACTAATTCCTCCATTGCATTAACTGTGCTCATCTCAGGTGCAACCAAAATAGCTTCTGACTCCTTGTATGCTCGCTATAAAATTTCCACTTTAGGAATCAGTTGAGTCTGGAGCTCCTTCAATGATCTTACCCCTTTGACCTACTCATGTTCATACATCTCAAGTTTGTGGTGTAAGTCTACAATTGATCTACCAAAATGAATAATTGAGTCATTCAGTGGTCTAAAAGTTTCACTCGAGATTTCAAGTTATTTCTCAGCATCTTCTCTCTTCTCCTTCAAGTTAGCACAAAATAGTGAAAATTTTGAAACAGTAGCCAAAATATTTCCTCTAGTTTCCAGTCCATTCTTCAACAAGTCTTTATTAACCGTGAGTGCTACCTTACCTTTATCTATCTCATACATTAGGTGTTTTGTCATTTTCTTCTTGTAGTCCTTTTCAACTGATATGTATGTTGCATCTTCAAAAGTCTCGAGTTGATCTTCGACATCGATAACCAACTGTCCAAGTTTTTCAATGGGAGTAACAAAACTTTCAGTATTAGTCTCTTGTAGGAGACTAGACGAAATATCAATTATTGTCTTGATTGTCTCTACCTCTCTTTGTTGTTCCTTCATTCACTTCTCCTGAGCTCTGGATTGCATTGTGATGCACTACAAAAAGTGAAGGTTAGTCAATGATATCAAGACACAAACAAGAAGAAAAGACAAACCGTTAGTGTCAGAAATCACAAACAAAATGCTTTCCTACACAAGTATATCAAAAGAGATATCAAAAGCATGATAAAATATCTAACTAAGAAGGTAAATATGATGAGGCATCTCCAAATGCCTCCTAACATGCTCTTGGTTTCTTCTCCCTTGTTCCTCTCCTCTCCAAGTTCCAAAATAGTGTAGCTCTCAACAACTTTTTGCACTATGGATGCTTATGGAGGTTTGAGATTGAAGTATTGCTCTAAATGTAAATAAAGAAGCTAACACTAAGCTATTGATATTAAAATGATTTATTTTAACCAAAATGACAATATATGAGTTGATTATGTTATAATGCTCTCTCAAAATGCCTATAGCTTAAATGCATACAAGTTTTCAGGATTTGGATTATGAAGAAATGGGCTCTATTTATAAGAAAAATGGAGCAATGGATGGTTGAGATTGAGCAATCTCAACAAGGGTTAGGATTGAATGATTTGAAATCCATGTGAGGGCTTTCAACCCAATCTCAGGATGACAAGTGTCAATGTGAGATAGGTTGAGAGGAGAGGGAATAAACATTAAATGGTTGACATGACTTTGGGAGTTAAGGTTTTAGGTTAGTTGAATGAATAAACTCTTTATTCAAAGAATAAAACTTTTATCCAATGGATAAACTCTTGTGCAAAGACAAGAGGGATAAACATGGTCAAAACAATAAATGCTTGAGGAGACACATGAGTGCAAGAGCCATTAATGGTTATGTAAGAGCCATTAATGGTCATGTAAGAGCCATTAGTGGTTTTTGAAGACTTTGGAGGTTAGATTGTCGAACACACAAAGCATTAAATGCAAAGACTTTAGAGTTTTTGAGAAGTGACTCCAATTTGCTTAGGAATGTGACAATATTTAGGGAATGGATTAGGCTAATTAGGAAGGGTTTAGAAGAATCTAGAAGGAGATTAGAAATGCAAGTGGGTTTGGTGGGTGAGGGAAAATAGGGTTTTATTAAAATAAAAATTTATTTATTTCAATAAATGTGTGCAAGTTGCATTTGTAGGAAAATGCAAGTGGGGGGGGATAAATGATTTAAATAAATGTTTTATTTAATTTATTTAAAAGGGGAAAAGGGAGATTTAATTAAATAAATAGATTTATTCATTTAATTGATTTGAATTTGGTTGAATAAATAAATTAAAATAAATTGAATAATTTATTTAATTAATAGGAGAATGTTTGAAGATGAATTAATTAAATATTTATTTAATTAACTGATGACTAGTGGATTTTTAATCAAATAAATAGCAAATATTCATTTAATTAAACTGGACAGATTTGTGTGACTACATTTGCCCCTCTTTGAGACGGTGCGGTTTATCGCGTCGTTTCAAAGAAAGAAAAATAGGTGTGAAGAGATGCCCCATAAAATGTAAATTTAATGGGTGGTATGCCCCCTTGAGAGATGGGCCGAAAATTTTCGAAAAATTGGGCGATCTCTCAAAAAAGAATGAAAAATTGGCAGGGTAGTAGAAGAGAAGAAGTTAGTAACATAGGTAAAAAATAGAAGAAATTGGGGGTAAAATGGAGAAATGGGAGGCTCGGGAAGTTTATGGGGACCACGGCGGTGAGCAGAGGAAAATTACGGTGACTGTGAAGGGTTTATATGGGGAGAAAGGTGTGAAAACATGATCATTTGTTACTACGACTAGTGTGAAACCAGAGCTCTAATAGTGACTTTTGAGAGGAGCGAGTAACAGTCAGGATGTCGGTACCAGTTGTAGAGCACCGATTCGAGCGAGTCCGTTGGTTCCAGTGGCCAGACAACTACGAACCAGCGGTACGCAAATTTGAATTTTTAAGTTTTATACATTTTGGTCATGTTTTCTGCTGAGTCAAAGTTGAGTCGGAACAATAACATTGAAACTACATTTTGGTGCTATTGTTGAATTAACTAGTGCTATTGTGCCGCAATGGCACTATTGAGGTGTTGTTTGAGTGTTGTTGCAAATTTTAGCGCTATTGCAAGCTAGTTTAGGCTCTTTTGATGTATGAGTGTTATTGAGTGCCTAATTGAGCGCTTTTGTCGTTAATCATCGCTTTTGTAGAGTTGTTGTAGCGCTTTTGTAGTTTTAGCGCTTTGGGATAACTGTTTAAGTGCTTTTGTTAGGGGTTTAGCGCTATTGTAGAGAAATGACGCTTTTGTGTGCAAAATAACGCTTTTGTTTTGCAAGATAAGGAATGCCCCAGTGTGTGAAAATCTCCTGACGCCGAAGATGGATGGATAGGGAGGCGAAGTGGGAGTTGTTTTGAACCATAGCAGCTTGAGGAGACTTAGATCATTAGTATAAATGCCTGTTGAAGTCTAGGTGTGTCATGATTGCTTACCTGTTGAGACCCGAAGATACTTGATCAAAGTATCTGTTGATAGTCTTAGGTTTAAACTTTAAGAAAGTTTGAAAACAAAACAACTGATGAGGAGTGATTGATGTCCATGTGTAGGAGGATCTACACGTGTTGCAGTTACGCGAGAGACATCCGATGACACAGGGGTTGCGGGATCGACTGACAGAGGTCGAGATCGATTGCATTGCAGCTACCGGTTTTTATGATGTGATGCACATGCCTATGATTCGGATGAATCACGGATTGATTACTGTGTTAGCAGAGTGGTGGCACAGCGAGACGTGCACTTTTCACCTTGCACAGGGGGAGATGACAGTGACCCTAGAGGATGTGTGGCGCATCCTGCATATTCTAATTTTGGGGGAGTTGGTGACATATGACAGATCCTGGGGGACTCTAGCAATACATAGGTTCTTCGATGAGGATGTTTTTATTGATGATGGCTCTATTGCGTGGGAGGAGATTGCGACCTTATACAAGCCTTTACCAGCAGTTGTGTCTGGCACTATGGGAGGACTACTGTGTCCTGATAGGCACTCTCATGGGCTGGTCGTTGGATGGGGACAGGTGATAGAGCAGATGATCATAGAGGGGACCCGATTTTCCTGGGGACCGTGCATGCTGGCGCACTTGTATCAGGAGCTGCATGAGGTGGTCTACTGTGGGAGGGGCTCCTTAGTAGTGGGAGTGACGCTGCTACATATTTGGGTGTGGGAGCACTTACCAGTGACTCGACCAGTGAGTCTTAGATTTCGAGCAGTGGATCAGTTGTATATGTTCATGTATAGCAGTATGATGAGTCAACCCCACCTGGGAAAGTTAGAGTGGTGGCGACAGGTATTGGATGATCTCGATGCAGTTATATGGAGACCATACTTGGAGTGCGATCCTTGGGATGATGATGCGGAGGCACTACCCTATGTGTTTATGACCCGATTTCTCATTGGGAGGACCTCGTACCATGTAGAGAGACAGGTGTCGGGGAGAGTGATGAGGCAGTTTGGACGGCAACAGGGACTGCCTAGTGGATCAGGGGAGTATGCTCGGGTGATACAAGAGAGATATGCATGGGGGCTAGTGCTTCCATATGACAAGGCACTGGCAAAGTTTCAAATGTTGTAGGCGAGACCTTGGGACATACGATCGAGGGTCGTAGATGTAGGGGTATCAAATGAGTACACGTAGTACCTGGTGGCTCATCCGATTCTACAGATATTTGATCTAGCAGAGACGGTGCCCGATTTTGAGGATGAGAGGGGACAGAGACGGAGGAGGGCTGGAGGTCAAGGACCGATAGTAGGGGGAGGAGGGAGAGGAGATGGTGGAGATGGAGGAGGAGGCAGTGGGGGAGGTAGTGGAGGAGGTGGTGGGTTGGGGAGTCAGATTCAGCGGAGAGGGAGAGGCGGATTGCCACTGCGGATATCGCAGGGACCGTTGATGTAGGGAGGAGTTAGATTGGGTGGGAGAGGGATGGAGAGGGAGATACCAATGGAGAGAGGGGAGGGAGCCACTGGAGAGGGATATCCCAGTGAGGCAGCTATGGAGACATGAGAGGGATCAGGTGGAGATGTGCGGGAGCGACTGATAGTACATTTGTAGTCTCAACTTGAGGCATCTGAGACACGGGTGGAGGATTTGGAGGCGGAGGTGGCAGCTAGGGATGTGCAGCTATTTACACAAGAGGCAGAGCTCACTGCAGTGTTGCGGGAGAGGGACAGTGCAGTGGAGAGACTAGCGAAGCTACAGGAGAGAGTCTGGGTTGGAGTAGGAGCGCAGGGTCCTATTGGGGAGGTGATGAGACAGTTTGGACAGGCACAGGCTGAGATAGAGTATTGGTGGGGACTATATGAGCAGGTGGTGCCAGCTAGTCAGCGAGCACTGAGCTATACACAGATGCGACAGACCAAGTCAAAGTGGTCGCAGAGGATGCATAGCAGTGGGGGAGTGATGGGTCCTCTACGGAGAGACAGATCAGGGGGTGCAGGAGCTAGTGGGGGATTGATGGGGCCTCCATGGAGAGATAGATCAGATGGTGCAGGGACCAGTGGGGGAGTAGGTGGCGATGGTGGTACAACATCTGGTCAGAGTGGCATCTAAGAGAGCATTTTTGCATATATGTATTTTATCATTGTTATTTTTGGACTGTATCTTGGATGGCTTTTGGTAGCCGATTTTGTAGACTTCATTGTACTTGGATACATGAGATGATATATATGAGGAGATCCCATAGTTTTGATGATATGCATTTGATATGTATGGATGTTATGCAGGATGGTGATTTTTATGATTTTTATGCTTAGATGGAGACATGTATATGTATGCATTGATGAGATGATTCCTATATGCATGTTTTTATGATGATTTATGATGTTAGATACTGACATATGAATGCAGGTTTATACATGTGTGCACATTTGGTTTGAGGTAATGCTTTATGTATGTAATGCCATGATGATGATGTATGTTTATGATGATTTATGAATAGGATTTTGGTGTTTCCTATTTTGATATAATGATGAGATAATGATATACAATGATGTTAATGCAATGTTTGAATGAATGTTGTTTTATGTATGTTTATGCATCTTAGATGTTTTTAGATGAATATAATGTGGATAAACAAAATGTAAAGTACAAATGTTTATATGATTATGCCTAAATGAATGCATATGTATAGTGGATGTATAAAATGGTATGAACCAATGTTTTGGAGACAAATGGTTTTATGATTTTTAAATGCCTAAATATGATTAAGTAAAAATGATAATGTGATGATACTACAACTTATGGTTTAATAAATGCACCTTAATGCAACTAAAAAGGGATAATGAATGTAATGTAAAATGAATACTAAAATGAGCATAATAAGACACTTAATAATGGATGAATGAATGCACCTTTCAACTAATGAATAGATGAATGTATGCAATGATAAATGATAAAGGATAATTAACCATGATGAACTAATAATGGATAACTGATACTAAATGGATGTATAGTAAATGGTTTAATATGATCAAGGATAATTTGATCCTACGAATGAATCGAATCACCATGATTATGCAATGATGCAAATGGTTTAATGAAGATTGATGTCAATAAACTAAATGAACTATATGCAATTTAATTCAAAATGACATGAATGTGCTTAATGCAAAATGCAACTAAATGTAATGATGATATGACCATGAGGAATGCAAGGTTTTGGAGACTTTGCATGATGCATTGATGATGTATCAGAGTTCTTGGTCGTGATTGTATCCAAGACCAGCTCAATTTTTCTCATAACTGTTCATATTAACCTTGTTCATATTTGCATACAAATCATACATATGACTGAGTGAATGGATGGGTGATATGCAACAAAATGCAATATATAAACAGATGAGATGCAATGACGATCCATAGTGCTCTATTTTCATCATTGAGCTTTAAAATGTTGGAAGAGAATACAAGCATCTTGACATAATGATTCAATATGACCTGAGTATTTCTTACATGGATTTTGATATAGTAAGTTAATACAAATGACTTGATATAAGGGTTAAGTCGACCAGAGTATTGCTTGCGGAACAGACAAGGATCATCTCCATTCATGCATGACTTGGATCGTCCTCCTTGATCTTGAATTGATCATATCCTAATACAAGTTCATACCTTAATAAGAAACAAAACCTTTATCCAATTTGGATGAGGGAGGAGGATCCAAAGAAGGAGCACTTGTTCTTGTAAGCAAACAGTATGTACATAAAGAATAAAAGAATATGGATCCTTGGTAATGGTTCATGCTCATATGGTCGAGGTATACGCTGTAGTCAGCAAGCCGTAGTGATCTATGATGACATTTTGCATAAGATCATGTGACTTAGTGAACTTCCCACATAGACACCATTAGTACATGCCCCAAAACTTCATCAGAATAATGCACCGAAGATACACAAACAAATGTTGTAGGAACCTGATATATATAAACGAATGAATTACTCATAAATCAACCAAGTATTTGATAGATTAACACATAATTTTCTTGTCAAAGAAAACATCATTTTGTCTTTGTTTTGGTAAGGAAGGATGCATCCTTGTTGAAGACAGTGTGATTTGTTGATGTCGATTGTTTTGGTTAATTTTGAGAAGTGATCATCATGCGAGTATTTGTTCAATGCTTGTTTGGTATCTGCGCAGATGAGTATGCACAAGGTGGTGCCATGTTTTTGGGTAATTTTCGATGTTTTCTGATGTTTTTGGATTTTGTGATTTGTTTTGGATGTTTTTGGATTTTGTAAGACAGTTTTGAATGAAGATTTTAATTAATCATGAAACAATGTAGAGTCCACTTCCATCAATAGGTTAAGGGCATTGCCCCCAGTTTAGTCAGAACTATGAAAAAGCGGGATGCAAGACGCATGCAGTACTTTCTTAATTGCAGATTTATAACAAGCCATGGTAGACAGATGGATGGATGTATGTATGAAGTAGATGTGATTGTGACAAGTCTGAAAGATAGTGGAGCCATAGCCTTTTATGAGTGGCACCTGTTTGCCAGGTTTTCGCCATCATACTTACCCAAGGTGCCACCGGAGTGGTTGTTCACCGTTTGGATGCATGATTTTTCTTTACTATTTTGATGTTTTTGTATTTTCTTCAGGACATTTATCTAGATGTTTTTGGTATTTTTGCCAGTATTTATGGGAGCTTTATGCTCTGTGCAGCTTATGTGTAAAACCGTTTGAGGTGCATGCTGTTGATCGGATCTGCTAATGGTTCTCCTTCTTACGTAGGCAATTGATATGCTCTGGACCCAAATACAGCAATGACGACATATGGACCCAACCAATTTGATTCAAACTTTCCTTGATGTTCTCGGTTGGGTTGGTTACGAGGATTTTCTTGAAGAACAAAATCACCCACCTCGAATGTATGAGGCTTAACTCGATGATTATAGCTTCTACTCATGTGCTGCTGATAGGCTTTGAGGTGATTGTATGCAGCTTGTCGCTTCTCATCAAGTAGTTCTAGGTCTTGAAGATGTGATACTCTGTATGCTTCATCATCGATGAGATTGTGCAAGGAAACCCGTAGTGATGGTATTTCAATGTCAATAGGTAAGATAACTTCTGCTCCATAGACCAGTGAGTAGGGAGTTGCCCCTATAGGGGTTCAAATGCTAGTTCGATATGCCCATAGTGCTGGATTCAATTGAACATGCCAATCACGACCGACATCATTGACTGTCTTCTTGAGGATTCTCAATATGTTTTTATTTGATGCTTCAATCTGACCATTGCCTTGTGGGTAACAGGGGGTGGAAAAGCGGTGTTGGATGTGAAATTTCTCATAGAGTTCACAGACATCTTGATTTTTGAAAGGAAGACCGTTATCTGTGATGATGGACATGGGTACACCATACCGGTAGATGATGTAATTAAGGATGAATGAGGCGATCTGCTTGCCGGTAACTTGGGTAAGTGGAATGACTTCGATCCACTTTGTGAAATATTCGGTGGCGGTAATAATGAATTTATGGCCATTAGATGAAGATGGATGGATTTTACCCACAAGGTCAAGGCCCCATTGACAAAAAGGCCATGGTGTTGTGATTGGTTTCAATTCTTGTGCCGGTGCATGTATTAGGTCTCCATGAATTTGACATTTCTTGCACTTCCTGACAAAGTAGTAGGAGTCTTTTTCCATAGATGGCCAATAGGATCCATTACGCAGGAGTTTCTTGGCTAGTGATGGACCGCTTGCATGCGTTCCACAAATTCCTTCATGTACCTCTTCCAAGGCCTTTGTTATCTCATCTTGTTCCAAACATCGAAGGAGAGTACCATCAAGACTGCGTCGGTATAGGGTTTCAACAATAATGGTATATCGAGCAGTTTGGTGAATGAAGGTTTTTCGTTGGTTATTCGATTGGTTAGGAGGAAGGGTGTGATCATGGAGATAGGTGAAAAACTCACCATACCATGGGGATTCAGAACCAACAAGGTGACATATCATCTCGGATTCGGGGATATCATAAGCAGGGATCCAAAGCTGTTCTACCAAGAACTCGTAGTGTGTTGAATTCTGCGGAAGATCTAGGAGAGATGCAATAGTAGCCATAGCGTCAGCAGCTCGATTCTGATCTCTTGTTATCTGTGATAGTAGTAAATGATTCTTTTAGACTGTCCACCATTCGCTTGTATGGCATGAGTTTATCATCCTTGGTCTGATATTCATCTATTGCTTGTTGAATGACTAGTTGTGAGTCGCCATATACTTGTAGTTCTTGTAATTTCCATTGTATGGCTAGCCTGAGTCCTATGATCAAGGCCTCATTCTTTGCTATGTTGTTTGTGCATGGAAATGCGAGCCTGTAGGATTTCGGGATGCTGTCACCTTGAGGTGTGATAAATAGAATGCCTGCCCCTGAGCCATGCCTAGTGTACGAACCATCAAAGTATAGTTTCCACGGTTGTGTTGTTGTGATCATGAATATCTCTTCATCTAGAAAATTGGAAATGAGAGGATGATCACCTATGAGTGGTGCTTCGGCTAATTGATCTGCAATAACTTGACCTTTGATAGCTTTATGGTAAACATACTCAATGTCAAATTCACTTAGAATCATCACCCATTTGGCCAAGCGACCTATCAATGCTACTTTGCTAAGTAAATACTTGAGTGGATCAATCTTTGCAATGAGTTGTACTTTGTGTGTTAACAGATAGTGCCTTAGTTTAGTGGCTACCAAGATTACTACTAGGCAAGCTCGCTCAATAGGTGTGTAATTGAGTTCATAGCCAACCAGTGTGCGAGAGATGTAGTAAACAACGCACTCTTTCCCTTCTGCATTATGTTGTGCCAATAGTACACCCAATGTTGTACTTGTTGCTGATATATAGAGTAGTAGGGGTCAGCTTGGATCTGGTGGGATCAGCAATGGTGTATTCATGAGATAGTCTTTGAGCATCTGGAATTCTTGCTGGCATCTGGCATCCCACTGAAAGCGGGTGTTCTTGTGTAACAGGTGTGTAAAAGGATGAAACTTATCTACCAGTTGTTTAATGAATCTTCAGATGGATTGTAGCCATCCTTGTAATGTTCTTAGTTGACTGATATTCTTTGGAGGTGGCATGTCCATGATTGCTTTTACCTTTGCTGGGTCTACCTCAATACCTTTACTTGAGACAATGTATCCTAGAAGCTTCCCGGAGGTTACTCCAAAGACACATTTCTTTGGGTTGAGTCGAACATGGTATTGTTCCAGTCTATCAAATATTTTATCTAATATGTCGAGATGCCCTTCTCTAGTGAGTAATTTTGCTAGTAAGTCGTCAACATAATCTTCCATCATAGTATGCATCATGTCATGGAAGATGGTGGTCATTGCTCGTTGATAGGTCGCTCCTACATTCTTTAGGCCGAAAGGCATTACATTCCAGCAATATGTGCCCCATGGACATGTGAAGGTTGTCTTATGTTGATCCTCTGGTGCAATCTTTATCTGATTGTATCCTGAAAAGCCATCCATGAGTGAAAGCATGGCATGTCCTGCTGTCAGATCTACTATGATGTCGATATTTGTTAGGGGGAAGTCATCCTTAGGACATGCCTTATTTAGATCTCTAAAGTCAGTACAAATGCGGATGCCCCCTTTTGGTTTGTCGACAGGCACAATGTTGGAGATCCAATCTGCATAATCAATTGGTCTAATGAAACCAACATCTAGGAGTTTCTTGAGTTCTATTTTGACTAGTACTGCAATCTGAGGATGCATCTTGCGAAGCTTCTACTTGACAGGTTTGGCTCCTTCTGCTACAGTGAGGTGATGCATGACTAAATCCTGATCAAGTCTAGGCATGTCTGCATATGACCATGCAAAGTTGATCTGGCACTTCTCGAAGAATTCAACAAATTTAGGTTGTTCCTCTAGAGTTAGAAGAGATGCCAGATGTATGAGGTGAGGAGTTTCAGGAGTCCCCACATTGTATTCTTTTGTTTCCTTGATGAGAATCGTTGATCTTTCCTATTGTGTACTAGCAGGGAGAATGTCAAACCTTTCATCCTCCGGTGCCTCAGAGAGGTTTTCACCATTGGATACGCTCTTTCTTTTTACTTTTATTGAATCAAACAGTGCCACGATGTGGTTTTCACTAGAAGATCTATGTTTTATTGTTATATTTTTGCAGCCGAAAGGTTTGACATCCACCCCGAAGTATGTTGCACTATTAAGTTCTATGGTGAATCCAGCTTTGTGATCCCCGCTTGGCAGGTTATCCCTTAATTCCTTAAAGTCAATAATGGCCTCGTCATTTTAGAAGAGGTCAAGACATGGGGGATTTGGTTGGTTCCATTTGATGAGTTCGAGATGGATAATGGGCATTACTTCATTGATTAGATTAAGTTCGTTAGATGTATCAGTGAGGGTTAAGACATTATGGTGAAGGTCATTGATGGTACTCTCCCTATCAGAATCAGGCATAGGATGAGACGTAGGGTCTCTGGAAGAAGTTTCCAGCTTAGGAACCCAAGAGGTCTTTATCTGTGCTTCTCCGTAAACATGGATGTCTTTGCGGGGTGGAGGTAGTGATGTGTCTTCCTCATCTGAAGTGTTAAACTGTATGGAATCAAATTCCCATTCATGTGAGTTGGTCTCTGAATCACTTTCCAGCATCCGATTACTATACCATACTGGGATGTCCGTTGTGTTAAACACTGCAGGTGTGATTGGTTGATGTACCTTTGTAGATGAAATGATCGGAGCTGCAGGAAGGATGATAGGGATCAAAGAATCTGATACGGGTAGTATCGGTAGTGTTGACTCAGTTGCTGCTGTTGGAACTGCTGGTGTTGTAGATGCGGCTGCGGGGTTTGATACAGCTGCCGCTGTTAATGGTGCTTTTGATGTTATTGCTGCTATTGATAGGATTACTGGTTTGTTTGGTGGGATGACTGGCATTGTAGATGGTTGTGCTTGGATTTTGAGCCTCGGTGGGGCAGTTGTGATGGTGTTTGATGCTGCTTTGATAATGAAAGGTGTCCTCTTTGTAATAGGCTGATATAGTGGTTTGTTGGGTTTTCCTTTGAATCAGAGCTTAGGAAAGATCTCCTTTTCAAAGCCTAGGCCCTTTATTACCTTTGGGCTTTAATTCCAGTAGCAGAGGTTCATGTTGTCCTTGTTTGCAAGTTCCCAAAGCACTCTGACCATCATATCCCATTCTTTGCATAATGAGGAGGCCTTTGCCATATTGATTTGTGGGAAGCGTAGCTTGCTGTATATTAGTGGTGATGGGATCTTTATAGATCCATTTCGCTAAGTCCTCATCTTGGGCTTCTTCTTCTTAACTCTTTCCAAGGATGAAAGGCGTTAAAGTAGATGCTAGCATGATCAATGGTTGCTGGAGTAACTGCTACGGTTTGCCATGTGTTCTAGGAGAAGTGGGCATTTGCCCCACACAAAAGAGTTGACTCAAATTGTATTCCCCAGGACCTTCCTCTGCTATTTTCATCTTAAGCTTTTATTGCTTGGGTATATTGGTGTTCGAACTAGCAAGAGAGGCTAGACTTATATATGATGTGGAGGAAATGGCTTCTCTATTATTAGGAACAGTAATCTCAGGTTGATGACTGATGTCATGACAATATGCAAAGGGATTTGCATCGCTCAGGATTGTGATCTCTACACCATTATGTGGGAACTTTATACATTAATGGTAGGTAGATGGAATGACTTGCATGGCATGTATCCAAGTTCTTCCTAGTAATAGATTGTATGGCAGAGGAAGGTCCAGAACCTGACAGATGATGTGTTTTACCACAGGGCCCACTTGGATTGGTAGTACCACTGCTCCTTTGGAGGAACGCTTTGCATCATCATAGGCCTTGATTGTGATCTTCTTGCTAGGATCCACTAATTCTATGGCATATCCCAATGCTGTGACCAACTGTAACGTACAAATATTCAGGCCTGCTCCATTGTCGATCAAGACTCGCTTGATCCTATGCTGGTTGATAAATCCTTCAATGTGTAGCGAAGCGTTATGAGGTTGCTGGAAGGAAGAGTTGTCACTTTCGGAAAAAGTGAGATAGGGTGATGACTTTAGACTTCCAACCATGGCTTGAAATTGGTCTGTATTTAGATTAGCAGGGACTGACGCTTCTTGGAGAGCTTGATCTAAGATTGTTTTATGAGATGGCGATAGGTGCAATAGCTCTAAAATGGATATAAGTGCAGGTGTTTTATCTAATTGTTCCACAAGATTGTATTGCTTTGGTATGGAGGTGGTGTCTTGTGGAGCTGCCTTTATGGTGACCTTGCCGCGACGTGTAACAACATTGCAATTGGAGCTAGGATTTTTGATGGTTATAGTTGCAATTTGTTCACTGGCATCATACAAGTGATTTACAGTATAATTATATGCAGCCTGTGTATAATCAGTGGTATCAGTGCCTCTCCTGGAAGTGGAAGGACCCCTTTGATCTTGTGATGGAAGTGGGTTTTTGAACATCAGATGATCATTATTTGTTGTTTTTGGGTCATGTCCTTCGATTTCAATTTCACCTCAGTCAATAAGATCCTGAATAAGATCTTTCAATCTGTGACAATTACTTGTCTTGTGTCCTCTCCCTTGATGGAAATCATAGTGTTCAGTATCTCTCCACCATGCAGGTTTGACTCGAGGCTCATAGTTTGATGTTTTAGGTAGAGTGACCAAATTTTGAGAAATTAGTTGTCGCAATACTGTTTCAATGGGTTCCCTTAAGGGAGTGTATGTTCATTTTTGTTTTTGCTGACGAGGTCTAGGTTCATCGTGAGATGTGATGCGACCTTGATTTGAAGGAATAATTGTGTTATTATGAGGTGGAGGATTCTGTCCTGCAAACCAAACCACAGGTTGTGCACTTTTGATAGTTCTAGCATCCACAACCCCATCGTTGATGATGTTCTTGTTTTTGTTCCAGAAGCTTGGTTTATCACTATTGAAGCGTGGGCAAGGACCATCCTTTGGTTCATTATAGATTTTGATAAGTCCTTTCTTGATGAGGGCCCGCTCACATTTCAAACCCTTGGTGATCATGTCATTAAAAGAGTCGGTGTCTTTGACATCTAGGTGAAATTCCATTTCTTCGTTTAAGTTGGAAATGAATATTTCCACTAGTTCTCGTTCAGGTAACTGAAGAGAACGTCTGCTAGACATTTGATGCCATCGTTGTAGGAATATTGAGAATAGTTCACCTGGTTTTTGTTTAGTGTTGCATAGATTAGCCATGGCGATGTCGCGTTCAATGTTATGAGAGTAACGTGCCAGGAACTTTTGGATTAGTTCTTCAAAGGTCCTAATACCACCTGGTAGTCGGGAAAACCATGATGTGGTTGTTCCTCCCAAGCTTTGGGGAAAAAGACGCATTAGGTATGTGTCTTCATATGCCACTTCGAGGCAAGCTGAATGAAATTCTCTGACATGATCGCGAGGATCTCCCTTTCCTCTATATTTTTTGAATTTGGGTGTTTCGAATCCTCATGGAAAGGGTGGCATATAAAGATTCCTATCAAAAGGATAGGGACATATGTCATTGAGAGAGAATTGGTTAGTCTTGACACCACTATGAAGTTGTTGGGCGAGATTTTTGACTTGTTGCCGCAACATCTCCATTTCATTTGGAGGAGGAGGTGGTGGGTTACCTCAAGGAATGTTATATCTGATGGGATCTCTACCTCTTTCTTCTTCATGGTGACTTTGTCATTTGGATGCTTGTCTTAATTGGGCAAGATCAAAGTCAGAGGGGAGTTTGGCTCCTTCTTGAGCGAGCTTTAAAAAGTGAGCATCTGCATTGCTCCTGAGTATTTCGTCAAAAAGTCTATTAAAGAGAGGGTTATGTTGGGTCCTTTCTATTGTTGCACAAGTAGGAATACTTGGGTTTTCGTCATTCGCATTTCCTCCAAGTGCTTCTTGGAATTCATTGAGATTTTCCTCCTCTTCTTCAATTTCTGCTTCTCGTTGCCTTGACTGTGATCGGGTTTGAGCCATTTTGTTTACAAGTTTTTGTTGAAGTTGAGTGAAAATGATGATGAGTTGTTGATGAAATGAAATATTGATGTTTGGTGAATTGTGTTGCATGTGGATCTCTAGCACTTTTAAGGTAGATATAACTGAAATTCCTTCTTTGAATTGCTTGTTTGTTTGATAAGGTTTGTTGTGATAAGGTGTAGAGAAATCTGAGATGTGTTACAGATTTAACTACCTAGTAATGAGAGGATTCACTCATGAACTAGTTTTAACCTGCGTAGATTTGTCTCTTAGGATGAGCTTATCCTAGATGTAGAAACAATCTAAAAAGTGATGTGATGCATTTGATTCAAGCAATATCTAAAAGAGAACTTAAGACAAGAACCTCTTAATGTTTTGAGAGTTGGAACGGATTGATGATGAAGTGATGATGTATGAGTGAGATAATGGATGAAATGTTTTAACTTCAATAAAAGCTTTGTGTTACAAAAGGGACAAAATCTACCTCTTCCCTTTTGGGTGTTGGTGGCGTTTCTTGAGTTATGTTGTATGTGATACAAATGTTTGGGAAGAAGTTGGGATTAATCTTGCCTCCTTGGTTTTTGTGATAACTCAAAGCTCTATATTGCATAAAAGCTCTGTGGTTCAATGAGTCTGAATCAAATTCATTTGTTTTGCCTTGAAGGTAGAGATGCATGTGACGTAGAAAAAATTTATGGGAGACAAAGATTTGTCTATTGAGATAGAAGAATTTCCTCCTTTTGATCAAAGCCTTTGAGCTCAATGGTCTTCTTTTCAAGTTGATGTTCTGATGAAGATTCTTCTTTCTCAAGATGTGAAGAATGGTCACAAAGTTTGATTCTTCGTTGTTTGCATTTTGTTTTTGATATTTTTGGTTGTTTTTGAAAGATGTTTGGTTGGATGAATACTTGTTTTGGAATTGATAGATTTTTCTTTGACAAGAAAACAAAGCAAGCACACAAACACAAGAATGTTGCCTTAAAAGGCACAAATGAGTATGGGTCTAAATCAACCCAATCTTTGGACTTTTTATGACTCTTTCCTTTAAGTGTATTTTAGGTGCTTTTCTTTCCAAAGCTTGAAGTCGGCTAAATTTGTACTTGGTCTTAACTAAAATGAAGACACCTCAAACACTTTGTATCCCTAAGGTCAAATGGCCAGTTGTGATAAATTTAGCCCACATCTTGATATTTCTTTGACTTTGGTACTACATACCTTATGAAACCCACTGTGGCAGGTAAGGATGTGATATACTAAGTCTTGCGCGAGTATAACAAATAGATGATCCCTATGATGGGGGAGTCACCACTTTTATCAAGCCACAAGTGTCTTTTCAAAAAGCTATTTTTCTACTCAAGGAAATATGTATGGTGAGTATCTTCTGAGCAAAACCATCTATGCTCTTGCATTGAATTATATCTCAAATATTCTCAATCAATAGAACAGGTGGGCTACTACTTAAAGGTGTTTAGTCATTTTTGATGTCTTTGGACATAAGTTCATTCTGCAGTGACTCACTTAAGAGCCTTGTAACTTGTGGTGGGGCCCATTTGTCCTTTCAACAAGTTACACTGTAGGAACAACTATACCCAAGGCTACAGCTTTCGCTCTCACCTGATTTCTATAGCGCCTCGAAGGATTTACTGCGCAAGGTCGTTCCCAAGAGTGATGTGTCTCTTGGCAGGCCTCTCTTAAAAAGATAAAATTTTTGAGCGTTACTAACACTTTTCTCTTGCACCTAGGACCACGAAAGCCAAGGGAGAGGATAGTGTGTGTTAAAAGTAGGACCACTTGACCACCTTTTTGCACAAATGTGCCAAACACAAAAAGACACTTGTTCTTTTTAACCCATCATTGCAAATGTGTTCTAACTATTTGGAGATGTTGCTCCGACAATCATGGTGTTCTTTTTAACTTCAAAGCCAATATGTTTAAGTAACTAGAAAAATGAGATCCTGGTCAACTTAATAAAAAGCACGTTTGTTTGAAGTAAATCGCTTGCAAAAATTGAAACGAGTGGATTGTAAGTTTTAACTGCACCAAAATTTGAAGTGTGGCTTATAAATTTTTGCTTAAGTTTGATGCTAGAAATTGATTTGTTTTTGTTGATTTTAAGCACCAAATGAAAAGTGAAGCCTAAACTTGCAATAAACAAAAGTTTGTTTTGTTCAATTTTTATAGCACCAAAGCACAAATTTTGATCCTAAGCTTGTAAGAAAGCAAATTTTTGTGTTGTTCAATTTTTAAAACACCAAAAGAAATTTTTTGATTTTAAGAGGTTGGTTTTAAGACCTGCACAAGAGACAAATAGTTAGTAAAAATCGAACCTATGGTGGGTTTCCACAAGCCTAAGAATTTTTCTTTTTTTCGGTTACAAGGTCATTTTTACAATGTTCTGTTACAATAGCGCTACTCTGTGTTTTAAAGAAAAGCGCTATTTAACACAAAAGCGCTAAAAGAAGAAAATGACAGAGAAGTCAAAAGTGCTCAAACATGTTCAATAGCACCAAAACAGGGTCAAAAGCGCTAAACTTGGTACAATAGGGCTATTGTAAGAACAATAGCACTATAACAACAAGTTGCAATAGTGCTACAATGTGATCAATAGCGCTAAAGTGCAACCTATGTGTCAAGTTCAACAATCAAACATGTTAGTTGTCAAAAAAATGTTTTTTTTAGGTGTTTAGATTCACGTCGGGTTCACCAAATGATGCACTACAAAAAGGGAAGGTTAGTCAATAATATCAAGACACAAACAAGAAGAAAAGGCAAACCGTTAGTGTCAAAAATCACAAACAAAATGCTTTCCTACACAAGTATATCAAAAGAGATATCAAAAGCATGATAAAATATCTAATTAAGAAGGTAAATATGATGAGGCATCTCCAAATGCCTCCTAACATGCTCTTGGTTTTTTCTCCCTTGTTCCTTTCCTCTCCAAGTTCCAAAATAGTGTAGCTCTCAGTAGCTTTTTGCACTATGGATGCTTATGGAGGTTTGAGATTAAAGTATTGCTCTAAATGTAAATAAAGAAGCTAATACTAAGCTATTGATACTAAAATGATTTATTTTAACCAAAATGACAATATATGAGTTGATTATGCTATAATGCTCTCTCAAAATGCCTATATATAGCTTAAATGCATACAAGTTTTCATGATCTGGATTATGAAGAAATGGGCTCTATTTATAGGAAAAATGGAGCAATGGATGGTTGAGATTGAGCAATCTCAAGAAGGGTTAGGATTGAATGATTTGAGATCCATGTGAGGGCTTTCAACCCAATCCTAGAATGACAAGTGTCAATGTGAGATAGGTTGAGAGGAGAGGGAATAAACATTAAATGGTTGACATGACTTTGGGAGTTAAGGTTTTAGGTTAGTTGAATGAATAAACTCTTTATTCAAAGAATAAAACTTTTATCCAATGGATAAACTCTCGTGCAAAGGCAAGAGGGATAAACATGGTCAAAGCAATAAATGCTTGAGGAGACACATGAGTGCAAGTTGAAATAACCATAAATGGTTATGTAAGAGCCATTAATGGTCATGTAAGAGCCATTAGTGGTTTTGGAAGACTTTGGAGGTTAAATTGTTGAACACACAAAGCATTAAATGCTTTTCAAAGACTTTGGAGTTTTTGAGAAGTGACTCCAATTTGCTTAAGAATGTGACAATATTTAGGGAATGGATTAGGCTAATTATGAAGGGTTTAGAAGAATCTAGAAGGGGATTAGAAATGCAAGTGGGTTTGGTGGGTGAGGGAAAATAGGATTTTATTAAAATAAAAATTCATTTATTTCAATAAATGTGTGCAAGTTGCATTTGTAGGAAAATGCAAGTGGGGGGGGGGATAAATGATTTAAATAAATGTTTTATTTAATTTATTTAAAAGAGGAAAAGGGAGATTTAATTAAATAAATAGATTTATTCATTTAATTGATTTGAATTTGGTTGAATGAATTAATTAAAATAAATTGAATAATTTATTTAATTAATAGGAGAATGTTTGAAGATGAATTAATTAAATATTTATTTAATTAACTGATGACTAGTGGATTTTTAATTAAAGAAATAGCAAATATTCATTTAATTAAACTGGACAAATTTGTGTGACTACACATTGTTATTGCAATCTCTATCAATTGAGAAGAACTCAGATTGTCCATATTAATAGGTCCTTTAATACTAATCGAGTCGTCATCATCATCATCAATTATTTTCTTCTCCTTTGTTTCCTTTTTCTTTGCCTTTTCTTTCTCTGTTTTCTCCTTCTCGATCTTATCTTCTTCTATCTTCTCTTCTTCAGTGGTGTCCTTGACCGGTGGTGGTTGAGTTTCCACATTTTGTTAATTCACCAGTGCTTTCTCATCCTTCTTTTCATTAGTCTTTTACTTTTGACTATCATCAATATCTACATTTACAATTACCGATGTAATTTGAGTATCAGTAGGCTGTGTGTTCACCGGTGGCTCATCAGAGCTCATTTCTTCAGTTTTCTTCTCCACTTGTTCCTCTTGCTGCTCATGTTGTTCAAACATTTGAACTTCAAGATCAAATACATCTATGTTATCAACATTATTATCAACATTATCTCTAGTGTTATCATCAGAAATGTTCTTTGGTTCAGTATTAATAGGATCATCTTGCATATACTTGTTATTTGGTTCAAAATCTGTGATCTTAACACCTTTAGGAAGTTCTTCTGACTCAAACTTTCTAGAACTACCTTCCTCAACTTGTTCATCTTTTTCTTCATCCAGGATTAGACCTAAAGCCTTCTTGATCAACATCTTAGTATCCTTTTGGACTGATTCGGTCTCTCCTATTAACATTCTTGTTAATCTCTTTTTGGATCTAAATGATGCTTTTGCATTAACCCTTAGCTATTCAATTTCTTCTTCAGTTGCTTCCTGATGTAGGTGCTTAAAGATATAATCAATGAATTCTATGTCTTGGCTAATGGCAGCCTGCCACCTTGCATCAATTAAGTTATACAAATAATTTGGAATCTGTCCTTGTAGCTCAATGAGGGCTATGCTAAATTTATTCATAATGAAGATGACTGCATCTTCAATCTCCCTTTGTTTACTTTCAGATAGATGAATAAACAATGTATTCACACCTTTGTATATCCCATAATCCTTAATTATTTGGACCATCCCATTGAAAGAATCTTCTAATGTAAATGGTTTCTTAGGTGATTTTCCCTTACCGGTTGTCTTAGGCTTCTTAACACTTTCTCTAAGTGCTCTTTTATCCTCATCTGATTTAGTAGCCTCTTCATCATTTGTCGGTTTGTGGGCTTGTTGCTTCTTCCTCTTTCTGGTTTGTACTAGTGCAACAAGTGGATCAACAGTTTTCTGCTTTCTTTGGAACTAAATTTTAGATGGTTTACCTCTTTGTGATTCAGTCAATTTCTCTGCGATTTATTCTTCCTTCTTCTTTTCTGTTGCTTTGGCTTTTGCAGCTCTAGTCTTACCGATAGGTACACTAGATGCTTCACCTTGCTCTGTTGCATGGTTTGCCCTAGATACTACTATCTATTATTTTATAAATCCTGCCTACTCAGCTAATGCTTCTACCTCCTTCCTTATCTTCTTTGCAATCACTGGTCTTTGCAGCTCAGAGTGGACTTGTGATTTTTCTTTGTATGTCCCAAATCTCTCTGCAGTGGTATCCGCCAGTTGCTCTAAGAGATGATCAACATAAGAAATGAGTAGATCCTTGTCTACCTAATGTCCCATAGGTAATACCCATGTGGCTCTAGGGATAACTACATCTATCATACAAGTATCTGTATCCACCATGAAATAGATTTTTTTCTCATACCGGTTAACTACTTTTGTCGGTATACGCTCTCTAGCATGCATTTTATTTTGAAACTCCTTGAAGTAGCCCCAATAAATACTATCAAACTCTCCCTTCAACATCCTAATCTTTTTCTTCATTTGAAGTAGTGCAGGGGTACCTTCAATCCATTAAACATCTCCAATACCTGGGAAATGGTTTTAAAAATAGAAGAATAAACCTAAAATCAATTGACCAAATTTGAATCCCAACTTCTTGTCTTTCTTCAAGCTTCTAGATTCACCATCAATTGGATTCTTAGTGCCTCAACCAAATGATAATCAACATTCTCTTTTACCATCCGGTAGGCAGTATGAATAGTTATTGTCGGTATGTTACTCATTTTGCTTGAATAGTAAATCCTATACCCGATCACCATAGAGGCATATTTCATAGCTGGATCATTGATGTTGTTTACTGTCATGACTCTACCATCCCATTTTGATCCTGTTAGCTTCTCCACATCATTCTTGGGTACTGATATGAGTAAGGGTACTTCACTAGTTGAGCAAAATTCGGTTACTGCATGGATGACTTCCTTGGTTATTTTATGTGGTCGATCCAACCACATAAATTGATCATGAATCTGACTCATAACAAATCTGACTAAATCATTAATGAAGTTGATTGCATGATGGAATCCTTTCTCAGCGATATTCTTAAATTGTTCTTTCAGTATGCCCTTGTTATCACACAATGATTTATACTGGTCATGAATAACTGATACAACCATGCCCTCTAGTTTGTAGTGATAGAATGATCTAGCATCCTCAACGTGCAAAACTCCACATCGTACACTAGATAGGGAACCGACAGGGTCTGTTTCTTCTAATTTGAAAGGATGACGTTTGAACTCCGGTCGTGGCCTCTCAGTCACATCAACAAGATGTGAAGTATCCATACTAAAATATGCAAAATCTTGAAGCAAAGAGTAAGATTTACTGATAAATACCTTTCTTGCTTCTGAACTAGGGTTTCACACCGTCAAAACCTTCAATACTCGATCATCGATTCACAGTGTTCTATAGATCACCTCAGATCTCTGCTAAACACGCTGAATGCTACAATCACAAACTTTCTCTGTTTTGCTCGCTTGCCATGAAATTCTCTCAAGATTGCAATGTGAGAAATAAAATCCAAAAGGTTCTTTTTATTTGCTTTCTATCTATCACATTAAATGCTTTAATCAACAAAACACTAAAATGCCTTTAAACACTTTTAAGCACATTACCAGTTGCTAAAAATGAATGTTATTTACCGATTATGATTCAAAAAGACTTATAAACATAAAAATGCATGAGAATATGTAGATTTAACTTACAATACTTTATCCAGGGGTTCATCTCAAGGTTTGACAATATGCTCACCCCAAGTTGTAGAAACAACTTAGTTTGTCGGTTATGGATTCTCCACACTAGGTGAAGATTTTGATTCCTCAAATGGTTTGTCATCAATCTTCTTCTTCCAGGTTCTATTCATCTCAACTCTGGTTTCTTCAATATCAACTTTTTGCTTTCCTTTTCGGTCTGCAGAATGATTCACCCATTGGTTCTTTTGTGTTCTGCAAAACTTAGCAATGTGTCCCAGTTTGTTACAATGATAACATGCCATTCTAGATGCTCTCCATGGTCATGCATTGCCTCTACCTATCCTTCTTTTGCATTTCATTGCCACATGTCCATAATTGTTGCAGATTGAACATATCACATTGATTCTTTTCTCCATCTCATAAGGACTAGACCGGTTAACATAGGGTCTTTGCCAATTAGTGCTTCTCTAGTCATTGAAATTCCTTCTCCAATCACCAACAGATCTTGGATTCATATGAGGTGTTGGATTATTAGCTCCATACCTGCATTTGATAGATCTATGCCCATACATGTTGTATGTATAACAGTAACCTTCAATTTTTCTAGGCACATATCTAGTATTAGGTCTATAACCAGTATTAGCATCAAATCTTCTTCTACAAACACTAGTAGTATGTCCTGGTTTATGACAATTAAAACAAATAGGTTTGTAAGCTTTCTTATTGGTAGGTTTCTGAGCCTTAGGAGCTATTTTACCTTCATGCATGTTGCTCTTGGTACCAGAAGGTTCTCCTTTCTCAAATGTATCGTATCCTAACCTAGATGTATGACCATTCATCCTCTAAGATTGGATCTATTCATCCAACATGGTAGAACTCTTGTTGAATTTTGCAAGCTTCTCATTAGCTTCTAGAAGCTCTTTTGTAAGATCTTCATTCTGCTTCATAAGAGTCTCTCTAAGAGACATTTCCATATCAATATCTGCTTTGATTTCTTCTTTCTCTTCTTTCTCCTCATGCCAGTGTCCATATAAAGTGCCATTCTCGTGTTTTATCTTAAATATCTCATGATCTTTCTCTTCAATCTTGTCTTCAGCTGCCCTCCTAGCTTCAAGTTCTTGACTCATCTGAATTGTAAGGGCTTCAAGTTCTCTCCTTAGGTTAATTTTCTCACCATTTAGTTTCTCCACCTCCTCAACCAATGCATCTATGTTTTCTCCATTAGAAGAGTTTCTTTCATTGATCTCCAACAATTGTTCAGTCAGTTCTTTCCTTTAGCTAGTGATGTCTTATACTTTCCTCTTAGGGTTTCTAGATCTTCCTTGGTTTTTGCAAGTTCCCTAGCCATCTCTATGTAACTCATTCCTTCCCCCATCTTTTCCTTAGGATTAGAGATCCCTTCCAAGTGGTTAAGCCTTAAGGAAGTTAGGCTCTGATACCAATTAATGAAATTATAAGGCACTGAGAGGGGGGGTGAATCAGTGCAAGTAAAAACAATACAAATTTGATAATCAATTTCACCAACTTAAAACTCAATAGGCATATAAGAAATAACACCAAGTAAGAAATCACCACATAAATCATAAACTACATGACACAAGAGGTTATACGTGGAAAACCCAAATGGGAAAAACCACAGTGGGAGTTAGTACCCACAAAGATCCACTATCTATAGTATAGAGATCTAACTGGTTAAGGTCTACAACACTCGATTAGGGGAACACCCTGTTAGGAGCGTCTAAGCTCGGTTAAGAGCTATACAATAAGGCTTGTGAAACCAGCTCTGTTAGGAGCTATCCAAGTTATTGGGATTTGCAAACATGAGTTAATGTGTCACTTGGTTAGAGGATTTAATGATCAAACCTGTTAGGATCCGAGTGCACCCTATTAGGAGTGACCTTGTGAGAGGATTTTCTTGCTACAAATGTTAGGGAGACAAAAAGTTCAAATGATCTCAGTATAACATCATCAGTGTTTGATAATATTCACTTCAGAATATTACAACATCACATAAACTTCATCTTAGAACTCCTTTGATCATCGCACTATCAAAAATATGAAATTTGCTAATTATATCTGACGCATTCAAGCTCATACTCATATATGTCTTCATACCTCATCACACATATTAAAAACATTATTCATTCGGCTAGAACCTTGGAATGATTCTCTAGGTTCAATGTATCTAGACAATCTTGCATTGCATGCCTTATTTATGTTAGCCACCAACATAACAAATCCAATTTTGTGTTGTTTTACTGATCTAAGTGATTTTCATCACCACCAGTTGAATGTCCATCAGAATACCTGCTCTGTCAATAAAATCTAGTTCACCTGATCGAATCACCACATGCGGTAACGAACATAACTTCATCTACCAGATTTCTTTACTGCTACAAAACTGTATCATCTCATTTTTCATAAATTTCTTGTACTGGTTGTTAGAATATTATTATGTCTATCTTTTACTATTTAAAGTCCTAAATACCGGTTTTGATAAAAACTATCTCTGGTTACCGGTTAAGCCTTGCCAGTTGAACTGTAGGATTCAGATGATTGTACAAACATAGTTTCCATCAATGACAACATACAACATAGTCATCATACAATATTCTAATCTCTTAACAAAACATACATGTACCAGTTGCATCAAGCAAACAAACAATTATCGGTTAAGATCAAATGATCAAATGCCAACAAACATTAAGGGAAAAATAGAAGAACATGGATACACATAGAAGAATAGTTACAAAGAGAAAGAGAGGAGAGAAAGACAAGATCTGCAGTGCTAATATTGCTAATCTAGCACGTCATCCACCTCCTGATCTTGCTGGTCACTATTTTGGGAAGGTGGGTGACATGCCAGAGGAGCGACATCGAGCACAATAGATGGAGCTATCACAAGATCCAAACAAGGACTATGCTCATGTGCTAAGTCACTTTGTTCGATTCTAGGAGCTAGGATTAGGGTTTTCTGAAAATTCAACTGATAAAATCTTGTCCACATCAACGTATTCATAGCCACTATTAGAAGCATTAGGATTTGTATTGCTATCATGAATAACATTTTCACCCATTTCTTCATCTAGATTTAGAGAGAGAGGAGCGCGAACATGAATAGGAGTAAAACCATCACATGTTTTTTGCAACTTATGATTTGGAGATGTAGGTTCAACATCTTGCTTAGGAGAAAAGGGAATCATATCAACTATTAGAGTCTTGGGAGATTGAATATTTTGAGGAACAATTTCATGAGCTAGAGAATGACGCTTTCGTCGGCGGTCTCTCGCACAACAATTTTGTCAAGTCTTAGCGGAAGATTGACAAGAAGGAGAAACATTTTTTGAAGGAGGAATAGTCTCTTCTTTGATTATTGAAGGTTTAAGTTGAGGTATTTTAGGTTGGACAAGAGGAGAGGCGAGCCTCTTCTCTCTATAAGAGGAAGCAGGTAGAACTGCACCATATAAAGGAGGAATATTAGGTGTAGGAAGGAGACCAGGTCCATCATGGGGAGGTGGTATGTTAGATAGTTCAAATAACCGGAAGACAACTAAGAGGGGGGGGTGAATCAGTTGTCACCAAATTATTGTAACCTTAAGCAATTAAAACTTTAATACCGAAACACATAAGATCAATATCGAAATGCATAAACCAATTATTGAAATAACAGATATACCAATTAAGCACAAATAATAATTAGAGAATAGATACCATTCACATGACACCGAGTTTTGTACGTGGAAAACCCGATAAAAGAAAAAACCACGGTGGGAAACCTACCCATAGTTAGATAATACTTTTGCAGTAAGTATGTGATTACTATTTATGGTGAAAATGGATAATAACAATATTGAAAGACCAAATAGATTCAACCACAAAACCCTAGCCTAACAACAACAAAGATGCACCATAACATATGAAGATTACCTAAGACAATGCAAATCAAATAAAATCACAAAGATTATACCATCACATGTCCAATAGGGTTTGGATCTCCATTGATCTTGCCTAATATATTTGCTCTTAGATTTTATGTGTGCACAAGAGCTCAACAAAGAACAAAATATGGTTGTAAGTAGGTTTGATCGCATATTAAAATTTGAAAGTGTAGTTGGGGAGAGCTTAACTGATTAGGGTTGATAATGAAGGAAGCATCTCCTTATATAGAAGACGCTATAAGAAATGGAGGGATAAGATTAAGAGGTGTAAAAGATAAATGGTTGGCTAGGATTAGAGGGTAGGTAGAGGAAATAAGAAAATAATGAGAGGGTAAGTAGTGTGGGAATTAAGAGATGAATGACATGTGTCATGGGTAGAAAAGGCTAATGAATTAATTAAATAAATAAAGATTTATTTAATTAATAGAAGAAGTGGGATAATTAAATAAATAAAAGTATTTATTTAAATGAAAAATAAGGCTAGAAGAGGATAAATGAATGAATTAAATAAATAAAGATTCATTTAATTAATAAAAGAACTAGGATAAAATAATTAATTAAATAAATATATTTATTTAATTAGATAGGACAATTTTAGGTGTCTACAATTACAAATTGAGGGGCATGCACTTGTAGGAAGGCCAACAGCCTAGAGTACACCACTCATTGCAAAAGGAGTCTCACTGACTACATAAAAATCCAGACTACAATCTGGAAGGAAGAATGAACTGCAATGATAGCATCTCCTATGCCTGAGTACAGTTCTAGTTAAGCTCAATACCAGAGAACTTAATCCTCTTGCATAAACCCAACTCGATCACCAATGACCGACCAAATCCTCTGCATGAATAATTATTGTATTATTCGCTCCTATACCATCCTTATCATTATCCCCTTACATATTCCATTACATGATCTACAATGAGATCTTACATCATATATATATAAACCCTTGACCATAAACAATAAGGTCGGCCACCAGACAATAAAGCAATTACATAATTACAAAACATGTCGTCTTAAGACCAAACAAATAATATCCAACCCATAAGACATCCCAAAAATACATTGAGAAGACCAAACAACACATTACATTAAGTCAGTCCATAACTTAGATAGTACCGGACCCAATTTAGGTCCACATACACTAAAGCAATGATCCCAATTGGCCAAGTCTCGAATGTGATCACCATCAGCATCTTGAATCTCTACTAGAAGTCACACCAACACCACTTATGCATAATATCGAAGGATCTTCAACAAAGCCCTGCCGGTGAAACCCTCACCGGATCAACAAACCAAGCTTACCAACATATAAGATAACATCTGATCACCAAATCAAAACCAACCGACTGAACACGAATCTGAGTAGCATGAAAAACATATCTAAGCCAATTCCATAAGCCAAAGCATATCGAAGTATACAAGATCATCATGATCTAATCCAACCAGAAACCAAACAACCTACCATAACCAAAAGGATACCGGTAAAGCAACCAAAACAACTAGTGTTGACATCAACGACAAAACATCAATGCAACACATAATCAATTCCTCCTAGAAATGGCCAACATGGTACAAGTCTAACCTTAGAATAAATATTGTTGTTCTTTTGAGGAGAAGGCATAGTCACATCCATAGGAATAGGTTGAGGAAGATTAGTCCTATCCGTTAGGGGAAGGATTTAATCTTCAAGAAGGATGGGAATGCCAATTATTGGGGATCTAGGTTGACTTAAGGATAAGATCATATATTCTTCCATTTTTTATAAGATTGGAAAAGAGCATCGCTCCTTTGTGGAAGAGATTAAAATTGTTTAGGCCAAAATAAATCTGTAGTCACATAAATATGTCCACTTAATTAAATGAATATTTAGTATTTATTTGATTATTTAACCATCAATCAATAATTAATTAAATTAATATATTTAATTAATTCATCTTAACCCTCTTCTCCTATTAATTAAATAAATTGTTCAATTTATTTGATTTAATTCACTTAACCAAATTCAGACCATTAATTAAATAAATAAATCGTATTTATTTAATTAAATCTTCTCTCACATTTAAATAAATTAATATTTATTTAAATTCCCCCAAAATCCCACCTCTCACATTTAAATAAATTATTTATTTAAATCACCTTTATCCTCCAACCACTTGTATTTTCCTACAAATGCAAGTTGCACAACTATTTTAAATAAATTATTTATTTAAATCACCTTTATCCTCCACCCACTTGTATTTTCCTACAAATGCAAGTTGCACAACTATTTTAAATAAATTATTTATTTAAAATCCTATTTATCCTTACCCACTTAAAATCTTTAATGGTTTCCCTTGAAGTCTTCAAACTTAATGGTTTCTTTCTATAGTCTTCTTAAGCCTTTAATGGTTTCCCTTAAAGTCTTCAAACTTAATGGCTTTCTTCTTGAGACTTTAATGGTTTTCCTTAATGTCTTCAAATTTAATGGCTTCTTTCTAGAGTCTTCTCAAACCTTTAATGGTTTCCCTTAAAGTCTTCAAACATTTAATGCTTTATCTTCCTTTTTCTCATTTAAATAAATTAATATTTATTTGAATATTTACCCAAATGCAAATTACACCATTTAATTGAAATAAATGATTTTATTTTAATTGAAAATCCCAAAATTCCTCCCACTTGCACTCTCCTACAAAACCCACTTGCAATCCTAACCCCCTTCTAGATTCTTCTAACCCCTTTCTAATTAGCCTAATCCATCCCCTAAATATTGTCACATTCCTAAGCAACTTGGAGTCACTTCTCAAAGCCCTCAAAGTCTTTGAAAGGCATTTAAGGCTTTAAGTCTTCAAATGGTTAACCTCTAAAGTCTTCCAAACCATTAAAGGTTCTTACATAACCATTTATGGTTAACTCACCTTTTACCTTTGGTTAGAGACTTTCCTCTAACTTAACTATCCTTTTGACTCATGGGTCTCTTCAAAGCATTTATTTCTTTGACTAGGGTAACCATCATGTCCCCTCAAGCATTTAATGCTCCTTATCTCTCCTCTCAAGCCTCCTCATGGTGACACTTGTCAACATGAGATTGGGTTGAAAGTCTCACATGGATTGAATATCTTTCAATCCTAACCCTTGTTAATATTGCTCAATCTTAACCCTTCATTTCCCCATTTCTTCTATAAATAAAACCCTTCTCCTCAAGTAAAGAAGGAAGCATTAGAGTATTGTTGTTATACTGGTATTAGCATAGAGCTTTTTCATAGCATCACTATCTACACTTGCATAGCATTTATTTATCATTTTCAACCATCTTGAATCTCCATATGGCATCCATGGCTAGTGCTAAAAGCTGAGAGCTACACTCATGTGGAACTTGGAGAGGAGAGGAACAAGGGAGGAGCAACTATGGGCATCTTGATTAGCTATTTTATTCTATGTTTATATATTTTCTATTTCATGCTTGATATCTCTCTTGATATGCCTGTTTAGGATAATCTTTTGTTGCTAACACTAACGTTTGTTTCTTGTGCTCTTGTGTGTGTTGCCATCAAACAGATTTTCTAATCCTTTTTGCAGAGCATCAAAATCAATATGAACACTTGGGCTTCTTTTAGATGGTCGAAATAAGCTATGGTTAATGGTTATGATTTCTCCAATGTGGGGAAATTTTAAACACTTATAGATTGGAGAAGCAATACAACTAGTGTTGACATCAATGACAAAACATCAATGCAACACATAATCAATTCCTCCTGGAAATGGCCAACATGGTACAGGTCTAACCTTATAATAAATATTGTTGTTCTTTTGAGGAGAAAGCATAGTTACATCCATAGGAATAGGTTGAGGAAGATTAGTCCTATCTATTAGGGAAATGATTTAATCTTCAAGAAGGATGGGAATGTCAATTATTGGGGATCTAGGTTGACTTAAGGATAAGATCATATATTTCTTCCATTTTTTATAAGATTGGAAAAGAGCATCACTCCTTTGTGGAAGAGATTAAAATTGTTTAGGCCAAAAGAAATTAATAGGAACACCTGGGCTTCTTTTGGATGGTTGAAATAAGCTATGGTTAATGGTTATGATTTCTCCAATGTGGGGAAATTTTAAACACTTATGGATTGGAGAAGCAATAGCCTTCATGAAAGATAGCCAAGGATAGCCCAACTTCACACAAAATTGCTCAAAAGAAGGAACGATAACAAAGTTGACATCCATAGATTTAGTATGAACTTCAACAGGAAGGGTGATAAAACCAATGGTAGGACAAGAGAATCCATCAAATAAATTCTCAACCACATTAGAGTCATCATAAATTGGTTTATGCAATCGTAAAGTGAAAAGATAATCCTTAGTGATGAAATTAACCATGCAGGAGGGATCAACAAGAGCACCATGACAAGGTATGTCCTTAACCTTCGCAACTATGTATAGAGGCCCATCAGGTGCTCTAATAGTCTCACTAGGGTCAAATGTGATAAATAATTCCTTAGGTTTCCTTTGTTTCTCTACCATATTCACTAAATTCTGAATTGTAGTAGTCATATCAAAAGGAGAGAAAGATGTATGTTCAGTCTCAATCACGTTAGAGGTATGAAAAGGTAAGGGATCAGTAAAAATCTTAAGATTTTGATTAGGAGGGGCTACTGATTTGTTTCCTTAATCATTCACACCTTCTACAAATATAGTATTATTATCAATCAAATCTTGAAGCTTACATTTCAATGCAAAACATTTCTCAATTTCATGACTTGGTTGATGACAAAATTGACAAAAATAATTATTATCAAAGTAGGGCGAGGCTGCCTTAGAAGGGTCAACTGGTTTTATGGGAGGAAGTTTAATAACATTTCTTTGTAATAACTGAGACATAATATCATGCAAAGATTCATTCAAAAGAGTAAATTGTCTTTCTCTTTTGTTTTAAAAAAAAAATAGGAGGCACACATGTTGTAGCATTCACATTGTTATTGTTGATGTTGTCATTGAATTTGATGAATCCTTTGCTTGGTTTGAACTTCGCAAATGGTTGTTGAGCACTGTCACCTTTATCACTCGGAGCCATAGGAGTGGATTTCTCCAGTTGAATCACAGTCAGTTGATAATTGTGAAGTGTTTCAAACAACTGCAGAAAGGAAGTAAACTCATAAAGGAGAAGTTTGTCTCTAATAAATTTTTGCAAATTAGAAATGAAAATTCCTTGAATATCATTATCAAGCACTTTATAAGAAATTTGAGAACACAAATGCTTATATCTACCAATGAAATCAGTCACTTTTTCTTTAACACCTTGTTTACAATGCATTAAATCAATCAAAGTGATCTTAGGACCTACGTTGTTTTGAAATTGTTGAATAAAAACATTTGCTAATTGTTGAAAAGAAGTAATCGAATGGGAAGGTAAAGAGAAATACCATTGTAAAGCCTTATCTCTTAGTGTTCTAGCAAACAATTTTGTAAGCAATCTTTGATCATAAGCAAAGTCAGTACCCAAAGTTTGGAATATTTTGACATGCGTTAGAGGATCACCTTTTCCATTATAGAGTTCCAATTGAGGGACCTCAACATGCTTAGGTGGCATGACTTTAAGAATATCAAGAGAAAGTGGTCTCGCAACATCAAATGTGGGTGCACTAAACTTGGATTGACTTATGGAAGCAATTTGTTGTTGTAAGGAAGACACAATTTGAGCAAGATTGTTAATGTTCGCTTTGGTAGAAGAATTGATGTTAGACATGGTTGATTGAGAAGGTGGTATGATGTCATTGAAGGAAGGTATTGATTGAGAATAATGGTTGTAGGTATGATATGTTGAGTTGATGCAGCCATGATATTTAAAGTGAAAGTAGGAATACTAGCCATAGGATTAGTCAAAGGAATAGAACGATTGACTTGTGTTGAAGGTTGTGAATAACCTAGGGTTTTGACACAACTTTTTATAGGCATGATATTGGAATCAACAATATAAGCAATGCCACACAATATATCAATTCCATTATTATCACTTTGAATCATGCATTTAAGGCCTTCAATTAATGGAAGAGCTTCATTATTAGGGTACTCTTGGGACATCCATTGTTGAAAGTTATCAAATTGATTGTCCAATTTTAAAATTTGATCTATGGAAACTCTAGTCAAAGCTTCTTCTTGTTCATCATGAGATTCATTAATTGGATAGATAGGGACAAGATTATGATGGGAAGAATTACCATTATCCTCATTAAAGAAGTCACCCAAATTATGCTCTATCTCCTTGGTAATTAAACCTTGGGAAGCCTTAATTCTAATACTTCATCTAACAAGGATAATATAGGTAGGACTAATAGTGGTAAAACTCATGCACTAGAGGGAAAATTTGAAATTTTGGATTTGAATTTTGAATTATAGGAACAAAGTGTACAAAAATTGAATAATGCAAAATTTGAGAAAATAACGATTAAACAATTTGAACTTTGTTGAAAGAAGAAAATAACACAATTTTCAACAATAATTTTATGATAAATGAAAGGAAATTGGAATTTAAAATTAAGGCCAATGGGATACCACTTAATTTTAAAATTGATAAAATCAGGGTAGATTATAATTAACTCGTTAATTTTAGAAATTTCCTTGAAATTTAAGATGTTGAATTTTGAAGGTATTTTTGATTTTAGAGAGATAAAAAATAGACAAAATCATCCAATCTTCTGGATTTAAACTATTGAATACAGTCATAACAGTCTCCTGAAATTTTGGGAAAAAGACAGGGACCATGTTGAAAGTGCACACGATCTGACCAACTTTTTTGAAATTTTTCAGGGATGAAAATTATGATGATTTTAAAGCTAACCCCCCAAAATTGGTGGATTTTATGATCTCTAGATAGGTGAAGTAAGGTTTTAATGTGAAAATAGGACCCTATTAGGGTTTTTTTTTAAATGAGGAATTGAATTACAAATTTGAAAAAGGTCAAACCTAATGGATAGGGACACCTTGAAAAATGTTTAGAAAACTGAAGTTGATTGAAATTGACACAAAATCCAATTAAATTTGAAAATTAGGGTTTTAGGACATAACCACTTAATTTTTAAAATTTTGAGTTTTGAAAGGGAAATTGAAAATTTGAATATGAAGAAAGAGGATAATTCTAAAAACAGTCACAAATTTGAAAATTAAATGGAGATTCAATTTTTGCACAATTTCAAGATGTTTTTTGAAAATTAGGGTTTTGACAATTAACCTCTTAATTTTGTGAATTTGATTTGTGAATTGAACAAGACAATGAAGAAATTAAATTTGACAAACAAAGCAATTTTCAGATCTAAGACAATAATAAGCAATTTTTTTACAAAACACAAGTTCAATTTAAAAAACTAGGGGTTTGAATGAATTAACCACTAAGTTTGCAGAAAAATAAACTTGTAAATGCAAAAGATGCAATAATTTTCAGAATTAAGCATGCAAGACGTCGGGTTCACCAAAATGTAATGGGGCAAAAAGTGAATGATGGAGAGATCAAGAGGAAAGCTTTTCTTCCCTTTGAGGAGAGATGAAAGTTTCACTGCAGATTTCCCTTCAAACACTTTATCCACATTACTGTTAAAAGAGGCGGGGAATTCACTAGATCCAACCTCGAGGAAAGAGATTGAATACTAAATGAATTGATACTGTTGTGAAGATGACAAGCTAACCCCTCTTTTAGAATGAGTAATGGTTGAATTATGTGTTGTGAGAATAAGTGTAAAAGTAACAAAGAACTGATTATAACTTGAAATAGAAGGGTGATATGAAGTTATGCACTTGGATCTGCCTATAATATGTCGAGACGAAGCTGCCCTATGAATTTGAGGAAAAGTTGTCAAAATCGTGTTAAAAGTGCACACGGTCCTCTGAAAAATCCGCGAAATGAAAAGGGTTTTTCCGCCTCTGTAAATGGAGTCCAAATCTGCAAATATAGCTGCACACCTACAACCTACACATAGGAAAGAGAGGAAAAGGGATTGGGATTGGAGGTTTGCCTTCAGGTCAAACCCCAATTTTGGAATTAATCAAATGATGAAAGAAATTACTTGCAAGTAAATGGAAATGAAAGACTGAAATGTAAATCACCTCAAGGGAGGTTGTAGATAGAATTTCTTATGTGAAATTGAATGTTGAAAGGGATCTCCTCTTTAATGGTTGAATCCTTGACTTGAATGCAACACCTAGCCTTGAAGGGAACTTGAGAATGCTCAATGCCTGAAAGGAATGCTTGAATGCTCTTGAATGCTTGAATGCGTGATCTCAAGTATTCCAACTTATGCAAATGGGAGGGCAAATGCAACTTA
This sequence comes from Cryptomeria japonica, assembly GCF_030272615.1. NCBI lineage: Eukaryota > Viridiplantae > Streptophyta > Pinopsida > Cupressales > Cupressaceae > Cryptomeria > Cryptomeria japonica. The sequence continues at coordinate 601,680,021 of NC_081408.1, read as the reverse complement.
TATATTCATCAATTAGGGTTAATTGACTGATTTTTTGTCATAGGCTGACATAGGGAAAGTTTTCCTGCTAAAAATGCAAAGATAGGACAGAGGAGGGCCCAAAATAGGGCAGGGATAGGGGTTCCATGCCCTTGTCTTTCCCTTATCTCAGGATAGGAAGCAAGTTCAAGTAGTGCGGGGGCTAAAAACATACAGTTTTCGAGGATTGAGCAAGTCTCAGGTCTCCGACCAAGCTTGGGGATTCAATTCGCCAACATGAAGACCCTAATGTGGTCAGAAATTGCAAGGGTCATAATTTTATGATACTACAATAGTGACACTTGAAGGCTATTTTGTGCACATCTTCATCTCTAACCCTTGTTCGATGACACCTCAATAATAAGTCAATATTGTTGAAGTATACCACACCATGAAGCTCATATATCACCTCGTCGATATTGGGTATGGGGTAGTAATTCTTGATCTTTTTTTTGTTGAGACCTCTATAATCAATACACATCCTCATAGGCCCATCTCTATTTTTTTGACATGCATTGATGTTAAAACCTTCATTTTGCCAAAAACCCCTTTGGAGGGAAAAGGTAAGCAATGCTTAGAGGGAGATAGGGTTGAGGGTGCCCTAGCAAGATTAGGGGAGGGTCCAATATAGAAAGAAGGAGAACTCTGAGCAACATTGAGACCAAAGACACCAAGTCCACTACCATCGGGACCAAAACCAGGTTGATGAGTGAAGCCACCAGTTGTCAAAGAGAAAAATGAGTTCAAGGAGGAAGACAAACAACCACACAGAGAAGCATAAGTCGTAATTGCGTAGTTTAAAATATTAATTATTTAGTTTTTTGAATAATTTTATTTTTTTGATAAATTAATCCCGAAGTGGTGTAAAATATACATTTAGTGGGCGCTTCTAGTTGGAAAAGTTGGAAATGTTTATAGGTTGGTCGAATGTGTGATATAGCTTTGTACTTTTAATCAATCTCTTTCATATTACACATGAATATGTAATTTTTTCATGGGTAACTAAGTATGCTATGTCACAAAATTTCATGATCATTGTTGTGGGTAAATACACAGCTTCATGTTCTTTTATTCTAGTTTGTTCTCTTCTCATTGTGTTGCAACTTTATTGCCCAATGAATAGGCATCATTTTGAGGCCATACACCAATATCATACCATCTAATAAAAAACATAATTCAATAGTGTGGTAATGAATGAGTCCTTCCTATGCACTCATGATTATTAATATAACCAAAAGACTATTCCAAAGCGAACACTCAATAGATATGTTTTATGTGGGCCATGTTTGCAAATTCATTTAAACTATACAAAGGTTTTGAGATAGTTAATCGTTCTTGGTTTAGTGACAAATTTCAATGTCAAGTCAATAGGTTGGCACGAACACATTTGGACACATTTTCTGATGAAATATCATCGAAATTATGACGGTTTTGTGTTGTAGGTTCGACGAAATGGCGACGAGTTTTTCATCGCTGAAATTTCGTCAAAGTGTCCGACGTAGGGTATTTCATCGAACAATTGACGAACATTTCGTTGGAAACCAATTTCACCTCACACTAAACCATGCAACAATTTTCGTTGGAACTCTAACGGAAACCATGGTAGTTTTACATCGCACATACAACATTCCCATCGAAACCATGTTGTACGTGCAGTGAATTTTGACGACATCAATCGTTAGAATTCCGACGGACTACCACTATGCTCCGACGAGAATGTTGTGTCTCCGATGAAAAATTTCGTCGAAAGTTCAACAATCTCATCGGGCATTTTGGGGGCATTCGTCGAAATTCTGATGAAAAGTTAATATTAAAAAAAACAAAAAAATGTTAGTTAGTCTCTCTCTCTTTCCCTCTATCTCTATCTCTCCCTCTCTTTGCCTCTTTCTCTCAGGCATCTCTATCCTATTCTATCCATTATCTCTCCCCACTCTCTCTCTCTCTCGCTCTCTCTCTCTCCCTCTCTCCCTCTCTTTACCTCTTTCTTTCTCTCAGGTGTCTCTATCCCATTATATCCATTCTCTCCCTCCAACTCTTTGTCTCTCTGTCCCCTTATCCCTATTGGCCTCTATCTCTATCTCTCCCTTTCTATACAAGGTTTAGAGTTAGGTTTAGGGATTGATGGTTCACTACAAACTCTCTATATCCATATTATTTGCATTGCATATCAGTACAAACTTAAACTTAACTTTAGAAAATTTTACTTGGCTAATAGATGGTTAAGTTACTCTAATTTGGTTAAGGGTTATAGAAGGTTTTTGAAACTTAAACTTAACTTTGGAAAACATCAGTGCTATGAGGTTTTCATTATCAAATAGAGATAAGGGTTTTTGAGTATCAATAGGTGATAGAAGATAGGGTGAAAAAAATTCCAAGAATATGGTCAAAAAACCCTTGAGTTCAATCACTCACCAAGAAGTGATAGTAATGAGAGGTTTTAGATTAGAGAGACATTGTCGAAGGAAGACTCGGAGAAACTGATTACTGTTATGTAATTTTGGGTAATATTTTAATTGCAAAATTATTAGTTCAATGATTGCAATTTTTGTGTAGAAGATGCTCTAAAATCTTGAAATGTAAAATTTTATAACTGTTTATGGGAAGCCTTAGATATGAGGGGATATGTTTTTGGCTTATTTAAGTCCTTAGCTTGACTAAGCTCAAAATATCCATATGTATTTGATGGTAAAAAACACTAATGATTGCATTGACAAGATGCTACTATTCTAAAGAAAAAAAGCAATCCATCTGCAAAGCTTCATGAAAATTCAAGAGAGGAAAGAAAACTTGAAAAATATATAGATTTATACCTTCCCACATAGGTTGTATTGATCCATCTTAAAGAAAATATGAACATAAATGGATTCAGCTCACGACAACAAAATGAAATAGCAATGGTGAGTTATTTCCATGTAAACCATAGTCAAAGTCAGCCATCAATGAGTCTTTGAAGGGTAAGCATACCTGAACTGTTCCTCACCTAATTTGTAACTAACATTTATCAACAATTACATATGTGTTTTTGATTATGGGAAAAATAGGTTTTGAAGGGATCTCGAAACCCTTTACAAAAGATCCTTAAAAGATAATAGCATTGAGCAACATGAAAAGACAAACTGCCAAAAAACCAGCACAGTTATGGGCAAAAATCAACAAAAAATATAGGAGTTGAGAAATACAACCCCACAGTAGCATGAAGATTTTCTACAAGCTGAATAACCTGTTACAAGGAGAAGCAATGAAGCAAAATCTGAAGAACATACAAAACATAGAAAACTATTCTCAAAAGATGAGAGCTCCAATTTACCAAAAAAGTATTGTGAAAAAATAATACAATGAAAAGCAAAATTAACCTTTAATAGGTCAATAAACCCTAAAAAGGGAAAACCCTAGGCTTGCACATAATAATTAATTATATGCACCTAATGTTAGCTTAAGTGTAAAAAGATAATTGGGAACTTAAAGAATTAAACAAATATTGTTTAATTAATCAAGTAAAGACCCAATTACTCTAACAGCCCCCCTTAAGCTAGACTTAGGGAGAAGCTAAAACCTAGAACAACTACTGAAAGCATGAAAGATGGGTCTCGGCAACAAGGCCTGATCAGGTACCCAAATACAATGAAATCTCTATGAAACAGAGACAAAGGAGAAAACCCAGTGGGAAAAAACTCCTCTCCAAAAAGAGATAAAAGAACATACTGAAAGAAGAAGGAAGGAAGGAAGGCATCATAAAGACCCCCCAAGGACAACTTCCTTCACCCTAAGCATAAAGCACAACTGAAGATAGTGCAGCAATGCAAAAGGTTTCGTGAAGATGTTTGCAACCTGCTCGGAAGTGGGAATGTACTCCAGAATGAGAACACCATCCTAAATCAACTGACAAATGAAATGCATGTGAAGCTCAATGTGCTTCGTTTGTTGATGCTCTACTGGGTTGCAGGAAATATGAATAGCACTCTGATTGTCACACCAAAGAACAGTGGGACTATCAGGAGGAAAACCAAACTCAGTCATCAACTATCAAAGCCATAAGATCTCCTGACTAGCGAGCACAACAGCTCGATACTCGGCCTCTATAGATGATAATGCATGAGAAGTCTGCTTCTTGCAAGACCATGTGATAGGACCAGAGCTAAGACATAAAACAAATCTAGAAGTAGACTTTCGATTAGTGACATCACCGGCCCAATCTGAGTCAGTGTAGACAACAATGTGAGGGTCCCCTGATGTATAGTGAATGCCATGAGAACTAGTGCCCTGAATGTACCTCCAAATACGTTTGGCAACTTGCCAATGACTCTCATGAGGATCATGGGAGAATCGAGAGACAAGACCAACCGTAAAGGAAATATCAGGACGGGTGTGAGTCAGGTACAACAAACTACCAACCAACTGCCTGTAAAGTGTAGAATCGACTGAAGGAGTGGGACAAGTTGTGGTCAAAACAACCCATGACTGAAATGGAGTGGGAGCAGGCTTGCAATCAAGCATGCCGAAGTGCTGAAGCATGTCAAGAGCATACTTCTGCTGGTAGAGAGAGATCCCATCAGAAGACTGAATCACTCGAAGACCAAGGAAATATTGCAAAAGATAGAGATCTGTCATCTCAAACTGATCCATCAAGGCACGCTGAATATACTGAATCATAGAGGATGAGCTACCCGTGATGAGAAGATCATCAACATATAGCACAAGAATCAGTATGTCACCCTCAAGAAGCTAAATGTACACTGTGTGATCAGAATGACTGCATGAGAACCTAATGGAGAGAAAGAAAGAGTCCATCTTCTCATACCAAGCCCAAGGGGCTTGTTTGAGACCATACAATGAACGCTGAAGTCTGCAAACCAAAGAACTATCCTGCAAAAATCCCTGAGGTTGTTCCATGTAGATTTCCTCCTATATATCCCCGTGCAAGAAGGCACTCTTCACATCCATCTGAAAAATAGGCCAACATCGAGATGATGCAAGAGATAGTACAAAGCGAATGGAATTCATCTTGGCAACAGGGGAAAATGTCTTAGAGTAATCAATACCCTCAACCTGTGAAAACCCCTTCGCAACAAGACATTCTTTGTACTTATCAATGGAACCATCAGCAGCATATTTAGTATGATACAACCAGCGACACCTAACCATCTTTCTGCCCTTAGGAAGAGGACAAAGATCCCAAGTATGATTCCTCATCAAAGAAGAATACTCCTCCTCCATAGCACAATCCCACTCAGGGTGACCTGTCGCCTCTGAAAACTTTTGAGGATCATCTGAAATAGCATGACTCAAAAGACTAGAACCCACTGTATGAGAATGAGTGCGACGAGTATCTGAAGGATCACCAGCCATAGGACTGGCCGCCTCAACAGTAAGGCAAGCCCACTTGGGCATCTGAGGTGGAGCAGGGGGAGGTGGGGATGGTGGAGGTGGGGATGGTGGATCATCAACACTATCATCATAATCATCCTCAAAAAGATCCTGAAGGGGTGCAGAGGCCGTAGTAGGCAGAGGAGGAGACACTGGAGTTGGGGCATCCACTGTGGGAAGATGCTCATCAAACTGAACATCCTGTCGAAACAAGACCTCTCCGAAATCAGGATCAAACAACCTGTATGCCTTAACATCCTCATAGTAACCAACAAAAATGAGTGGTCAGCTTTTCCGCTCCATGGCTTTCCTCTGAGCATCAGTAATAAAGGTCGATGCCTCACTGCCAAACACTCAAAAAAAGGAAACATTAGGCTTGTCATGAGACCAAGCCTCCTTAGGAGTCATATGTCAAATAGCCTTGTGAGGCATCTGATTCTGAATATAGTTGGCACAATTGACGGCCTCAACCCAAAAAGCCAAATCCATGGACCTGGACTGAATCATACAATTCGCCATCTCCCGTAAAGTTCTGTTCTTACGTTCAACGACACCATTCTACTGAGGGGTGTAGGGAATAGTGAACTGATGCTGCAAACCATGCCCAGTACAAAAATCTCTGAAAGCCTGATTCACATACTCCCCCCCATTATCTATACGTATTCGTCGAATAGAACAACCATACTACTTCTCTACATATGTCTTGAAGATTCAAAATGAATCAAAGACATCAGACTTGTACTTAAGAAAGTACACCCATGCGCGTCTAGAGAAGTCATCAATAAACATGAGTACATACTTGGCCCCTAAAAAAGGAGTGGGAAATGACATGAGGTCACTGTGAATCAACTCCAAGGGTTCCAAAGCACGAGAGGCTCTTCCCTTCAGAAAGGGATCTTTGTGATGCTTTCCAAGCACACAACCATGACAAATACCATCAGTGCAGGAAATCTATGGGAGCCCAAGAACAAGTGCCTGTGTACTCATCTGCTGAATATATTTGTAATTGACATGGCCCAATCACTCATGCCAAAGCTTACTCACCAAATCTGCATGTGCTATGAGAGATGAACCTGTACCCGAAGAGGGCTCAAATTCATCAAATATGTAGAGATGAGATGCAGAATCTACACTACTAGAAGCCACAACCAAATCAGGTTCATGGAGGTCCCAAATAACCACATCATGTGGTGAGAACTCAACTATCTTACGAGAGCCAGAGTGGCAAATCTAATAAATGGACAAGAGGTTCGTCAAGATGTTAGGGACAATCAAAACATCCTGTAGAGTACCCCCATCCAAAGAGACAAAACCTGAACCCAAGATGGAAAGCTGAACTGAGTCACCCACTGCAATTTGTGAAATACCACAAGAGGCAAGAGAAGTAACCAACTGCTGAGTGTGTGTCATATGGTGAGAAGCACCAAAATCTAGAATCCATGTGGACCCAGAGGTCGAAGCTCTAGTAGTGAGAGCATGATCTTTCCTTGTGGAAGGAGAAGACACCTGAGGTGAGGAAATGTGATGCTGCTGCATGGCTTCCTCTAAAGCCTCTAATCGTTTCCAACACCTAGAAACTGGATGTCCTTCCTTGCCACAAAAACTGCAAGTGTCTGATGATTTCTTCTTAGTCTTGGAGGAAGACTCACCAGACTGTGAAGATTTCCCTTGTTTGGGAGGAAATGGTTTTGAATCAGACTTAGGAGTAGGCTTGGAGGAATTCTCACGACCTGCAGAAGGCTTCTTTGACTTTGATTTCTGCTTCTGTTTCTCCTTCTCCTTAGAGGACTGAGAAACCAATGCTTTGTTCTTGGATCCTGAGAGTGTATATAGCTGAGAAAGATGAGACTGCTCATGAGACAATCACTCACAAAAGACATCAAAGGTAGGCATGTTGAAATGAGTACCCAAGCCATCCATGGTGGAGTAGAAAGCAGAGGCAAAAAACTGAAAGTGACCTCGAAGCTTCGAAAGAATCAAATGAATGCACTCTGTATCAGTCTTGTTCTTTCCACATCCCTGAAGAACAGATCTAGTAGTCTTGAATTTGTTCAAAAAATCCTCAATAGTGGGAAATGAATTAGGTAACAAAGAAGTCAACTCTGCCTCAATCTGTAATGTCCGAATCTCATTGACCCTCCCAAAGAGAGAATCAAATTTCAACCACATATCCCGAGGAGTAAGCAACTCATCAAGGTGAAACAAAAGACTGTTGGAGACATGCAAAGAGATCAAACCCATGGCCTCATCCAGCTTGTTTAGGTGCATAAGAATCTCATAAGGACACTGCAGGACTGGCTGAACCCTATCCAAAGAAGCCCACAATAGAGAAACCCAAACCCTAGTACATAGTAATGAGAAGGAAGTAGTATATAAGCCAAAAAAATTCAAACTGATATCTCATGTAATGGATGAAAATTTTGAGAAAAAAGATCACATATTTGAATAGAGCATACTGAGATCTTTCCAACGCCTATTCGTTTTCAAAAAACGGAGTCTGTTTGCCCATTCTACGGCTCCAGAAGTGCAAAAAAGAAGCCTGAATTTGACTGGTAAAAATATAGTCAAACAACAGATTGAGGAAAAAATCCACCACCACGAGGTCTGGCTCAGAATCACCTTTCTGATGCCTATTCGTTCGCCAAAATCCGACTCCAGAAGCGTAATCTAGACCCAAAAAACCAACTCCCTCTCAAAAAGACTAGAGAAGGAGCGCTGGTGGTGATCTGGGTGGAGGTGTGGTTCGGGCAAGGCGGAGGTGGTGCGGCCCGGGCTGAGCGGAGCGCTGGCCGGGCGGAGGAGGCAGCGGAGCGAAGAGGTGGCGGCGCTGGGCTGAGCAGAGGGGGCTGCTGGAGCCGGCGGGTGAGGGCGTCGGAGTTTGTAATCGGCGGCGGGGGCTGCTAGAGCCGGAGGGTGAGGGCATCGGAGTTTTTAGTCGGCGGGGCCGGTGGGGCCGGCCTGACTGGCCTGCAGGCGCCGTACAGTGCCGGACAGTTAGGTCCGGTGCCCAAAAAATGCAAACAAATATTTCTTTTTCTTTTTCAATTTGCAATTGATTTTTTTGATTTTTTTTTTTTAAATCAAAAAAATATGGCCTGCATGCCGTAAAAAGGCAAAAAAAAATAAATTCTGTGATTTTTTTCTCGATTTGCGTGCCAAGGCCGTACGACCTGGTGGGGAGAAAAAAAATCACCCAGATGCTCAGGAGTAAAAAATGGACAAATTTTATATGACTATATGGGTTTTTTGGCCTTCTGAGCACGATGGTGAGGTCCGTTTAGGCCCAAAGTGCTCAGAAAAAAAACCTTAACCCTAAGCACACATAAAAATGCCTGAAACCCCATATCTGCTTCAAATGCAAAATTCTCAAAAACAAGAACAGGTAGCTGCAGATCTGAGCTCTGATACCATATAGGAGTTGAGAAATATAACCCCACAGTAGCCTGAAGATCTTTTGCAAGCCGAATAACTTGTTACAAGGAGAAGCAATGAAGCAAAATCTGAAGAACATACAAAACACTGAAAACTATTCTCAAAAGATGAGAGCTCCAATTTACCAAAAAAGTATTGTGAAAAAATAATACAATGAAAAGCAAAATTAACCTTTAATAGGTCAATAAACCCTAAAAAGGGAAAACCCTAGGCTTGCACATAATAATTAATTAAAACAATTAATTATATGCACCTAATGTTAGCTTAAGTGTAAAAAGATAATTGGGAACTTAAAGAATTAAACAAATATTGTTTAATTAATCAAGTAAAGACCCGATTACTCTAACAAAAAAGCCCAACAAAACCAAAAAATTACGTATGTGTTATCTTTGTCGTAAAAGGTGAAAAATTTAACCAAACAAAATACAAGAATATAAACTTAATTTAGTCAATAATTTAGGTAATTTAGTCAAATTACCTGGCTTGAAATATAGCCACACCACTCACAGATACCTTGTTCTCGCAATTGTGTTGAAGACAAAATAATGAAGTTCTCAACTGATTTGATGATGTCAAGTATTGCTCTTAGTCTAAAAGATTGGGACTTGAAGCATTGGATGCCCCAAAGACAGGAAGAAATAAAATATGGATAGACGAACAAGTCTATATTCTGAAGCATTGGATGCCCCAATTAAGACATAAACACATCCAATGCTTCATAGTGTAGACTCGTTAGTCTACTCATATTTTCTTTTAAGATTTGATGTTCATGGGAATATATAACTCTATGTGTAAGAAATTGATCTATAATTATGGATTGTGATTATAAAATGAAATTACATCAGTATATAGAGTTAGTATATCTAACCCTATCTCAAAACAATCATGTTATCCTACCCATGGAAAAGTATCCAACAATACGACATGAAGAGGTTACAATAGCTATTGAAAATTAAAGAGGAAAGAAAACTTGAAAAATATATGGATTTATACCTTCCCACACAAGTTGTATTGATCCGTCTTAAAGAAAATATGAACATCAATGGATTCAGCCCCTGACAATAAAATGAAATAGCAATGGTGAGTTATTTCCATGTAAACCATACTCAAAGTCAGCCATCAACGAGTCTTTGAAGGGTAAGCATACCTGAATTGTTCCTTGCCTAATCTGTAACCAACATTTATCAACAATTACATGTTAGCTTATGTGGTAGAAAGTGAAAAATTTAACCAAATAAATTACACGAATATAAACTTAATTTAGTCAATAATTTAGGTAATTTAGTCAAATTACCTGGCTTCAAATATAGCCACACTACTCATAGATACCTTCTTCTGGAAATTTTATTGAAGACAAAATACTAAAGTTCTTAACCAATCCGATGATGTCAAGTATTGCTCTTAGTCTGAAAGATCAGGACTTGAAGCATCAAATGCCCCAAAGACAAGAAGAGAGAGAAAGAGAGGTTGATTCCCATGAACGCCAAACCTTAAAAGAAAAGATGAATAGACTAAAAATTATATACTATGAAGCATTGGATGCCCCAAAGACATGAACACATCCAATGCTTCATAGTATAGACTCATTAGCGTACTCATCTTTTCTCTCATCTTTTCCTTTAAGGTTTTATGTTCATGGGAATCTATAACTTCGTGTTTAAGAAGCCAATCCAAGCAACTTGCGGTGTTGTTGTTCATGTTGGCCCTGTTGGACCCTACAATTAAGATTCAATACACATTATTCAATAAGATTAACAATGCAACATAATAAAATATTGAAAAGTGCGTTAACTTATTGAGCCAAATAAAAGGTCTGGGTTGGAAAAGTTATTTTGTGGTTTGTGTTGTGTTTGGTTGCAGGTGTGGATCCACCTAACTGCAGAGAAGGTGTTGGAACAGGTTAGGAGAGAACTTGGTTGTGGTTGCCAAGAGACGAGGGTGAGAGGAGGAGGTGACTCTTAGGTGAGGAAAGGAAGTTGAGAGTTTGTGGTAGTAGGAGAGGTGGATGCCTAGATGAACACCTGAGTTGCAGTTATTGGATACTCCATTGATGGGAGTAGTTGAGAGGATGCCTCCGACCTATCAAAGTGTAGGTTGTATGGGTCAGTGAGAACATTAAAGGAGAGTTTTGATAGTTTATCTCTTGATTCCCATGGTTTGAGGAAGAGTTGTTACATGTTATGAGTTACTACAAGAGAAGGAATGAGATCCTAGTTGGATAGTCCTAGTTGAGTAGCCAAGATGGTGTTGATGATTGTCTTAGAGTTGAGGAGCATGGTTAAGAGTTCAAGAAGGTTGGTTATGAGTGGAAGAATGTATGTGAGTGGTTATACAAGGGCTTGAGAAGTCTTGAGTGAGTTTGGGCTATTGAATCCTAGTCCTAGTGAGTAGGTTGAGGAGTCAAAGAAGAAGTTTCACCTATTGAGTTGGTGAGAAAAGAAACTAGCTCGGATAACAACAAATATCAAAAGGACTTCAACCAACACAAAGGTCACAAATAATCTCTACACTAGTTGCCTCTGCATCCCCAGGTACATGTCCTATTGCACCCTTTGCCTTGTGCTCGGTGCAGCTAGAGGTTGGTGCACTACTCGATGCCTGCCTGTTGCGTGTTGTCGACATTGCAGCTGACAATATAGGTGCGGATGATGGGGCCAGATGAGGTGGTGTATGCAAAGGAACATGGACAACATCTAAATTACCTTAAATAATATATTAAATATACAATACATTAAATATATGAGCAATAACACATTAACGGAAGGACAAAAACATGTAAAAATATGAGGTGGTGTATGCACAGGAACATGGACAACACCTGAACTACCTAGAGTACCCTCATCATGGCCAACAACATCATGAGGATGCAAAAAATCCTGTAAAAAGAACACATACATATTTTAGTTCATCACATAAAAGAGTATAAAATATAAAGCATGAATGAACTTATGTTATAATTAAAGATTTCATGATAGCTTACTTGCAAGTTTTGTAATCTCTCAATCAATTTTTTCACCCTCTCTTTATCTCATCAGTTTGAGGGACTATGAATAGCAATTTAAGGATTTCTTTATTATTATTTTTTGTCTTTCTTATCATTTTAGCAGTGTTTGTGGAATATGCGATGTCATCATCACATAATAGTGAGTCCACCTCTGTATTGATGTTATCAAGTATTGCATGTGTCTTTCCCCAAACATCCAACTGTGACAAGAATATTAGTAACATTATCAAAATTAATCCAAAACCATAAAGAAAGGAACATAATAATATAACATTTTGCTCGTATCTAATTTGTACAATTACAATGAGGTTTACCTGCTAGGTAGAAGTGCCTGAAGATGCATCCCAATCTATGCTATGGGTCAGATCCTCCCCCCTATGATCAATGTCATGTTGTGAAAAAAATAAAAAATAAAAAAACATTAGCGAAATGAAACCAATAGACTTACGAAAAAAACTTAATAATAAAATGGTATATTGGAGTCATTAATTGGAGGTTGGTTTAAATGGTATATAGTACGTACCACCCCCATGGTAGTAACTTTGTTTATATCTGATGCTCTGCAAAAAGGATTAGAATCGTAATGCAAACACAACAACACAAGAAACAAGTTCAAATGTTAGTGTTAGCAACAAAAGATTATCCTAAGCAAGCATATCGAGAGAGATATTAAACATGAAATGGAAAGCATGCAAATATAAAAGAGATAAACTACACTCCTCCAAATGCTAACCAAGATGCTCATAGTTTCTCCTCCCTTGTTTCTCTCCTCTCCAAGTTCCACATGAGTGAAGCTCCCAACTTTGCACTACTATGGAAGTCTTATGGAGATTCAAGATTGAAAATGATTATGAGATGCAAATGCAAAGCTATCTAGGAATGAAAGAAAATGAGTTAATTAAGCTATTATCAAATTTTAACTAAAAGATAATGTGTATTATGATTTTACTCTAAAATGCTCTCTCAAATTCACTATAACTTAGATGCATACAAGATTTCAGGATCTAGATTATGAAGGAATGGGCTCTATTTATAAGAAAAATAGAGAATGGATGGTTGAGATTGAGTAATCTCAACAAGGGTCAGGATTGATGGGTTTATGATCCATGTGAGAGCTTTCAATCGAATCTCAGGATGACAAATGTCAACATGAGATGGCTTGAGAGGAGAGGGAAGAAGCATTAAATGCTTGACATGACTTGAAGGTTAACTTGGGAGGTAAGGTTAATGTTGAGTTGAATGAATAAATCCATTATCCAATAAATAATGCTTTTATCCAATGGATAAACTCTTGTGCAAGAGTTAGTGGGGATAACCATGGTCAAAGCAATGAATGCTTGAGGAGACACATGAGTTAAATGGAGGTTGAGTTAGAGGTAAAGTCTCTAACCATGTGGGCAAGTGGAATTAACCATAAATAGTTATGTAAGAGCCATTAATGGTCATGTAAGAGCCATTAGTGGTTTGGAAGACTTTAGGGGTTAGCTTGTTGAACACATAAAGCATTAAATGCTTTTCAAAGACTTTAGAGGCTTTGAGAAGTGACTTCAAGTTTCTTTGGAATGTGACAATATTTAGGAGATGAATGAGGATAATTAGGTGTGGTTAGAAGAATTTGGAAAGTGGTTAGAAGAGTCTAGAAGGGGATTTAGGATTGCAAGTGGGTTTGGTCGGTGAGGGAAAAATAGGATTTTATTTAAATAAAATTAATTTATTTCAATTGTGGTTGCAACTTGCATTTGTAGGAGAATGCAAGTGGGGAGGTAGTTTAGGGATTTAAATAAATGTTTTATTATTTATTTAAAAGGGGAAAGAGGGTTAAATATGTTTTATTCATTTACTTGATTTAGAGTGTGGCTTAATGAATTCATTTAAATAAATTGAATAATTTATTTAATTAATAGGAGAAGGGTTTGAGGATGAATTAATTAAATATTAATTTAATTAACTTGGTGACTGATGGTTAGATAATCAAATAAATAGCAGATATTCATTTAATTAAGTGTACAGATTTATGTGACTACAATATCTATGTGATTCAAATTATAATCGATTAGCAGCTCTTCCCTTGCACTTATTGATTTTGCCACACATATGAATACACGGTTTCCCTCGTGTGCCTCGATTATGCAATTGGGTTGCCTATTAGTTGACCTAGGTCGTGTATTGTTTATAAACCCTGCAATATTCCTTGTTGCTTTTGGCCTTTTCTCAATGTACATAGCCACTCTTTTACTTTGATCATTATCTTTTAGCTGTATATAATTTGTTGATAGTGCATACCTACGCATACTTCGTGTATATTGAACCAGCTGCATCCAATATTTGTAAATGTAATAGGGTCCGACATACTCCATCAATTCAACAACTTTGTTGCAACATACCTTTATGTTGTCCATGGAAAATAAGCCCAAACCATGTAATGATGATGGTTCTATGCAATATATCCTCTCGTTAACACAAAAATCAGTATTTATTGGAGGAAGTTCCTTGGGTACCCATTATTTCTGTAGATGTTTGTACCTTAAGGTCACCTTGATATCGCCTATGCTCTCATCATCGTAAGAACATGACCCCCCTTCAGCAAGAAAATTTCATGCATTTATGGAATTTTCTTGTAATCTTTTGACCTCTAGTTGATCTCCCTCTTTTAGACCTACTACATGTCTCACTTTCCTCTTTTCTTCCTAAATTTCCCTCGCTTGAGGAAGAAACATATGACAAATACCTATTTGGTGGTATGTGCACTCCATCAAATGAGAGAGATAGTTGGTAGAGGGTCGATTGTTATTGTGAGAGAAAATAAATTTTAGGATTCCATGGAGAGAGACTACAAGAAGTTGTAATAGATGGTTCACCATATCTTATTGATTTTTTGCAAATGCTGCAAATAGATTTGAGGCCAAGTTGTCAAAGGTCTATTGCATAGATTGATAAGAATGACTCATGCTTTTTCTCTAGATTCATCATTGAGGGTAATGTTGATGAATAAGTCGCCCTTAAAGTTGAGGTTGAGATTGAAATTTGAATAAGCCCAACTCAGGCTTCGAGTGCTAATAATTATTATAGAGTTGCTGCTAATGTGGAGGTTTCAAAAACTGAGCAAGTTTGTTTTCTTGGTAATTTTGGAGTTTCAAAAAATCAGAAAAATGGTCTTCCTAGTCACTTAAAGCATATAGAAGGGCCGAGAAAGTGGAATGAGCTATACCATGTTGATGTCAAGGTGGTTTAGGTGAGAAAAAAATCAAATGTTTGACAAAATATAGTTGCTAAAACCTAACTTATTATTAACCCACTCCAAGATGGGTGTAAAGAGAAATGAAGCAAATAATGAAGGGTTTCTATAGGGTGTATTGACTTATACTTGTCAATCCATGAGAAGAATCCTCGCCAAAGGGGTTCTGGGTCCTGCATACGTAATTAATTTATCATATGTTAGCTTACATCTTATATGAAAGACAATCATAATCAGATTTACATAAGTCACATGATACATATGCTAAATATTACATAGTAGACAACATGATTAGATTTATTTATTGTTACAATATGCAGTCATCATAGTTTATATAAATACTGAAATTAATGGTAAAGAGTATTCTTCAAGACTGTAAAAAATCAATCATTTCATCACACTACACAATACACAATTAGGGGTAGGTAAAAGTAACTTATTTACTGATTAGAAAAAGGTGCATACAACTAAATACATGTTTGCTTAAGCATTTTATCAAACGGTTCACTAGCTTGTTGCTAATGGTAAAAGCCTAAAATAGTTGCTTTTGAACAAGCTATGGATACTTGGAAAAAATCTATCAAAGCATAGTAGCAAGCAATAGCATAGACAAGGCATCGAACTGTTTGAAAAAATGCCTCAAAGAAATGTGGTCTCATGGTGATGGAATTCCATGATAATACATAGTAATTTGATTGTCATGCATTCCATCACTATGAGATCACATTTCTTTAAGGCATTTTTTCTGACAGTTCACTGCCTTGTGTATGCTACCACATTTTTTATACATTGCTTATATTAGTGAAATAGTGCAAAAGATATATTCAACATAGCTTGGAAATGTTCATTCAGATCACAAATTCTCTAACATGGCATGAAATAAATGAAACTTACTAATATACCTTCCAAACACTTGAAATCTAGGAAAACATAATGATAATTCATATACATCCATGACTGACTCCTTTAGATGTGTTGGGACTTCAATTTTCAAAATTTGAAGTCCCATAAATTAAACTGAAATCAATATTAAAGCTAACAACCAAGCATTGATTTTCACCTTATAAAAATTAATATAGCTCCTAAGTCAAACACGAATAAGCCTTTAATATCCACTCATATGACTTCATATTGTATGTCTTCGATCAAAGTTAAGATATCTAGCATCTAGGATCGAACATCATCGAGGATAGCATGTTTCGATGAGATAAGAACCTTCGATAAAAGTATTTAAATCTTCATTGGCATTAATACATATCATCAAAGAGAACTTCACTTGTAGGGTGGCCTAACGTAAAGCATCGATGAACTCCAATATGTGATGAGCAGGGAATTAACATTATCGAGGGGAAAAACATCATTGAAGAGCATTAAGTAGATTTTATTTTCAACTTCGATAAAAGACTAAGCTGTGATAAAACTCAAAGGAATGCTACGGAAGGGGAAAGGTTCATCAACAAAGAACCTTGCAAGATGTGGTCCCCACTACAATGACCTCGAAGAAAATATAGTCTTGATGAAACTCAATGATAAGTGATCGGTGGGCTAATAATCATCGAAGGGAGTACTCCATAAAAGGACTTCGATAAAATAAAGAGCTTCAATGAAACAAAAAAAACTGTCACCAAAGGAACAATCTTCATCAAAATAACATCAATGATGGGAATGAAAACAACATAGTGATAAAGAGGAAAATTAAATTATTGAAGTCGTAGATATCATCGAGGGGCTTTCATTGATAAGAAAGCCACTGGAAAAGATGATCAAATACACATCATTAAAGTGGACGTTCTCATCGAAGAGACAGAGAGCTAACAAAAGTTAAAGCCACGGTTTCGATGAGACTTAGGGTTTCAATAAAATATAATGAAGTTTCATAGAAGAAGAAAATATTATCGATAACCAAAAATAGAGAACCACATTTCGATAAGAATTAGGATTTTGATGAAGGCATATAAAAGGTCATCGATAAGGTGGAAATCATAGAAAAGAAGATGATATGACATTTAAAACAATTTCAATAAATATTAAGGATTAATACTCACACGAGTATCACTCATCGAAGCTAGTGTATCATTAAGGAACTCAAGTTGGTGAAATTTACTGTCGCGAGCACATCAGTCATTTCAGCATTGAAATTCAAAACATAGAGAAGAAGTCATTGCAGAGGGAAAAAATATCATGCAGAATTTGCAGAGACATAAAGTTCAACAACTTGGAGAAAGATAAAGCACAAGGAGAATTTAAAGCTGAAGCCATAATTGCTCTACAAGCCTGAATCAAGTGAGTTGCTAACACTTCTTTTACTCCATATTTGCACATTATGGAATCATCTTCGACAACTAGGCCTTCTAGGGGTAGAAAACCAAAAAATCCTCCACCTGTAGACTCCAGTGAGACTACTAAGAGAAAAAGGCAAAAGAAAGAGGGCAGGGCATTAAATCAAGACTTGTTAGACTAATGCCCTACCTCTAGTTTAATATCCAGAAAAGTAAAATTTGAGGAAGAGGGGTTTGAAGATAATCATGAGCATCTAGGGGATGTCTGTATGGAATTGAGGGGATATGACTTGTTCATGTTCCATTTGAAGAGGAAAGACAGTCCTGAGCCTGTATGCAATCCATGGAAACTGAATATAGGAAGGCTAGCAGTCCCAAACATCTTGACTAGCCCTAATTTGATGAGAACTTTAGCTGAGAAGTATGATGTTAACACAAAAACAATATATGATAGGTTTGGTGAACCCTTGTTTCCAATTAGAAAAGATGTCATTGAGCGAGTGTTTGGTTCAGAGTGGGGATATGAGACAACCATTGACCTTAGGAAAGCTAAAATGGGAGTACACATCTCTTGAGAGCATATACAAGGAGTGAAGATTGCCTTTCCATAGAAAGAGGGAAAAGGGAAAGAAACCTGAGACATTTAAGGATACTAATTAGGCTCCCTTTTATGTCAACCAGTTTAGACCACACATTAAATATACCTATTACTCCATAGGACAGGTCCTTGGAGTTGAGGCACCCCCACTCATGGACATTGCACTAATGGTCCTTGCTATTGATGCACAGTCTAAGGACCCTAGGGGATTTGATTATGCTTCCTTCATTGCTAATAAGATGAATCACGACCTTGAAAAGATAAAAGGGGATCCCAATCAAATTGCATTCACACATTATTCACTGTTGATGCATATGTTATTGTTTGTTGGAGAGGAAAATAACTTATGGGGAGTTGATTTACTTGGACATATGTATAATAAACAAGGAACGAAGAAGTCGGTGCAATTATGGATTTCAGTATGGGATCAACATTATGCCAATTGTCAATATTATTACTTTGAAGATAAATTTGTGAAACCATTAATGGGTTTGTTAGGCTATGATGAAGATTTTTCACTTTCTCTTGAAATCAAGAAGTTTTTGAGACCTAAAGACTTCAATCTAGAGTTGGAAATTGATCACAATTGGGGAGATTGACATTCATTTGAGTCCCATATTCAAATTAGGGTCTAGGTATTTGAAGGAGCCCCCAATGTACTGCCTAAAATAATCCTAGACATAATTGCTTACTTCGAGATTATTAGGCAGACACATGAATCTAGCCATTTGCATCTGAGATCAAGAGGCAGGCAATTCTTCCTACCAGGTTATTTATCTTTTGGAGATTTTGTTGTAAAGAATATAAAAAGTTATGAACTTATTGGTAAGAAGATGAAATACTTTTCATTGTCACCTGCTAATGCAAGGGTCCAATTTGACCCTGAAGGCTATATTCAAAAGGCCATAAATCTACAAGGGCTCAAGGGTTATGAGCATGTCCCTCTGTTAAAAGAATATTTCATTACAAATTTGGGAAGGAAGGAGGCATCACAAAAGATGGAGCTATATAATAAAGTGATGAGTGCATACAATTGGAAGCTTGTTAGGGATATGATCAAACATGATCTTGAAGATATCACATAACCACTGGCTAAAGCAAGAGAAACTTATGGATCTAAGATAGGAAATCCTTGAAGGAATCCTCAAAAAGGCTCTTCTACACAAGTCATATGAACCAAGGATAGAGGTTCCTCTTGATAATTTGTCACTAGATTCTAGGGCCCATGAGAGGCACGATGAGGTTCCAACAGAGGCTACTGAGGGAGAGGGAGAAAATTAAATTCTTGTTGAGCCCTCAGAATATGCAATTTCAGATGAGATAATTGATGATCGTGAAAACTTTGTTTCGGATGAGCAATTCATCCAAACCCCTGAATTTCAAACATTTATATATCAACATAAAGCAAAGCAGTTGAGGATTGAAGGAAGAGAAGACATCAATGAAGAAGCTTTAAATAAGCTTCAAGAATCCATTGATGAGGAAATGACGACAATAACTCTAGCCAAAGGGAGACAAATGCTAAAAGATGTTGGCATGATCATATACCCTGGTTGGAATATGAAGGGTGAATTAATGTTTGACACATATGCCAAATTAGTTGGTAAAGAGAACTTCAAATTGCCTGAAAATATTGATACTGTGTATACTGGATCTAGATATGATCCAGGGAAAAAGGCATTACTGCAATGGGTTGTGTACCCTCGAGATAGAAGGCCCCTTCTAATTGATCCAGATGAGCTATTTTCCACATTGACTATTCAACAGGTGGGGATGAACAATCCCATGTAGACTGCAATGTTAAATTTAAATGTGACTAGACTAAATGTAGATCAGGTAGATTTTGTCACAAGAGAAATGATTCACTAAAAGGATGCATATCGTGCAAAGGTTGAAGAAAGACAAAAGTGGCAAGAGATAGCCACTCAATTGCAAAAGAATCAAAGGACTGTAATACCATAATGACCTATTGATTATGAGGAAGAGCAGAGGATCGTGCTTGCATATCAGGATGCCATTTATTGGAAATACAAAGCAGAAAAGTTTGAGAAGAAAATGAATGACACAAATGAGAAGAAAGATTTTGTTGTACATGCATTGACAACAGGAATAATCAAGCCAAGATTAATGCAATGAATGCTCAGGCTACTCCATTTTGGTTCACATACAAAAGCACTTTCACAAGCTTGGATAACCATATGAAATTGAAGGAGAGGTTGTGTGATAAAACAGGGCTAGATCCTGAGGAGATGATTGCTACTCATGATCATTACTATAAATATTGAAAAGCAATGTGGATAAGTTTGAGAATGTTGAAGGTCTTCCGAATTTGATGAGTGATGACGAGCTCTTAACAATGGAGCAATTCAAGGTTGAATTGGGAGGAAATTTAGAGCGCAGAGTATCAAAGATCAAAGAGGATGAAGAATTGGTGTCACAGGTTTCCAAAATCACTGATGAACTATATGCCCAACATGATGAAGAAACTACTCGCCGAATGCATCACACACAAAGAACACGCATACGTTGAACATATCGACAAAATTAATCTAATGTTAAGAGATTGATTAGTCTTAGTTAGATTTGTTACTAGCTTTATAAACAGTTACGATGAAAGCTTTGTTACTAGTTAGATTTGTTACCATCTTTATAAACAATTAGGATAAAAAGTTAACAAACAAATGGTAAAAGTGAAAGCCATTTTGAAGTGATCCAAGAATTTCATTGTGATTGAGACAAGGAATTTTGTAGGGTTAACAATATTTTAGAAAGCTTTTCAAGTCATATTCTACAATTGCAATGCTTTATATCTATAGACACAAACTACCTTTTTTAATAAACTTAAGGTAATTTCCATAGCATAGAGATATAGAGAGTAAATAAAATAGAGTTTACCCCATGAATTGTAGAAAATAGATTTTGTTGTTTATATTCATATTGCTGATTACATAGGCAAATGTTCATTTAACTTTTTAAAAGGGCAGTCACCAACAATCAAAATGGATTCCACTTTTACTAAATTCCTAATAATAAATGGATCTCATTCTGATAAATTTTGATCTTAGCTACTTCATAGACTTAGCTAATGTTTGATCTCAGACTTAGACAACTATTCAATGTATTTGGTGACAACACTTTTCAAAAGTTAAATAAATATCTGCCTTGTAATCAACAATATGAATATAAATAACAAAATCTATTTTCTACAATTCATGGGTTAACCTCTATTTTATTTACTCTCTATATCAAAGATTAGCTTAGTCTATGAAGTAACTGAGATCAAAATTTATCAGACAGAGATCCAACAATCAAAATGGTTTCCAATTTTACTAAATTCCTAACAATAAATGGATCTCATTCTGATAAATTTTGATCTTAGCTACTTCATAGACTTAGCTAATATTTGATCTCAGACTTAGACAACTATTTGGTGTATTTGGTGAAGACCATTCACCTAATGGGCATTATATTTCATTAGTGTCATTAACCCAAACTCTTCTGCAGGTCACAATTTTTTATTGATGACAACTAAATACTACACACATTGGATAGAAGCTAGAACTTGTAAAATTTGTACCACATACATGGTCATCAGATTTGTCGAAGATAACATTGTAACCAAGTTTGCTATGTCGTTCACCCTTGTATGTGATAATAATCCTACTTTTTCTTCTTCTCAATTGATGTAATGGGGTTATCTATTTAAGGTCAATTTAAATTTTTCTTCCAATCAGACATAAACTATGATCAGAACCAACCTCTTAAAACCAGCAATGACAACCCAAACAATAGCCTCCATGTCATGTGTTTCTTGGTACCCTAAAAACACATCTGTGGGATACCTAGGAAACAATACCCAGGAAACAATAGCTATGCAAATATGATTATGTTTGAGATGCACATAAGATGAAGCTAAGTGATGGTTCACCTATAAATTGATTAGCCTATCTTCACCATCTCACCTGCCAACATCAAAATTAGACCACCCAATTGAAGCTATAGCCACCTCGGGGTTTAACGCAACGCATTTTGATCCGAACTATCCCTCGCTCAATGAGTTATGGACATGTTTTTCATTCACCACCGTCTCTCATCCTGTGAATCTCCTCTTCTTGATCGAGCTCCTTTTTTCAAACAGTTCGCTACTTTGGTCGCATTTCCTTTGGTCGCTCTTCCTGTGAATCTCCTCTTCCTGATTGAGCTCTTGTGTGCGCGAATGAAGTCTTATGCTTTGCTTTTGCGGGACTAAAGTATTTTGAAGTCTTTTGCTTTGCATAGTAATTTGAAGTATTTTACTATGAAATTGAAATTGACCTATGAGATATCATACATTTCTATATGTAATTATAAGTAAACATTGCCAAGCTATGGGATATTATAAATTTAAAACCTTCACAAACCTATCAAAACGCTGTCGCAAGTACGAAAAACACTGTCTGCGCGATTTTTTATATTTTTTACTTGACTAACCCTAAGGTTTTTTTTTTAACTTTTTAACTTTCTTGTTTTTTATCAAAATTTCGACGACCGCCCGTCGTAACTCTGACGAAATTTATAACCGTTGGAATTCCGATGAACGTTGGGCAAGTTTTTTTTTTTTAAATAACAAATTGACACAGTTAACCTCATAATATCCAACAAAACAAAAAAAGTCCCATAGTTCATCGGAAATTTTAGTCGGAAAATGCACCCAAATGAGTTAGTGTGAGTTTGACTGTTAGTATTCATGATTGTTTATTTTATGCGATTTTAATAGCCATTGAGCTATACCCTTGGGAATGCCCTCTCGAGTCTAAATTGAGTTTTAAGAGAAAGAGATGAAACCCACTCTCAAAGAGTTGGCCTTTAACCCTCCACAATCTATTGATCAACTAATTCAATTGGCATGATGACAACCTTGACCTTGTGAGTGAGATTTAGTTATAAGAGGTGGAGAAATGGTTTTGAAACCCAACATGTGTGTGGTTGTGCCTTTATGTACATCTCTTTTGTTATGTTTTAAAATTAATTTATGTGAGGACCTCTTTGATTGGGGGTGGGATTGTAAGACAATCCTATGGTTGGGAGGTAAGCACACTTCCTTTAAATTGATTGTAAAGGATTATTTTACATATTTGTTGAAGACTATTGAAAAATGCATCCTTGTGTCAAAGGAAGTTGTAGACACTTAAAAAATATAAATCTTCCTAGTGTCCATCACATATTCATTTATATATTAATTGAATAAATTAAAATAATTTATTTTATTTTCCTAACCCATTTCTTTTGAAGTCTTAATCCATTTTCCTAAAATCCTATTAATTAAATGTTAACTTTATATATTAATTATTCCTATTCCTATCTCATGTGATTTAATAAAGTTTATCAAATCCCACAATTTTCTCCCTTAAATATCTAAAAGATCCTAATTTATCATTAATTAATCATTTACACCCAAAAACAATTTTTTTTTATAAAAAAACACTTCCATCTCCATTCGCCATCTCCAAACTACCTAACCAACTTAATCTGAACCATTGATCTCTCAATCGATTGGTCACATTTGAAATCTATAAATCTACCTTCTCTAAGTCATTTTCAAGATCAATCTCAAGATGGCACAATCATAATGCTATTATGAGAAATCACATTCCTTCATCATTTCAATGGAAAATCTTGGAACATAACAACCTTTTGATGCAATAGGAACTCTATGATCTATTTGCCAAATACTTAAAGATAAAAAATACTCTAAATTGAGAATAAAAGCTTGTCAGGCTTCATTATTATTGTAGGTTTGACATGGTGTACATTAGTTGGCCAACGTAAGTTATCCACAGTCCATGATATATTTACCAGAATGCTTTTAGAAAAAACTATGTATGGTTTTTGTGTTAACGTTTGCACTTAACAATCCATCATTAGGGAGAGAAAAAGTGAAAAGAGGGATTGCAAACTTAGACTAAAAAGAGAAGGGGAGTGGATTGGAGAATGAGGTCAGAGGGTGAGTAGGGTGGTTGATGTGAGAGGGGAGACAAGAATAGGAGAATACAAAATGAAACAAAGAAAATGAGTTAAGTATAAAAAATAAGAAAGCAAGAGGAGAAAAACAAATAAAATATCAACAAAAATTAAAATGACTAGCCAAGCAACAATAAAAGAAAATGAAAGAGTTAAAAAACAAAAAAGAAAGAGAAATAAAATTAAAAATTAAAAAAGAAAAGAAAGAAAAAATGAAGGAGAAAAATGGTGTACAATATTATAATGCAAACCTATTCTTAAGATTTCATCACCAGTAATCTCCACAAGAATGTTGTCCTTGTTTAGAATGATGGAAATGGTTTACATCTCTCACAATAGTTTCTCTTACAACAATCTTAAAGGTACATTTTGTTGGACTGTGACAATCAACACATGCTCAAAGATTCTTAACAACTCTAATGATTGTTCCAAAAGATGTGTAACAAATTGAGTGCAATTGCCAACTTTTCTCTATGGTAACAAAGATTTAATTCTTTTTCCTCATCTTCCATATCATTCAGCAATGGTTCTGAATTTGGAAAATACCTATTTGTCTTCATCTCCTAAGCCAATCCATCCAACTTTGTGCAAACCTCACTTGTGTGGGGATGCGATCTATCTCCATTTGAAGCTCACCTTACCTTCCCACTCCTACATAGGTGAATGTTTAAGAGAAGAACATGAGTCACAACATTCTTAAGATATAAATAAAAAACAGTCACTATAAACGTTGGGCGCCAAGAAAACAAATCCACACTACCACCACATGTTTAATTGGAGTCGTAATGATAAATTTTAGGTTGTCATCAATATAGCTAGCACATACAAAAAGGTAAATCATGCACACATAATCATCAATTGTAGGTGAATGCAATAAGACTTATGATATAGACACATTTATAATTGTCATACACTAAATCTGAATGACTCCATGCACATAGAACACAATCAATCTAGAATGCTTCATTATTATTTTTTGAACATGCTTATTTGAATATGGGTCAAAGGGCTTGGACCAAGCAAATCCCCTTCTCGTTCTTTCTCCTTCCGATTTAATAATTGGGACTAGGAGGAATAAATAAATGTGAATAATTTGATTTAAACAACACACCCTAAATCAAAAACTCATTATAAGATATCCTAAGCATTTTCATTCATTGATCATCCATCTCCTATGTACCTCTATTTCTACCAGCATATATAAAAGAGAGGGAGATCCATCTTCTCTTTCATTGCCCCACATCTAGCAGACTGGAACTGATTCATTAGCAATCAGTTATCAGTTAGGACAACGCCTATTCAACAACAAAAATACATCTTTAATTAAATTTAATCATATTTATTAAATAATTTGAAAATTAAAACAACACTATTTTTAATTTTTAATTTTTAATTAATTAATAAATAAAATAAAAAATACATTTTGATTGCTGAATAAGCAATTCAATCACTTATAATGATCCCCATACCAAATTCCAATCTGCATGGTGGTGCGAACCTTCACCGAATTCCTTGGGTTACTCACGAACCACCATTGTCCCACCCGAAGACTTCTCAAAATAAGACTTATCGGCTCATAATGAGGGTCTTAAAATCTATTAGGGGCCATTAGTGGTTTCAAAACCATGTTTCATATCCAACAAATGCACTTGTTTGGAAGTTTTGAAAGCATGTTCAACAAATAAGAAAATCTGTTTGAGGCATTCTATCAGGACAATTTAGTGCTCTTTCTATGTTTCACAGGAAACATTTTTCTTTCTCTGGGTTCTTTTAGTCTGTGCAAGTCAAAATGAATTCTTTGTGGGATGATCAAGCGTAAGTGCAAAACCATTTACCCCAATGCTAGTGCTGAGGAGAAGCATGCATGAGCTTCTATACATATAGAAGCCTACTGCAACCATGTGTTTGCTTGATAGAAGAACATCCCCAATGTAGCTTCATATCTAGCCTTTATCTAGTGTATTCCAAAGATCATATTAGAAAATCCATGGCTTTTTAAGTCTCTCCAAATTCAAGCCAAAAAGCTCTGCATGATCTCTAGCCACCATCACATACATAGGCACATCTTGAACAACAAAGGAACTTACTGCAAGAAATGCATGGATGGGATCCAATGGAGAAAAATGGTGCACACCAACAATTTCCCTAGTTTGAACATATTCTCTACCACAACAAAGATTGCACCATTTGCAAAAATATTTTGGTTACCCACCTTGCAATCATGAGCAATATGGCAGGAGCCCATAACAAAGTTATTCCGATCAACTGATTTGGAAGAATGATGAACGTTCACATGTTTTCTATTTAGCGCTCTCTCATTCTGATGATGGATCATCCAGTGTGATCCGAAATGTTGATAAAAAACTAAGACAGCTTAATCCAGAAGCAGCATCAAAATTTTAAAATTAAAGATTATGAAAATCTTATATCATTAATGTTATCTACTGTCATTAGTATTTATATTATTTCCAATATAAATGAAACAGTCATATACCCAAAGTGAAAACTACTGCATAACATTCCAGTTATCAAGACTTGCAACAAACTACTTAAATGTTGCTCTGTGACCTCAACAGGAAGTAGTTCAACAATTTCCTTCTCTGGATTGAAAACTTTCATCAACTAGAGCATCCATGTTTCCAATATACTTGCTAACTAAAGAGTGAAATTCCTTTAGAGCTAGGGCTGAAGGTGACTGATAAAAGAATGGAGTTTGTATTTGTTAATAAGATTCTTGTATGCTGCAATACAATTGCTTTAAAGCTTGAGTTTTGTTTGATGCCTTTCTTGGTGATCTTCACCAACCTATCAGAGATCAACTAGTGTTCTAAAATTTAAAGTAACTAAACATTTTGTATGCATCACAGGTTGAGATATAACACAATTTACTTTCAAAAATATAAACTCATACTCTTGATACTAAGAAGTCACAAAAACAATCTAAAGCTGTCATAGAACTTTAAAAAAATGAATAATTCTATGCATGTATATGAAGGCTGTCAATGAGGCCGCCAAAAGTTATTTTATTTTATTACAAACTCTGTGATATTTTAGTGACTCCCCATAACGCCCACTGCTGTTCTATGCTCTGATTTTTTTATTATAGGATAAGCTTGTTTGGCTCTGGCCACAGATACGGCTATCCAGTTTTTAAGTTGTATCAATTCATATATTATGCTGTATGAGAATAATTTATGCATTGATGCATCATAAGAATTAAATAGTCAATTCCCTAATCCACTGCCCCAACAGTTTAACAGGTCAACTCAGATTTAACAGTCAAAGCTCTGTTTTTCTTATTTAAAATTAATATATTTAAATGAAGTAATTAGTGAACTGGTAAGATTTCCTGTTTGAGAACAACAAATATCAATTTCAAATCCAGTTACTCTAACAGTCCAATAATTGAACCAATTAATATTTAAAGAGTCTATGTGCTGAAACACAGAATCAATTTTACAGAGAAATATTAACAAAAGCATTTAAAATATATACAAGAAGTGTTGATCATTATGGTACTATAATTGATAGATTAACAGAGAGTATTGGAGGGCTTCTTTTCACTTGTTACTTGTTTGAGGGCTTCTCTTTAGACTTTGGGGTTGTTAGCATACATTCATTTCTGTAGCAATGTGAAATGACATCATTAATATGTTGTTCTATCTTCTTTCAGTATTCATAAAGATTATCATAGATGAACTGCATTCCACAATACACAAATTGTAAGTCTGACCGCATCCATTCTCAGTTGGTTATCAACCAACTGTTCTATATCCTTTCTATTGGATGCCCCGAAAACATTGACTTTCTGAATATCAACATAACCCACAATTTGTATAGTAAGAGCACTTCAAACGAATCTTATAAAAAGATTGAGAAGTATAGAAGAACCAATCATGTCTACCACAACCAGCTCATCAACTTCTCTTTCTCCCCACAATTTCATTTGCCCTGCCATTTTTTCAGAGAACTAACCCTGAAAACATAAAACATGCAAAACCAAATCATTAATTGTATAACACAAACTACAAAAACAATTTCCAAGAAGCAAATAGAAATAGTGTCACATACCTGAAAATCTTTTTCGCCCAGAAAATTCATACCCAATAGATCTTCCCAACTTCTTTGCAGAACAATTTCCTGATCTGGTATTTTTCATTATACAAACACTGTCATGAGAAAAGAGGGATCAAAATATATCTTAAACATTCTGTAAAGAAAAGATTACCTTTTTCTGAAGCTTTCAAAATTATCTTCTTCCATCTCCATCAATTTAGGGTCATCTTCAAGCCAAGATATTGATCCATCTCCTGCCATTTTCAGAACATGTTTTTCCTTCTCTTCTTTCTTCTCAGAATTCATATTACTTTGCTTTGCAAAAACCAGGTCCTTCAATTTATTAATTGGCAGCTTTCTTTTCATGTTTAGCATATTCCTTTCATGTACAGGACGAGAAAAATGTCTGCAACTTTAAAAGACTTTTGAATAGAAAAATATTTTCAACATGGCAGCATAGGATTCCATGTCTCAGTCTTGTAATTTTCTTCCATGGAGATTAGTAAATAATTGCAGGCCCTGTCCCATCTTTCACGTGATGGGCTCACAATATTCGTTAATAGTCATTCTACATCTGCCAAAGTCAAAAGATTATCGAATAACTTTATTAAAGCAAAATTCTTTCTTTCAAGGAAGTGGTAATAATTTCAATAGCCTTTTTTGAGGAGAGGTGGTCTCTTTTGTCAGTAGGTACAAACAAGGCATACATATCTTAACCTTTGAATTTGTGACCTTTCTTTCAAGAACACAAGTTATCCACCACTAGACCAACTAGAGGAAACTCTAGTCTAGTAGATGGTGGTCTACTGTTAAAGGGATTATTCAAGTAATTTATTATATGATATATATATTTTTTCTTTTTAAAGTTCGTATCAATGATGAAGTAGAATATGAAGTTTTGATGTAGGTTTTGAGAAGATGGTTTGTCAAAATTAGTTATAGTAGAGGTTCATTTCATTGTAATGATTAAGTTACGACATTGTTGTTGTTGTCACAATGTTCAAACTTTTGTTGAGCTATTGTAATCATGGACTTACACTCAGTTACAAAATTATGTTTTTCCATTAATCAAGAGTAAATTATAACTACACACAACCATCATGTGAGCACTTAGAACAATTGAGAACCTCATCTCTCCTTTAAATCTCTTTAAATCTTAAAACATTATATGAAATATAATTAATGCTATGGGGATATTGGTATATACTTTATTAATAGTGACCATCATTAGATTGCTTTCAAATTAATGTCTAATGCTTAATGAATGTTCAAGTATGTTGATTCGTAGAGGTTGGCATTGGGGAGATAGTTATGCAACGATGAAATTTGTTGGAGAGGGTAATGATACATCATTTTAGTAAAGGGTTTTCATTATGAAGCATGGAGGTGATGACAACTAATTATTTTTAGTCTTTTGATTTTGTAATATCGAGTTAGATGTGTCAAATTAGTTGTATCCTAGTTTGCATTTTGGTAGGGTTCTTTGCAAGAAATTGTTTAAGAGGATGGTATACAAAATGAATGAGTATATTAGAGAAATATATTGTGTTTGCAAATTATATTTGCATGTGATATATTGCCAACATTAGGGTTGATTAAGATCATTTAAGAGGATGGTATACAAAATGAATGAGTATATTAGAGAAAGATATTCTGTTTGCAAATCATATTTGCATGTGATATATTGCCAACATTAGGGTTGATTAAGAGCATTCTTAGTGAATCTACATCCAATAGATAGGCACATGCATTGCATATAACATTTAAATTGTATTAAACATATATGTATTAATAGTAAAACCAAAAACCCCATATATGCATTTACAATACAATGGCTACTAAATTTACATTCTATAGAACATATAAGGATTAACAATTTAGAACAGATAAAGGCATATGTGCAACAGATAAGAATTTGTAGAACAACATTTACATCATTTAGAAGATATGACCATTAATAGTTTAGAACAAATAGGTATTAACAATATACTAGAAACCTCATGATACAACATTTATACCCTATATAATAAATAGGCATTAACAATTTAGAGCAAATAGATGCATATTGACGCAACCATGACCCAGAGGATCCTCAAAGAGAACAATCCAGATCATGTAGCGAGTAACACAATGAAAGCAACAACACAGAACATGGAAAATGGAAAATCAGGTATCCACATCATCATATATTCATAATAGAACATCCGGTAATATCCGGGTTACATACATGCCAACATGCCTGGTTCAGACTACATCCCAAAATACAATTCATTTGAACCTTCAAGAATTGTTTGAATTATAATTTATGATTCTGGATCATCATACTACTTCGCTATATCTCAAAGGATCACATACAATAATATATATACCATCTGGAACACATCTGGGTCAGCCACAAAAGATTACATTTACCAAGGAAGGAAAATGAAACGTGCAAAATAGGTCGGCCCCAAAACATGAAGATCTCATCCACCACGAACAAACATGAAGTGCAGACAACAAAGGAGGGTCGACCAAGGGACTAATAACATTGTGTGTGGTGCCAAATTGTTTCGTAATCCAAGGAATCGCTCCACATGAGAAGAAATCTCCAACATAGACAGTAAGCACAAAATTGTTCCAGAACCAAGAAATAGACACTTCAAAAGGAATAACTTGCCAGAAAATAATCCAAATGAACTTGAAATCTGGAATGATGAACAAGAACAATCTTGGAAGCTGAAAATTTGATCCGCAATGAAAAAGAAACAACTATCAAAAAATGACTGAAAGTAACACAGAAACTGCAACAAGAACAAAACTAAAAGCAAATATTTTTGGTTGATGCAAGATTGCTCATAGACTGGGGATGCTCTAGCATCAAACAACCTAGGTAGAAAAACATGTTCCATGAGAGGCAACTCATGAACATAGAAAAAGATGGGAGATATAGATCCCATGCTCATTTATGATCCAAACATCTTCTTTGTCTGCAAACTTCTTCCTAACCTCTTTTGGAACCTCAACTAGATTCTCTAGCTTATGTTTCTCTTTATCTCCCTTTACTTGCTCCATACCTACACACTGTCTCTAACTATTGCTCTCTTTCTTCTTCAACTCTGATTTATTTTTGTCACAAAATTTCATCCAGTCTACCACCATTACCTTTACCTTTTTGCCATC
The DNA here is from genome assembly GCF_030272615.1 of Cryptomeria japonica. Lineage (NCBI taxonomy): Eukaryota > Viridiplantae > Streptophyta > Pinopsida > Cupressales > Cupressaceae > Cryptomeria > Cryptomeria japonica. The sequence goes on along the minus strand of NC_081408.1, from coordinate 601,648,873 downwards.
CGGTAGCACCTTGCTTTCAAACCTATCCACTAGATCCTTCTGCAAATCCATGCCACCATCTGGTGTATTCTCTGCAACTTGGTTCTTAGCACTGCAATTCTTCACAAGATTCAAATTCTTCACTTCTTTCTCTTTCTCCTTCAAAGAAGCTAAAGTAAACTTTTTCCCATCCTTCTCAAAAGTGATCAAGTTTCTTCTACAATCATAAATAGCTCCTCTATCAAATTGCCAAGGTGGTGCAAGGCACCTAGACTTGATTTTTGATTTTCTTGTTTTATGCAATGTAGTAAGGATTTTCTTGTTTTATGCAATGTAATAAGGATGAATGTCAATCGTCCATAGGTGTAATTGATCCTTTTTGTGTGGTCAAGGAACTCTAAGGTCATTCTATAAACCTGGAGTTAGCCTTAGTCCACTAGGATCCTTCTAGGTCCAATAGGGCATTTTCTCATATTAATGAGTTTTGGCATTAGGAGGTGGATTTATGATGTTTAGTAGTAATTTTAGACATGTTGGAACCATTTAGAAGTCAGAAATCATTTAGGAGTCCTAGAATGCAAAAAATGCAAAAAATGAAAAAATTGCTATGACAACATTTAGCAACTTTGACAACTTTTTTGAAAAGTTGTTAAATGTTGGTTCTAACTGTCCCAACCCCCTCAATTTGGTTTAAAATAATGGAGGATGCCTATTTAGGCCCTTACATCAATGCCCAAGGGGTTGGAAGAGTTTGGAGAAGTTTGTATGAAGATTACACTTGAAAATTCTTAATAAAAACCACTTTTTTGAGAAAAAAACGTGATTGTACGGATTTGTACGGATTGTAAAATAAAAAAAAAGGTCCATGGTTGCATAGAAACATGAGATGCCTTTCAAATGAGTCTAATCTAAGAAAATTTGGAGTTGAATTGAGAGAGTTATTGAGTTTTTTCTAAAACTGCTGTAGAAACCTAGGGTTTTAAGGGTTTTGGCACTAAATGGGCATTATCTTGCATTCCTAGAGGCATTAACTCACACCCCTTTTGGATTTGAAAGGTGTCCACATTTATTTTATGTTTCCAAATGCTCAGGATCTGGAAAGGTCATCTTCAAGGTTCTATGATCAGATTGTAGGTTGAATATCCTCATGTATTCAACCAGCAGATCGGTATATGGAGGTAACAGTTAGGGACAACAGCACAAAAGGTTATAAAAACCATTGAATCTTGTTTTAAAAAGGTGAATACACCTTCCCAAATCACTGCCCCAGTCTTATGTACCCATCATTAAACTTTATGCTTGTGTTCCATGCCTAGTTTGGCCAATTAGGCCTGTGAACCGTGTAGGGTTTGGTGGTGCAGGAGTGGATTGAGGCTCTTCCCTTTTGGGAGTTGTGTTGTCACCTTGAAGAGGTCCCAAATCAGTCAAAATAGTAGCAAGTTGTTTGAGAAATTAATCTTTTGTTACCCGATTTCCAGTTGTGAGACCTAGTAGCCTAGTAGGCCTAAAAAGTGAAGTTGGCATTGTAGGGTTTGGGGAGTCAAACCAGTTGTTGGATTTTGGTTGTTTAGGGTCATAGAAGGTGTCCCTACTACTGTTTATCATCAGAGAGTGGATTTGAGGCATTTTCCTTGTTTGAGCCTCATTAAGGGATTGAGTCACTGAATCAACTTTTGAGTCTAAGTTGAGTAACCCATAAGGGATTGGGTTTGGCCTTAGATAGGTCTTAGGGTTGTGTGAGGGTGGTCTTACACTTCCTTTCCAAGTGTGGGTAAGGTATAATAGGTTGGAATAGTCACCTTTTGAGTCTGAAAGACTGTGAGTTTATTTGACACTTCCTGTTGTGTGCACTCTGCATCAATTGGTATCAGAGCACTACTAAGATCCCAGGTGGTTGAAGATGTCAGAAAATGAAGGCAATGATGGGGATGAATTCCCTCAAAATGTTACCAATAAGGAGTTAGCCAAAATGCTCAAGGAGCACCTTGCAAAGAGCAAGAAGATGGAGATGGAGTTGGAGAGACTCAAGCAAAGACAAGAAGGAAGAAGGGAAGAAGAGGAGTATGAGGAAGAAGAGGAAGAGATACCTGTATCTCGGTTGGAGAGGTTGAACATACCAGCAGACCAAAGACATTTCTTGGAGGCTCTTGAAAGAGTAGGAAGAAAGGATAGTAAACCAGATGTCCCTATGTTCATGGGAAAGATGAATGTAGAAGAATGCATGGATTGGGTGGAAGCCCTTGAAAACTACTTTGAGTGTGATGATACACCTAAGAGTTCAAAGGTGAAGATAGCCAAATCAAAGATGAAGGGTCCAGCATTGAGTTGGTGGAACTTCCTGCAGAATGACAGGGTTGAGAACAACAAGGCACCTATCACCACGTGGAAGAGGATGTTGGCTGAGATAAAGAAGCAATTTGCACCAGAAGACTATGAAGTTGCCCTCCATAAGAAGCTACATAACCTGAAACAAAAAGATATGGATGTCAATACCTATACAGAGGAATTTCACAAACTTACCTTGAAAACTAAAATATCTGAAAGTGAAAATCAGAAGTTGACTAGGTACTTGAATGGATTGAAATATAGTATTCAAGATGAGTTAAGCCTGTTTAACCCTGAATCAGTCCATAGGTGTCATCAAATGGCATTGAAAATAGAAGAAAACCAAAGAAAGAGAGGTGAGCAAAGCAATAGGGGTGGCAAATGTAATCAGAACTTTAGGGGCAGAGGTAGATTTCAAGGCAGAAGTTCATCATCAAGACCTCAAGGTGAGAGCAGCCAGCAAGATGTTGAGAAAGATTCCAGTTATAGAAGCAATCTTAGAGGTGGAAGAGGCAATGGAAGGGGCAGATTTGGAGGTAGAGGCCCTAATGTATTCACTAGGAGATGTTTTTCATGTAACCAAGTAGGTCACCAGTCATTTAGGTGTCCTGAGAAAGCAAACAACAGTTCAGGCCAGCAAGGAGAAAGAAGGGTGCAACTAGCCCAAGATGATGACCAACAAAGTACCACTTCATATCACACCTCCTCGTCAAGACCTGCTGATCCAGTAAATGGAGAATGTATTATGTTCAATAGAACACTTTTGACAGCAATCAATAAGGAGCCACCAAAAAGAAAGTCTTTGTTCCAAACCAAATGTTTGGTGAATGGTAAAGTATGCAAGGTAATAGATGATTCTGGTTCTACTGAGAACTTGGCTTCTACTGAGATGATTGAGAAGTTAGGATTGAAGAAAATACCCCATCCTAACCCCTATAAAGTATCATGGTTGAATAAGGAGCAACAAACACTAGTTGATGAGCAATGTTGGGTCAGTTTTTCAATCGGTGGTTATGAAGACAAAGTTTTGTGTGAAGTAGTGAATATGGATGCGTGCCATATTCTTCTAAGGAGACCTTGGTAGTATGACACGAGTGCTCAACATGATGGCAAGAGGAATGTGTATCACATCAAGAAGAATGGTGAAAATTTCACAATGACTTCCTTACCGGCTAATGGACAGGAAAAGAACTCGATTGGTAGTGTGATGCTGGTTGGACAGAAGGAGTTCATGAAAGGCCTAAAGGAGGAGCAGACAATGTGTTTTGCTATTGTGGTGAAGCCTAAGGACAACATACCCAAGCAAGAGAAAAATCAGAACTTGTTGAAGAATGTAGACCCCAAGGAGGTTGCTGATCTATTGGATTAGTATAAAGGAATTGTTGCAGATGGTATCAATGATGTCTTACCCCCTGAAAGGATGATCAGTCATTATATAGATCTAATCCCAGGAGCCACTTTGCCTAATAAGGCTGCTTACAAACTCACCCTTGAACAAAATGCAGAAATAGCAAGGCTGATTCAAGAATTGTTGGAGAAGGGTTTCATAAGGAAGAGTGTTAGTCCCTGTGCTATACCAGCAATCCTCGAACCTAAGAAAGAAGGAACTTGGAGATTATGTGTTGACTCTAGAGCAATCAACAAGATAACCATCAGATATCGGTTTCCTATGCCTAGATTGGAAGATCTCATGGATTGTTTAGGAGGAGCTAGGTACTACTCAAAGATTGACCTCAAAAGCGGATACCATCAGATAAGGATCAAATAGGGAGATGAATGGAAAACAACTTTCAAGACCAATGAAGGTTTGTTTGAGTGGGTTGTAATGCCTTTTGGTTTATCTAATGCTCCTAGCACTTTTATGCGCTTGATGAATGAAGTCCTAGCACCTTTCATTAACAAGTTTGTTGTAGTCTATATGGATGATATTTTGGTGTTTAGTAGCAGCAAGGAAGAGCACCTCAAACACCTGGACATGGTCCTCAAGAAACTCCATGAAGAGCAACTGAAAATCAACCTTGAGAAGTGTTCATTCAGGCAAGAAGAGTTGGTTTTCCAAGGATTTGTCATCTCAAAAGGAAATTTGAAAATGGATCCATCCAAAGTTGAAGCCATCCTTAGTTGGCTAGCACCTACCAATGCAACTGAGGTAAAAAGTTTTCATGGCTTGTGTATTTTCTATAGAAAGTTCATTAGAAACTTTAGTGGAATTTGTGCTCCACTCATAGATACCATAAAAGGTGGAAGGAAATGTGTGTTTGTATGGACCAATGCAGCCAGTAGATCATTTGAGACGTTGAAAAGGAAGATTGCAGCACTTCCCACCCTTGTACTTCCAGATTTTCATAAAGTTTTTGTGGTAGAATGTGATGCTAGCAATAGGGCTATTGGAGGAGTCCTAAGCCAAGAAGGGAGGCCAGTAGCCTTCTTTAGTGAAAAGTTGAATGAGGCTAAACAAAAGTACTCTACCTATGACCTTGAACTCTATGCTATGGTCCAAGCCTTGAGAAAATGGAGGCACTACCTACTCCCTAAGGAATTTATTGTGTTCACAGATAATCATGCTTTGAGTTTTCTAAGTAGGCAGGAGAAACTTCATCATAGACATGTTAAATGGATGGAATTCTTGCAATCTTATACTTTTACCATAAAACATAAGAAAGGTTTTGCTAATAAAGTTGTTGATGCTTTAAGCAGGGGGAGTTTAACCATCCAAGAAGTTCAATTGGAAAGTGCAGGTATACACACAATAAAGGACATGTATGCTACGGATGATGATTTCATGGAAATCTATAAGGTATGCACGGATAGGACAACAAGGTATCATACTGATTTTTTTGAGTTTCTGATACAAGATGGATTTTTGTTCAAAGGTAGTTTGCTTTGTGTACCTAAAGGGTCAGTAAGGGAGAATATAATAAAGGAAAAGCATTGTGGGAGTCTAGCAAGTCACTTTGGGATAGATAAAACATTGGAGTTGGTAAGAAGATTTTATTATTGGCCTAAACTTTAGACTGATGTAAGAAAGTTTGTGGAGACTTGTTTTATTTGTCAGAGGGCCAAGGGCCAAACATCTAATGCTAGATTATATACACCATTACCTATCCCTTCAAAGCCATGGGATTTAGTAAGTATGGACTTTGTGCTTGGTCTTCCAAGAACCAAATCTGGTTATGACAGTGTGTATGTGGTTGTGGATAGATTTTCCAAGATGGCTCACTTTATTCCTTGCAAAACCACTCATGATGCTTCACATGTTGCAGGTTTATTCTTTAAAGAGGTAGTTAGACTTCATGGATTACCTATGTCAATCATATCAGATAGGGATCCTAAGTTTATAGGTCACTTTTGGAGGACCTTATGGAAAAAGCTTGGCACCAATGTTGCCTTATCTTCAGCATATCACCCTCAATCAGATGGACAGACTGAGGTTATTAATAGGTCACTTGGAAACCTCTTGAGATGCCTAACACAACAATATGATTCAAGTTGGGATTCTATCTTGGCACAAGCTGAATTTTCTTACAATGATTCCATTAACAGGAGTACAGGTATGACACCTTTTCAAGTTGTTTATGGTGTACACCCTAGAGGGATAATGGAACTCAGAGATGTTAGTCATTTGGAGAAGAAGAGTGCTTTGGCTGAAGACTTTGCAGAGGTAATGAAGGATGTGCATGATCAAGTTAAGAACCGGATGCACCATACCACAGAAAAGTATAAGGCAACAATAGATAAGAAGAGAAGAGATTTGCAATTCAAAGTGGGTGATCTAGTGATGGTACATTTGAAAAAGGAGAGGTTACCTAAGGAGAAATATACTAAGTTGCTGATGAAGAAGCTTGGTCCTTGCAAGATCCTCAAGAAGTGTGGCAACAATGCCTACAAAGTGGACTTACCTTCTTCTATTGGTTTGTCACCTATTTTTAATGTTGCTGACTTGTATCCTTATAAAGGATTTGTAGATGATGTTTTTGTTGCAGGTGAATCAGATTTCCAGCAAGATGAGTCATTCAAAAAGATATCCCAGCCATCCATGTTAGAGATTGAGAGCATTCTTGACAAGCGGGTGATCAAACACACAAGAAGGAAAGTGTATTATGAGTACTTAGTCAAATGGAAACACAAAACCATGGAGGATGCCACATAGATGACTAAGGAGGCCATTGAAAAGGTAGGGTTTCAGTTTGAGTCCATTCCCACTCAAGGGACTTGAGTTTTTTTGAACTTGTGGAGTATGGTGCAGGGCACCTAGACTTGATTTTGATTTTCTTGTTTTATGCAATGTAGTAAGGATTTTCTTGTTTTATGAAATGTAATAAGGATGAATGTCAATCATCCATAGGTGTAATTGATCCTTTTTGTGTGGTCAAGGAACTCTAAGGTCATTCTATAAACCTGGAGTTAGCCTTAGTCCACTAGGATCCTTCTAGGTCCAATAGGGCATTTTCTCATATTAATGAGTTTTGGCATTAGGAGGTAGATTTATAATATTTAGTAGTCATTTTAAACATTTTGGAACCATTTAGAATTCTGAAATCATTTAGGAGTCCTAGAATGCAAAAAATGCAAAAAATGAAAAAATTGCTATGACAACATTTAGCAACTTTGACAACTTTTTTGAAAAGTTGTTAAATGTTGGTTCTAACTGTCCCAACCCCCTCAATTCGGTTTAAAATAATGGAGGATGCCTATTTAGGCCCTTACATCAATTCCCAAGGGGTTGGAAGAGTTTGGAGAAGTTTGTATGAAGATTACACTTGAAAATTCTTAATAAAAACCACTTTTTTGAGAAAAAAACGTGATTGTACGGATTTGTACGGATTGTAAAATAAAAAAAAAGGTCCATGGTTGCATAGAAACATGAGATGCCTTTCAAATGAGTCTAATCTAAGAAAATTTGGAGTTGAATTGAGAGAGTTATTGAGTTTTTTCTAAAACTGCTGTAGAAACCTAGGGTTTTAAGGGTTTTGGCACTAAATGGGCATTATCTTGCATTCCCAGAGGAATTAACTCACACCCCTTTGGGATTTTCAAGGTGTCCACATTTATTTTATGTTTCCAAATTCTCAGGATCTGTAAAGGTCATCTTCAAGGTTCTATGATTAGATTGTAGGTTGAATATCCTCATGTATTCAACCGGCAGATCGGTATATGGAGGTAACAATTAGGGACAACAACACAAAAGGTTATAAAAACCATTGAATCTTGTTTCAGAAAGGTGAATACGCCTTCCCAAATTTCTTCCCCAATCTTATGTACCCATCATTAAACTTTATGCTTGTGTTCCATGCCTAGTCTGGCCAATTAGGCCTGCGAACCGTGTAGGGTTTGGTGGTGCAGGAGTGGATTGAGGCTCTTCCCTTTTGGGAGTTGTGTTGTCACCTTGAAGAGGTCCCAAATTAGTCAGAACAACAGCAATTTGTTTGAGAAATTAATCTTTTGTTACCCGATTTCCAGTTGTGAGACCTAGTAGCCTAGTAGGCCTAAAAAGTGAAGTTGGCATTGTAGGGTTTGGGGAGTCAAACCAGTTGTTGGATTTTGGTTGTTTAGGGTCATAGAAGGTGTACCTACTACTGTTTATCATTAGAGAGTGGATTTGAGGCATTTTCCTTGTTTGAGCCTCATTAAGGTATTGAGTCACTGAATCAACTTTTGAGTCTCAGTTGAGTAACCCATAAGGGATTGGGTTTGGCCTTGGATAGGTCTTAGGGTTGTGTGAGGATGGTCTTACACTTCCTTTCCAAGTGTGGGTAAGGTAGAATAGGTTGGAATAGTCACCTTTTGAGTCTGAAAGACTGTGAGCCTATTTGACACTTCCTGTTGTGTGCACTCTGCATCACAAGGTCTACCCAACATAACATGACAAGCACTCATAGGTAAAACGTCACACAAGACTTCATTCTTGAAAGGTCCAATATTAAAATTCACCTTGTAAGGGCTAGTATTCTCAAGCCTCTTCAAACCAAGTGTCACTACCATCTCCTTTGATACCAAATTATCAACACTTCTAGTATCCACAATAACCTTATAGCACTTACCACTCGATTTGCAAATAGTCTAGAAAAGATTCTTCCTTTGAGTAGGTCTGGTATCTTCACTGTTCTTCTCCATCAAGACACTTCTGAACAAGAGGGACTCTCCAAGTTTCGGTTCTAACACATTCTCTCTAGTAACTCTAGCTTCTTGATCCTCATTTGCCATGCATTTTGTTGCCATTCCTTGCTTGCCCTCAAAAGATCTATGTCTGATTTCTCCATACTTAGAAAATCTACCTAAAACTTCTCTAATACTATTGCCACTACCTTTTCTCTATATCTTTTGATCCGGTTCTTTACCCCATTTAGATTTTGGTTCTTCTTCAACATTCTGCTTCTTTATACTGCCATTCACTTGCCCCTTATATCTCTCCTTTCCTCTGGGGTTATTATGTTGTCTCCTTTTCATTTTATCTTTAGCCTTCAAAGCATATTGATAAGCCTCCTCGACTGTAGAAATATTTAGCATACTCATATCATCCTGGATGTTAAATCAGAGTCCATTTATGTATCTCACCACCTTCTCTCTATCCATCTCCCAATGTTTGGATCTGATCATCACCTTGTAGAATTATTTTGTATACTCCTTCACACTCATGTCCTTCTGCTTCAAGTTCTACAACCTTTTGAAAGACTCCAACTCATAGTCTCCCGAAATGAATTTAGCCTTCAATCTTGCAACCATCTGCCTCCACCAGGTGATTTTTACCTCACCTTTCTCCACTCCATCCCTCTGCAACTCTTTCCACCATAAAGCAACATGCCCTTTCAACTTAGCTTGTGCTAACCAGACTCTCTGTGGGTCCTTAACATCCTCAAACTCTAAGTAGTCCTCCAACTCTATGATCTAGTCTATTAGGTCTTCCAGATTCAAGGAACTCAAAAAGTTAGAAACCTCAACTTTATGAACTTTACTCACTCGTGCCACCACTCTAAGAAATCTTTCTTCACCCTCATTTGTCAGTCCTTCTGCTTCTTCAACCTTAAGCTCTTCTCCTGCCTCTTCATATTCATCCTCCGATTCTGGATTCCTTCACAAACCAACCAACATGTTTTAGATCTTATTCCTCATCTCAATTTTTAAATCCTCCATCATCTGCTCCACTCTCCTAGGGTTCATCCTTCTTGGTGGAATCTCCTCCTTTTGCTCTGGTGCAACTGCCTCAACTCGACGACTTGACTACAAGGTTTCAATTGCCTCTCCATTGGCAATCTTTTGAACACACTTGCAGCTTGCCTCAATTCGGTGATCTATTCACCCAAAGGAATGCCTCAAGGTTCGCAACTAGCTCTGATACTATCTATTGCAGCAATGACCCAGAGGATCCTCAAAGAGGACAATCTAGATCATACAACAAGAGTAACACAAAACATAGAAAATGGAAAATCAGATATCCATGTCATCATATATTCATCATAGAACATCTGATAATATTCGAGTTACATAGAAAATGGAAAATCAGATATCCACGTCATCATATATTCACCATAGAACATCTGATAATATTCGAGTTACATACAGGCTAACATGCCTGATTCATACTACATCCCAGGATACAATTCATCTAGACCTCCAAGAAGTGTCTGAATTACAATTTATGAATCTAGATCATCATAATACTTTTCTATATCTCAAAGGATCACATACAATAATATATATACCATCTGGAGCACATCCAGGTCAGCCACAAAATATCAGATTTACCACGGAAGGAAAATGAAAGGTGTAAAATAGGTCGGCCCCAAAACATGAAGATCTCATCCGCCAAGAACAAACATTAAGTGTGGACCACAAAAAAGGGTTGGACAAGTGACTAAGAACATCATATGTGGTGCCAAATTGTTCCATAATCCAAGGAATCACTCTGCACAAGAATACATCTCCAACATAGACAGTAAGCTCAAAACTGCTTTAGAACCAAGAAATAGACACTCTGGAAGGAATAACTTGCCAGAAAAGAATCCAAATGAACTAAAAATTTGGAACGATGAACAAGAACAAGCCCGAAAGCCGAAAATATGATCTGCAATGAAAAAGAAACAACTACCAGAAAATGTTGAAAGTAACACATAAAGTGCAACAAGAACAAAACTAAAAGCAAATATTTTTGGTTGATGCAAGATTGCTCATAGATTAGGGATGCTCCTGCATCACATATATGTAATAAATAGATATTTATAAAACAACATTTAAATCATATATAAAATGTTGGAAACAACAAAGAAGGAAAACTAAGAGGGGGGGGGGGGGGAGGGAGAGGTGAATCAGTTTTCACTAGATCAACAAACTTAACCACAAATACAAAACTGCAACAACAACAAAGATAAATAAATTGATATCACAACACACAACACCAAGATTTTGATGTGGAAAACTCGGTTAAGGGAAAAACCACGGTGGGAACCTACCTACAATAATATGATACTCTGCAGTAGTATGTGAAAATAATTACAATGGGAATGCACTAGCATTCAGGCACACTGCCTAGAGATTACAACTCAAAATACAATAACTCAGAAGGCTACAACCCTGAGGGAGGTCTCACTACCTTACAACAAGATTCAGACTACAATCCAGAAGGAATGAACTACAATAATAGCATCTGCTAATGCCTGATGACAGTTTCGGTTAAGCACATTTGTCTGTTATACACCAGTATCTACTCAATACACCATACCGAAAGATGAATCCCTTTGTTCTCACATACACCAATCTTTGATAATGCAGACACAACCTTGACTCCTATATTTCATGACTATATCACTTATATATACAATTCATCAACCTTGACAACAAGGTCGGCCAAACCGTCAACTCACAATTACATTACACGATACAAAGATCAACCACCAGACCAATATAATAATATATATGATATAACATGGACCTAAACCAAACGCTCAAACACGCAAGACCACCAGAAATCTTGCCAAGATCAACCTCAACACGCTACACCACTAACAATACCACATAACACAAAGAACATCACCAGATCATGAAAAACACCATCAATTCTCACAACGATCAATGCAGATTATTAAAAAAAAAAAAGGACATAATTAGGAAACACTAGAAATCATGTTAGAATCATCAGAAACAACTGCACCAAAACTACTTATCAAATCTTCATGGATCAACATCTAAACCTCAAAAACACTCAAACAACAACTACTATCACGAAGAAAATTTAATAAGGTTGACTTCTAAGTTCAAAATGAGCAGGAGCAGGAGTTCGAGGGTTTCTTCCGCAGATGAAGATGATGCAGGGGATGAAGATGGTGATGGCAGTACTTTTTCCTTTCGTCTTGTGCTTCCCCGTGCCTTGGCTCTTGCAGGGCTTGCTTCCTGGTCAGCTACGGTTTCTGGGTTTATCAATTGTAGATGGTGGGGGGGAGACCTTGGTGCTACAGGACGCGCCTGTCTTGCAGCTTGTTTTCTTCTTTGTCATGCTTTCTACGGTTCATGGGTTTCTTCCTTGGTTTCCCACTACTCTGCTCGGTGGGTTTGGAGGCTTGTGGTCGCTCTCCTTGGGCGGTGGTTTTTCTATTTGGCTGCTCCTGCCCTCTTTCCTATCCCCCACGGGGAGGTGTTTCTGTTCTGGGATTTGGTTCTACCTTATGGTTGTTGCTCTTGTGGAGATGCTCGTTGTTGAGGAAGCGAGTGTTGTGAAAGGGATCACGCCTGGCTGTAGTAGGGATATTTGGGATCTAGGTGGTTTTGCCATGGATTCCAATGTTTTTGTTCTCCTTTTAGTCTGTGGTTGGGGGGCTCTTCCTCCTTTTTGGTTTCGGGTTGTGGGGCTGTAGAGGGCCTTATGCCCTATTTTTGGTTCTTCCTTATCTGCCCTCCCACTCCTATTTCTGTCACTCTTTTCTCAGCCATCTAGTTTATTTTCAATATTTCCTTTTGAGGTGGTCTCGTCTCATATTGAGGTTGAGATTATGGGTATTGGAAATATGTAGTTTCCTATTGAGGTGGAGATGGTGGTTGTGATTTTTGTTGGCAGAAGTTGGAGGGAGGTCTTGGAGCTTCTGGCTCTTGTTTAGCTTGGATCTGAGTGTGGGTTCATTGTTCTCTTCACCCCTTTGCTCCTTATTGAGGTGGTGATTTTGGGGGACAATGTTTTCTCACGTCCCAGTGCTTTCTCTTCTATTTTGGAGGATCTTTCTCTTGAGGCAGGTGATTTTCTAGTTGTTGGATCTTTGCTTTCAAGCTCTTTTCTATCTTCTCCTAGAGAGGTGGAGAGTGCGGTGGTGCTTGCTTGTATGGATGTTATCTTGAGTATGCCTCTTTTTAGCTCAAGGTGGTTGAGGCTACCACTTCAAAACCCTTTGATTTGGTTCTGGGAGCCATTTCAAAACCCAATTTTAAGGTTAGGGAAGCCTTTAAAAATCCCTTTGTTTCTAGTCATCTTGTTTTATTCACCTTGTCTTATCTTGTCTGGCTGGCAGCTAATAGTTTTCAAGGGCCCAGTTCAGATTATGGTTGTTTTTGGTTATGGGCTAGTTATGCTTTTTGCTGCCTGAAGTCTTTGGCTCAGGTCAAGGGAGCTAGGAAAATCCTTTTTGTTTGGATGAGGGTGCCTACTAACCCTTGTCATTTTCTCTTAAGTTTGAGGCTATAGCCTAGTTGGTGTGTCTAGCATGATTTGTATTGATTACATCTTAAGTGTCTAGCTGGTTCTTTCTACTTGTGGCAGTGCCGGTGTTTGGCTAGATTTTGTCAGCTCAGTTGTATTTGGGCTGCTGGTTTTCATGGTTTATTCTCTATGGCAGTGATGTACTACGGGTTCCAGATCTTGGTAAAATCTAAGGGTTTTGGGTCCCTCCAAAACCTGTTGTAGGGTGTTTCGGGTCCCCTCAAAACCTATTTTTCCCATAATAAAAAACAACTGTCACAAAGAAAGATAACTTGCGGCACACCAAATCACTAACCATTTGATATGAAGATACACATCAATGTCCCAAACAATCTCCCAAAATCTCAGCTCAAGATCTGATCACACTAGAATATATGAGAGGAAATACTGAACTCTGCAAAGCACTGATCAAAATAAACAAAACTGCAAACCAGATCATATGATATAATCAATTAAGCCTTTTGAATCACTGAAACCAGTATAAAAAGATACAATGACACTAGAAATACTCCATACACCAAACCATTATCCCAATAAACCAATCTGCAATCACCAAAGCAATAAATCATAGGAATATGTTGACATCAATGACAACAACATATCCTAGCAACAACAATGTCCAACAATCTCCCCCTTTGGCATTGATGACAACATATGAATGTGAAAAAAAATCAATACAAAGAGAGAAAGTATCTCCAAGAGACTCCCCCTAAGATCAAGCAGATAAAACAGTTTTTCACATGCTTCTCTCCCCCTTTGATAGCAATGCCAAAGATCTTAAAAAAAAAAAACCAAATTGTCCAAACAAACCATGATTCTCCCCCCCTTAAACATATAACCAATCAAAAAACAAACTACCCTGCCAGAGGAGTAGTATAAAATAATCAATCCAGACAAAAAGATAAGACTGTGAAGTCCACCGAATTGATGCAACTCAAAGCATCTAGTTCCCATCAGGAGGGGTAGATACCCCTAACTTGTCATTCAAATAGACAAATGTATTTGTAGGCAAAGGCTTAGTGAAAATATGAGCAATTTGTTCCTTTTTAGACACATACTCTAGCTTCACTTCCTGTTCACTGACTTTTTGTCTCAAGAAATGATATTTGATTGATACATGTTTAGTCTTTGAATGTTGCACCGACTTCTTTGACATATTAATAACACTAGAATTATCACAATATATGATAGTAGGTTCATCATAGATAACTATGATATCCTTCAAAAATTGCTTCATCCAAACTACCTGAGTGCAGTTACTAGGAGTAACAATGTACTCAACTTCAACAGTAGATAGGGAAACTGAATCTTGTTTCTTACTTGCCCATGAAACCAATTTGTTACCCAAAAATAATGCACCACCAAAGGTACTCTTCCGGTCATCAATGTCACTAGCCCAATCAGCATTAGTGTAAGCATATAACATGAAATCATCATTCCTCAGATACCACAAACCATAATCCACAATTCCTTTCAAGTATCTGAATATCCTCTTTACAAAACTTTAGTGAAATGACTCTCTTTTGGATCAGCTTGATATCTAGCAGCCATGCACACAACATGGATAATGTTCGGTCTAGTCTAAGTCAAGTATATTAGTCCACCAACCATATATCTATACAAGGTCTGATTATCTTTAAGAGATTTATCATTTTTAGATAATTTGTAGCCAGTCACCATAGGAGTTCCAACTGGTTTAGAGTTTTCTAACCCATACTTCTTCAACAATTCCTTCACATATTTAGTTTGAGATATAAAAACACCTTTTCTAGTTTGTGAAATCTGTAAACCTAAGAAAAATTTCAACTCTCCTATCATAGACATCTCAAATTGTTTCTGCGTAACATTGACAAACTTCAGGTTCAAGTTATCATCTCCTCCAAAGATAATATCATCAACAAAGACTTCAAAAATCAAAATGTTATCATTCTCAATCTTGAAATACATATTACTATCAGCGGTACCTTTATTAAATCTTAATTTCAACAAGTACTTATCCAATCTAGCATACCAGGCTCTAGGGGCTTGTTTCAATCCATAAAGAGCTTTCTTCAGTTTGCATACCATGTCTCCATCATCTGATAATGAAAATCCATCATGTTGCTCAATGTAGACTTCTTCCTCAAGATCACCATTCAAAAAGGTTGACTTGACATCTATCTGATATACCTTGAAATCCTTATAGGCAGCATATGCAAGCAATAGTCTAACAACTTGAAGTCTAGCTACCAGAGCAAAAGTGTCCTCATAAACAATTCCTTCTTTCTGTGAATATCCTTTGCATACCAATCTTGCTTTATTTTTGACAACTTCACTGGCTTCATTCAATTTGTTCCTGAATACCCATTTAGTGCCAATCATATTCTTGTCTTTAGGTCTAGGTGCAAGTTCCCATGTGTTATTCTTTTAAATATGATTCAATTCTTCTTCTATAGCCCTTATCTAATTTTCATCTTTGCAAGCCTCAACAACATCTTTAGGTTCAATTTTAGAAATCAAACATACCTCTTCAGTAGTTAGCCTTCTTCTAGTCATCACACCTTTATTTTTATCTCCAATAATCTAATTTTCAGAGTGATTCAATCTTACATACGAGTCTTTTGATTATTCTGATTTTCAGGTTCCTACACCTCTTCATTAGTAGCAACAATATCTGGATTAATTGTCTCTATCGGATCATTCTGCTTCAATTCTTTAGTCTGAATAGGTGTTAGAACAACATGATGACTATCATCATACCCACATGCTCTAATCTATTTTCCATAGTTCTCATCAACCTTCACATTTGCACTTTCCACTATCTTTCTCAGTCTCTTATTGTAGCATCGGTAGGCTTTTCTCTTTGTTGAATATCCCAAGAAAGTTCCTTCATCACTTCTTGCATTAAACTTTCCTATATCGTCATTTCTCTTAAAATATTTTCTTCCAAAATTTTTGAAATATCTCACAGTAGGAACACGACCAAACCATAGCTCATAAGGAGTCTTACCGGTATCCCCTTTTATATGCACTTGGTTGAATGTGTAAATAGCAGTGCTATTAGCTTCTCTCCAATAGATCTTCAGAACATTCCCTTCAATTAGCATAGTCCTTGCAACATCCAAGATAGTTATGTTCTTCCTCTCCACAACTCCATTATGTTGTGGGGTTCTAGGAGTAGATAATTATCTTCTGATCCCATGCTTCTCACATAATGAATCAAACTCACTAGAACAAAATTCTCCTCCTCTGTCAGATCTCAAATATTTCACCTTCAGTCATGTCTTAGTCTCAACCTTTTCTTTGAATATCTTGAATTTCTCCAATGCTTTTGATTTCTCCTTAAAAAAAAACCTCATCATCCTGGAATAATCATCGATTAGTAACATAAATTATCTATCACCCTACACACTTCTAATGTTTGTCGGTCCACATAGGTTAGTTTACACAAGATCTAGCAATCCATCAGATGTATACTGCTTACTCTTGAAATAAATTCTTGTTTACTTACCCATTTGACATTCCTTACATATCGGATTAGTAGGCTTAACAATTTTAGGTGGGTCTCTAACAACTTGTGTGGAACTGATCTTAATCATTGATTCAAAATTAACATGACACATTCTCCTATACCACAACCAACTTTCATTAATCTGAGCAATTAAGCAACTTTTCTCACTAAAATTCAAATGAAAGATATTACCTTCAGTCTTAGTTCCAGATGCAATCACTATACCAAAGGCCTTTAGGATCTTGCATTTTCCATTCTTGAATTGTAAATCATAACCTTTGTCCACCATCTGTCCAACACTTAAAAGATCATACTTCAAACCTTAAACATACAAGACATCATCAATGTTATGCTTACCATCAAAGGAAATAGAACCTCTACCAAAGATCACACAGGCTTTGTCATCTCCAAATCTTACTATTCCACCATCATACCTTTCCATACTCACAAATTTACTTTTATCACTAGTCATATGATGCGAACAACTACTATCAATCACCCATTCATCTTTCTCCTCAACTTTAGTAGCTAAAGCTTTCTCCTCACTACTGCAGCTTGTGGAATCAATAGGTACTGATCCATCTTCTTTGATAGCAATAAACACAACTTCATCTCATTTTGATTCTTCATTGTATCACCTTCATCAACAACATAATAATAGTTCTTCTGATGCTTATACTTTCGGTTAGGCTTGTAAGGCTTATCATACTTTTCATGCTTCTCATATCTATCATTCCTATCATGCTTATCAAATTTGTCATGCCTATCATATTTAGACATTCTCTCTGGGCATCTAGAAGAGAAATGTCCTATCTTATTGCAAGAGAAACATTTTAGAGGCTATTTTCTATCATACTTACGAGCTCCCTTAGGCAATCTCTGGGAAATCAATGCTTCAAGCTCATCCAATTATCTTTCTTTCTCTTCCATCTCTCTTTCATATCTAGATATTCTATATTCATTAGGATCATACTTTTGCTTTCCAGATGTAGATGCTCTAAATGTTGTCTCAAACTTTCCATGTGATTCACCAAACTTGCTAAGTTCAAATGAAACAATCTTTCCAACAAGCATAACTCTTGTCACTATAGTCACACTCCAGATCTCATCAATAACAACTACCTTATATTTGTAAGCATGAGGCAATGATCTTAGCACCTTAGCAACCGTTTCATCTTCTTCAAGTGTTCCACTAACACATCTGATACCTAGGACAAGTTCATTCACCTTAGCCATAAAGGAGTTTATGTTCTCATCTTCTCCCATTTTTAGCATCTCATACTTCCCTTTCAAACTTTGCAACTTAGCAACTTTGACTTGTTTATCTCCTTCATACAAGGTCTCAAGCTTCTCCTAGATCTCATGTGCAGTTTGAAGTCCCATTACATTAGTAATCTTTGAATTAGTCAGGGTGCTAAAAAATGCTTCCTTGATCTCATCAGCAGTAACCGGTCCATTATGAGGAACAAAATAGGCATTCTTTGCAATCTTCCAGTAATATTCTCCAAGACATCTCAAGTTCACCTCCATCTGGTTCTTCCATATAGAATAGATACTTCCATCAAATCTCAAAATCTCCTTCTTAAAGATAACACCTCCAGTTGCCATCCCAGATCTCCTCAAGCGGTCAAGATTCTTCCAGAGAATCTAGCTCTGATACAAATTTTTGGCAACAACAAAGAAGGAAAACTGAGAGGGGGGTGAATTAGTTTTCACCGAATCAACAAACTTAAGCATAAATACAAAATTGTAGCAATAAAAAAGATAAGCAAATTGATATCACAACACACAACACCAAGATTTTGATGTGGAAAACCCGGTTAAAGGAAAAACCATGGTGGGAACCTACCCACAATAAGATGATACTCTGTAGTAGTATGTGAAAATAATTACAATGAAGAATGAACCAGCATTCAGGCATATTGCCTAGAGCTTACAACTCAAAATTCAATAACTCAAAAGGCTACAACCCTCAGAGAAGTTTCACTGACCTACAAAAAGATTCAAACTATAATTCAAAAGGAATGAACTGCAATAATAACATCTGCCAATGCCTGATGACAATTCTAGTTAAGCACACTTGTCTTCTCTACACCAATATTTGCTTAATACACCATACCGAAAGATGAATCCCTTTGTTCGTACATACACCATGTAATGCCCCACTAGGAACCCCAAAGGAAAAAAAACCACAACAAGGGTGAAACAATTTTCTTTTTTTAAAGTATAAACATATTAAGTGCATTAATAACAATGTTGCACAATAATAACACAAGCGGAAGACTCACACCACAATTCCTTAAGGGTTACCAATGAAGAATTAAACTAACAGTTTAAATTCCACAATTATAATTAATCCACTAATCCATCATTTACTCAACCAACACAAGAAGCCATAAGCAATAACAGTTACACCATTGAAAGATTGAAAGGATACAATATAATTTTCTTCAATAAGCATTTACACAAATCATAAAGAAAGCTGATAAGCAACATCCCACACTTAGGATTACATTGATCCTCCAATACATGGCTTTCAATATACATATAAAGTTCAACTTAACCAAATACAAGGTTCCATAAGTCCCATGGTACAATTGACCACATAGGTCTCCAAAGAACAATAATCTCCAAACATGAGATAGAGCATGAGTCATGAACCATAGAAACACTTGCAAAGCCAATCCTCGCATGAAGGTGCGAACAAGAACATCCGATGGGAAGTGGCACTACCACCCGACCATGTAATTCCCCAAAATGGAATCACCCCACCGTGCTAGGAGATAGCAGAGAACCCTCAAGCAAGCAAAATCATGACATGGTCGATAGAACAATACGACCCCATGACAACACAATATGACTCCACAATAATCTAGGTGACTTAACATCACAATACACAAGTGAACCTAAAGAGAGAGTGTCATCGCATATCTTATGATGGTTACCATGGTCCGCCTCCATAGGTCCCGACCCCCATCCTAGGTTATCCTGATAACCTTTCCCAAATCTCTGGCTCCAACTAAGTCTCATGTGGACCCTACCAGCCTTTCGTGAAAACAAGGTGGTCGGTTTGCCATTCTAGGCCTTCCCACTACATCATGAGCCCTTTACAAGCACTCACCCATGCGCGAGGTACAATGTCTTATATAATGTTATAAACTACCCCCCTAATCAATTAATTAGATTATCACTTATTATCTGACTTTTGATGGGTTATCCATCCATCCACTTTGGGCATGACCCCCACTCAAAAGACACTCTCTCAAAGGACACGAAACAAACATGGTCACTACACAAGGACCCTATGGCGAAGAAGACAACCATAACACCACTATCCAAAAACAAGTGTTCAAAACAAGGACATACTGACTCTTGCTTAACCATAAGGCAAAGATACTACATGGTTAAGACAACGATGTCATCATATATCGCTTGGTCAAAGGTACCAAATATGCCACAATAGGACGATTGAACCAAAGATGAGAAATAACACAAATGTAATACTCTTTGCAAGGAAAGCTAATTTCACTAAGGCCGCACTCAGACAATCTTTGAAAAAATCAGCATCATAAGCACTTGCAAACTTCATTGATTGAAAATTAAATAAAACACCCTTTCATTTAGGAACTTCATTCATCTCTATATAATTTCCAATTCAATATTCCAACAAGAATAAAATCCACATTAAATATTCAACCGAATAAAATATGAATTAATAATAGGCATTTAATCCATTTCCAGAATACATCCAAATTTACCAATTTGAATTAACAATTCATGCCTTGATTTTAATAAATAAATTTATTAAATCAAGATAAAATCACTTTATACTACCATTGATATTTAACATTAAAACTAACTTTGAAATATTGTGTTTTATACATTAAATTAACAGCACATAAAAAGTTGTACCGCGAAGGTTACAAGGTCACACAGGGGCCTTGCCGACCGGTAGTGCCACTACTTGCGAGTAGCCAGGCACTACCAACTTGTGTTGTGGGGCTAGACTGCCATGGGTAAGGTAAGGTTAATTAGATAATAAAATTTATACTTCCTTTGCATTTAAAATCGATAAAATATGAACTCGATTCATCCCTTGGTCATTTCACAGGCACACACACACACGGTGCCAAACACCAAAATTCAAGGGACATTTACCCAGAAGGCAAATGGTGAATTAAAATCACACAAGAACCTAATGAATAAATATTTAGGCAACAATATAAGAATTTAATAGATAGGAGAAGGATTAAGATCAGTTTCCCCACTTCCATTAAACAGGAAGGATTCCTTACATCTATCAAGAGGTAAACAACCAGTCTTTACCAACATAAACCCCAAATCTTGGGCAATTAGATACTAGAAAGTACACAGCAAGATAAATCTAATTCTTTCTATTCCAAACAGAAGAGGTAATTAAAGAATTTGATTTTTAAGAACAAATAGAGAAATGAACCATTTCTTTCCTATATTCAAACATTTGATATGAGTTCCACAAAATCAATAATAACAGACACTCTATCTTTCATTCCAACCATTCAACAAGGATTTACAAGAGATTTGCATTTTTCCAACACACTGGAAGGAACTAAAATATTCAAAATTAAATTTCAAAACAAGAAAAGATTATCCAACCTTCAAGCAAACTAGCAAGCAAAATGATGGAAGAATCCCAGTCCTTGCAAACCAAATCCAATTCCAGCTCCTCTTCCAGAATGGTTTTTCCAAATTTCTTCTTCAAAATTCTCCTTCTTATTCCCGTGAACTCCCAGGAATATATGGAAAAAATCATTTCAACCTAAACTTTCTAAGTTAAAAGTTTTCCATCCAATCAGATTAGATTATTTTAAAAGGTAAAAAGCAATCAAATTTACCCTTTTTCCAAAAACAATTATTTTCCAGCAAATAAAATACAAAAGTCAAATGGATAGGTAAAAAAGAAAAGCTTTTATTAAATTTTCTATTTCCATTTTCACAATACTTTTTTTCAACATAAGCATTTAAAATTTAAATGGCTAGGCAATTATTTATTTCCTTTCACAAAATATTAATACAACTTTACACAATAAAATAAGCCATTTAACCATTTAATTCTAGCAAATCATTAATTTAACTAAATCAATAGACTTATGAGCATAATAATAAACTAATTATGCCAACATAAAAATAGCATCATTCACTCAATTAAATTACCTTACAAATGAATAAAAGCATGCAAAACGAAGAATGATCAAATGACGACTCACAAATGACCAAACCAAAGCACTATGACTCGCATATTGGCCAGCCGGGAAAGACAACCGACTGACAACACTCACACGAGTGTAACTGCGGGTCAAGTTAGGGTCCACAACTATCTCCTCCACTCCCATCGGACAAATAAGGCACACTCAGACCTGTGAAACCAGGTGGAGTCGATACCCCGTACCTACCCGGTACTTGTACCTGCAATGTCCTACACCAAAGAACCACATGTGCATATAGACAAATATATATAAACATACACGACACACACGCCGATGAAGGAGAATCGTGATGTTACCTGTCTCACCAGAGTGAGTGAAGGAAAATCATCCCCTCACATCCCATACACATGCAAACATGCAACATATAAATAACACATCGTACATATAAGGTAAAAGTGTCAGTCCATGATAATTATCCATAAAAATAACATTAATCATAAGCACTGAGATACTGCATAAAATCATACACCACAAATCCAGATAAAGCATGAAATAACATTGCATAAAATCTGAATCAATATACAATAATGTTCCATTGAATATTCAACTGAAGTCAAACATAAATACAAAAAGAGTATGATTGAGGAGGGGTACTACATCCTCCCCCCCAACCCTAGGCTTACTCCTGGAAGCCTAAAATAGATAAGAATAAAGCTCTCTCATCTTCGCTGCATCTTCCCATGTCGCTGAGGTCTCATCACTTGGGTCCCATAGGACCCTTACCTGGTCAATGGTACGACCCCTGAGGGTCAAATCGCAACGCTGAAGAATGCACACGAGCTCCATGGAAGGTTGCCTGTCCTCGACCTGCAAAGCATTCCAATCAAGAACATGGGTCACATCAGGATGATAAGGTCGAAGAAATAAAACATGGAAGACATCGTGGATGCGCGATAGACTTGGTGGCAAGGCAAGACGGTAGGCAACAAGTCCTAGCCTCTCAAGAATCTCAAAAGGGCCTACAAAACAAGGTGCCAACTTAGAACCCTTTCCATAACAGATCAGACTCTTTTGTGGATGCACTCTCAAGAACACATGGTCGCCAACCATACAATGCTTGGAAGGGAGACATGCCTATAGATCTATGATATCCGCTATTACAAGAAAACTCCACAAGGCAAATATATTTCTCCCAGCGCGACTGCTAATCCATAACATACATGCGAAGCATGTCCTCCAAGACCTGATTCACATGCTCAGTCTGATCGTCGGTCTCTAGGTGATAAGCTAAATTGAAGTTCAACTGGGTTCCCAAAGAATACTGAAGTGAGGTCCACAAAGCTGAAGTAAAGACAGAGTCTCTATCAGAAATGATCCACCTTGAGATCCCATGCAACCTCACCACATCTTGCAAGAAGTCTCGTGCCACCACTACTGTTGTATAAGAAGATCGAATAGGAACAAAATGAGCAAATTTGGTCAATCTATCAACAATGACCATGACGACATCGTGACGCCATGAAGAAATAGGCAACCCTACTATGAAATCCATGGAAATGATATCCTATTTCCAATCTAGTATCAAATTAGGTTGTAAAAGCCCTGCAGGGTGCTGATGCTCTGCCTTCACCCGCTGACATTCTAAGCACTTCCATATAAAATAAAAAATTTCATGTTTCATACCAGCCCAATGATATATCTATCTAAGATCTACATGCATCTTCTTCACACCAGGGTGTGCTGAATAAGGTGCACGATGGGCCTCAGTCATGATCAAAATGCGAAGACCCTCCAAAGGAGGTATATAGATCCATCCAAGATGTCGAAGAAGACCATCTAACTCAAGAGTATATCCAAAATATCTACCCTCTAATGGTCTTCCAAACTCTGGCATGACTCTAACATCCCGATACCAGGTATCCTGAGGAAGAACTCCAAGAATTATCTCACTCAAGTCCACACCAAGGGACAATGCTGCATCCTCACGCCGCCTACGAATCAAAGCATCTTCCACTACATTCTCTTTCCTCTGAATATATCGAACCTCAAAATGATACTTGCAGAGGAATTCCATCCATCTTCACCGTCGAGCATTCAAGTTTGGCTATGTGAAAATATACTGCAAACTACGGTGATCACTATGCAGCTCAAACCGACGCCCCAACAAAAAATGTCACCATCTAACCAACACATGCACTATAGCTGCCAACTCCAAGTCATGAACTGGATAGTTCAACTTGTAATCCTTGAGTTTGCGAGACTCATAGGCAACCACACGTCCATCTTGCATAAGCACTGCACCTATACCTTCTAGAGAGGCTTCTGTGCATACCATGAAATCTATGGATGGATCAGGGACTACCAAAATCAGAGCACTAACAAGGAGTTCCTTCAAGGTGTGAAAAGTTGACTCGCACTACTCTGACCAAACAAACTTCTTCCCTTTCCTCTGAAGAGAAGTAATCGGGTGGCCTATCTGGGAAAATTTTTGAACAAAGCAGCGGTAATATCTTACCAAACCCATGAAACTTCAAACCTCAAAAACACTGGTCGGTGCTAGCCAATCAACAATGGCTTGGATCTTAGAAGGATCCATGGATACACCTTCTCCCGAAACTATATGACCAAGATAGCTCACCTCTGACTGGAAGAAGTCACACTTTGCCAAGTTCACAAAAAGCTGATTCTCCCTCAAGCACAACAATACCTGTCGCAAGTGACCCTCATGCTCTTCCATAGATATAGAATAAATCAATATGTCATCCAAGAACACAAGGACAAAATGATCAAGGTAGGTGCAAAAAACCCCATTCATAAGACTCATGAAAACTAAAGGCGCGTTCGTCAACCCAAATGGTACCACTGTAAAGTCATAGTGACCATAATGAGTACGAAATGTCATCCTATGAATGTCTACATCATGAATGTGCAACTAATGATACCCAGATTTTAGATCAATATTAGAGAACACCTTATCTCTCTTAACCTAATAAAAAATATCATCTATCTGAGGCAATGGATATCAATTCCGGATGGTTACCTTATTCAGCTATCGGCAATCAATTCATAACCTAAGAGAACCATCCTTCTTCTTAACGGAGATAACCGATGCACCCCAAGAAGAAACACTAGGATGAATGAACCCCTTGACCAACAATTCCTCTACATGCAACTTCAACTCACTCAACTCCTGAGTAGTCACCTGATATGGATCTCTTGAAATGGGTTCCGCACTAGGAACCAAGTCAATGCAAAAATCTATGTCTTGCTTTGAAGGCATACTGAGAATATCCAATGGAAACATATCCGCATACTCTCGAAGAATAGGGTGACCATCAAGAGAGATTTCTCGAGTCTCTTCCTCATCCATATCCTCAAGAGAAACTGTGAAAAGTTGACACCCTTGACGCATGCACCGCTTAAGTTGCATAACGAAAATCATACGTAAGGATATCGATCGCTAAACTCCAACGATCGCTGCTCTCCTGCCATGGTCATAAACACTATACTATCTTCAGATGACAGTCTACACGAGTGCTATGTGATGATAACTAATCCATCCCCAACACAACTCCATAGGACCCCAAGGGAATGACTCGAAGGTCAACTGAAGTGACAAAGGGTCATAGGTCCAACTCACAACTGGGAATGAGGGCATCGACAAACACACGTACATCGGTAGCCAACTCTACTAGCCACCTATCTGCCTGCTTAGTAGATGCGAGCCCGCATCGCTCCATAATGGATAAAGAAATAAAAGAATTTGAAGCACCAGAATCAAAAAGTACAAAGATAGAAATACCACACAACACACCTGCAGTCTTAATCATTGTACTCTGATGCTCAACCTGGCAGTCATCAACCACAACAAATACTCTATGGGTTCTATCTGCATCCCCCACTATCGGCTATGATGCGACTGGCCTGTGACTACCCATCTAGTGAGAACGCTGAGGGCACTGAGTGATTTTGTGGCCAAATTGACCATAGGTGAAGAAATCTCCTCTACCAGGTCCTCTACTCCTAGACAACCCATTGGATTGCTGAAAGCTTTCCCCACTAGGGGTCTGAGATGCACTCTGAGAGGACTTCCCTGGAGAAGTCTGCCTGCTCCTCTGCCAGTTCCTGCCCTTCTGAAACTAAGAGTTGCCACCATGATGGCCCTGAGACTGCTTCGGTCTCGGTGGTTGCTATTGTTGCTGACCACCCTTAGTGGGTGCCTGAGGACCCCTAAAAGGTGCAATAGTCTGGGACCGATTCCCTCTCCCTCTAGACCCACTGAAAGGATCACTCCCAAACTACACTTTAGACTGGCCGCCATGAGCACAACTAAGCTTCTGCTCCACTAGCCTGGATTTCACCACGACTACCTCTACTGAAACATGCTCAAATACTCTCACTCCTCCATTGATGTGGTCATTTAAATCCCTCAAGAAGTGTTGAACAAGCATAGCCTCATCATTTCTAATCCCTAAATATTGTTTGAGCTCATAGAACTTGTGCTCAAACTGATCTACTGACAACCCTAACTAGCACAAAGCATAGAACTCGTCTTCTCGCGACTGCCTCCACTAGGGTGAGAGAAATCATGCCCTGAATCTCTCCAAAAAGATTTCCCATGACATGGTGTTAATGCTCACACTGATCCTCTCCTCCTCTAACTACCACCAGATAGATGCGAAACTCTCGAGACGCATGACAACGCATCTCGCCTTGGTGTTGCTACCATATGGATACATGGCGAAACACGGATCTAAATTGATAAGCTAGATCTCTACCTCAAGACTGATACCTTTAACATCAAAGAAAGGAGGATTGGACCTCATCAAGTCCCTCATGTACCCCATGATAGATGGATCATGGTCCACTAGGACCTCTCTCCTTCTAGGAGATCTCTGTCTCTATCTCTGTCTCTGTCTCTGTCTCTATCTGTCTATCTGTCTGTCTTTGTTTGTCTGTCTGTTTGTTTGTCTGTCTGTCTGTCTGTCTGTCTGTCTGTCTACTGAAGCAACTCCTCTACCTAGGCATGGATGGGCTGATCTACCTCAGGTCTGGGGCCTAGTCTAGCTAGCACCTCCTGAAACATCTGTCGCAACTCTTCCCTCTCGGGAACATGCTGTCTTGAATGTTGTTCATCCTGATGAATAGATTGATCCCGATCCATACTCGCATGAGTGGGTGGTGGTGAAGGACTATGGCGGTCAAAACCTCAACCCCGTCCTCCTCCTCTGCCTCTGGTGTGGCCACCAACATGACCACCTCCCTTGGCTTTCCTAGCCACAACCTAACACTGCACAAGAGAGAAAGGTTCAGATCAAAGGCAAGTAAAGAAACAAGAAAGTCACTACCACTAAGACCTATACAAAAGGTCTAGGTGAATGGGCTCACTACAAACCTAGAGTACCCAGTGTTGAAACATGGGTGATGATACCAAATGTCATTACCCACCAGGAACCCCAAAGGAAAAAAAACCACAACAAGGGTGAAACAATTTTTTTTTTAAAGTATAAACATATTAAGTGCATTAATAACAACGTTGCACAATAATAACACAAGCAAAAGACTCACACAGGAATTCCTTAAGGGTTACCAACAAAGAATTGAACTATTAGTTTAAATTCCACAATTACAATTAATCCACTAATCCATCATTTACTCAATGAACACAAGAAGTCATAAGCAATAGCAGTTACACCATTGAGAGATTGAAAGGATACAATATAATTCTCTTCAATAAGCATTTACACAAATCATAAAGAAAGCTGATAAACAACATCCCACACTTAGGATTACATTGATCCTCCAATACATGGCTTTCAATATACATAGAAAGCTCAACTTAACCAAATGCAAGGTTACATAGGTCCCATAGTACAACTGACCACATAGATCTCCAAAGAACAATAATCTACAAACATGAGATAGAGCATGAGTCACGAACCACATAAACACTTGTGAATCCAATCCTTGCATGAAGGTACAAACAAGAATATTCGATGGGAAGTGGCACTACCACCCGACCATGTAATTCCCCAAAATGGAATCACCCCACCGTGCTAGGAGATAGTAGAGCACCCTCAAGTAAGCAAAAGCATGACATGGTCAAAAAAACAATACGGCCCCATGACAACATAATATGACTCCACAATAATCTAGGTAACTCAACATCATAATACACAAGTGAAACTAAAGAGAGAGTGTCATCACATATCTTATGATGGTTACCATGGTCGGCCTCCATAGGTTCCAACCCCCATCCTGGGTTATCCTGGTAACGTTTCCCGAACCTCCAGCTCCAACTAAGTCTCATGCAGACCCTACCAGCCTTTTGTGAAGACAAGGTGGTCGGTTTGCCATTCCAGGCCTTCCCACTACATCATGAGCCCTTTACAAGCACTCACCCATGCGCGAGGTACACTATCTTATATAATGTTATAAACTACCCACCTAATCAATTAATTAGATTATCACTTATTATCAACTTTCGATGGGTTATCCAGCCATCCACTTTGGGCACGACCCCCACTCGAAATCCACTCTCTCAAAGGACACTAAACAAACATGGTCACTTCACGAGGACCCTATGGTGAAGCAGACATCCATAACACCACTATCCAAAAACAAGTGGTCAAAACAAGGACATACTGACTCTTGCTTAACCATAAGGCAAAGACACTACATGGTTAAGACAATGAGGTCATCATATATCACTTGGTCAAAGGTACCAAATACGCCACAACAAGATGACTGAACCAAATACGAGAAATAACACAAATATATTACTCTTTGCAAGGAAAGCTAATTTCACTAAGGCCGCACTCAGACGATCTTTGAGAAAATCAGCATCATAAGCACTTGCAAACTTCATTGATTGAAAATTAAATAAAACACCCTTTCATATAGGAACTTCATTCATCTCTATATAATTTCCAATTCAATATTCCAACAAGAATAAAATCCACATTAAATATTCAACCGAATAAAATATGAATTAATAATAGGCATTTAATCCATTTCCAAAATACATCCAAATTTACCAATTTGAATTAACAATTCATACCTTGATTTCAATAAATAAATTTATTAAATCAAGATAAAATCACTTTATACTACCATTGATATTTAACATTAAAACCAAATTTGAAATATTGTGTTTTATACATTAAATTAACGACACATAAAAAGTTATACCATGAAGGTTACAAGGTCACGCGAGGGCCCTGCCGACTGGTAGTGCTGCTACTTGCGAGTAGCCAGACACTACTGACCTGCGTGGTGGGGCTAGCCCGCCATGGGTAAGGTAAGGTTAATTAGATAATAAAATTTATACTTCCTTTGCATTTAAAATTGATAAAACATGAACTCGATTCATCCCTTGGTCATTTCACGGGCACACACACACACACGGTGCCAAACACCAAAATTCAAGGGACATTTACCCAGAAGGCAAATGGTGAATTAAAATCACACAAGAACCTAATGAATAAATATTTAGGCAACAATATAAGAATTTAACAAATAGGAGAAGGATTAAGATCAATCTCCCCACTTCCATTAAACAGGAAGGATTCCTTACATCTATCAAGAGGTAAACAACCAGTCTTTACCAGCATAAACCCCAAATCTTGGGCAATTAGATACTAGAAAGCACACAACAAGCTAAATCTAATTATTTCTATTCCAAACAGAAGAGGTAATTCAAGAATTTGATTTTCAAGAATAAATAACAAACAACAAATAGAGAAATGAACTATTTCTTTCCTATATTCAAACATTTGATATGAGTTCCACAAAATCAATAATAACAGACACTCTATCTTTCATTCCAACCATTCAACAAGGATTTACAAGAGATTTGCATTTTTCCAACACACAGGAAGCAACTAAAATATTCAAAATTAAATTTCAAAACAAGAAGAGATTATCCAACCTTCAAGCAAACTATCAAGCAAAATGATGGAAGAATCCCAGTCCTTGCAAACCAAATCCAACTCTAGCTCCTCTTCCAAAATGCTTTTTCCAGATTTCTTCTTCAAAATTCTCCTTCTTATTCCCATGAACTCCGAGAAATATATAGAAAAAATCATTTCAACCTAAAATTTCTAGGTTAAAAGTTTTCCATCCAATCATATTAAATTATTTTAAAAGGTAAAAAGCAATCAGATTTACCCTTTTTCCAAAAATAATTCTTTTCCAACAAATAAAATACAAAAGTCATATGGATAGGTAAAAAGGAAAAGCTTTTATTAAATTTTCTATTTCCATTTTCACAATACTTTCTTTCAACATAAGCATTTAAAGTTTAAATGGCTAGGCAATTATTTATTTCCTTTCACAAAATATTAATACAACTTTACACAATAAAATAAGCCATTTAACCAATTAATTCCAGCAAATCATTAATTTAACTAAATCAATAGACTTATGAGCATAATCATCAACTAATTATGCGAACATAAAAATAGCATCATTCACTCAATTAAATTACCATACAAATGAATGAAAGCACGCAAAACAAAGAATGATCAAATGACGACTCATAAATGACCAAACCAAAGCACTATGACTCGCATACTAGCTAGACGGGAAATATAACCAACTGACAACACTCACATGAGTGTAACTGCGGGTCAAGTTAGGGTCCAACAACTATCTCCTCCACTCCCATCGGACAAATAAGGCACGCTCATACCTGTGATACCAGGTGGAGTCGATACCCCGTACCTACCCAGTACTTGTACGTGCAATGTCCTGCACCAAAGAACCACAAGTGCATATAGACAAATATATATAAACAGACACAACACACACACACACCGATGAAGGAGAATCGTGACGTTACCTATCTCACCATAGTGAGTGAAGGAAAATCATCCCCTAGCATCCCATACACATGCAAACACGCAACATATAAATAACGCATCACACATATAAGGTAAAAGTGTCAGTCCATGATAATTATCCATAAAAATAACATTAATCATAAGCATTGAGATACTGCATAAAGTCATACACCACAAATCCAGATAAAGCATGAAATAACATCGCATAAAATCCGAATCAATATACATTAATGTTCCACTGAATAGTCAACTGAAGTCAAACATAAATACATGCAAATGATATAAAACATACATACATAATATACAATAAAGTTTGGTAAACCAATATAATACTTGGAAGAATATTCAATTTTATTTTATTAATATTTGTTATCCTCAATTTTGGATAGCTCAAATTGTGGGTTAACCCCTACAATTTTTTTCCAATTTGTAGCTTATATGCCCTATGCACGCTTTTTGAAGTAATTTGTGTCACTTCCCATGCATGATTTTTCATCTTGGAATCTTCATTTGAAGTGTCTTGGTATTTTGTGTGTCTTGTAAATTCTAAGTGTCCAGACCTTGCAATTTGGGTTTATAAATCCGAATTACAACACTTAGTCTTCCCAATGCAAATCGGGTTTACAAACCCAAACTTGAATTGCACCTCCTCCTTGCACTTCACTCATCAGTCATGCACATAAGTGCACTTTGGGTATATAAACCTGAAATGCACCTATTAGTTACCCACGACCATTGATTATACCACGATTCTATTGATTGTCTTCGTTTTACCCAAAATCATGGAGTGACAGGTTTTCAAACCTGAGCCATATTGAAACAAGGGTGTTCGGGTTTTACAAACCCTAAAGTACATGAGGGGTATCTACAGGGTACGATCCACACTCCCCAAACCATCAAATGTCTACCCATGTGGTAGTGGTTCATTTAAGAACCCACTCCTAATCCTCAAAGAGGTTTTTTAACGCATCCAACACAAGTGTGGATACTAGAGAGAACCGTTGATGTAGATACACGTCGCCAAGTTGTCGTAGATTTCGCTTAACGTATTAATTTATATAGTGGGTACAAGAAAGTACTACTTGGGTCATGCTCTCTCACTTGACCTTATGGGCTACTCAGGAGACATGCCCTCCTACCTAAAAGAAGACGATAACAATTTCTCTTACACCCAAGGTCCAACGGAAGACGAGGGGAGAGGATACTTTTGTTATCACCTTTAGGGTTATAAACATAAAGCATGCAAGGTGCACCAAACACTTCAAACAAGTCCTTTAAATCCAAGTAAAAATGATGTGAACCCTAATTAGACTAGGAATTTAAATGCAAAGACACACACCTAGATTACCCCTGCAACCAAATGATTAGAAGATTTTTTTAATTTTTTTTATAAATTACCCCCACCTGCAAGCACACTCGTTAGGTTAATTTTAGAAAATCCAAATCCAAATGTGAAAAAGGGAGCCTTCGACAATCAGTTTTTTTTGACAAATCCAAATATCTAATTTTTTTACGAATTCTTTTGCATCAAAATTAATATCATAAAGAATATACCCCTTGTAGAATTTTAATACCTTTCTAGAAATGTAAGAAAATTCTAGCAATTCGCTAATTTGCTCTCAAAATTAATTTTTTATAAAAAAAAAGAATTCATAACAAATTCATTTGATCCAAAAGATTTGCATTTTAGATTGAGCACTTCTGATACCATTCCAAACCTGCAAACGTATATTTATGGAAAAATTCCCAGCGGTTTGTGAGATATGATCAAATCATTGCGAAACCCTAATTTCCAAAGATCTGATTTTAAATGAATTATATTCCATTCAAATTAAAATCATAAAAAAAAGACCCATTGTATAATTATGAAACCTTTCCAGAAATTTAAGAAAATATGAAAATTCACTAATTTTATCCCAAAATTTAATTTTTTTATGAAAAATCATAAATAATTTAAATTTTTTTTCCAAAAAATCTGAATTTTGGTTTGAGCACTCCTGATACCATTTCAAACCTACAAAAAAATTTGGTGCATAAATTCCCAAATTTTTATGAGATCTGATCAAATATTTCCAAAATCCCAATCTTGTATCCAAAACCCTAGTTGCACAAGGTTATTCTCCAAATTGTTTTACAAAACAATAATATAGGCTTAGAAAAAACCTGCAAAAAAAGAAAAACATAGATTTAATAAAAAACTATCTTCCACCAGGAGTACCAAAATGTGTGAGGTGAAAAATGATGACAAACTATTGCAAAACTACAAATATCCAACCACAACAAACCTTAGTTCTACAATAAAACATTCACCATACACCACTAAATAAACTTAAGAACATGATTGAAACAATAATACCATTCACATGCCAAGTAGGGTTTGGTCTCCATTGTCTCCTATCTCCATTGATCTTGCTTGATATATTTTCTCTCAGATTTGGTATGTGCGCAAGGTCTCAACAAATAATGGATTGTGGTTGTAAAGTCGCTTGATCACAAGAAGGCTTGATAGACGCATTAGCTAGATGATTGATTAGATGAATTAGCTAGGGTTGATAAGAATGAAAGAATTCTCTTATATAAAAGACATTTTATAAAATGGAGGGATAAGATCAAGAGGTGAAAAGATAAATGGCTGGCTAGGATTAAAGGGTATGTAAAAGAAATAATAAAATAATGAAGGGGGTAGGTAGAGGAAAATTAAAAGATAAATGACATGTGACACAACCATGGTTCTGAAGCCCCTCAAAGAGAATAGTCTGAACCATGCAAAGAGAGTAACACAACAAAAGCATGAACACAAAACATAGAAAATGCAATCAGAGATCCGCAACATCATATATTCATCATAAATCAACCGGCAACATCCGAAAATCAAAACATTCTTGCAAGACCAGTTACGTCATACATTCTAGATTATAATCATCCAGATCTCCAAATTACAGATCATGAAACTAAATTATCACATTTATTATTATCTACCTCTATAGACTGCTTCCCCCTCCCTAAAGAACAATTACATCAATATATATCATTCGAAACACATCCGAGTCGGCCACAAAAGATCACATTCTCTAAAACAGGAAAATGAAAAGTGTAAAATAGGTCGGCCCCAAAATGAGAAGATCTCCTTCACCAAGAATACAAATGAAGTGAAGACCACCAAGGAAGGTCGACCAAGGGCCAAGGAACATTGAACATGGTACCAAACAAATCCGCAAGCCAAGAAATCACTCCACACGAGAAGAAATCTCCAACTAGTTGTTAAGCTCAAAAATGCTCCAGGAACCAAGAAATAAACAATCCAAAAGTGATATCTTGCCAAAAAAGAATCCAACTGAACTGAAAAATCCCCAAAAAGGAACAAGAACCAGTCTGAAAGCCAACAATCTGATCCACAATGAAAAAAAGAATAACTACTGAAAAATTTCAGAAAAAACACAGAAACTGCAACACAAAACAAGAACAAAACTGAAAGCAAATATTTTTGGTTGATGCAAGATTGCTCATCGACCGAGGATGCTCCTGCATCAAACACCCCAGGTAGACAAAGATGTTCCATGAGAGGAAACTCATGAACAACAAAAAGGATTTGGGATATAGATCCCATGCTCACTTCTGATCCAAATGTCTTCTTTGTTTGCAAACTTCTTCCCTCCTGCCATTTCTGGAAGTTCAGTTAGATCTTCCAATCTCTTATCCTTTTCTCTTGTCTTTGCTTGTTTCATACCTACACTCTGCCTCTTACCACTATTCTCTTTCTTCTACAAATCTGATATGTTCTTTCCACCGAAATCCATCTTACCTACCACCATAATGCTAGCCTTTCTTTCATCCGATACGACCTTGTTATTAGCTAGATCTTTCTTCAAATCCATGCCAACATCTGATATAACCTCTGCAACCTATTTCTCAATAATGCAATTCTTCACAAAACTCAAGTTCCTCACCTCTTTCTCTTCAAAAGATGCCAAAGTAAACTTCTACCCATCCCTCTCAATAATGACTAGGTTCTTCCTACAATCATAGATAGCTCCTCTATCAAATTGCTAAGGACTACCCAACAAAACATGACAATTACTCATAGGTAAGATATCACACAAGACTTCATCTCTAAAAGGACCAATACTAAAGTTCACCCAACACTACTCTTTCATCTCTACCACATGATCATCTTTCAGCCAACCCACCTTGTAAGGACAAGGATGCTTAAGCCTCTTCAAACCAAGTTTCTTAACCATATCTTCTGATACTAGATTATCAGTACTTCTACTGTCCACAATAACCTTACAACACTTACCTCTTGATTTGCAAATAGTCCAGAAAAAATTCTCTCTCTGAGTAGGTCCTATAACTGCACTGCTCTACTCCATTAAGACTCTTCTTAACATAAGGGATTCTCCTTGATCTGGTTCTATCAAGTTCTCACCTGTAACTCCAGTTTTTGGATCTTCACATGCTAAGAAATTCCTTGCCTTTCCCTTGTTACCTTGAGGACATTCATAAGCTACATGTCCCTACCCTCTATCCGCTACATGTCTCTCTCTTCCTTTAGGGTTATTCTGTTGTCTTCTTTTCAATTTATCTTCTGCCTTCAATGCATATTGATAAGCCTCCTCAACTGCAGAAATCTTTAGCATACCCATCTCATCCTAGATGTTAAATCAGAGTCCATTTATGTATCTAGCCACCTTTTCCATAACCATCTCTCGATGATCATATTTGATCATCACCTTGTAGAATACTTCAGTATACTCCTTCACACTAATGCCCTTTTGCTTCAAGTTCTGCAACCTTTTGAACAACTCCAACTCATAGTCTCCTGGAATGAATTTAGCCTTCAATCTCGCGACCATCTGCCTCCATCAAGTGATTTTCATCTCACCATTCTCCACTATATCTCTCTGCAACTCTTTCCACCATAAAGAACCATGCCCTTTCAACCTACTTTGTGCTAATCAAACTCTCTGTGGGTCCTTAACATCTTCAAACTCGAAGTAGTCCTCCAACTCTTCGATCTAGTCTATCACATCTCCCAGATTCAATGAACCCAAAAAGTTAGAAACCTCAACTTTATGAATTTTACTCACTTGCACCACCACTCTAATAAATCTTTCTTCTTTCATATCTATTGTTCCTTCAACCTCTTCGGCCTCAAGCTCTTCTCTTGCCTCTTCATATTCATCCTCCGATTCTGGATTCCTCTGCAAATTAGCCAACATGTTTTGGATCTCATTCCTCATCTCATTCTTGAAATCCTCCATCATCTTCTCTACCCTCCTAGGGTTCATCCTCCTGGGTGACATATCCTACTTTTATCCAGTGAAACTGCCTCAACTTGGCAATCTGACTACAAGTTTCAATTGCCTCTCCATCGACAATCTCTTGAACACACTTGCAGCCTGCCTCAAATTGACAACCTGTTCACCCAAATGAATGCCTCAAGGTTCACAACCAGCTCTAATACAATCTGACCTAGCCATGGTCTAGAGGGCCTTCAAAGAGAACAGTCCAGATCATGCAGCAAGAGTAACACAATGGAAGCATGAACACAAAACATAGAAAATGCAATCAGAGACATCCATAACATCATATATTCATCATAAATCAATGGACAACATCCAGGAATCAAAACATTCTTGCATGACCAATTACATCATACATTCCAGATTACAATCATCCGAATCTCCAAATTATAAATCATGAAACTAAACTATCACATTTCTTCTTATCTACCTCTAGATTTGCTTCCCCCTCCCTAAAGATCAATTACATCAATATATATATCATTTGAAACACATCTGGGTCGACCACAAAAGATCACATTCTCCAAAATAGGAAAATGAAATGTGTAAAATAGTTCGGCCCCAAAATGAGAAGATCTCCTCCGCCAAGAACACAAATGAAGTGTAGACCACCAATGAAGGTCGACCAAGGGCCAAGGAATATTGAATGTGGTACCAAACAAATCTGCAAGCCAATAAATCACTCTACATGAGAAGAAATCTCCAACTAGCTGATAAGCTCAAAATTGCTCTAGGAACCAAGAAACCGACAATCCAAAAGCGATAACTTGTTGGAAAAGAATCCAAATGAACTAAAAATATCGGTCAAGGAACAAGAACCAGCCAACAATATGATTTGCAACAAAAAAAAGAACAACTACAAGAAAATTCCAGAAGAAACACAAAAACTGCAACACATAACAAGAACAAAATTAAAAGCAAATATTTTTGGTTGATGCAAGATTTCTCATCGACCGGGGATGCTCCTGCATCAACATGTGCCATGAAGAGAAAAAGCTAGAGAATTAATTAAATAAATAAAAATTCATTTAATTAATAGAGGAAGTGGGACCAATTAAATAAATAAAAAATTTATTTAAGTTAGGAAAAAGATAATTTAAATAAATAAAATACTTATTTAAATGAGGAAAGGCTTAGAAGAGGATAAATGAATTAATTAAATAAATAAATAATTAGTTAATTGATAGAAGACAGGATAAAATAATTAAATAAATTATAAAAACTATTTATTTAATTAAACAAGACAATTTTAAGTGTCTACAATTTGTATCTTGCCCTAAATAATAATCTTTTGTTGTACAAGTCTCTCTTTTGTATCTTGCCTAAGAAAATCTAAAATTCCTTTCATTATGAACGATGCAATAAGTCTGAATTGGATGTAAGCTTGACTATCAAATGACAACTTTAGGCAATTCTAGAAATTCTTAACCAAGGCAAAAATTCTTCATAAAAAATTTAAAGTTTGGTATAAGTAATGACCTGTATAGTTGATTATGCGGGATACTCTATGACTATGTG
This sequence comes from Cryptomeria japonica, assembly GCF_030272615.1. Classification (NCBI taxonomy): domain Eukaryota; kingdom Viridiplantae; phylum Streptophyta; class Pinopsida; order Cupressales; family Cupressaceae; genus Cryptomeria; species Cryptomeria japonica. Next base: position 601,611,551 of record NC_081408.1, on the reverse strand, counting down.
AGCTGGAATAAGGAAATATGAGAACTTCAAGTGACCATCAAATTTAAGCTTTGGATATGTTCATCAATAATTGTAGAAAATACTTGTCACTAGCAATGGAAATGTTGGAGAATTGTTTTAATATTAGATAAGGTTGAGAATTATCCTTTCTTCAATACACCAAGAGTGCATAATAAATCCCCTAATCATTCTCCTCAAATATTAATCAACATAGCCACAAGTCTTGTTCATGTACCTTCTTGTGGACATTCAATATATATAAATCTTTCTTTAAATTACAAGTATAATCTCTCCCTTTTTATCATAAAAATTAGCATGTACTTTTTTTATGAAATTTTGTATTTATATTTATTATTATTTTTAAAAATATATTACATCACAAAATAACTTTTGTATTTAATACATCATTGAGTTGGGTATGTGGAAAGGGATATATCTTATAGTTTGTTTATTGTAAGGCCTTAAATAAAATATCTATAGAGAAAAACTTTTAGCTACTAAACAACAAGAGCCATTGGTCTAGTAGTAGGAGGTGGATCATGGTTATCTAGGTTTTCATGCATTCAATTATCTAGGTCATTTAATGTAAAAGTTCCCAACCTATAAGAGAAATTTCATTAGGTGACTTCTAAGCTATGAAAACTTATTCATGTTGTGCTTTCAAGATTTGAAAACTTATTAATGTTGTATTTCCAAGCTTTGAAAACTTATTAATGTTGTATTTCCAAGCTTTGAAAATCTATTCATGTTAACAAAAAAGGTTTGAGTAATAGCAAGTTCCTTTACGAGTTTAGATCCTTCTTTGATATGCTTCATCACCTAAGAAGCAAGCTGAGCTCTTAAAGACTAGGAAAAGTCCTTAGAAACTCTATCCCTAACTTTAATCTAGTGAAGTAATTATACACACTCCATTTCTTCAAAAAAATTGGCAACATGAAGATGCAAAGGAGCAAAGGGTTGTTCTTTTAGCTTGAAAATGGTGAAGTAGAGCTTTGTTGTGGTGGATTCATAATATTAATAGTGGAATCCACTAGTAGGTTCTCATTAATGTGAAGAAACTAGGCGGTATACTTAAGCACAATATTTCACCACTCAATCCATCCAATCAAATGAGGGCATGGTTTTAGATTCTAGACATGTTAGATATCAACAAACAAGATGTTAGACTAATTGTTGTTAATGTTGTCATTTATGTCAAAGGTATTGGTTGTTTTTGATGGTTGAAGTGGTTGTAATGCTCAAAACTTAGTTATTTTGATGGCAATCGGATTTTTGACTATGATTCAAAACCATCAGGTTCTTCCCAAGTTATCACAACTTGGTTTCTTCCCAAAAAGGCTTGGTAATTAATAGAGTTGGTTGGGTTTTGGACTACAATTTAGAATTATTGGGTCTTGACTAGGTTCTCACAACCTGCAGTTTTGTCAAAAGAGCTTTGCAAAGATAACTTCATGGAATTACCTTGGTTGGTTGAGTTTTGTACCAAGAAGCAAAACCACTTCTAAAAAATACTTTGACAAAAGAAGTGCTCCTCATGTCCCCATGGTTGTTCTCTCTCAAGTATTCAGGCCACTGCGAGCATGCAACGTCTAGAGGCTAGTGGTTACCTTGCACTCTCGCATGGATTTAAGCTAAAAATAATAATTAAACGTTGTAGGCATGCGGGGTCTATGGGCTAGTAGTTATCTCGTGCTCTCATAGGTTGGAGGATGTAGTTAACAAAAAGCCCATGAGCGCTTGGGTAGAAAGAAATGTGACAAGGCAAGTCAAATTTTGGAATTGGTTTTGAAACTAAGTTTTTGTTTTGGGTTTGATCTCTGATAGATTACTTGAAAAGTAGATGACTAAGGCTCAACATTTTATTAAATTTTGAGTCATCAACTCATGCTTTCAATTTTGGAACCACTCTTCAAAAGTACGTTCAATTTTTAAGTAATGTTTTGACAAGGCTTTGTGAAAAAGTCAAGTGCAACAAAGGCCCATCAAACTTTGGCATAGGTTTTGAAACCAATTTTTGGTTAGATTTTTGGCATATTATCCAATAATTAAATGAAGGAGAGTGCAGACATGATCAACTCATGCCTTCAATTTTGGAACTACTCTTCAAAAGTACGTTCAATTTTTAAGTAATGTTTTGACAAGGCTTTGTGAAAAAGACAAGTGCAACAAAGGCCCATCAAACTTTGGCATAGGTTTTGAAACCAATTTTTGGTTAGATTTTTGGCATATTATCCAGTAATTAAATGAAGGAGAGTGCAGACATGAAGTAAAGAGGCAACATTGGGAAATGGTTTTGAAACAAGGTTAGGTTCTCGAAATGGTTAGTTTTTGGCCAATTTCTTCGAAAAGGAAATTTAATAAGTACAAAAGAAATTTAAAAAAAGTGGTAAAGTGCTTTGGTTTCAAAACATGGTTAGTTTCTTGAAAATATTCGAATTCCAATAGAATGTCCAATAGAGTGCTTAACACTTAGTGGATTTCCCCAGAATGATTTGGTTGACTTTTTGACTTGGTTCTAAAACTAGTTTCAAGTTTTGGTTTGGATTTTGAAAGTCTTTCTAAAAAGACTTGTAAATAAGAAATGAAGAAGCGACACAAGAAGGAGGTTGCAAAACCAAGTTTGGTTTTTAATAGAGGTTCAAATTTTGCCAAGTTTTATGACAAGGGAAGAAAAGAAGATTAAGCAAAATTGGGAGATGGTTCTAAAATTTGGTTAGTTTTTTGATAGAGGTTATATTTTCAATCCGCGTTGCATCATAAATCAATGGATTAGTTTTTAACTGATTAAACAACCAGTGTATGATTCCAAAATGATATTAATGATTGATTTTGGTGAGTTGAATGATTTTGATGTAGCAGTTAACTAATTGACAGACTGATATGCGAATAATACAAGATCAAAGCATGTGTGCATAATTAGATAGAGAATATGCATGGAGAACAATGATTTGCAACTATCAATTAAGTGGATTAAATAATCAATGTATAAAAATGATTAGATGGAGAGTGTGTGCAATCAACTAGTAAAAAAATAGTATCATTTGTAGCAACATTATAAGACAAAGAATGTATGATAAAAAATATGAATTAAGCAGTGAATGTGACAATTATCAAACAAAACGTGAATATGAAGATTTTTGCATGATTTTTTAATAACTAGCATGCAATGCTTGTATTGTTGTTGATCGAATGATGTTGTATAAGGATGACAAGTTAAGAACATTGAAAGTGAGAGAGTTGAATGTCTTGTGTGAGAAAAGAGAGATGAATATGCTATAAGAGAAGAGAGAAATAAATTGTGCTAGTTACAAATTATGTCTGTGATGTTTATGGATAGGACTTGTCACTCTCTTTTGTATAATTTGTAATATCCTTAAGGTTGGTGCCTATATTCTACCAAGTTGCTACTCTTAAATTAGGGACTTGGTGATGCCTTAGGGTTGATGATAAATTTAAAATTGATGAACTATATGGCACTTTCATGACATATGAGATGAGAATGATTGGTGAAGAGTCACCTAAAAGAGAAACTACGTTTAAGGCTGGAAAGAAAGGAAAATAAATAGATTTAGAACCAAGTTACAAGACTGAGGAAGTAGCAAATTTTCTCAGGAAACTAAAGATGGTTTCAAGAAAATACAAAGGTAAGCTACCATTTAGGTTTTTTAAATGTGGAAAGATTGGTCATTTTGTAGCTAAATGTCCTTATGATGAAAATGAAAAAGGTAGTGAAGAAAATTTTAAAAAGAAAAAACATAAATATGTATTTTAGTCTAAGAAGAAAAACTTCTTCAAAATAAGAAGAGTCTTCATTCCAGAGATGATGTATTAGAAGACAACAACAATTCAAAGGACAAATATTAAAGTGCATCTGAAGATGAAATAAGTGTATTGCTAGTCATGGTCATGGAAGCAACTTTTGAAGATCAAAATAATAAATAAACAAAAGACTAGATAATTATGAAGATGGTGAAATAGATCTTGAAGGCGACCTGATTTGTGCATTAGAAGAAGTCAATAGGTTCAAGAAAGAAAATGCAAAGGAAAGGAGTCTTGCACTAAAAGAGAAAAAAGATGTTGTTGAAGGAAGTTGAAGAATCTGAGCAAACAATCAATGACCTGAAAAGCAAAGTTGAAGAAGCTAAGGGGGCAACCAAGGTAATCAAATATGAAATTGAATCAAAATCTCAATAATGTCTGAAGGTAGAAGCTGAAGTATTTTATTTAAGGAAATATCTTGAAAAACTTAAGAATAAATCAACACAGAATCTAAACTTCTAAAAGAGCACCACCCTTCTTTTTAAAATGATAAGTAGTCAGAAATATCATAAAGATAAATTTGGTTTGGGATTTGATAAAGGCCAGAGTTCGAATGCAGGTAACTTGTCCAGAGAAAAGAAGAGAAAATTAAGCAATGAAAACTCAAAGATGACTGAAAACAAGAAGAAAGACAATAATGATGGGTTAATTAAAGTCAAAAATAAAAAAATAAATCGAGATGGTTGTCTCTAGCAAGAAGAAATACGCTAAATAGGTTCTCTCCTTATTTAATGGCTATTGTGATTCATGCAATTGTTTTGGTCATAAAGCTATTGAGTGTAGAATTGTTTCAAGAGGGAGAACTAATTTTATTAGTGAAATTTTCTTTGCTTCCTTAGTAGATTTAAATATAATCTATTATAACTTTAATAATTTTGGTCACATAGCAATATAATCCAAAGCTAAATTTGTTAAGTAGGAAAAAAAAATAATGTATTCTAAAAGGAATTTAGATTTAAAAGTTTTTGAAAAATAAAAAGAAACAAACAAAGAAGATCTGGAAGAAAGACTATGACCAAAAGTCCGGAAAATCCATGATTTCATAGACTATGTTTCATGCTAGAGGAAGAATCTATGGATAATAGACACCTATTTCTCTAATCATATGATTGGTGGTAAGAGAAAATTCATCAAGATTACTGAATGTAATGGAGGCTTAATAAAATTTGGAGATAATTCAACTATCAAGATTTCTGGAAAAGGAACTTTGAGCATAGATGACACACAAGTGACACATAACATCTAGTATATAGAAGGATTAAAGCATAACTTAGTGTAAGAAAAATGTGTGATAATGAATATAATGTAATGTTCATTTCTCATGGGTGTGAGATCAAAAAATCCAAATCAAGAAGAGTAATTGTTGAAGGAAAGAGAACTGAGAGTAATCAATCTCAAATAAGTTCAAGGCAAAAGTTGTATATTGGATTAGGTAGCAGACATTTTTACAAAACCCATTCCCAATGAAACATTTAAGCTTCTTTGTATGAAGCTAGGAGTGTTAGATCCTTCTTCTCTCTAATCATTCCAAGGGAGAGCATCTACCCAAAGGGATTATGTAAATGTTTCATCTTCTAGCCCTAGATTGTAAAGTTTCAAACCACTCTTTTCCATTGATGTCAAAGGGGGAGAAATACAAAGAATGAGAGAGATTGATAAAAGTTTTGGTAAAATGGGGAGAAAGATACAAAAAGAGTTGTAGATGTTGTACAAAGGGGGAACATAGTGTAGTGAAAGATGATTGAATTGCATGCTAAGAAAAAGAGTTGCAAAGGAAGTTTTAAGAGAGAGTTTTGTCACTAATGACATAGAGGGAGATTGTTAGGCAAACTACTATTAATATTGTCATTGATTTCAAAGATATTGGTTGATTTTGATGGTTGAAGTGATTACAATGTTCAAAACTCAATTATTTTGATGGCAACCAGATTTTGAATGATGAATTAGAACCATCAGGTTCTTCCCAAGCTCTCACAACTTGGTTTCTTCATGAAAAGGGCTTGGTAGTAGAGTTGGTCAGGTTTTGGACTTCAATTTAGAACCATCGAGTTTTGAACAGTTTCTCAAAACTTCTAGTTTTTCTAAAATGTTTTTTGAAAAGAGTAATTCATGCAATTGCCTTAGTTGGTCAAGTTTTGTACCAAGAAGCAGAACCAGTTCTCAAAACTAGTTAGAACTCTAATAGAGTTCCCCCAAAAAGAATTGCTCATTATATCCCCACAAGAGTTATCTCTCAAGTGTTAGGATGACTACGATCATGTAGGGTCTAGGGGCTAGTAGTTACCCAATGCTACTGCATATAGTTAAGCTAACCTCAGTTAAAGGCTACAAGAATGTGAGGTCTAGGGGCCAACAGTTACCCTACACTCTCACAAGTTGGAGAATGCTATTAGTTGAAAGCTTGTGGGCATGCGGGTAGAAAGAAATGTGACAAGGTGAGAGGATGATTAAGGTGCTAAAAAATTTGTTAGATTTTGAGTTGTTAGCTTATGCCTTCAATTTTGAAACTAGGATTGATTTTTGACATAAGTTCCAACAAGGCTTTGTGCAAAAGACAAGTGCAACATTATAAAGAACTGTTGACCTTTAAAATGGGTTCTATTTTTTGGTTAGATTTTGGATAGATTTATCTAATAAGCAAATGAAGGAGAGTGTAGAGATCAAGTAAAAAGGTGGCATTGGGCAATAGTTTCAAAACAAAATAGGTTCCCGAGGTTTCTTTTCTGCCAGTTTCTTTGAAAAAGAAATTCAAGAATTGCAAAAGCAAGTTTGAAATGCGGTAAAGTGCGTTGGTCTCAAAACATGGTTAGTTTCCTCAAAAGATTCAAATTCTAACAAAATGTTCAATAGAGTGGTGAACACTTAGTGGATTTCCCTAAAATGATTTGGTCGGCTTTTTGATTTGGTTATAAAACCCTTTTTGAGTTTTGGTTCGAATTTTGGAAGTCTTTTTGAAAGACTTGTAAAGAAGAAATGACTTGAAGAAACACAAGAAGGAAGTTGTGGAACCAATTTTGGTTTTTGATTCCGCCAAGTTTCCTAATAAGAAAAGAAAAGAGGGAGAAGATGAAGTAGTATTGAGAGATGGTTCTAAAACCTAGTTAGTTTTTTGATAGAGTTTAGATTTTTAATCTGTGTTACATCATACATCAATGGATCAATTTTTAACTGATTAAACAACCAATTTATGATTCCAAAAAGATGTTAACGCTTGATTTTTTTGGTTTGCATGATTTTGATGTAGGTGTTAATTGATTGAAAGGATGATATGCAAATAATGCAAAATCAAAGCATGCATGCATAATTAGATAGACAATGTGCATGAAGAACAATAAGTTGCAATGATTAGTGATGCTCTGCAAAAAGGATTAGAAAATCTGTTTGATGGCAACACACACAAGAGCACAAGAAACAAACGCTAGTGTTAGCAACAAAAGATTATCCTAAACAGGCATATCAAGAGAGATATTAAGCATGAAATAGAAAGCATATAAACATAGAATAAAATAGCTAATCAAGATGCTCATAGTTGCTCCTCCCTTGTTCCTCTCCTCTCCAAGTTCCACATGAGTGTAGCTCTCAACTTTTAGCACTAGCCATGGATGCCATATGGAGATTCAAGATGGTTGAAAATGATAAATAAATGCTATGCAAGTGTAGATAGTGATGCTATGAAAAAGCTCTATGCTAATACTAGTATAACAACAATACTCTAATGCTTTCCTCCTTTGCTTGAGAAGAAGGGTTCTATTTATAAAAGAAATGGGGAAATGAAGGGTTAAGATTGAGCAATCTTAACAAGGGTTAGGATTGAAAGATATTCAATCCATGTGAGACTTTCAACCCAATCTCATGTTGACAAGTGTCACCATGAGGAGGCTTGAGAGGACAGATAAGGAGCATTAAATGCTTGAGGGGACATGATGGTTACCCTAGTTAGAGAAATAAATTCTTTGAAGAGACCCATGAGTCAAAAGGATGGTTAAGTTAGAGGAAAGTCTCTAACCAAAGGTAAAAGGTGAGTTAACCATAAATGGTTATGTAAGAGCCTTTAATGGTTTGGAAGACTTTAGAGGTTAACCATTTGAAGACTTAAAGCCTTAAATGCCTTTCAAAGACTTTGAGGGCTTTGAGAAGTGACTCCAAGTTGCTTATGAATGTGACAATATTTAGGGGATGGATTAGGCTAATTAGGAAGGGGCTAGAAGAATCTAGAAGGGGATTAGGATTGCAAGTGGGTTTTGTAGGAGAATGCAAGTGGGAGGAATTTTGGGATTTTCAATTAAAATAAAATCATTTATTTCAATTAAATGGTGTAATTTACATTTGGATAGATATTTAAATAAATATTAATTTATTTAAATGTGAATGTGAATTTTGGATTTAAATAAATTTTAATTTATTTACATGAGAAAAAGGAAGATAAAGCATTTAAATGCTTGAAGACTTTGAGGGAAATCATTAAAGGCTTAAGAAGACTCTAGAAATAAGCCATTAAGTTTGAAGACTTTAAGGGAAACCATTAAAGGCTTAAGAAGACTCTTAGAAGGAAGCCATTAAGTTTGAAGACTTTAAGGGAAACCATTAAAGGCTTAAGAAGACTCTTAGAAGGAAGCCATTAAGTTTGAAGACTTTAAGGGAAACCATTAAAGTCTTAAGAAGACTATAGAAGGAAGCCATTGAGTTTGAAGACTTTAAGGGAAACCATTAAAGGTTTCAAGTGGGTGAGGATAAATAGGATTTTAAATAAATAATTTATTTAAAATAGTTGTGCAACTTGCATTTGTAGGAAAATACAAGTGGGTAGAGGATAAAGGTGATTTAAATAAATGATTTATTTAAAATAGTTGTGCAACTTGCATTTGTAGGAAAATGCAAGTGGGTGGAGGATAAAGGTGAATTAAATAAATGTTAATTTATTTAAATGTGAGAGGTGGGATTTTGGGGGAATTTAAATAAATATTAATTTATTTAAATGTGAGAGAAAATTTAATTAAATAAATATGATTTATTTATTTAATTAATGGTCTGAATTTGGTTAAGTGAATTAAATCAAATAAATTGAATAATCTATTTAATTAATAGGAGAAGAGGGTTAAGATGAATTAATTAAATATCAATTTAATTAATTATTGATTGATGGTTAAATAATCAAATAAATACTAAATATTCATTTAATTAAGTGGACAAATTTATGTGACTATAATTAGTTAAGTGGATGAAATAATCAGTGCACGAGAATGATCATATGGAGAGCATGTGTAATTAGCTAGTGAATAAAGAGTATCATTTGTAGTGGAATTGGGAGATGATTCTAAAACTTGGTTAGGTTTTCAATAGAGGTTAGATTTTCAATTTGTGTTGCACCATAAATCAATGGATCAATTTTTAACTAATTAAACAACTAGTGTATGATTTTAAAAAATATTAAAGCTTGATTTTGGTCAGTTGCATGATTTTGATGTAGCACTTAATAATTGAAAGGCCAATATTCAAATAATGCAAGATCAAAGTATGTGTGAATAATTAGATAGAGAATCTGCATAAAGAATAATGAGTTGCAACAATCAATTAAGTGGATGAAATAATCAATGCATGAAAATGAATAAAGAGTATCATTTGTAGCAACATGATAAGATGAAGAATGCACATGATAACAAAAGATCAATTAAGTAGTGAATGTGACAATTATCAGACAACAAGTGATGCAAATTATTGTATGGTTTTTTAATGACTAGCATGCAATGTTTGTGTTGTTGTTGATCGAATGATGTTGTATAAGGATGATGAGTTAAGAGCATTGAAAGTGATAGAGTTGAATGTGTTGCGTGAGAAAGGAGATGAATGTGATGTGAGAGAAGAGAGAAATAAATGTGCTAGTTCTAGAATCTTTCAGTAACATTTATTGATAGGAGTTGTTATTTTGTAATGTATGATTTGTAGTATTCTTAGGGTTGGTTCCTATAGGATATGATTTGGTGCTCTTAAATTAGGGACTTGGTGATGCCTTAGGGTTGGTTTGCTTAAACATTCTAAGTGTTTTTTACATTGTGAGGCTAGATTAGGATAATAGATCATAGTAGAATTTCTCACTATGGTTTTTCCCATGTTGGGTTTTCTATGTACATCTTGTGTTATGGCACCTCTATGCGAATTATCTCTTATTGTTTGAATATCTCATAGTTATGTTTATTGATAATATTATTTTAAAGAGTTGAGGATTAAATTTTTAATTATTCTACTAATTTACGCCCCCTCTTAGTATAAAGTTGTGTTAAAAAATTGGTATCAGAGGTCAAGGTTCCTTGTAAAAGCTTAAGTGGCTAATGTAGATCTTAGAAAGTGAGCACATGACTTGTCAAGAAGGATCCTACTCCATTAGATCCCCCTTAATTTGATGGTTCTAACTATGCATTCTGGAGCATTAGAATGAAGAGTTATTTGTCTTTATTAGGATTTGATGTATGGATGTCTGTTGTAAATGGATGTAATTATTACCACTCCTACTGGGGTAAGTGCACCAAGATGGTGAACAAAAAGGGGGGTATAAGTGGCCACTTTTTTTCTTCTTTTGAAAACAGGTAAACCTGAACTTTAAAGAGATATTTGAAGGTCATGCACCAAAAAATAGGAGTTGAGAAAAGATTAAGAATTGTAGTGCTCTGAATCTAGTTTCTAAACTACTAAAGTTTTTAAAAATTGGATAAGATTAAGAGGGTCAAACCTCTCGTGCACGAAAAACTGTTCCTGATTTTTTCAAAAAAACATAACATAGCTGTTTTCGTGCACTGCACAAAACATATAGTTAGATTTAGTATTTTATAAAACCCTTTGGTAGGATGATAGGTAAGAGTGAGATATAGAAGTTTTGTACTTTTTTGTAATTTTCCATTAGTAATTTTTTTAATGATTTTTTGAAGTGACCGCATCCTGAAAATTTGGTACCTCTTCGTGTGCTGGGCATAACTTGCATCAAAATAATCATGTTGGAAGATGAAAAAATGTGTAAAGGGACAAAAATGGGGGGAAAATGGGCTTGCAAGCCTTAGGGTCATTTTCCAACCCTCTTACCAAGCCAAAACCCGCACGGGTTTTGAAAAACAAAAAGTACTATTCACAGTTCTACAAAACCCGCATGGGATTTGAAAAACAAAAAATACTATTCACAATTCTTCATAACCAATTTTTTGTATAACTAAAACCATTATTTTGTGTTTCACAAAATCCGTACGAGTTATGAAGACATAACAATGTATGCTTTTAAACTTAGCATTTACTATACATATGTATAGACATACATATATAATATGTGTTTATGTATGTATATATGCATATCTATAGTTATATACATATATTTATATAGATATATGTATATATGTTTGTATACATGCATGCCTCTCTTCTTTTCCTCTCTCTTGTTTTCCTTCCCCCATCACCGTCTTTGTCTATTCTGAGCCCTAATTATCCTCCTTGAGTTCTATCTCATCTCTCTCCCCCTCACACTTCTCTCTCTACTGAGTCTCTCACCCTTTTCTCCTTCTCGTTCTATCTCTACCTCATGTCTCTCACCCTCTCCTCCTTCTTTGTCTCTCTCTCTCTCCCTCTCATTATCCTATCCTATTCTCACCCTCTCTCCCTTCTCTCTCTTTCTTTCCCCCTCCCTCTCCCTCTACCCCCTCTCCTTCCCCCTCCTTCCCCCTCTCGTTATCTTATCCTATTATCTCTCTCCCCCTCCCCCTCTCTTGACCCTATTTTCTCTCTCTCTCTCTCTCTCTCTCTCTCTCTCTTTTATTCTCCCCATCTCCACCCTCCCTCTCCCTCTCTCAAAATCTCCTCTCTCTCCCCCTCTCCCTCCCTCCCCCTCTCCTTATCCTATTCTCTCTCTCTCTCTCTCTCTCTCTCTCTCTCTCTCTCTCCCCTTTTTCCAATATCCCCCTCTCTCCCTCTCCTCCTCTCCTTTTACCAATCTCTCTCTCTCTCTCTCTCCTTTTTCCAATATCCCCCTCTCTCCCTCTCCTCCTCTCCTTTTACCAATCTCTCTCTCTCTCTCTCTCTCAATCCTATTCTTACCCTCTCTCCCTTCTCTTTCTCCCCCCCTCTCTCTCTCTCCCCCTCTATCTCTCTCCCCACTTCCTATTTGGTTCCTAGTTCTGCATAACCTGTACGACCTTTATCTTTCTTCCCCCCCCTCTCTCTCTCCCCCTCTATCTCTCTCCCCACTTCCTATTTGGTTCCTAGTTCTACATAACCCGTATGGTCGTACGGGTTATGTAGAACTAAGGCCAAAACTTCTAGTTCTGCATAACCTATGGGTTTCTAAAAAATATAATGTTCCTCAAAACCCATATGTTTTGAGGAACTTTTGATTTTTTATTATAAATTATAATGTTCCTCAAAACTCGTACAAGTTTTGAGGAACTTTTTATCTTTTTTATTGTTTTTGGCTAGGCTTGGTACCAAGCCTAACACGTTTTTGAATTTCCAGAACATGCACAGGTTATGAAAAATTTCATTTTTTTGCATGTGGCCACTTTTCTGTTCACCATCTTGGTGCACTTACCCACTGATCAAGATGGAAAGAAGGAATATGAGAATATCCCTAACACCAACACTAACCCTAACCTTAATCATAGCCCCACCACTAACCCTAATTCTACTAAATCTAACCGTAAGGTTCCCCAATATTAATTGTAACCCTACTACTAACCCTAATTATAGTTAGGGTTAGATGTTGATAAGTGCTTAAGCAGGGTTCAATTAGGGTTGCAATTAATATTAAGGTAAGGTTAGAGTTCAGTTAGGGTTAGGTTTATTAGTATTAGGGGGTGTGTGCAAGAAGTTTAGTCCACTTTTTGGCCAAAAAGTGGAAGTGTTTTTCCTATTTTTTATAATTCATCTCAATTGACCTAAAAAGTTTGAAGCACCTAAAGAATGAATCTTGGAAAAAGTCATTGATGTTGTGAAAATGGGGACAAAGCAACAACAAAGTTCAATGTTAATAAGTTAGTTTCAACCATAAAACCAAAACAAAGAACTAAAAACCATTCCAAACATATCAAAAGAGATTTCAAAAAGCATGAAAGAAGTTTAACAAAACAAAAGAAAGGAGAAGAGTCTCCCTAAGATGCTTCCATGATGCCTTTTGATGCTTCTCCCTTATTTCTCTCCTCTCCAAGTCCCAAATGAGTGTAGCTCTCAACTTTTAGCACTAGCCATGGATGCCATATGGAGATTCAAGATGGTTGGATATGATAAACAAATGTTATGCAAGTGTAGATAGTGATGTTATGAGAAATCTCTATGCTAATACCAATATAGTAACAATACTCTAATGCTTCATCCTTTGCTTGAGGAGAAATAAGGAGCATTAAATGCTTAACAAGGGTTAAGATTGAGCAATCTTAACAAGGGTTAGGATTGAAAGATATTCAATCCATGTGAGACTTTCAACCCTATCCCATGTTGACAAGTGTCACCATGAGGAGGCTTGAGAGGAGAGATAAGGAGCATTAAATGCTTGAGGGCACATGATGGTTACCCTAGGGGGTTGGGTTAGGGTTACGTTAATGGATATTCTTTTTATCCAAGGGATAAATGAATGTGCAAAGGTTAAATGGTTACCTTAGCCAAAGAAATAAATGCTTTGAAGAGACTCATGAGTCAAAAGGATGGTTAAGTTAGAGGAAAGTCTCTAACCAAAGTTCAAAAGGTGAGTTAACCATAAATTGTTATGTAAGAGCCTTTAATGGTTTGGAAGACTTCAGAGGTTAACCATTTGAAGACATAAAGCCTTTAATGGCTATTGAAGACTTTGGAGGTTTTTGAGAAGTGACTTCCTTTTATTGAGGAATGTGATAATGATTAGGATATAATTAGGCTAAATTGGAAGTGATTAGAAGAATCTAGAAGGGGTTTAGGCATGCAAGTGGATTTTGTAGGAGAATGCAAGTGGGAGGAATTTTTGGGATTTTCAATTAAAATAAAATCATTTATTTCAATTAAAAGGTGCAATTTGCATTTGGATAGATATTTAAATAAATATTAATTTATTTAAATAAATCTTAATTTATTTAAATGAGAAAAAGGGGGATAAAGCATTAAATGCTTGAAGACTTTGAGGGAAACCATTAAAGGCGTAAGAAGACTCTAGAAGGAAGCCATTAAAGGTTTTAAAGACTTTAAGGAAAGCCATTAAAGGTTTCAAGTGGGTCAAGATAAATATGATTTTAAATAAATAATTTATTTATTTAAAATAGTGGTGCAACTTGCATTTTCTAGAAAGTGCAAGTGGGTGAGGTTTTTAGGGATTTAAATAAATATTGATTTATTTAAATGTGAGAGAGGGTATTTAATTACACAAATATGATTTGTTTATTTAATTAAAAGTCAGAATATGGTTTAAGTGAATTAAATCAAATAAATCAAATTATTTAATTAATTAATAGGAGAAGAGGGTTAAGGTGAATTAATTAAATATTAATTTAATTAATTGTTGATCGATGGTTAAATAATCAAATAAATACTAAGTATTCATTTAATTAAGTGGACAGATTTGGGTGTCTACAGTCATTAATAGAAAATTTATTGCTTGAAGTCCAGTTTCCACATATGCAATTTATTTTAATACCCAGATCATACAAATTAAGTTTCAATAAACATTTCTAAAAGCTATAGTTTAAAAGTCACATTTTTAGGACCATACCATCCCTGTGTACAACAAGCATAATTTGACCTAAATGAAAGTATTTTTTTGAACCATTTTGGAAAAATATTTGTAACACACTTACCTTTTATGATGATATTTTTTTGTAATTTTTCTCTGAATATTTTTTTTGTTAATTATTTATTGATCATAATTGTTGTTTTGAAAAACACTTATGTACGACAAGCATAAATTGACCTAAACATTTTTTTTTTTGAATGTGTATAGAATTGTCTCTAGTTTGATGCAATATAATTTATTTTTCAAAAAAATTAGAAACAAAAAAGTTATTGAAAAAACAAGAAACCTTGCTATTTCAAGTTTATGGACCTCTTTCGTTAGAAATTATTTTAAAAATAAAAAAATAATCCCCCTTTTTTTTTTTTTTTTTTAACATATTTGGTATCTAGATAGTCTCTTTTGTAACGGGTTTTAGTTTCTTCAAAAAAATCAACAAAAAAGGTCTTTAGATATATGTCCAAAGTTAGTATTTCTCTTTAGATATGTGTCCAAATTTAGTATTTTGTATGGACACTGACATGGCCTTCAAGTTGCAGGTCAAACCAAGTCCAAGGCTAAGGGTTGGCTCTCCAAGCCTTTTCCTGAAGTGAATTCCAAAGGAGAAATTGGGCCAAAATTTAAATTTTCAGAAACGGGATCCTGAATCTAATTTAGGATATGTGTAGGATTCAGGATCCTGTTTTTTTTTAAAAAAATTTATCAAACAAAAAGCAAACGAGATCTTAATTTAAAAAATTATACGAGATCCCAATTAGTAAATGGCCTGATCCCGTTTATTGTTTTACTATTTTTTAAAATGATTGTTGTACTTTTACTAGTCATTTTATACAACTTCACATGTTCTACTGTAGGACCGATATCAACTAATTCTACATTTTTTATGATTCTTGTCTTGTTGATGCTCTTTTATTGCAATTTTCTATCCATTTTTGGAAGGAGTCCATCATTGGATACCTTTGGAGTGGAACAATGTACATGTGATGATTCATTTTGAGGAGGATTAATTGAAACATTTTTTTATTTTTGAATTCAATCAAGTAAAAGCCATAATTTTTTTATCATGAAATCTAAACAATGTTAAAAGAAGAAAGAAAGGAGGGTCATGATCCTTGAAAAAATTCAAGCACAAAGAGAGGGGGCAAAATGTCAAAGAGATAGAGGAATTAGGATTCAAGAAATGAATAATACTGATGCTTATGGATCCACGACAATTGAAGAGAAAAACATTAAAGATGATCCCATGGGGGATATGATGGACATAGATGATGCAAATATGGAAGATGTTCATGTGGAAGATAATATGATCATAAAGACTAATCCTACTACATCCTCAAATATAGGTACATCTTCAAATCCACCTTTGAAAGACATAAAAAATATTATTATAGATTCAATATTCATGCTGATCATTTATTAAAAGCTGGATATACCAATGTTGAGATTGATATTGTTCATGAGAAAATAGTACAAAGAGATATTGAAAATGAAATCCCTTGTGTTGGTGAAGATGAAAATCCTTATGGACATGGTGAAAATGAAAATCCTCTCGTTGTTGAAGATGAAAATATTTTTTTTAAAATAAAAAATAATGTTTTGGATAATCTTCCTGGTAAGATTTCTTGGTGGCATGTAAGAACGTATGCCAATAGAATATACAAGGAACTTTTTTATCGAAAAAAATATCATTTTAGAGTCAACTACTGATGTAATTGATGAGAATGTGGAAAATGACAAAAATGAAAAAATCAGGCATTTTTGTGAAACCGACAAAAATAGATGAATAATTAGTTAAGAATGCTATGTCTACTATTGCAAGTGCCATTGAGTCTATTGGAAAAAAGAGCTAATCTAAAGATAAGAGTGCAACACTACGAGCTATAACAACTGCTATAGTGAATAAAATAACTTTGAATAAAAGGAATTTAAGAAACATTAGTGGAATTTTAAAGATGCATCCTAAAACATCAGTAAGATCAATAAAGAGAAGAGAAAGTATTGAAAATGGTCCAATTAACCAATGTTGGAGTTTTAGTAGTCGACTCCCAAGGTCTGATATAAAAATTGAACATTGAAGTCAAATCTTTGGTTGAAAAGTATTGACATGATAATACAAGGGTATTGTATAATGCTAGAGATGTTTTGAAACTAACAGTAGGGTAGAAAATTCATGATACTCATCCAAAAACACCTATTAGACACAACTCAAACTGAATTTTATAGAATTTTTTTGGATGATGTTGTGTTACCTAGAAATATTCTGATAAGTCAAAGATCATTTGAGAAATGCAAGAATTGATATTTGAAAAGTAATAAGCAACAAATCTCTTGTTGTAAAACACATATGCAATTTCATTATTATTATGATGTTTTTCAATATATACATTGTACCTCGCATACTAACATGCTTATGCAAGAATGTGGTATTGATATGCCACCCGAAACAATAAAGGAATTTGTAGGAGATTTATTTTGTGAAAGATCTAATGGGAAATAATTTTATTTAAGTTGATGTATTTCTAGACAATGTACTAGTTGTGGTAATTTTTCATTATTAGGATAATGTATGCATGGGATGATTGAAAATGATTTTAGACAACAACTAGTGGATGTTAAAAGATTTAAGAATATTGAGTTATCCTTTAAAGGATGGGATAATGGGAAATCGTGTCGATTTGATCATAATAAAAGTTAGTGTACATGCATTCATGTCAGAATTTAAGAGTAAGATTGTATCAAAATATGTGAGACACTCTCAACATATCAGATGGCTTGATGGTAAATTTCACACATGTAAAAATTAATTTCCATTTGGAAGTATACTATCAGTGGTGGACTTTGCAGAAAACTATACTCTTACTCCACAAGAGAAAATTCAATCTTAGTACTACAATTCAATGCATGTGGCTATTTTTGTTCATATTGTTTTTAGACATGTAGATGATAGTGTAGAGGATGATAGAATTATTTTGAGGGAGTACCATTTCTATGTGAGTGATAACTAGATGTACTCGTCAGAGTTTGTTCAATATTTGTTTCAACATATTTTATACAATGTTAAGAGAAAGAGGAACCCATATGAAATAACATCTTATATGGTCTAGATAATTGTACGAGACAATTCAAGAATGCTCAAATGTCTTATTGGTTAAGTGGGGCTCACAGGAAACAAATATCCAACATATATTGAAATTTTTTTAGCTGGACATGGTAAAGAAGAACATGATAGAGCTGGTACATGCGTAAAAATAATTCTTGGTAGAGAGAAATTAGAATTTGACGATAAAGTAATTTAAAGATGCACGTAAGATTGTGGATTGGTGGAATACAAGATTATCTACTGGATCAAGCACAAACTATATAATGCAGTGATTATTTTGGTTGGTTGAAGAAGAGAACATTGTTCCTAGACTTGATTGTGAGACAATTAGCAGATCAACAAAATGACATTCATTTAAGAGTTCAAATGCAAGCACATGGACTATTTGGACAAGGGAGCTTGCATGCTTTTGCTAGTTTTGTATCTCAGGTGATTCAGATGCATGTGATAATATTGAATGGGTTGAAGAGCGAAATCAAGGATCATTAACACTCGTTCAAACACATGATTAGCATGAAACAACAATTGAAGATAATGACCAACTGTTTACATCATATGATTATGACCATGTTTCAGACCTTGTACAAAAAAGTAATTTAATTTTCATTTTTTTTTTCTTTATTACTACACCATGTGCATATACATATAGGTTGGTGAAATTATATGCCACTTTAGTTATTTTATTTTATTTGCAATACATGTGTATGTTGTTGTTGCATTTGAGGACAATGAAGAGGAAACACAATATTGGTTGGCTCAATGTGTTGAGACTAAACACAAGTTAATTAAACCTCAAGAAGATGATGATGGCTATCATTATCCAACTAGTTCAGTGGTGGTTGTTGGTACTTGGCTAAGAAAATATCTAACAAGGAAGAATGGTTTGCCTGCTTTTGAAGATTATGAAACACATAAGAAAATTATGCACTACTCATTTGATTGTTGCGATAAATATACACCTAGTGAGATATCTTCGTAAACTTGCTAATAAAGAGTTGTGGACAATTTATATGGAATATCACGAGATAATTATAGATGCATTGGAAAAAAGAGAGGTTGCAAATGGTACAATGAAATAATCTAGGTATGTATATATAGTTTTACATAAATTTAAATACATGTTTTTCAATGATATTGATATTGATTTACATAGTTAAAATTCATTTATTATCATTTTATACTTTGATAGATACTAATTGTAGATCCCCTCAAGCCATCCTAATTAGGATCACCCCCTCAAAATCCATCCTAATAAGATGTCCCCTTAAGCCATCCTAGTTAGGTCCATCCCCTTAAGCCATCTTAATGAGATGTCCCCTTAAGCCATCCTAATGAGATGCCCTCTTAAGCTATCTTAATTAGTTCCATCCCCTTAAGCCATCCTAATGAGATGTCCCCTTAAGCCATCCTATTTAGGTCCATCCCCTTAAGCCATGTCCTAGTTAGGTCCATCCACTTAAGCCGTCCTAATTAGGTCCCCTTAAGATGTATCCTATTTTTATATCTTTAACTAATTTTTGTTGTAGGTAGATACTAGTTTTTGTTGTAGGTGGTGTTAACGAGTATGTCTAGATGTGTATTTGAAAGTTCATGAAAATGAATGAATTTCCATAATATGGTAAGAATCAAATGTTCAAAGTTTGTAGCATGTTTTAATATAGTTTTAATATCAAGATCATACATTTCATATATTTGATATATAGTTTTATTATTGTTTGATAAATAGGCATATCCCTTTAAGCATTAGATGGTACAGTGGAATAATTAAATAGAGCT
Source organism: Cryptomeria japonica (assembly GCF_030272615.1). Taxonomy (NCBI): domain Eukaryota; kingdom Viridiplantae; phylum Streptophyta; class Pinopsida; order Cupressales; family Cupressaceae; genus Cryptomeria; species Cryptomeria japonica. The sequence goes on along the minus strand of NC_081408.1, from coordinate 601,592,136 downwards.
ATGTATATATAATTTATATAAATTTAAATACATATTAAAATTATTTATTTTCATTTTGTACTTTGATAGATTCTAATTGGATATATCCCCTTAAGCCATCCCCTTAAGATGTATCCTATTTTTATATCTAACTAAGTTTTGTTGTATAGGTAGATCTTAGTTTCTATTGTAGGTGGTGTTAACGAGTTGGTGAAAATTTAATTTGAATTCCTGTAATATGGTAAGCTTTAATTGTTGAATGTTTAATTAATTTCTATTATTAGTACATATATAGTGCAATTTTATAAATTTTTGTGTGTATTTAATTAATTCTAATTTACTTAACTTGATTCATTTGTTATTGCACAAGTCTCCTGCAAGAATATATATATCTTGAACCTTTTTGTCTCTACGAGCATTGCAATTGAATACTAATGAATTGGATCAATTTTGCATATATTCTTGAACTATATAATTTAAAGTGGATCAATTTTAATGTTATTTCTAAGATACATTGAACTTTTTAACAATGTTTATGAATTTTAAACATTAAGTTCTATTTAAAATGTGGATCAAATTTTTAATGTTTAATTTCTAAGATATAATTCAAAGTGGCCATCAATTTTGTACATTTCTTAGAGGTTTACAATATACAACTTATTGCTTCATTTGTAATGTTGATATGTATATATTATGAGTTCCTAAATTGCCATGTAAATGAAATTTGTTATTCGTGTGCTTGGTGAATAAATGTTTGATTTAAAAATATGTTATATAAGTTCCTAAATTTGTACTCATTGTTAGAAATCACTAAAGCATGCAATAAAGCATATTATAAAGTCCATATAAAGTCCATACATGTAGAACAACATACTAAAAAGCATGTAATAATGTCCATGAAATACTAAAGCATAGATAATAAAGTCCATGAAATATTGTTCAACATATGTACAAAGAGATCTAGTCCATGAAACAAGTGTACCGAAATAAGTCTATCAAACATGTATATAAAAATTTATATAGTCCCTAAAATAAAGAAGACTCCCTAAAATCAAGACTCCTCTTTGATCCACGCGAACTAGGACAAACAAAATCACTCTGTAGGAGAAAAATAAACTTCAAATTAGATTTTGAAAACTATTTGAAATGATTTAATTTAATTCACTTTAATTTAAATAAAATAAAATCTAAATTAAATCCCGTATGAGTCTAGCCATCTCCTCCCTCACCTAGGTGCTCTACATCTCTAGGTGCTATGGATCATGTGTCTCTTGTCTCATGCTATAGAAAGAAATGAAATCACATATATATAAAATTATTTAATTTGTGCTTTAATTTATAAAATTATATATAAATTATCATACTTGATCATCTCCTCTTGGCACATCCAGGTGCTTTGCATCTCTAGGTTTAGGTGCTATGGCCATGCTCGCACCTGTCTAATGTCGTGGTTAAAGAAAATTATTTAAACACATGTATGAACACTAAAATTCAAGTGAAATACTTAATTAATTTTAAATGTAATAAAAATAAAAAAATACCGTTGCTTGTTGCTCATCTTGAGACATGGTCTAAATGGTAGTATTAGGAACAAAAGTGTTATTAACAATGTCTTACAAGGTCAAATAAATCACATGTCAAGGTCTACAAATTGATATCAATCCATTTAAAAGATCTAAAATTTAAGTTCATATGTATTAAAATAAATTCGTTCACTTGAAATGCAGTCGATAACTCTTGCAATTGACCAAGATCATATGGGTGTTGGGTGTGCAAAACCCATCCTCATAGTATTGTCAACTTACATAGTTCACATACATATTTAAAAATTAAGTAATTCAATTTTTAATTAAAATTTCTATATACACATATATAGAGCTTTATTTATAAATACAAAATTGGTCAACATACATTGACTGCCTCGTCCGCAACACCTGATACTGGAGGAGATCTTGTCACAACCTTAGGTAGATAATCCGACGTGGAAGTTAGTGTCACTCCCTAGACATGTACCAACATTAATATATTTATAAATTTAATGTATGATGATCAACATTAGGACTTAAAATCAATCAAATTATACCCCAAAAGGTGTGCTGAGTTGCATGGGTTTTGATAGAAAAAAAAATCAATCAAAAGAAGAAGTCAATGTGCCTGTAGCCATGGTCTAGACACAAAACATTCAATTATTAAATAGTTTATAATATATAATTTATGTCTATCATAAATTAAACAACACACATACTTATTTTAAAATAATTTTTTTTTATAAATTCAACATGTATGTAAGTTATATACATGTACTTGTCTATGATGATTAATTTGATGATCGTCGACACATAGGAAATCTACATGTGAACCTATAGATGCCTGCAATTGTCCTAGCCTAATTAAATAAATATTTTATTTATTTTCTTATTTTATCTTAAGCCTTCTATTCATTAATTTTTTTTTATCTATTTAATTAACTCACTAATCCTCTTCTAGCCCTTCCCCATTTAAATACATATTTTTAATTTATTTAAATTATCATTTTCTTAAATTAAATAAATATTTTATTTATATAATTGGTCCCACCTCTTCTATTAATTAAAGAAATCTTTATTTATTTAATTATTTCATTAGCTTTTCCCCCCCATGACACTTGCCATTCATCTCCTAATCTACCTTTAACCACCTTTGTAATATTTTCCTATTTTCTATACCTACCCTCTAATCTGAGCCAACCATTTATCCCTCCACCTCTTAATCCTAGCCCTCTATTTCTAGGGTGATCTCTATAAAAGAGACCTCTTCCTCCCTCCTTTCATATAGAATTCAAGTACAAGCACCTACACTCTGCCGAATTGCATACACACACACAATCTATTCTCTATTGGTTTTATGTTGGATGCATTGTAGAACTAGGTTTAGTGGTTGAATCTTATATGTTTTACAATATTTTGGTTTCCAATTTCAACATAAATAGAACCAATATCATGATTTGATGCTTCATGTGTAGCTGAAGTGGATGGACCACATGCACCTGAAGTAGATGTACCATCACTAGGGACATAGCATAATCAACTACAACTTGGGAAAAAATGGGGTGTTGACACACGCAGAGTGGACCTACTGGCACCATCTCCTCCCGATGCTCCTCTATGATCATGACATATTGCCATATCAATAGTCTACTCGCTAAGATTACTAGAGAGAACACTAAATACTCCTAATTAAGAGTAACGATGGAAGGAGGATCCACAATAGGTTGACGAGGGACAAGTCGATTGGGGTCAACTTGTGCCCCCAACCTCTATTGTGGCATGCCACCACCAATACTCTAGAATGATCTGACATCAAAATAATTGGTTTTATAACGCATTGAAATGAGATCCTAATTAGTTTGAAATGGGATCTTGTTTTGAAATTTTAGGTTTGAGATGTTGTCGCTAATGCGATCTTGTTTCATTTTTCGGTTCGGGATTGAAAAGCTAAATGGGATTACGATTCATTTTGGTTGAGATCTCGATGTGTGCTACGTGATTTGCTAAAAACAACTAAGTGTAAAACTCATATATTATGCTTCTGGATTCAGCTATGTAGAACTTTTTGCATCAATCTTTCAAATCACACTGTGATTCATCATCAGGATGGTAGAGCTGTAGGAGAAAAGATGGATAAAATTGCAGACCAATATCCATCTTTTCTCCTACAACTCTATCATCTTGATGATGAATCACAGAGTGTGATTCGAAACGTTGATGCATAAATTTCTACATAGCTGAATCCAAAAGCATAATATATAAATTTAGCATGGACTGTGAAAATCTTATCTCTTTAAGTGTAAAAATTTCACTCTAAGTGGACTCAACTTCTTGCTCTTACTCAAGGGTTAGGGTTTAATTAGGGTTGCGATTAGTATTATGATAACATTTGCATTTAATTAGAGCTAGGATTCAATTATTATTAGGCTCAAGGTTCATACTAGGGTCAAGGTTAGTATTAGTATTAAATTAGGGTTAGGGTAAAATTAGGGTTACAATTCAATTAAGTTTACAGTTACAGTAAGTACTAGGGTTAGGGTTAGTACTAGGGTTAAGGTTAGTACTAGAGTTAGGGTTAGTATTAGTGTTAAATTAGTGTAAGGGTATAATTAGGGTTATATTAAAATTACAATTAGGGTTAGATTTTATAAGAGTTTAATTAAGGTTGGAGATAGTGTTAGGATAAGGTTCATGTGTGTTAATTATAGTTAGGAATCATTTAGTAGTAAGATTAGGGTTCAGTTGGTGTTAGGGTTAGGGGAGTTTAAGTAGGGTTGAATTAAGGCTAGGGTTAGTATCGATTAAGGTTAGGATTAGGATTCAATTAGAATTTAATTAGAAACCACTCTTAATAATATAATATTATATAATTATATATTGATTTACTTAATGTGTTCAATATTACGTTGTGACTATGAATATATATTAAATATTAAATATAAAACATGCCAAAAGATATCTTTCTCGAAACATCTATAATACTTTTATATTAGAAATCTAAACCTTTGATGACCAAGACTGCAATTGTCACGTAAACTTTGACTATCGAATTACAACTTTGGACAATCCTAGTAAATTCTAGAATCTTGTAAACGACATGTTCAACAAAAAAATAAAATCGAGTTGGGATAAGTAAAAATACGAGTGGTGCTAGCTAGTGCAAGCTATAGCAAGACTTTTTCTACCTCTACACCAATCAACCTAGAGCAAGACTTACAACTGCCCGCCTCCCTTTTCTTTATATCCATGACTCACCTATGTTTTTGTCTTGGACTTTGTAAGGCAATAATACAAACATTAGTCAAAGTCAATTATCCTGCCCATAAATGTGTAGACTTTTGTGAAGGCCATTGGTCAATTATTGTATTGCCACGTTTACACGTTCAATTATGTCTTCTTATTCTTTGTGGAGTCTAAATTATTTAGATATTTTTAACATTTAATAGATAAAACAAAGAATCTACTATTACATAGATTATCTTTTAAAATTCTTCTACCCTATTAAGGTTCCCAACTCATTATTCCCAATTTGGGGAGGGGACAATGTTTCTTATTTTGCTCTTACTCATGATTTTCCCTTCAGCCAAATGCGAATACCGATATTCTACTTGCAATAATGCTTCAAATTACACAGAGGGGAGTACATACTCCACAAACTTGAACCTGGTAATCAATGATCTGTCTCTTAATGCACCTCAAAATTCAGGGTTTAACACATCTTCCCATGGCCAATCTCCTAATAAAGTCTATGGCCTGCTCCAGTGTGTGGGTGATGTATCAGCAGCGAAATGCTCAGAGTGTTCAAGTGAAGCAAGTAACATGCTTCGAGACCTTTGCGACAAAGCCATAGGTGGGGAAGTATGGATGTATGATTGCTTCTTGCACTATCATAACTCCAATTTCTTTCAAAAAATGGATACCATCTTCTATGTTCTCAGGAACGATCGGGATGTCAAAGGCAATGTGAAGGGTTTTGTGTCCACAACCTCTACTCTTCTCTCCAATTTGTCTGCTCAAGCTCTTGACCCTGCAAATAATGGGTACGCTGTGGGATCTGCCAAATACTCAAATTCGCATGAGGTGTATGGTCTAGTTCTGTGCTTGAAAGTCTTATCAATGGAGGATTGTAAATCATGTTTGTCTAGAGCATGGCAAAGCATGGAACAGTGCTGTTCTTCAAAACAAGGACTTCAGGCCATGTCAGGAAGCTGCACAGCCAGATACGAGATATATCAATTTTTTGATTCATCACCATCAACACCAAGTCCTCCGCCGGTAGCCCATGGTAGTACTAAGGCAACTTCCGAGGCAAAATCAAGTTAGTATCTGTGGCTTTTCTTTGATTGTTCTCTTTAAGATATGTGTTTCTAATGAAAATAGAATGGCAAATACATTAAGGTTAAGTGGTTTGATTTGTGGATGAAGTTGAAGAGTTTTGAATAAAACGAATCCTGTGGAATACAAGATCTTGACACCAATTTGTGTGGCAAGATTAACTCTCTAGATTTTTATGGTTTGCAGACAAGTCATCACGAAGATTGCCGATGATATTAGGGATTACTATAGGCTTGATGCTAATCTGCGTTGCCTGTTTCCTTACAATGCTCAGAAAAGTTAAATCTACAGTGCCCAGGAATCCAGCAACGCTTGAGAAGAAAAATGAAGGTGCTACTTTAGATTTGCATACTATTGTCTTGAAATTTTCTCTCTGTAATGACCAGTTTAGCATAACTCTAACGTATGATGCTCCCCAGAAAGGAGGCTATTTACAAAAGAGCAAATTGCTTTCAGCTTAGAAATTTTGATCGAAGCAACAGAAGATTTTAGTGATAACAACAAGCTTGGAGAAGGAGGCTTTGGCCCAGTTTATAAGGTATGAATTAATGCAGATTATACTCTATTGGATACAAATCATATTTTGTTTGAGATTTTCCTCAAACAAATTTGGGGTTGTTTAAATTCCAAGGGAATGACCACAGACGGCAAGGAGATAGCAGTGAAAAAGCTGTCTGCAAGATCTGCACAGGGAAGAAAAGAATTTATGAATGAAGTGGAACTGGTGGCAAATATTCAACACAGAAATCTTGTGAATTTGCTTGGATGCTGTAGTGAGGAAACCGAAAGGATGCTTGTCTATGAGTACATGCCCAACAAAAGCCTTGACACCTTCCTCTTCGGTGAGTCATTTCTTTGTCACCCAAATAAAGAGTGCTAAAATTACTCTGACTTGATATTTTTCTTTAAAATGGAAACGAAAACAGACCCATTTAAGCGCAGAACGCTCGATTGGCAAAAGCGGTTCAATATCATTATTGGAATCACTCGCGGCCTTCTCTACCTTCACGAGGATTCGCAGCTCCGAATAATTCACAGAGACATCAAATCCGGCAACATTTTGCTTGATGACAATCTGAATCCTAAGATAGCAGACTTTGGCTTAGCCAGACTTTTTTCTGACAATGAAACCGAAATCCAATCAAGAGTTGCAGGAACCTAGTAAGAACTTTTCTATAGCTTTTCATTTTGTTAGTCAAGTAATGGATTTTAACTGACTAAAAGCACATTATCATGAACAGAAACATTTAAAAAATGATTGTTTTGATGCATGCAGTGGCTACATGGCTCCAGAATATGCAATGGGTGGGCAGTTGTCTGTGAAAGCCGACGTTTATAGTTTCGGAGTTTTACTGCTAGAGATTGTAAGCGGAAGAAAAAACACAGACATAGATATTTCAAAAGAAAATCAGAGCCTGGGACTACTAGAATGGGTAAGAAATTGCATTCCTCAATTAACGATTAGGATGGATAAGAAAATGAATTCCTTAATCTTTATGAAAGGTGACGTGTGATGCAGGCATGGAGACTATTCAAAGGAGGGCATGCTCTCAAAATTGTGGATACTATGTTGGTGGGAAATTCCCCAGAAGAGCAAGTGATAAGATGCATTCACATTGGACTTCTGTGTACACAGGCTAATCCCGACAGCCGTCCAATGATATCTAGTGTTTTTACAATGATATCCAGCAATTCTGTACCGTTACCAAATCCAACTAGGCCTGCGTTTGTAAGCATGACCAGTCAGAGCCCAAGTATTAGTTTCATCCCTATAACTTCTTCTGGGAATGAATTCTCAATAAGTGAATTGGAACCTAGATTATGATAGTTGGAATTTCTTACCATGAGAAAAACTCATTACCCTCATTCCAATTGAACGCTGGTATAGAACAAAATAAAATAATAATTTCAACCATTAATAGTTTGTAGTTTTTAGTAGGAGAAAAATATTAACTAATTATTTTGAGTGATATTTATTAGCTGTCTAATTTGCATAAATATTAGATGCAGGAAGAAATCAGCCTAGCCATGCCAATGACTAAATTTCTAATAGTTTTATCTGTGTAGGTACTTTCAGGGCTTTACAGTCCTGCAATATAAATTTTATTATTTTGAAACAGCTAAAACTGACGGCTCAAATGCTAAGCCGGACTTTTTTGTGGAGAAATAATCAATTAGGTGTTATGTACAACAGGAGGAAGATGGGCTTGATGACTAGGGATTAAATGTAATTGCTTAAGGAATACACCCAGCTTGGCAAACGATAAGCCCAATACTCTGACCTTTGTGTACTCGAAAAATGGGTATATGTGATCGAGATCTTTTTCAGATGAGCTAATTCACAAAGATGATGTTTTTATTATGAACACTGAACATCAAGTAAATATAAAAGAATGGGCTCCAACAACATGAGATCTCATTCCCTTTTAAACAGCTGAATGAGGCACAATTAGTGATCTGTTTGTTATTTGATGGTACAAATTGTTTTCAGCTTCAGCTCTTTTTTTATTAGCTGCAATAAAACTATATATGTAATACAGCTCAGAAATATAAAAAACAGAGCATTTTCTGCATTAAGAATAGAGTACTCTGCCACTGTCTTCTTTGACTTTATTGTATGTTGCTTAAAGTCTAATGTTATAATCTAGTAATTAGAGATTTTGTTATGCTCTTGCTGTCTTATATTTCTTCTATTAGAATTCTTTGAATTCAATCAGCTGATTAAGGGTAAGGGGCTGTTGTCAGAAACTACACTTGGTATCAGAGCAAGTATTTTGTTTTGAGACTATAATCTCAGTGCTCAACTTTCATCGAGTTGCTCTATTTGCAGTGCTTGTCGTCTCTTTCTTTTGTCTGTGCTGCCTTCAACCTGGTCGTATGCATGATAAATAATCTAATTAAATCTGAAAAAAATCTCCATTCCTTATGCATCAGGTCTCATGGCTTGAGCATCGGCCCTTGAATTTTTCTGTGGGAGCAATGTCGATTCTTATCTCTGCGGTTTTCATCAGCATTTTGGGGTATCATCACATCTGTTGTCTCAACATCTACATCCTCTCTTAAACGCCTCTCACAGGTCTACGTGGTTCTTGGCAATCACGATCTTGTCACCATTGCACTGAACCTTCACATGGTCACTATAGATATATGCCTTGATAAGAGAAGAACTGTGATGCAAGGTTCCTTCTTATTCAAAAGCAAGGTTCATTCTGGTTCCCACCACAAATTTCATTTAATCGAACACTATGAGCAAAGGATGATACCCACCACAAATTTCATTTAATCGAACTTATGTACTCATCATCCTTAACCAGTGCGCTGCAGACCAAGATGAAAATTATAATTCTCGAGAGCCACAAGATGCTTACACGCAGTTTCTCTATCATAGCCCCCCCCAAAAAAACATCCCCCCCCCCCAAAAAAAAACATTAATATTCTGAAAACAAATAATAGATGAACAAGGAAAAGCGAGCATACATACTTGGAGTTGTATGTGTTTATGGTGAAAATGGATAACAATGATAACAATATTGAAAGACTAAAATGGATTCAACCACTAAACCCTAGCCTAACAATGAACAATGATCCACCATAACATATGAAGATTACCTAAGACAATGCAAAATAACTCAAAATCACAAAGATTATACCATCACATGTCCAATAGGGTTTTGATCTCCATTCTTCCTATCTCCATTGATCTTGCTTGATATACTTGCTCTCAGATTTTTATGTGCACAAGAGCTCAACAAAGAACGAAATGTGGTTGCAAGTGGAATTGTAGTGTAGTCAATTGATCAAGTAGTTAGGGTATGTCATTAGGATATTAGGATATGTCATTAGGGTTTGACAATGAAGAAAGCATCTCCTTAAATAGAAGACACAATAAGAAATGGAGGGTTAAGATTGAGAGGTGTAAAAAGAGAGGTCGGCTAGGATTAGAGGGTAGGTAAAAGAAATAATAAAATAATGAAAGAGATAGGTAGTGTAGGAATTAAGAGATGAATGACATGTGTCATGTGTAGAAAAAGATAATGAATTAATTAAATAAATAAAGATTTATTTAATTAATAGAAGAAGTAGGTCAATTAAATAAATAAAATATTTATTTAATTTAGGAAAGGGATAATTTAAATAAATAAATGTATTTATTTAAATGAGAAATAAGGCTAGAAGAGGATAAATGAATTAATTAAATAAATAAAAATTTATTTAATTAATAGAAGAATTAGGCTTAGATAATTAAATAAATAAAATATTTATTTAATTAGACATGACAATTTTGAGTGTCTACAGTATGAACCTGCGTGGAGCGCTGCAGTTTCCAGCATGGACGTGAACAAGAACGGGAGGACCTTTCAACGTCAGCCTTTTTTGACGGCTGGAAAGGAAGGACAACCAAGATTGTGCGTGAAGGCAAAATGTTCAGCTGGACACCGTAACATATGGGGCTTCACTTAGTGAATCTGGGCTATAGCACGTGCATTCATGACATACTAAATAATCTTCTTATTTTCAAAAAATATTGCCCTAAACTTGTTTTTTCTTACCCCCTCCCAATACATAGCCTAAACTAAAAGCACTCCTATTTTTGTGAAATATTGTATGTTTTCATAGCTCAAATTGAAAACCCCTCTATTTTCACCGATAGGCAATATATTGTACTCTCATTTTTTGGATATTAAACCCCCCAATATGAATGCATGTGATATAATATTTCCTAGATAGTGAAGCCCCCATGCCGTAACAGGGGCGAATGGCGGGAGCTTATTTTGACGGACAACTGATGCAAAACACAACATGTTAATTATGACGCAGGGTTTGTTTTTGGACGTCACAAGTTTTAGGGAGAGACCGGATTCAATCACTGTGCGAAAGAGTAGGGATTTTTATCACGCTACAAGAAATAGGTGTGGGAAAACGAGGGTTTTTGTCACTGCGCAAAAGGAGGTTGGATTCAGCGAGGGTCAGTGAAGAATTCGATAGAGAAAAACCTGTGAGTAAGGAACCCATCTTTTTAATGTTGCAATTTCAGTTATTCATGAAGTATTTTTACGTTTTAGGTCTCTAAAAGGGCATTTTTTTGGGTGAAACAAAGTATGGATATCTAATTTTGACCAAAAATGTAGAGGGTTTTGTGCGTTCGAAATTCAAGAAAATGAGGGTTTTTGTCACCGTGCGAAATGAGGTTGGATTCAATCAGGGTTAGCAAAGAATTCAACAAAGAAAAACCAGTGAGTAAGGAATGCATCTTTTTAATGTTGTAATTTCAGTTATTCGTGGATTTTTTTAATATTTTCAGCCTCTAAAAGGGCATTTTTTTGATGAAACAAAGTATGCATATCTAATTTCGACAAAAAACACAAAGGGTTTTGTGCACTTAAAGTTCAAGGTGACAAAGAAAGGGTTTCTCTTGACCGCGTGCAATAGGGATGTTGGATTTCTTCTACTAATCAAGTGAGTAAAAAACCCTAACCCGACTATGCTCCACTATTTTACTAGAAACTATAGTAATATTATAGAATCCGTAAGTGTCGAAAACCCTCATGTTGTCTACAAAGAATTTTGCGTGTGGAAAACTGTAGTTTTGTTTATTGTGTTTTGAATTTACATTGTGTATCGTGGCATTTATGATAGTTTAATTTAGATTTAAAAAGGGAGTGTTTTAAAAATATCCACGTAAGATTTTGACCAGTGCAAAGTTAGGGTGCTCAAGTAGTACATCCTCTCTCATAAGTAGCTGCTAATTTTATAATGGACAACCTTGAATGGTGACCATACTCTTTAGATAAAAGAAAAGATATGTGCAATTTAAAAGATATGTGCATTCAGTGCAACATTTAGAGGCATTACATATAGTTAATCATGTTGCATATGTGCAATTTTATAATGTTGCATTTAGCGTAACATTTATAGGCATCTCCCTAGTCATTAATCAAGTGCTAAACAAGAACAATTAAGGAGTGCATCTCATTAACTTTCAATCTCAGTCTCAATTGCATTAAAATTATATTCTTGCTTGGCATGTTTCCCAGATACTGAGACAAGTCAAAGAGTCCTTATTTCCATATAGCAAGGCCTACAGTTCTTTTTAGCAGAATATCATGTTAAGATCTGATTAGTTCTAAAACATAAATTCTAAGAAAACAACACACCCCCAATACTAGTGCCATGAACCAGCATTAAATGCAGTCATATAAACATTGTTCACTACTATCTTACCATCTTAAGAAACTCTGACTAAGTAAAACAATTAGTCTCATAGTTGTTAACGCCAACACATAATATTAACAATTCAACAGCCCCAAGGCAACTAGTCTTTATTTTGTTCACGATATGTTTCTTTTGCTTTGCCTCCTTAATCTTTGAGTTCATTTCATTGGGGATGTTGAATCTTTTGGACTTTGTTGAAATAAGCCTCTGTTATAAAAGTTGCTACATACTCCATCAAAAAGGATCTCTGTCTAAAACAAAAAGCAAGCTTAGTGTTCTTTTCAACGAAGATGACTAACTTATAATGACGATGCTTATAAAAAATGATTAGAGGAAAAGAGGAAACCAAGGAACCACATTATACGAAGTGTGCATAGTATGACTGCCACATATATACCCGCTCACTGTCATTACAATCAATGCATATTGCATTAGGTATACCCGTACTTCAACAATAATTTAGAGACCCTAACCGGATTGTAGAATTTGCAAAACATTCATGTAATTTACCATGTGTCGTCCGGACTGGTGTTGACAACCAATGTGTTATTTCCAAACGATCATGTTTTGTCCACTCTTTTGTAAACCCCAGCCGTCTCCCCAAGTTGAAACCATTGTAACATTACAAATTCCAGAAGTGTTGAAAACCCTCGTATTCTTGAAATGATTACTGTAAGAGTGCAAAATCATAGTTTTATGGTTGTGTTTTGAATTTACATTGTGTTTCTTGGCTCTTATAATAGTTGAATTTACATCAATTCTCTTTATTTTTAAATTGTGTAGTGATTTAATTGAGTCAATATCAATATAGTAAAGTGATTTAATTTAAGTGTGGACAACCTTTGTGTTTTCAAAAAGAAATGCAACAAAATTTGAAATGAAACGCAAAGTAGACATACAGACTGAGCAGATTTGAAAAGTTGCAATTTTTTTCCACTCGCTTGAAAACCACAGTTGGCTCCCCATGCAGCGTGGGCATTTATTTTCAATAGTTGGGTTCCTTTTTAAGTTGAATATGAATCGAATGTTGCAAGTAGGATAACCAACTGTGTTTTCCAACCCCCGAAAATGAAACTTTTTTAGTTTTTATAATGTGCAAGCATAGTTTCAGTCCCCAGCGGGAGGGATGGGCTAAAGCTATTCTTGATCAAATTTAGGCCAACCACACAAATAAGATTTGGTAGTGAATGAAAATGCATTTCTTGAGAGGTTGTGAATTCTCATTTCTAGACCTCCTATCTAAACTATCAGATCTATTTTTGGTGGTACTGGAATCTTTAGTTGTGTAGTGCAGTATTTCATCATTGTTTTGAAAATGATTCTTCTATTCTTTGTATATCATCATCACCTCTTTTTGTTCACTACACAAAATAAAATACATAACCAATGAGAGAGGTGACGATTGATCATTTAATGCTCTTCACTACATGCACAACTTCTAGTCACCCTTCGTAGGATGCATCATATTTTTAAGATTTCCTAACTTCTTTCTACTACTAATCGAGCTTTATGTCTACAGATGTAAACAATGAGTTGCATATTTGAGGTTGGTGGCAACAATGGACATATGTGGGTTTTGGTGTACATTCCTTTCATCCTTTCCATGTAACATTTTAAATGTGAAACACAATGACATTCTCTTGTTATATATTCTCTTCCATTTTGTTAGTCATCTACATGGTATGTTGATTCATATTGGAGGTTCTTAAACTAATTGACGATAGAGGCTTGTAGGTTGTATATCGTGTTGTTTTTTACAATATGACTAAGTTAAGTTCATGGATGATATGAGGTGTACTTGATGGCCTACGATGCACATTTCTTGAAACCATTCACATGATTTGAGAAAATCTCTCGTCAGGTAAACGAGGTTTGTACACCCCTTAAAAAAAATTGCCTCTATTCAATTAGCTATATGATTACAATGTTGGATTCATGGAATGTGTAAACTTGAAGTTAGTAGTTGTTGGGAAACCTTTATTTGGCAACCCCATTATAAGAACGTATCATTTAGTTTATGTTGTTGGCCATATTCTACCCATAGCTTGTACAATGTCATTCATTTTTACGCTTTGTTTATTTCTGTGAATTGTTCATTCATTTTTTTTGAAGAGATGTCAATGATTTATTTCATATCTAAGGTTGCTTGCAGCAATGGTACTTGTTTCACATTACTGGAAACGATTCACACGGTTTCCCAACATATTTCATTTGGGGAAATTGGTCATAGGGCTAGGATGTTGCATTCATTGTATATGTGTATTTAAGGTATTTAGTCCTTGCCAAATTCAAGGTCGTCAACCCCAAGAAACAATGCATTCTTTAGAATACATCAATTTGGGGTGGCCAATATCCCCAAACTGCAAATGTCATTGTGCACTGTGTATAATAGTAACTGCTTTTTATCTTGCATGCCTTCCACCCATAGTTGGTAGGGTGTCTTTCATTTCCATACTTTCTTCATTTCTCTCAAGCACTGATTCAACATTTTTTGTACAGATGGCAACAATTTCTCTCTTATCTGATGTTATTTTCATGGAACCAATAGAATGACATACTTATGCAACATCTTCATAGTGCATCTAAACATTGGAATTATTATGTAAGGTGAACTGCACGAGTGAAATACTTCAGTGATGGAGGATATGAATACATTTACGGTTAGAATAATATATTATTGAAATACCTCTAAATGACTATTTGAATTGTGTTTATGAATTGTTATAGTCTGTCAATCAACTTAGTTTTTAAATAATTTTCTTTTTGTTATATTTTTGTTTTCCCCTATGTGAAGAAATAATGTCTGGCATTCATGAGAAGATTGTCATGTGTTGTATGTTATTAGGATGGTGAGACAACACAAATGACATCTATTAATGGACTTACAATTTCAAGATGTTGCCGATGGAGTCGGTCGTTTCTCAGCCAACAATCTCCATTGGAGTCCAATTGTTGTTGAAGTTGATGATCATACTGACCATTGTGCAACAATTCCTCTTCATATATTGGATGATTTTCTTATAGGGGAAGCCTTGGTTGAAAGTGTGAATGCCACATTTATCCATAGGCATCATAAAGAGAAGCACAGTGCATGCTTAAAAGAGCACTCGAGGACGATGTATTCGTGGTGAGTACATTGCATCATTCATCCAATATGTCCACAATATTTTCTTTATTTTCAGACTGGTAGTTGACAACATGACAATATGCATTTTAGTTATTGGTGTGTATATGGTCCAAACGACCATAGGAATAATCCTCCCACAAAGGAATGTGCAAGGAACTTTACAAAGAAACGGGGCTGCCAATGCCACATCATCATTAAGGTGATGAAAGGTAGACCGGATGTAGCTATACTGATATTCAATAAAAGGATTCATGTGTATGCAAACAGTGAATTTTCATGGTGTTGATGATATAATGAACGAGCCAAGTTCCCGATTTGCTCCAAACCTTTCAGCTTAATGCATAAGTTATGTTGAGAGCTTATTGCTAATGGATGTTAGTGTTGATTATATCATGGATAGACACCTATCTAATCATCATTTATGTACCTTGTTGAGGAGGAAAGACGAATTCCTAACGCGTAATGACGTCTTGAATGCATGGAGAAGGGTGAAGTCCAATTGCTCGCAAAAGCATGGCAACAATGCCAATAGTATAATGTTATGTAAATTAGAGGATGCGATAAAAAAAAATTATTTCCAACCACCTCAAGACACTGACCAACCTTTCATTATGGGGATCCAAACTCCATGGATGTTGAATATGATGGTTGAACACTCCCACGATTCAATTATTTCCATGCAGGATTCCACCTTTGCAACCAATAAATATGGGGTTACATCCTCTAAATCCTTTCTATGCATTCTTATTTATGTTTTTTGAAAATATTGATGCCTTGACGCCAACGACTAATCTCCACACAAAATAGCAGAGGAAAAAAAAAACCAAATTTGCAAACCACAACATTTTTTTGTGTCATTTTTTGTGGTTTTAGAGTGATAGGGATGCAGATAACAAAGATTTAGCTACTCAAAAATTTTCAAAAAGCTGTTGTGGTTCGAGGATTTTTAGAAATTGTGTGGAGTGTTGTTTTGTTTGGAGATTAGCCGCGCACTGCCTTTATTTGAGCTAATGATTGTGGTTGGTTGATTTCCAAACAATACCAATTGTATTCCCTACTAGTTTTCGATGGGAAACAATCTGAGGTGCCTATTGCATGGGCAATGTGCTCACGAAACAAGAGAGAGGACATTCAGGCTTGGTTGGTGGAGTTGCAGCGACAAGGAAAGTAGGCCAGACCTGATTGGAGGATCAACGCCTTTTTGACCGATGATGCCGCTGCAGAGATACAAGCCGTAGAGCATGTCATGTGTTTATTAGTTGTATTTTTCATCTTAATTCTTATGACACATTTCATTGTGCTTGGATGACCTGGTTATGTCGTTTTGTTGTCTTTTCACAAGGGCTGTATTTGGGTGTCATGTTTTGCTTTGTGTTTGGCATGTGTGTCATGCATGGTTGAAGAACGTGTATAGGTATGCTTCGAAGGATAGGGCGACAGACTTATTTCAGCACCTAGGGACGATCATGATGGCGATGCATGATAGTGAAGAGAGCTCTATCCACCTTTTGGATATTTTCTTTAATGAGTTTAGTGACCAACCTCGTTTTCTTGACTACTTCGATAGAACTTGGTGCCAAGGAAATGGACGTATAGGTGAGCTATAGCTTTGTTTTGTCTTCTTGTAGACCATCTTATGGTGCACGACATACATTTGGATTCACATTTGTTATCTTTATGGTTTGCAGTGACATGGGCAAAAAACTTCAAGCATTGCCCACATGCCAACCAGGACACAAATGCTACCATCAAGTCTTATCATTGCAAATTGAGGCCATTGTATGTGTGTGATCATCAAATAAAATGCACAAAGCAAATGGATCACCTGTACTATAGCCTTGCCCATAAAATGGAGCTATTCTATAGACATAAGCGGATTTTGCAGCAAAATGGCTTTATCAACAAGTATAGGGTGCACCAATTCCAAAGTAGTATTGAGAGGGCAAGGGAAATATTTGATGTTGATGTTGTTGCTGATGAGAGTCAACGTGGATGGTTTTGGGTGAAAAGTCAGTCTTCATGCAATTGTTATGTCATAAGAATATATGGTCATGACCTATACGTTTGTGACTATCCTCGGAGTTTGCAAGGAAACACTTGCAAGCACATGTTGAAGGTCATTTCCATGCAAAAGAATGTATGTGATGGTGGTGAAGTTGGCTCTTGTATGTGTATATTATAATATTCTTTTTTTCACGGGCTACTGAATCTTGTATGTGTAGGATTACTCAATTGTAAAACCAATATCAAGTTTTGGTTTGGATTTTGAAAATCTTTTGGAAAAGAATTGTAAAGAAGAAATATTTAGAAGAAACATAAAAAGGAGGCTACAAAACCAAGTTTGGATTTTGATAGAGGTTCGAATTTTGCCAAGTTTTTCCACAAACGAAGAAAGGGAGAAGATGAAGTAACATTGGGAGATGGATTTTGAAACATGGCTAGGTTTCTGATAGAGGCAAGATTTTTGGTGTGTTGCATAATACATCAGTAGATCAATTTTTAACAGCTAGTGTATGATTCTAAAAAGCTATTAATGCTTGATGTTGGTGAGTTGAATCATTTTGATGTAGTAGTTAACTAATCAAAATTCCAATATGCAAATAATGCACGATCAAAGCATGCATGCATAATTAGTTAGAGAATATGCATGAATCTAACAATGAGTTGCGAAGATCAGTTAAGTGGATGAAATAATCAATGTATGAAATGATTAGATGGAGAGCACGTGTAATCAGCTAGTGAACAAAGAGTATCATTTGTAGCAACATGATAATACAAAGAATGCATGATCAAAAAATATTGATTAAGCAGTGAATGTGGTAGTTATTAGACAACACGTGAATATGTAGATTGTTGCATGATTTTTTAATGACCAGCATGTAATGTTTGTATTATTATTGATTGAATGGTGTTGTATAAGGATGACGAGTCAAGAGAATTGAAAGTGAGAGAATTGAATGTGTTGCATGAGAAAAGAGAGATGAATGCATTATAAGAGAATAGAGAAATGTCTACATAATGTTTATTGATAGGAGTCATTACTTTTTTATGTACTAGAGTATTAGAATTCATTTAAGCTTAGGGTTAAGGTCAGTACTAGGGTTAGGGTTAGTACTAGGATCAAGGTTAGTACTAGAGTTAGGGTCAATGTTCGTGTTAAATTAGTGTAAAGGTATAATTAGGGTTATAGTACAATTAGGATTGGGGTTAGATTTTAATAAGAGTTTAATTAAGGTTGGAGATAGTATCAGGAAAAGCTTCAAGTTTTAATTATAGTTAGGAATCATTTAGTAGTAAAGTTAGGGTTCAATTGGTACCAAGGTTAGGGGAGTTTAAGTAAGGTTCAATTAGGATTAGGATTAAGGTTAGGGGAGTTTTAGTAAGGTTCAATTAGGATTAGGATTAGGGTTAATACTGGTTAAGGTTAGGGTTAAGGTTCATAATATTATATTGATTCATTTAATGTCTTCCATGTTGCATTGTGACTATTAATATATATTTAATAATATTTAAAAAATACATTCTTTGGAGTTAAGAACTAGTTAAGTAGAGTTGAACCCAAGACCTCCCATGTAGGAGGATTGCAGCTAATCGCTAGGTTGTGGGGTCATCCCCATTTTTATATTAGAAATTGGTAAAAAGATATCTGAAAAAAATTCTTTCGATATATTTTATATATATTAAATATATATATAGTAATTAAGGTTTTTTTAAAATTGCATTGCAGCTCCTGACGTCCCTGTACGAGTCACGAGTAAGGAAATCTAAGCCTTTCATGACCAAGGCTGCAATTGGGAGGTAAACTTTGACCATCGAATTGCAACTTTGGGCAATCCTAGTAAATTCTAGAATCTTGTAAACGACTTGTTCTCTTGTTCAACAACAAAATTCAAGTTGGGATAAGTAAAAATATGAGCGGTTCTACCTATAGCAAGACTTCTTCTACCTGTACACCAACCAATCTAGAGCAAGACTTACTGCAAGACTGACTCACCTATGTCTTTGTCTTGGACTTTATTAAGGCAATAATACAATCATTAGTCAAAGTCAATTATCCTGCCCATAAATGTGTAGACTTTTGTGAAGGCCATTGGTCAATTATTGTATTGCCATGTTTACACGTTCAATTATGCCATCTTGTTTCTTTGTGGAATCTAAATTATTTAATAGATAAAACACAGAATCTATTTTTACATAGATTATCTTTTAAAATTCTTCTACTCCATAAGGTTCCCAACTCATCATTCCCAATTTGGGGAGGGGACAATGTTTCTTATTTTGGTTTTTCTAATGATTTTCCCTTCAGCCAAATGCGAATACCGATATTCTACTTGCAATAATGCTTCAAATTACACAGAGGGGAGTACATACTCCAAACTTGAACCTAGTAATCAATGATCTGTCTCTTAATGCACCCCAAAATTCAGGCTTTAACACATCTTCGCATGGCCAATCTCCCAACAAAGTCTATGGCCTGCTCCAGTGTACAGGTGATGTATCAGCAGCGAAATGCTCAGAGTGTTCAAGTGAAGCAAGTAACATGCTTCGAAACCTTTGCGACAAAGCCATAGGTGGGGAAGTATGGATGTATGATTGCTTCTTGCACTATCATAACTCCAATTTCTTTCCAAAACTGGATACCATCTTCTATGTTCTCAGGAATGACCGGGCCGACAAAGGCAATGTGAAGGGTTTTGTGTCCTCAACCTCTACTCTTCTCTCCAATTTGTCTGCTCAAGCTATTGACCCTGCAAATAATGGATACGCTGTGGGATCAGCCAAATATTCAACTTCGCATGAGGTGTATGGTCTAGTTATGTGCTTGAAAGTCTTATCAATGGAGGATTGTAAATCTTGTTTGTCTAGAGCATGGCAAAACATGGAACAGTGCCGTTCTTCAAAACAAGGACTTCAGGCCATGTCAGGAAGCTGCACAGCCAGATACGAGATTTATCAATTTTTTGATTCATCGCCATCAACATCCACTACTCCCCCGGTAGCCCATGGTAGTACTAAGGCAACTTCCGAGACAAAATCAAGTTAGTATCTATGGCTTTTCTTTGATTGTTCTCTTTAAGATATGTGTTTCTAATGGAAATAAAATGGCGAATGATTGATAAGAAATTTGTATTTTTGATATTTATTTAAGAATGAAGTAAGGTTAAGCGGTTTGATTTGTGGATAAGTTGAAGAGTTTTGAATAAAACGAATCCTGTCGAATAAAAGATCTGGACACCAATTTATGTGGCAAGATTAATTCTCTAAAGTTTTATGGTTTGCAGACAAGTCATCACGAAGATTGCCGATGATGCTAATCTTCGTTGCCTGTTTCCTTACAATGCTCAGAAAAGTTAAATCTACAGTGCCCAGGAATCCAGCAACCCTTGAGAAGCAAAATGAAGGTGCTACTTTAGATTTACATACTATTGTCTTCAAATTTTCTCTCTGTAATGACTAGTTCAGCATAACTCTAACGTATGAAGCTGGCCGGAAAGGAGGCTATTTACAAAAGAGCAAATTGCTTTCAGCTTAGAAATTTTGATCGAAGCAACAGAAGATTTTAGTGATAACAACAAGCTTGGAGAGGGAGGCTTTGGCCCAGTTTATAAGGTATGAATTAATGTAGACTATACTCTATTGGATACAAATCATATTTTTTTTAAGATTTTCCTTAAACAGATTTGGATTTGTTTAAATTCCAAGGGAATGACCACAGACGGCAAGGAGATAGCAGTGAAAAAGCTGTCTGCAAGATCTGCACAGGGAAGAAAAGAATTTATGAATGAAGTGGAACTGGTGGCAAATATTCAACACATAAATTTGTGAATTTGCTTGGATGCTGTAGCGAGGAAACCGAAAGGATGCTTGTCTATGAGAACATACCCAACAAAAGTCTTGGCACCTTCCTCTTCTGTGAGTCATTTCTTTGTTACCCAAATAACAAGTGCTAAGATTACTCTGTGACTTGATGTTTTTCTTTTAAAATGAAAAAAAAAAAACAGATCCAGTAAAGCGCAGAACACTCGATTGGCAAAAGCGGTTAAATATAATTATTGGAATCACTCGCGGCCTTCTTTACCTTCATGAGGATTCGCAGCTCCGAATAATTCACAGAGACATCAAAGCAGGCAACATTTTGCTTGATGAGAATCTCAATCCTAAGATAGCAAAATTTGGCTTAGCAAGACTTTTTTCCGACAATGATTGATTGGATTTCGATTTCATTGTCAGAAAAAAGTTTCGCTAAGCCAAAATCGGCTATCTTAGGATTGAGATTCTCATCAAGCAAAATGTTGCCTGCTTTGATGTCTCTGTGAATTATTCAGAGCTGCGAATCCTTATGAAGGTAAAGAAGGTCGCGACTGATTCCAATGATTCCAATAATTATAGCAGAGTAATTTTAAAATGAAAATATAAGTAGCAGAGTAATTTTAGCACTTGTTATTTTGGTAACAAAAAAATGACTTACCGAAGAGGAAGGTGTCAAGGCTTTTGTTGGGCATATATACTCATAGACAAGCATCCTTTCAGTTTCCTCGCTGCAACATCCAAGCAAATTCACAAGGTTTCTCTGTTGAATATTTGCCACCAGTTCCACTTCATTCATAAATTTTTTTCCTTCACTGCTATCTCCTTGCCGTCTGTGGTCGTTCCTTTAGAATTTAAACAAGCCCACATCTGTTTTAATAGAACTCTTAAACGAAATGTCATTGGTAGTCAAGAGATTATAGTTTACATTTGTTAAGTTTTTTGTAGTTTGAAAGGTGTGATTGTGGAAGTTGCTTAAGTGCAGTTCGTGTTGGATGTTCAACAAGAAGACATTTTCTATTTTGCATTTAGAATGTTTCTTAGAGTTGTGAGGTTATTTCTAAGAACGGTTTTATGTGTGGATAGTCTTAGTTGTGTAAGACAAGTTTCTTTTCTCACGTGTCATGTAAGGAAACTTCCAGTTTGCATGTCATGAAAGGATTTAATTCCTTTCCTGAGTCATGTAAGGAATGTTTCTCTTAGGATATGTTATGTGAGGAAACTTTCACTTATCTTGCATAGTTGATGTTTTCATCAAGAAGTCTATATATGTAAGATCTTTGTAGCAACTACCATAAGATTCTTCTGAGATTGGAAGATTCATGAAGTGATTTCTTGAAAAAAAGTTTGCTCTTGAAGCTGCATAGAAGATTCAACATTTGCAGATTTTTTCCCCACATTGGGGTTTCCTAGGTATGTCCGTGTTATCTGTGTTTATATGTTTGGTTTCTTTTGAATTTGCTTCCACTGTTCATTAGTTAAATAATCCAGAGTATTAATTGTTATAAATCAAATAGTTTATTTTCTGTGATATTTGTTGAGCAATTAATCGGTTGCTGGGTTATAGAAATTAACATGGTATCAAAGCTCTAAACTCTGAATACGAAGCTAAGTTTTGTTTCACAGTTTTCTTTAGATTTTAGTTTTCAACTTCTTTGAGGGTCTTAGTTTGCAATGGCAACCACTGTTCGGTATGAGGATAGGCTCGAGGGTGCATCTAACTTCTTACAGTGGAAGGTTCGGATTACATCAGTTCTCAAGGAGAATAGGTTGTGGATCAATGCTAGTACATAAGTGACTCCTCTAGCAAATGATCCTATTGCCCTAGATTTGCATGAAATCAAGGAGGCCAAAACTCAGAGGATTATCCTTGATGGGGTAAAAGATCATTTGATTCCTCATCTATTCGGGAAAGACACTGCCAAAGAAATGTGAGATACACTCACAAAACTCTATTAGAGTGACTATCAAAGTCGTAAGATGATGCTCAAGGACAATTTGCATAACAAAAAGATGTCGAAAGGCAAGAGTGTGATCTCTTACTTGTCCAGATTGACACAGGTTAGGGATGAGTTGGTTGTTGTTAGAGAGACGATTGCTGAAGATGCGCTGGTGCGGATAGCCCTGAATGGATTTTCAAAGTACTGGGAAGTGTTTGTCAAATGCATTGTTGGCCATGATCGCCTACCTGACTAAGCGAGGCTTTGGGATGATTTCGTTGAAGAGGAGATTCATGAAAGCGGTCATTGACGGGGCCAGACAAAGAAGGTTGACGATGAAGGAAATCTTGCACAAATGCAAGCAAGGGCAAGAAGAAATTCAGTAAAGGACAAACTGAAGGGTCATCTTCCAAGGATGGGAAGAAGAAAAACCTACGTAAGATAAAGTATTTTTTCTGCCATCAGATGGGTCACTATGCTAGTTAATGCCCGACTAAGAAAAACAAGGGTAAGCCGAAGAAGCAAGTTGCAGCTACTGCAGAGGTGGAAAAGTTTTCAACGTGGTTTGAGAATGAGTTTTCACTCATTGCATGTCTCTCAAGTTCAATTGCCAATAGTGTTTGGTATATTGATAGTGGGGCTTCTTGCCACACGACGAGAGTTAGAGAATATCTCACCAAGTTGGAGGAGAAGAAGTTGGATTTATTCATTGAGCTCAGGGACAATGCCAAGTACCATGCAACTAGTGTTGGCACGGTCAAGTTTCAGAGGGAGTCCGAAAAACCTCTATTGGTGGAGGATGTGTTGTATGTTCCTGGAATGACAAAAAATTTAATTTATGTTTCTACTTTGGAGGACAAGGGTTACATCGTGCCCTTTGAAGAAGGCAAAGTTTATATCCGTTTTAAGAACTCCAAGGTAGCAAAAGTGATTGGAGTTAGGCATGGTAGTTTATTTCGATTACAGTTTGAACCAGCACTGCGTTGGTGAGTAACAGTAAAGGGCTTGGAGAACTGTGGCATGGGAGGATGGCTCATCTTCACAATGGAGCACTTAATGTGCTCAAAGAAATAGTAACAGGGCTTCCTGAAATGAAGGTTGATAAGCATGAGGTGTGCAAAGGTTGTGATCTTGGGAAATATGCTAAGACCAATTTTCCAAGCAGCGATACTAGATCTAAAGGAATTTTGGATCTCATACACTCAGATGTATGTGGGCCCATGTCAAGAGGATCCCTGAGTGGATATGAATATTATGTTACCTTTATTGATGATTTATCCAGGAAGACGTGGATATATTTTATGAAGCATAAAGATGAAGTCTTCAGTAGGTTTAAAGAGTTTAAGGCTCTCGTGGA
Organism: Cryptomeria japonica; assembly: GCF_030272615.1. Taxonomy (NCBI): domain Eukaryota; kingdom Viridiplantae; phylum Streptophyta; class Pinopsida; order Cupressales; family Cupressaceae; genus Cryptomeria; species Cryptomeria japonica. The sequence goes on along the minus strand of NC_081408.1, from coordinate 601,567,851 downwards.
GAACCAAATAGGGAGGAAGATCAAGGTACTCAGGTCTGATAATGGAGGCGAGTATACCTTGAATGCCTTCAAAGATTTATGTGCTCAAGAAGGTATCTAGAAAGAGTTGACAGTATGGGGTTGTTGAACGGAAAAATGGGGCTATAATTGGAGCAGCCAAAGCCATGCTTCATGATCAGGATTTGCCTTGGTTTTTATGGGCGGAAGCTTGCAATACTGCTATGTATTTGCAGAATAGGAGCCCACACAAAGTGTTGGGAAAATTGACTCTAGAAGAGGTGTTCATTGGGAAGAAACTAGGTTTGTGGCACATTCACATCTTTGGATGCCTTGTGTATTCTCATATTCCCATGGAGAAGAGAACCAAGTTGGAACCAACTACAGAGAAGGGTATCCTTGTGGGATACAGTGAAACTTCTAAGGCCTATCAGGTTTACATTCCTGCCCTCAGGAAAATAGTTGTTCACAGAGATCTAAAGTTCAAGGAGGGAAGGGCTCTTCAGAAGTCTGGTAGTTTGATAGAGGTTTAGGAAGAGGAGCAAGCACCCAAGGTTGAGGTTGCACAAATTCTTCAGACTTCAGTCACGCAAGCTGGAGAGAAGAGCACACAAGTTGAGCAAGTTGATCAACAGGAGGAACATAGTATTCCTCAGCCTCAAACTCTTATCATAGGGAGAAGGAGAAACAAGGAAGCTAAGAAAACAACTTGAGAGAATCCCAAGAGTATGTTGGTAATCCTAAAGATCCAGTTAGGCAGAGAAAGGCTCCCAAACATTTTTCTGATTATATGGCACTCATGAGTGAACTGATTGAAGTGGAGCCTTCCAGCTTTCAGGAGGCATCTAAGAATTAGGTTTGGAGAGATGCCATGGTGGAAGAGTATTCTTCCATTATGAAGAATAGTGTGTGGGAGGTAGTGCCACAACCCAAAAACAAGTCTGTGGTAGGGTCAAGATGGTTGTATAAGATCAAGCATGTTGCAGATGGTAGTGTGGAAAAGTTCAAAGAAAGATTTGTGGCTAAGGGGTTTTCTCAAAAGGAAGGGATCAATTATGACGAGACCTTTGCTCCAGTAGCTAGGTACTCATCGATAAGGGCTATCATTTCTGTAGCAGTGCAGATGGGTTGGAGGATACACCAGATGGATGTGAAGACAAATTTCCTCAATGGAGTGATTGAGGAAGAGATTTACATAGAACAACCAAAAGGTTTTGAAGTGCATGGGAGGGATTCTCATGTATTCAGGTTGAAGAGAGCATTGTATAGCCTCAAGTAGGCTCCTAGAGCATGGTATGCACGTATTGATGGTTACTTGCAAAGTGTGGGCTTCACCAAGAGTGAGGTTGATCCAAACCTGTACTATGTTCAGGTGAAGGGCGAGCTTCTCATATTGGTGTTATATGTTGATGACTTGTTTCTTACAGGATCAGAAGAGCTCATATCACATTGCAAGAGAGATCTTGCAAGAGAGGTCGAGATGAAGGATTTCAGTTTGATGCACTACTTTTTGGGTTTGTAGTTATGGCAGAAAGAGGGAGAGATATTTCTTGGACAAGGGAAGAATACAATTGATATCTTAAAGCGATTTAGGATGGAGGACTATAAGCCAATGTCTATGCCACTTGTAACCAACTGGAAGAAGGTTGATGATTCTAGATCAGAGGCAGTGGACCCAACTTTGTACAGATAGTTGATAGGCTCTCTTATGTATCTGGTCAACACTAGGCCAAACATTTATTTTGTAGTGAATTCACTTAGTCAGTTTATGGTGGAACCTAAACGTGTGCACTGGATAGCTGCGAAGCATGTTTTGAGGTATCTCCAAGGCACAATTGATTATGGATTGAGGTATATTCAACATGATGGAGTGAATCTTGAGGGGTTTATTGATGCAGATTGGGCAGACAGTACCACTGACAAAAATAGCACTTCAGGGTGTTGTTTCAACTTTGGATCGGGAGTAGTCTTCTGGTACAGCAGGAAACAAAAGTTAGTTGCATTGAGTTTTGCAGAGGTTGAGTATATGGCAGCCAATATGGCTACATGTGAGGCTATCTAGATTCAGAAACTTCTAGTTGGGATTTTTTATTAGAAGCTAGATCCTATGGTCATTTACTATGATAATCAGAGTTGTATCAAACTCTATGAGAATCCGATGTTTCATGACAAGTCAAAGCACATTGAAATCAAGTACCACTTCATCAAGGATTGTGTGGGGAAGGGGACAGTGAAGTTGCAATACATTCCTACGGACGAATAGGTAGCAGACATTCTAACTAAAGCTTTGGTGAAAAGTAAGTTTCTATTATTCAGAGATAAGGTGGGTGTTGTGCAGAACACCTTCCTCACTAAGAGGGAGTGTTAAGTTTTTTGTAGTTTGGAAGGTGTGATTGTGGAATTTTCTTAAGTGCAGCTCGTGTTGGATGTTCAACAAGAGGATATTTTATATTTTGTATTTAGAATATTTCTTAGAGTTGTGAGGTTATTTACAAGAACGGTATTATGTGTGGATAGTTTTAGTTGTGTAAGACAAGTTTCCTTTCTCATGTGTCATATAAGGAAACTTCCGGTTTGCATGTCATGTAAGGATTTAGTTCCTTTCCCGAGTCATGTAAGGAATGTTTCTCTTAGGATGTGTTGTGTGAGGAAAGTTTCACTTATTTTGCATAGTTGATGTTTTCATCAAGAAGGATATATATGTAAGATCGTTGTAGCAACTAGTATGAGATTCTTCTGAGATTGGAAGATTTGTGAAGTGATATCTTAAAGAAAAGTTTTCTCTTGAAGTTGAATAGAAGATTCAACATTTGCAGGTTTTTTCCCCGCATTGGGGTTTCCTAGGTATATCCGTGTTATCTGTGTTTATGTGTTTGGTTTCTTTTGAATTTGCTTCCACTGTTCTTTTAGTTAAATAATCCAAAGTATTAATTGTTACAAATCAGATAGTTTATTTTATGTGATATTTGTTGAGAAATTAATCGGTTGTTGGGTTATAGAAATTAACAACATTTATTCATACCTTATAAACTGGGCAAATTCCCCCTCTCCAATATTGTTGTTATCACTAAAATTCTTCATTTCCTCCATCAAAGTTTCTAAGCTGGAGGTAATTTGCTCTTTTGCAAATAGCCTCCTTTCTGAAATTTTTCATATATAAGAGTTATGCTAAACTATTTATTACAGGGAGAAAATTACACCAGAATAATAAGTAAATATAAAGTAGCACCTTCTTTCTACATCTCAATGGTTGTTTTGTTCCTCAAAGCTATAGATTTAGCTTTTCTTAACATTAGAAGAATACTATCATTAAGCCTATAGTAATCGCTAATATCATAGGTAACCTTCGTGATGATTTCTCTGCAACGCAAAAGAATTTCCAAAATTAACCTTGGAGTTGCATATCTGTATGTCATCTAGCATTCAATAAGATTTCATTTTCAATAATTTAGGTAAGATATCATAAGGTAAGAAACTAACCTTAAAAAATGTAAATTACTATTGATAGGGTTAATTATCTTTTGTCTAATAGTGTGCTTAAATAAATATATATATTCTTGAAAACTCTTATTTGTTTTTAATTTACATTAATAATTATTTTCTATTTTTGAAAATGTATATTTATTTTAAAAATAAGAAATTTAAATAGATTGTTTGTTTTACTATGATTTATGTAATTGTTCTTTTTTATCCCTATTAAGAGACTTATTTTCACTAAAATTATAAAGTAAGATTTTAAAATGCAAAACTTAAAATTGCTTATAAGTAAATGAACCAACATGAAGTAGTTGATGAGATAAATGGAAAGTCTTGTAAATAAGTTTTGAGTAGTTATTCCAAATTGAAATACTATAAATTTTTTAATTTGAATTAATAAAATCCAAGTTTATTATTTAAATAAAAATTCTCTAGAAAAGTGAGGGAAGCTATCTTAAATGGGATTAAATAAATATTCAAATTCAAGTTTAGATTCTAGATTTTTGTATTTGTTTTTTTCGTTTATTTTAATTAAAGATTATTGTTAAAATTTTAAATTGAGTTTTACATTTCTTTTCCATAATTTTTTGGTGAATGTAATATAGTATTGAAAATGGACTTTTTTTATAATAAACTAAGATAATTTTGTGTTATTTCTTATACATTTCTTCTCTTTAATTTTTCACAAACATATTATAGAATTGAAAGAGGAAATTTTTTTAATTAACTAAGATAAAAGAAAAATCTTATAAAAAAACAAGAGTGGTTTTTTAATTTTAAATATAGTAAATATTTAAATTTTAGTTATGAATGTAACTAGGAAAATGGGGAAAAGCATCAAAGCATATAGATTAGGCAACCACAAACCTAAATTGCAATGAAACTAACTCCTAATACACTCAATATAAGAATGAAAGATAAGACATTCAAATTGAAATGCAAACTATCACAAATGTCTCTCTTTATTGGCCTTTATTGTCCTTCTTTCTCCTTCAAATTGGATGTGTGGATATCACCTAGAAGCACAAATGCAAGTGAAAATAAAGTTGGTTACGAGATGAAAATCACACCGTAAGGTTACTCGAAGCGTAGTTAAAAATGATTGAAGAAACAAGCTCAATTTATAGGCAAGTTGATGAATCGGTCGGATTAGAATAAATGATTTGAAAGAGGCATGATTATGACACATTTCTATGTCATTTTATGATGAATTACTATGTAAGGAGCCTGACAAGTTGCTATGTAAAAAATATGACAAATCAAGCATAAAAAGAGGACAAATTAGGAGGGAATAATTAGTGGGAAAAATAAATTTGAAAATTAGGTGGCACTAATTAATAAATTTCATAATTTATTAATTAGCTCACAAAATGGAAATGAATAAACCAATTAAATAAACACTTTAATTGTGACATAGGATAAATAAATTTATTTAACCTAAGTGGGGAATGTTAATAGGATTTAATGATTAAATCATAAAACCCTAGAAGATGGACTAGGAATGAATTAGAGTCTTGATATAATTAAAGTCACAACACATGATGATGATCACAATCAAAAAGGCAAATGACAAAGACTTGATAATTGATTGACAAAGACCAGTGACAAAAAAATTGATTTGGTAGATGATAATTGACGAGGATCAATGACTAATCGATCCAAAGTTGATGAGGATTGATGATTGATTGAGATCAATGAAGAATCGATCAAAGATTGACAAAAAGGTTGATTTGATGAAGTTTGACTTGGTAAAAATTGACAAGGACCGATGAAAAATCAATCGAATTGATAAGGAGACAGATAATTTGTTGATAAGACCATAAAAGGCATACATTCATTGAGATAATCAAGAAAATATGATGATCTCAATTTGTTGAGGAATGCCATAAACATAGAGAGAAATTACTAAGAACAAGGAATCCCTTTGGCCAAAAGTAGACAAGGAATTAAAAGACATTTTAGATATGGACTTAGATAAAGTAGGTATGGAGTAGATCATTTCAAGTAGTGATGATCCTTGTTGCATGATGTGGAGGAAAGACATTGAATGGAAAGACTCATTTCAGAAGAAAAATATTAAGGAGCTAAGAATTTTTTTTAAGGATCTCTAATCATATTAGAGCTAATATTTACAAAGTACTTGCAGACATTGGAGTTCAGTTGAAGGAAAACGATAATGTTATTGATGCAACTATGGAAGAGTTGAAAGAAGAGTTTGAGAAAAACATAAAAGAGTTATTTGATGAGCAAGCATTCTGCAAAGAAAATATGAAGTTAGTGGCAATTGATACAACTCTATCTTGGTAGGAGAATCACCCAACAAACTTCACAACCATATATAACATTTACAATAGTAAAATTCTATGGAGGCTTAGAACCAAAAATATTGCATTTCCTCAACACACAAAGATTCCCACTATCACCCAAGCACTCAAAGACTTAAAAGTTAGACCAACAGCCACCCAGCAAACACCAATGGATAAAACCAATATGGGTCTACAAGATCAACCACATGAACAAAAGTTCCTTAAATGATTGTGAAATATTAAAAAAAATCTAATGTTCATTTTATAAAACTTTTTAATTGTATTCTAAAGAAGTTGTTTCAAAGAATTTTTGATGGTTACATTAGAAAGGCTTTAAATATCTAACCGTATACATTGTAAAGGATCTCCACTTTTCTAAAATTTAGAGAGACTCATTTTCTATTGCAAGCAATACAAAGTTTTGGCTGATTGAGAAGGAATTTTTGTGAGTTTGTGTGCTCAAAAATTTGAATGTCTTTCTATAAAATAGATTGCAAGCCAACGTGCTTTCTTTTAAAATTTTAATTGTCACTCTTCTAAGTGACCCTGATAATTGTTGCAAAACATTCTTCTTTTTATTTTGTGAAAATCTTTCATTAAAATTCATAACATTCAATTAATTATACAATCTGTGTCAGGAAGTTGTTTA